>NC_134083.1:4044700-4674700 GCF_000715075.1 Nicotiana tabacum | reverse complement strand
TAGACTAAGACAAAGTTTTTCCCTTTGGAGCTCTTCTGGAGTTCCTATGAGATTTATGCCATTGACATAAACAACAAGTATAACAAACTATGATGTTGTTTTCTTTGTAAAAACGCATGGACAAATGCCATCATTTACATAACCTTCATTCATCAATTCAGTGAGGCGATTATATCACATGTGCCCAGATTGATTTAAACCGTACAAATATCTTTGTAATCTAATTGAGTACACTTCTCGAGACTTTGAATTATATGCTTTAAGCATTTTAAATCCTTCAGGGATATTTATATAAATTTGATCAAATGAGTCATATAGGTTATGACTTGCATCTAAATGGCATGACATCTTCAGGTGTCTGGACTACAGGTCTGATCCTCACAGTCTTTATAATATTGTGCACCATATTGTATCAAATATATCGTCGACGATCATTTTGTATCGGTTCCTAAGCAACATAACTTGTTCAGATCTCATCACTTTCTTTATTTTCAGGTACCTGAACTTCTTTTGGAGTTTCATGAAATGTTATGTCATGGGCTCTTCTAGAGCTCATTTCCTCCTCATTATGATCATTTTCTCCTATTATTTTTCAAGGAATGTTACCTTTGGAATCGATCGGTTTACTACGCTTCATGCGTGCAATAAACTTTATCCTTCTGGGACTTATAATTTTAATAGGAGTATTTGCAGCTGAAATATGATATTTAATTTTGGATCAGCAAATGCTTCTGAAATTTGACTTGAATTATATTCTAAGTGAGGATCATATTAATGATAATTCGATTCATATAACATATTTTCGAGTTGTTTATTCCATCCCCCTAATGTTAGAAAAACTAACCCATATCCCAAATCTTCTTTGGGAAACCTATCTTTGTGCATTGTGGTAGAGAAATTAATCATATACCACATATCAAAAGTTATTAGATAGTAAAAAATTTTGGTTTCTGATCCTAAACTAATTGTGAGGGGAAGACTTATCATATTTTGTTGGACTGATGCATACAAGTGTTGTTGTATGCAATTTAGAAAATCTTAGACCAACACATGAAACTTTGTTCTTATAAGCAATAGTTTGGACATTAATATGAGGTATTCAATGCTAAACTAGTTTGGATTTAAACCAGCATCATCAAGATGAACTATCTTGATTTCATAATCTGAAAATTATGCTCTTAATTGAGAAAGACAATTTCAAATGTCAAACTGCAGGTTGACAATAAACATACATGTAGCTATCTTATATATGCATCTATAAGCGGTTCACATGATAGGTGAATGGGCCCATATTCACCTTGTATATATTCCAGAATTCATTAGTTTTAGTCCCAACTTTAGCTGGTATAATCAATTTATTATGAGAACAAGCAACACAAGAGAATTTTTGAAGAATCTTCTAGTTCTTTAGTATATGCTTATCTGAATTCTCAAATAGCTCATTTTAAAATGGCATATGAAAATTTCAAGTTTATCATGGCATATGCTATCTCTTAGTAAGCTTCTGGTTTACTATGGCATAAACTTTTGCATTAGTAAACTTTTGGTTTACTGTGATACATGATGTAGTACAAATTAAAGAATAATGCGGGTAACTTCTCACATACATATTATTTTACCCCCTATGATTGTGGAAACATAAAGATTTTCAATCTTCCAGTCATTTGCAGTCTCAATATAATGGCCATTTGTATTAGTAAACTTTAGGTTTACTACAACATATGTTTTGATCATAATCATATAATACGAACGACATATTTGTATATAAGCTCTTCGAGAGCCTTCATTTATTATCCACAATCTAATATTTATAGGACACTACTGGTGTCATGTGTCTTCTAGATAAATAGTTAACTTTTCAGGAGCTTTTGATAAATTTTGTACTACCAAGTATTGCTCAAATACTTCTGGTGGCATGAGAGAAAATCATAATCAAATGAACAATATAAAGACAATTCTAAATTTATAAATGACTAAAATTAAGAATTTTAATATTTTTACCACTACTTAATATTTTTCTGCTTCAGGAGGAAATTTTAATTATTTACTACTTCAAGAGAAATTTGAAATATGAAATATTGAGAATATATTCTCTTAATCGTATTACCTCTTCTAGAGGTGAATCGTAATATATTTACATCAACAACGCGTTCATATTTAATAGTCACATTCACTTCAAAAAATGGATTAATATTATCAAAAGTTCTCTTCATTTAGGAGATAGAACATAATTATCTGAACGTGCATAATCACATCAAATTGTGATACTTCGAACCTTTTTTAAGATATTTGCTACTTCAGAAGCAAATCGAAATATGCATATAATATAGAGAATTTTCTCTAACTTATCTTCATTGTAACCATAGCAAGCCTAAATTATCACTTCTGGTGGTTATCAAAATTTAGTTACAATGAGATATATGAAACATAACCGCTTCTGGTGGCCGTACTCTGCTGGAGTTCAAGTGAACCATGAAGTTAAGTCATAACGAGACTTATGAAATATTACCACTGTTGGTAATTATACATTTCTCATAAACTCTGCTGGAGTTTAGATGGATCTGACATTGTTATTCACCTTTTAATCCTTCACTAAACGCTCAAGGAGGAAAATAAGTACAAAAATAGCAATTGTATAAGTATACATAGTCCCCAACCGTTTGCCACATAAACTTTATGTGTAGTCTCGCGACCATATAATAGCTTAAGTAAAATCAAATTTTCTTTCAAATTTTGCGAAACCGCATCCAAGTAAAATGACATCTCCATCATTAGTTGGCTAGAAAGACATGATGAACACGCATGATAAACATATATTTAGAAAAAGAAACTTCGTACCTTGGAGTATTTGCTCGAGATGGTAGAGTCTCGTGCTGATAACGTGTTATAAAATAAAGACTGTAAAGTAAATAAATCAAAGACAAGTATAGAGGGAGAGTGATATTTTTATTCAACTTCAAACTGATGTACATCAACTGAAAACTCCTCTATTTATAGAAGAAACAAAGCAGCTGCGAGGCTTTTCAGGAAGCAGTTGTGAGGATTTTCTTGAGCTGCTTGCAACCTGCTTGTTTAATAAGAAGCTGCTGCAAATCATTTCATTAAGTTGTTTGCAACCTGCCTGCATCAAATGCTTGTAGATAAACTTCACTAGAGTACCAAACGAATAATCTTCTTCAGGAAGATTATCTATAGCGGAGTAATAAATGAACATCCATAATATAATTATTTTCATAACAATAAACAATATTTACACAACCAGGTTAATTGTGACCTGGTAAGAAAATTAACATGGTATCTATCAACAACATCCCTTCAGGATGGCCCAGTTGGTTTGGAGGGCGGTTATCACAGGTGACCTGGGATCGATCCCCTTCAATGCCTTCTGGGAGAGCCTGTCGCACAGGGCTTGCCTAGCGCGGTTTACATCCCACGTGTGGTTTGCAGACTATTACACAGTGGGGAGTTTACCCGGTGCGCACGAATTGCTCACCACAGAGTGCTCACCCGAAGGACAGAGGCTGTAGCGGCTGCAGGTTTTCCTGGGGTTCCAAAATATATATATATATATATATATATATATATATATATATATATATATATATATATATATATATATATATATATATATATATATATATACAGATTTGGAAAGGTTAACGTGTACGCTAACCTTTACCCCTAACATGGTATCTATCACAAGTTAAAATTCGCCAATAAGATTAAGAAATCTTTGCAATTTACACTGTCAAAGTGTCAATGTGTATTAACTTGAATTCTTCCCTCATCGAAACCTTCACCTATCCATAACCTGCAACAAACCAATAAGAACACCACCACCACCACCTATGCCTCGATCCCGAACTAGTTGGAATCAACTACATGACCTCACTATACATAGACAATAGGAGGGGAAGCTAAACCCACAAATACATCGCCTAGCGCCCAGGGAATATGTATCTGAAACTGCTAACAAAGAAGCTGTGGGTCAGTCTTCTTGAAGAAGAAAATCTCACCTCGAGCCAACCTTCCTTGCCAAACTTGGATCTAGTATGAGTTGATAAGCTCAACAAGACTGAAGATTATAACTCCAAAGCAACATTAACATTATAACAACCCACCCCCAACCCCAGTTTCCTCCTTACCATTTTCACATAGTTGCAGAGCCTTTCACGCTGCAACACCAAAAAACAGGGAATCTCGGGGCTTGGAGATTATTAAAGCTAATTACTTTCACATTTGACATATTTAATTGTGTAATTGCAGATGCCCGCCCGTGCATTAAGCATCTCATTTCTTCAATCTTCCGATCCTGCATCTTATGATTAGTGATGAAGTCAGCAGCAGGTTATTAAAATGGTTTAAGAGCTGAAAACAGTATGAGATCTTTTTTAACAATATAATACCTTTTCTACTTTGAGAGGAACACCCAATTAAAAAACACAAATTGTTCCTCCACCAATCCATGATATATGACCCTTAATTTTTGTTACTCCAACATCTCTCCAAGCAATTCCACACTTCTTTTGTTAATGTCACCACCTCTTAACAGTGTTGTTAATCTGGGGTACAAGGTAGGATAATCCAGGCTACCAGGCATATCCTACACAAACAAAAACTCAAATATCAATGCACGTCGTGCAAAAAGCATAATGAGACTGTAGGTCATAAGTGAAAACAAGAAGAAAAAACAAAACTTAGCCTGCTTATTTCCAGGACCAAAAGTACACATACTGGTACAAACTTTATACAGGAAGTCTAACCGTTTCTACAAGTACAACTACCTAATGTCATGCACATTATGAACTACATTCATGTCATGTTACGAGACATTGTTGGTGCAATATGAAACAAGTGAGCCAGCACCATATTATGCAACTGCCTTGACCAAACACTGGGCAGTTCCAGCCACTAAGATGAGCAGAAAAGGAATTACAGGCAACAGATGTTTGATTGCAAATCAACAAGACAATTGGAACCTGGAAAAGAAATGCATGCTTTTTCTGACCTTTTTTTTTTTGCAGTGGATTACAAAAGCCTCTAGTTTAATTCTAGTCATTGTCCAGTGGATAGCTGTACTCCACACGTACACACAAAGATAGAATAATCATGTCTGCCAAGACGACAACATTAATATCAATTTGACATTATCATTCTAAAACAGAACCTCTAGTTGTACCTTCTAGCTCGTCAACTATTAGGTGCATCAGATATATGTTCAAAATAAACTTTTCCAGGAGCTCCTGTCAGGAAATTTTGGTAAAAGAATTCCTGTCACCATTTTTTTTTATATAAGATGTGAATAAAAAACCAAAAAGACGGATTACAGAAAAGAATAAACAATTATGGTTGCATCACCAATTTCTAATTGTCCCAGAAGGTTCACAATATGAACTTGCTTAAAAGCAGGATTATTCATTAAATTAGAGAAGGTGCTAGCATAACAAACCATTTGGTGAAAGACCCCTTGTGCACCATTAGGAATTTCTGGCTCCAAAGTCACCTGATAAGAATGAAACACACTTGTAAGAGAAGCTCATCTTAGGGTGAGCATGTGGTTGAGAAGAATAAATAAAGAAAACGACATATAAGATAAAAGTTTCTAACCTTTCCTTTTTTATTAGAAGCGTTGTCAATGCTTTCCCTTTCTTTTCCAGGATCTGCTCTTTTAGAACCCTTGCTTGTCTGGGCCGCTCTACTGTAAGGCATTAGCTCTCTAGCTGCAAGACTGTTTCCTTGACATACTTCATTAACACCTTGGATAGCAAGGGTAGCACAACTGCCTGATCTAAGATTAGTCTCACAAGTGACATTAACAGTTGCACATTGTTTTAAGGCTTCTTTAATGGCACCAACAGCAATGTTGTAACTTTCCTGAGTCAGTGATCCCTCTTCACCCAATATTATTGCCCGTCGGCACAAATCATTGTAGCGACGGACTTTAGCTTGCACATCTTCCATTCTTTCACTTATGGAATGCCTGCTCATGGCAGCATTGGTCCAGCGCTGCAATATATACTTAGACGGAATATTGAAGACACCAGACATTTGAAGAACCACAATAGCATGTCTACAAAGGTAACCTTTGTACTCAAATGAATGGCATGAGCAGTATATGTCCGACCTCAGTGCATCCCACTCCACCATGAAGTCCTGATTTGCGTCAAAATCTTTGACAGCATATGTTATAGATGTGCCGTCTTCTGATTCTTTTTTTAGATGGCATGCAGCAGCTCCTAATACTTCAACTTGGAACTTCTTGAATATTTCACGAGTATATATGAGCAACATCTGTTTTTCGAAGGGCGAGGGAGACTTAAGCTCAGGCATCTCATGCCATGCATCAAAATTAGCTTTGGCTTCCTCTTCATACCAGTCTTCAAGGATTAGCTTATGTTGTCCAATAAAGTCTCTAAGAGACGTTTCACTCTGGATATATTTGTCAAAGAAAGAGTTCATGCTTTCGGATCTTGAAGCCGTGGATAAACTGGCAAAAGATACATCCCTCATAAAAGCAGGCACCCAAAGCTTGCGATTTTCATATAATGATTGGACCCACTCGTCCTCTCTAAGATTGAACTTTTCGATCAACTTCCACCATCTGTGTTCAAATTGCTCTTCAGTCCATGATCTATATATGCACTTAGTAAACTTTGCCATAAATGCATCATGCCACAGACTGAGATATTCAAGACGCCTTGGGATCTTCTCCAATATACTCCACAGGCTAAAGTAGTGCCCGGTGTCCGGAAAGATTGCTCCAACAGCTGCTTTGATGTTGTCGTTTTGATCAGACAACAAAATTCTTGGACCTCGTCCACCCATTGCCAAACACCATGTCCGCATCAACCATATGAACGTATGCACTGTCTCATCAGCAATTAGTGCACAACCTAGTAAGGTGGGTTGAACGTGATGGTTTGCTCCAATGAAGAGAACCAAAGGTATTTTATATTTGTTTGTGAAGTATGTAGTATCAAATGACACCACGTCACCAAAATTGGAATAATTATCCATGCCTTTGGCGTCAATCCAGAAAACATTCCTCAATCGATGCTCCTCATTTAAGTCTACAGAATAGAAAAATTTTGGATTCTCTTCCTGCATTTGCACAAGAAATTCAAGCAAGACCTGCGCACCTCCTTCTTCTAAAGTCAAACTTCGACCTCTGTCATGTTGATTCCTGAAAAGATTTTCCAGGTTACCAGAGAATTGGTATGCCCCGTACTGTTTTGATACAGAAGCCAACATCTTTTTCCTTCGAACTTTTGCGTCATTCTTAAGCGGATCAACATTCCTGTGGCTTCTGAAAAAGTGCACTTGAGCTGGTAAAAGCTCATGGTTATGTTCTTTTACGAAACTATGAATGTACCACTTCCCATTCGACGACCTTCTCTTCACGTGCATACTAGCTTTACAACCTATCTTAGGAGAAGGCCTAGGGTTGATTGCATCATCAGACTGCTGTTTGTTTCCATATCTTATGCATGAAAACTTCGCATCAATAAACTCTTTGGATGCCCTAGAACGACGACTACTCAATTTGGCGGTGCCAAACCCGGCTGATTTTGCATATTCTTTATAGAATTCATAGGCTGCATCATGAGAATCAAATTCCATATCATCTCGAGGCTCCACGTTACTGTTCCCCATAGCAACAGTTGATTCCATTGCTTATATAGCACAACTTGCACCTAGTTTTGCTCAGAAATTTGCTTCCAGCTAAGATTTTGGTACAGTATATAGTCTACGTTGTACAATATAACATACAATTCAGTTTTAAACTCAGAAAATTTGAACATAGTGACGTGGAAAGCACATAACATACTTATAACGATCACAAATAACGAAAGATCGGATTTTCAGTCTAAAGATAGGATTTTTAAACAGAAAGAAGCCTGCGTCCCGATTCAAAATTCCATAGTTTACAATTTAAAAAATTTCACTGGAGAAAGGGATTAGGGATTTTGTGTCGGGAAATCTAAGAAGAGGGGAAACGGAAGAGATAGAGATGGAACTTACTGGTGAATTTCGCCGGAGAACAGGACGGAGTCGCGGGAGAGTGGTGTCATTTTTGGCTGAAAAAGATCCAATTTTTTTTATCGTGGGTTGCCCGTCCGACCCGCCACTGTCGAGTTGAATTCGTGAACAAAGCAAAAGAGTTGGGGAGATTTGCACAAATAGGATGTTTTTGCGCCGTTGTTTAACTTTTGTTCTCTTTTTAACAAATTTGTGCAATAATAGACTTTGGGGGTCTTGTGAGATTATTATTCACATGTTCTCTAGATTAAGGGGCAAGGTGGGCATGAAGCCCGGAAGACATGTTGCGAAAATCGAGGCCGAGAGACTCCGATGTCCCGGTCAGGAGGTTGATCGTAGCGGGTCAAAGGAGTAGAGCAAGGCTAAGAAGTAACGAGAGATGTGATTAGATGTCCCGGTCAGGAGGTTGATCGTAGCGGGTCAAAGGAGTAGAGCAAGGCTAAGAAGTAACAAGACATGTGATTAGACAGGATATCACACTACTTCAACCTACCTTATACATAACCCTCGATAGAAAATTGTATAAGTCTAGAATTAAGATTGTACGTTACATGTAATCAAGAGTTTCTTTGTTCTACTAGTAGTATTAGCACTAGTTTTATATTTTCCTATTCCTAATTTCTTGTTACTACACGATGCGTCACTATTACTAATAGTTGGCACTAATCTTGTATTCTCGTATGCCTTAATCTTGGTTATTACATATTTTGCCATTTACTTCCTCTGCATTTTACTTTATTGCTGCTATTAACTGGTTATTGCTTTCTTTCACTGTTCTTGAGCCGAAGGTCTATCGAAAATAATTTTTCTAACTTATAAGATAAATAATGCTTGCGTGCATATTACCCTCTCCACGCCTCACTTGTGAAATTTCACTTGGTATATTGTTGTTATCTATGCTCTCTAGATTAGCAAACTTGCATGTGTTGTACTATTGTTTAGTTATTCACAAATTTTACCAGAACTCCAAGATTTTATATATGTTAAATTATTCACACGTTTTAACAAATTAATTAAATTTATATATGTTGTTCTATTGTTTAAATTTGATGAATGACAAGATTTGATATTAATATTCATTTTACCTATGTCGTTAAATATTCCTACGTTATGTCACATCGACAACACTTACGGGTGAAACAAATTAAAAGCATCCCGACCATGTTTTTTTCATCCAAAAATAACGAACTTATTGTTATAAAATAAAGACAATAAAGTAAAGACAAGTATAGAGAGAAACTGGTATATTATTCAAACTTCAAACTTATGTGCATAATGAACTGAACTCTCCTCTATATATAGAAGAAAGGAAGCTGTTGTGTAAGCTGTTACTGCAAGCTGCTGTGTAAGCTGCTTGTAAGCTACTACTCTAAGCTGTCGTGCCAGATATAGATAATCTTCTACCATGGGCAATATTTATCCATAACGGAGTACCGAAAGGATAAGCTTCTTCAGGAGACTTATTTCCAACAGGAGTACTAAATAGATAAACATATTTACGGCGGAGTCTCGTATGGATAAGTTTCTTCAGGAAGCTTATTTACAACGGAGTACTAAATGAACATCCATAATATAATATATTTATAAAATATTCATTAAAAGATAATATGCCTCATTAAAACCTTACTAGGAAAAAACCCTATGGGAAAAAATCCTAGTGAAAGAAAAAGAGTACACATATTTAGTAATACGCATTGCTAGCTGTCTCATTAAAAACCTTATAAGGAAAGGCCTGTGGGAAAAAACCTTAGTAAGAAAAAAAAGAGTACATCGCGTATTTTACTCCCCCTGATGAAAACCTTGTTTCAAATATTTAAGTCTCTGCATTCCAATCTTGTATAACATCTTCTCAAAAGTTGAAGTTGGTAAAGATTTAGTGAATAAATCTGCCTGATTATCACTTGAACAGATTTGTTGCACATCAATGTCACCATTTTTCTGAAGATTATGTGTGTATAATAATTTTGGTGAAATGTGCTTCGTTCTATCTCCTTTTATAAATCCTCCCTTCAATTGGGCTATACATGCAGCATTGTCTTCGTATAAAATTGTGGGTTTTTTCTCACATTTCAAACCACATTTTCTCGAATAAAATGAATTGTTGATCTCAACCATACGCATTCACTACTTGCTTCATGAATAGCTATTATTTCGGCTTGATTTGAAGAAGTAGCAACAATAGATTGCTTTGTGGAGTGTCATGATACGATAGTACCTCCACATGTAAAAACGTACCCGGTTTAAGATCTAGCTTTATGGGGATCAGATAAATAACCTGCATTTGCATAACCAACAAGATCTACATTGTCTTTGTTAGCATAAAACAAACCCGTATCAAGAGTTCCCTTTAAATATCGCAATATATGCTTAATCCCGTTCCAATGTCTCCGTGTAGGAGAAGAACTATATCTTGTTAGTAAATTAACAGAAAATGCTATGTCAGTCCTTGTAGCATTAGCAAGATACATTAGTGCACCAATTGCACCGAGATAGGGTACTTCGGGACCAAGGAGTTCCTCATCCTCTTCTAGAGGTCGGAACAAATTTTTATTTACTTCAAGCGATCGAACAACCATTGGTGTACTCAATGGGTGCGCTTTGTCTATGTAAAAGCGTTTTAAGACCCGTTGAATGGAAGGGGAACATTTCTACGCCGAAAGGTAGGCTTATTTCCTATCTTAAGGCAAGGAAGATGATCTCAAAATGTTACATTTATCATCTAGTTCACGTTAGGGATGCGGAGGCGAAGCCTCCTACTCTACAATCAATCCCTGTGGTCAATTAATTTCCAGATGTTTTCCCAGATGAACTCCCAAGCCTTCCTCCTGAAAGGGAGATTGAGTTTAGCATTGATGCATTGCCTGACACTTAACCAATCTCTATCCCTCAATACAGGATAGCCCCGACAGAGTTGCGAGAGTTGAAGGCGCAGTTGAACGACTTGCCGGATAAGGGTTTCATTAGGCCTAGCACTTCACCTTAGGTGCGCCAGTCTTGTTCGCGCGGAAGAAAGATGGGTCATTAAGGATGTGTATCGACTGTCGAAAGTTAAATAAGTTTACTATAAAGAACAAGTATCCACTTCCAAGGATTGACGACCCGTTTGACCAACTCCAGGGTGCGAAGTATTTCTCCATGATTGACTTACATTCGGGGTATCATCGGCTGAGGGTTAGGGAGAAGTATATTCCAAAGACGGCCTTTCGGACAAGATATGGGCACTTTGAGTTCTTGGTGATGTCGTTCGGGCTAACAAATGCCCCAGCAGCTTTTATGGATTTCATGAATACTGTATTCAGGCCTTATCATGATGTGTTAGTGATCGTATTCATTGATGACATTCTGGTGTATTCTCGTTCGGAGCCAGAACATGAGGGCCACTTGAGAATAGTATTACAGACCCTTCAGGATCATAAGTTATATGCTTAGCTCTCCAAATGTGAATTATGGTTGAACTCAGTAGCATTCCATGGCCATGTGATATCTGGCTAGGGTATTAGTGTCGACATTCAGAAGATCGATGCAGTGAAGAATTGGCCGACACCTACAACACCGTTAGAAGGCCGCATCTTCCTGGGGTTAGCAGGATATTATAGGCAGTTTATAGAATGGTTTTCCTCCATATCAACACCATTCACTAAGTTAACACAGAAAGCTACCAAGTTCCAGTGGTCTGACGCTTGTTAACGTAGTTTTCAGGAGCTAAGGAATAGATTGACATCCGCGCCAGTGCTCACTCTCCCAGGAGGAATAGAAGGTTATGTGGTATATTGTGATGCCTCAGGGATAGGTTTGGGGTGTGTATTGATGCAACGTGGGAAGGTGATTGCTTATGCATCAAGACAATTGAAGAAGCATGAAAAGAATTACCCGACTCATGATTTGGAATTGGCTGCAGTAATATTTTCTTTGAAGATATGGTGGCACTACTTATACGACGTCCATGTTGACATCTACACAGATCACAAGAGTTTACTATACATCTTCAAGCAGAAGGAGTTGAATTTGCGGCAGCGTAGGTGGCTTGAATTACTGAAAGACTACAACGTCGAGATATTGTACCATCCTGGTAAAGCCAATGTTGTGGCAGATGCTCTTAGCCATAAGTCAATGGGAAGCTTAATACAGATTGAGGCAGGTAGACAAGGGTTGACCAAACAGCTTCACCAGCTGGCGAATATGAGAATCAGATTATAAGACTCTGATGACAGAGGTGTTACTGTACAGAATACAGCACAATGATCTTTGGTAGCCGAGTAAAAGCACGGCAATATAAAGATCCTACCTTAGTAAGATTGAGAGAGGGCATTCAGCAGTGTAAGATTACATCTTTCGAGATGAAAGGAGATAGGGCACTGAGATACCATAGTCGATTATGTGTGCCTAGTGTGGCAAGGTTGCGAGAGAAGATTATGATTGAGATTCACCAGTTCCGATATTTTATCCATCCCGGCTCGACAAAGATGTATCATGACATTAAGGAGCAGTATTGGTGGGATAACATGAAGAAGTGTATTGCAGAATTTGTAGCCTAGTGTCCTAATTGTCGTCAAGTAAATATCGAGCATCAGAAACCCGGTGGAATAGAGCTGATAAGTTCTTGAACCTTCGACAGGGTAATATGAGTGTGCGAGAGTATAGTATGCAGTTTGATTCTTTAGCAAGGTATTCTCCCCATATGGTGGCCGAGATGAGCGATAGGGTGCACCTGTTTGTGAACGGTTTGGGACCACATCTAATAAATGAGTGCACGACAGCCTCCTTGGTAGAGGGCATGGATATATCCCATATTCGGGCTTTTGCCCATACCCTAGAGGATCGTAAGCGCCAGCAAAGGGTAGATAGGGAGCAGGATAGGGGCCAGCATAAGAGGGAGAGATTTGCAGGGTATTCTGATGACATCAAAGGAAGTATCAGGCCCCAGTCTTCGAGGAGTTTGGTTTCACCTGTAGCTAGTGCTCCTCCACAGTTTCAGAGGCCTCGGTATGATCAATTTACCTATTTTGGTTTAGGTCATAGATTAAGGGCATCAGGCTAACAATATCATAGGGATACTAGTCAGACGAGACCCCAGTACCTCGCTGTGATCAGTGCACCAAGGCCCATTTTGGATTGTGCCATCTAGGTTCCGATGCGTGCTATTCTTGCGGACAGCCAGGCCATATGATGCGGGATTGTCCTAACAGAGGAGGTGGTGGTATGGCTCAACTGACTGGATCTGTGTGTGGTTCTTCCTCATCAGTTCAACCTCCAGCACAGGGTTTTCAACAGTCGACAGGTTGTGGTAGAGGTAAAGATGCAGTGCCGACTTCGAGTGGTGCTTTAAATTGAACCTATGCTCTAATAGGTCAACAGGATCTTGAGTCATCTCCGGATGTTGTTATAGGTATATTGTCAGTGTTTTCTTATGATGTTTATGCGCCGATTGATCCGGGATCTACATTATCATATGTTACACCCTTTGTGGCTAATACGTTTGACGTTAAACCTGAATTGATAAGTAAATCACTTGCGGTATCCACTCCGATAGGAGATTCTGTGATTGCTAGAGAGGTATATAAGGGTTGCACTGTGATGATTTGTAGTCGTCAGACCTCGGCAAATTTATTTGAGTTAGAAATGGTTGATTTCGATGTGCTAATGGGAATGGACTTGTTGGCCTCATGCTATGAAAATGTTGACTGTCGTACGGAGATGGTTAGGTTTCAATTTCCTGGTCAACTTCTGTGAAAGTGCAATGGAAAGGTCAGCCGATTGAGGAGGCTACGTGGGAGTCTAAGTCCGATATGCGGAGTAGATACCCACACCTTTTTACCAGTCCAGGTACTTTTCTATGTTCGTTCGCGGGTGAACGTTTCTTTTAGAGATGGAGAATGTGACAACCCGATAGGTCATTTTGAATACTGGCCCTAATTTCTGATAGGTCATTTTGAATACTGGCCCTAATTTCCATATTTTGACATCTCTCATAGCTTCATTCGATATTTATTGATTTGTGTGCATGTTCCGTATCATTTTTCGGAAAGCTTTTACGTAAAACTTTGAATAAATAAGTGATTTTTTACTTAAAATAAGGCTAGAGTTGACCACGGTTAATGTTTGTTGTAAACGATCTCGGATCAGTATTTTGACGATTTTGGTAGATTCATATGATGTTTTTGGACTTGTACACATATTTGGTTGGAGTCCGAGATAACCTGAGCGTGTTTCGGTGCATTATGTGAAAGATTGTAAAAAAATGAGTTTTGAAGTTGAAATCATAAGTTTTGATGATTGATTCTTGCTATTTAATGTTATTTTGATGATTTGAGGTAGCCGGCGAGTTTATATGATCTTATTATACTTGTGCATATGTTTGGATTGGAGCCCCAAGGGGCTTGGGTGAGTTTCTTTTAGAGTTGCTGGTTTTGTCTGCTAGTGTTCAGTTCTTCATGATTACGAAGACAACTGACACCCAATTAAATAAAAGCTGAAAGTCGAGATTTCATTAATTTTCACCATTTTTGAAACCTAGAGCTCGGACTAGAGATATTTTTGAAGAGATTCTCATCTAAACTTCATTGGATAGTACTTTTCTAGTAGTTTTGATGTATTTTCATAATCACTCATTGATTTTTAACCTTAAATTTAGTGATTTCAAAGTAGAAATTGGGGGTTTTGGGTTGAATTTAAGAAAATGGTAAAATTGAGATATAGACCTCGAATTGGGATCGAAACAAATCACATAATAAGGTACGGAGGTTAATAGTTAGTCGAAATTTGGTCCGAATCTCGGATTTTGACCAAGCGGGGGCGGAGTTGACTTTTGTTGACCTTTTCACTTTAGTTAAAGATTTAATCTTTTTCACTCATGGGAGTTTCTAAAGCTTGTTTTGAATTGTTTGAAATATATTTGGCTAGATTCGATTGGTTTGAAGGCTTATTCTAAAGGAAAAGTCGTGGTTGATTATTGACTTGATTCTGGAAAGAGGTAAGTGTCACGTTTAACCTTGACTTGAGGGAATTAGGACTTGATTGGTCTATTTACTACTTGATTTATGTGTGGGAACGGCGTATATACAAGGTGACTAATGTATATACGTTGACATGGGTTAAGCATGCGGGTTGGGATATTTAGTTGTTGACTTCTATTATTTCATGACTTCATTTATTCCATGTTACTACGTTAACAATGCTTTAGTTGTTACTTGCCCTTACTTGTTAAATTCATCCATTTGTTCATTACATGCCTTAATTTGATCTATGTTTCCATGTACCCATACCTTTATTTATTAACTGCCTCTACTTGCCTTATGTTTTAGTATGATGTTAGATTGCCATTTTTATCCGCTTTATATTTTTATTTGTTTAATTCACTTATTGCGCTTCATTGTGAAATACACATGTTATTATTGATTGGGATCGGGTTGCACGCCGCAGCGGATGGTATTATTATTTGGGATCAGGTTGCACGCCGCAACAGATATTGGTATTATTGTTTGGGATCGGGTTGCACGCCGCAACAGATATTGGTATTATTGTATGGGATCGAGTTACACGCCGCAACGGTATTTATATATAGCATTTTCATTCCAAACCTTGGTTGTAGTATTTTGTTTTAGTATTATTTGGGATCGAGTTGTGTTAAGTGCAATATTGTATGCAAAAATATTATTCACCACTATTTCATATCGATCTAAATTAATCCCATCACCAATAGAACTTATTAAAAGTTCCTCACTCACTTGAGTCTTGAGTTCATTGATTTCTTCTGGAATCTCAGAACTAATCGTATATTGGGTCTCTTCAGGAGATCCCTTCATAATATCATTTTGATCATTTGTCGATTTTCATTTTTTAGGATTTCGATCCTTAGAACCCAAAGGTCTACCACGCTTCAGGCGTACTTTAAGTTCACTAGCTCTCGTGCTAGTAGATGGTCCTGCTGGGATATCAATTCGGATAGGCACATTCTTTGCAGGGATATGCGACTTAGTTATCCTTTTCAAATCAGTAAATGCGTCTGGCATTTGATTTGCTATATTCTGTAAATGAATGATCTTCTGGACCTCCTGATTACATATAGGGGTACATGGATCAAAGTGAGATAATGATAAAATTTTTCACATAATTTCTCTTTTGATTTCCTTTTTCTCTCTCCCCTAATTATGGGCAATTTGTTTCATCAAATCGACAATCTACAAATCGAGCACTAAATAAATCTCCCGTCAATGGTTTAAGATAGCGAATAATATATGGTGATTCAAACCCAATATATATTCCTAACCTTCTTTGGGGGCCCATCTTACTGCGCTGTGGTGGTGCTACTGGCACATATACAGCACATCCAAAAATTTATAGATGGGCAATATTTGGTTCATGACCAAAAATTAATTGTGACGAAGAATATTTATTATAATGTGTTGGTCTGAGACGGATAAGTGATGCTGCGTGCAAGATAGCATGGCCCCAAACAGTAGTGGATAATTTTATTTTCATAAGTAGTGGTCTTGCTATCAATTGCAACCGTTTAATAAATGACTCTGCAAGGCCATTTTGAGTATGAACATAAATTACATGATGTTCAACTTTTATTCCAACTGATAGACAATAATTATCAAAAGCTTGAGATGAGAATTCTCCAGCATTATCAAGGCGAATAGCCTTTATAGGATAATCTGGGAATTGTGCCCTTAATCGAATTATTTGGGCTAATAACTTTGCAAACGCCAGGTTGCGAGATGATAGTAGGCACACATGAGACCATCTTGAAGATGCATCTATTAGGACCATAAAATATATAAACAGTTCACTTGGTGGGTGAATAGGTCCACATATATCCCCATGTATACGTTCTAAAAAGGCAGGGGACTCAATGCCAACCTTCATTGGTGATGGTCTAGTGATCATTTTGCCTTGATAACAAGCATCACAAGAAAATTCATCATTTGTAACAATCTTCAGGTTCTTTAATGGATGCCCACTCGAATTTTCAGTAATTCGTCTCATCATTATTGATCCAGGATGGCCCAAACGGCCATGCTAAAGCACAAAAGTATTTGAATCAATAATGTTGTCACCACATAGTTTTAATTAGGAAATAATTCTGAACATAACAGAATTATACTCACTGATAGATTTAAAATCTTGTAGCCTTAGATGAGTTCAATCATAACGTGCCTGTGGAAGAACGACCATCTTCAGGTGGTCATGTCTATCTTTCAAATTATTCCACAGTATGACTGGATCTTTAACAGTAATATATTTTATTTTCAGGCCCTCATTAAGGTGATAGCGTATGAATATCATTGCTTTGGCACGGTCTTGGTTTGATGCCTGATTTTTATCTTTGATTGTGTCTGCCCGACCCATCGCATCAAGATGAATTTCTGCATCAAGCACCCAAGACATGTAGCTTTTGCCCGATATATCCAGGGCTACAAACTCAAGTTTAGAAAGATTTGATATTATTTAGAAAAAGAAAGTTCGTACCTCTGATACTTTTAAAGTATTTTCTCGAGATGGCAGAGTCTCGTGTTGATAACGTGTTATAAAATAAAGACAGTAAAGTAAAGACAAGTATAGAGAGAAACTGATATATTATTCAAACTTCAAACTTATGTACATAATGAACTGAATTCTCCTCTATTTATAGAAGAAAGGAAGCTGCTGTGTAAGCTGCTACTGCAAGCTGCTGTGTAAGCTGCTACTCTAAGCTGTTGTGTCAGATATAGATAATCTTCTGCTATGGGTAATATTTATCCATAACGGAGTACCGAAAGGATAAGCTTCTTGAGGAGGCTTATTTCCAATGGAGTACTAAATAGATAAACATATTTACGGCGGAGTCTCATATGGATAAGCTTCTTCAGGAAACTTATTTACAACGGAGTACTAAATGAACATCCATAATATAATATATTTATAACACTAATCTCATTTTCGTTAGTATTATTTTTTGCCCCTAATGCATATCTAAGATTTTACTGTACGACCCAAGTATTTTCCATCAAAATTCATGTGCGAAAGGAGGAGCAAGTTTTGCTAAATTTCTCCTTTTTTTTTGTTTTTGTTTTGTTTTTTTGCAACATTTAAAATGGAGATAAAAATTAAACACACGTCCTAAAAAGGGACATCAGTGAAATTAAACAGAATATATTCTTCATAAAAATCGAGGAAAGGGATAAAAAGGCTATCGGGTTAAAAGCTCTCTAGATACTTCCCGCCATTGTTCTCTCCTTTCCTTGAATTTCCGCTAAAGAAATTTGAATCAAATACATAGGAGTAGTGTTAATAGCAGCTCAATTCCACGCCAATACCTAAAACTCCAATTCTACTCACAATTCACAAAACCCTAGCCTTTGTATAGCATTTCGTCACTGCAACTATGCCGATAATTGAGGAAAAAGT
The DNA here is from genome assembly GCF_000715075.1 of Nicotiana tabacum. NCBI lineage: Eukaryota > Viridiplantae > Streptophyta > Magnoliopsida > Solanales > Solanaceae > Nicotiana > Nicotiana tabacum. The sequence continues at coordinate 4,656,271 of NC_134083.1, read as the reverse complement.
AGTAAAAATGGAAAACGATGTATCATCACCTACTAATAATTCATTTGTTGAACCCTTCTTCAGCATTGGTTCTGAAGTCGAAGTCAGCACAGAAGAAAAAGGGTACAGTGGAGCTTGGTACGAAGCCACTATAATCGCACCACCAAAGTCCACAACTCCGGCTTCGAACAACAGTGATTCGTCTAATAAAAGCAAAAGAAAAATATGGGGTTATTGGGTTGAGTATAAGCATTTATTAGATGACAAAGATGGATCTACACATTTACGTGAGTACATTAGAAAACGGTCCATTTTACGGCCTGCCCCGCCAACTTGGATGGAGGATGAGCGCCTGTGTTTTCGAGTGACCGACGTTGTTGATGCATTTCATCTTGCAGGGTGGTGGACTGGAGTTGTTGTTCGTGTTGTTGGTACTGGTCCTGGTAGTATAGGTTGCAAGTTCCGGGTTGCTTTCAAGGATCCGGATGAGGAGCTCGAGTTTTCTCAGCGTGACTTGAGGTTCCATCTTGATTGGGTTGATGGAAATTGGAAACGGGCCATCACGTCACACCTAAATGTACTCCCTTTTCACCCGGTTTAAGCGATGCACTTTCCTTTTTAGAATGTTACTTTATCTGTATTTAGAAACAGTTTAATTAATGACACTTATACATGCAAGAAATATAGGGGAATCCGAGTTTATTAAGAATTACATCCATTCAGGTAATTATTGTTAGGTCGTTATAACAATAGTTAAATTGTGATAAGTAGATGTTGTAAGCAGTAGCTACAGTTATGAATTCTGGTTAGGTTGGCTTCTTCTTAAGATAGCTACATTACATAATTGTGAGCTGCTTTTGCGTTTCATGCTTGGATATTTTCCATGTGAATTTGTCAATTTTAAACGAGAAAGCAAGTCTAGAGGAATCACAAAAAGTGTTCCCAAAGATTTCATTGTTTGCGGAGGTTTTTAGGACTCGGTGTGTCAAGCATTTCTCCTTAAAATTAGTACGATTCAGAGTGTCCAGAGAGGTTCTCTCTGACAGTCTAGACACTGGAAATAGGATTATTGTAAAGCTGTCCAAAGAAAGGATTTTTTGGCCAAAGCGAAATTTAAGGCCTTTTATCTAGGGGATAAACGTGGGATGCTTTGTGCACTGGACTGACACTTTTTCTTATATATATATATATATATATATATATCTAGAGGATGTTTTCAAATTTTTCGATTTAAATTTTTACAATTCTCTCAGAGTACAACACTCTGAAGAAATGTTTTAAAATACTTTCTTTGGTCAACACAACAAAGTTGACCTAGCTGATCCTTTCATATCGATTCCCTCTATATGTTTGGTGATTCATTTTATCTGACAGAAAGTCTATTTGTCCAAACAGTACATAAAATTTTCAAATAGCCCACAAGTATAAGGCTATAAACATGACTTATTGACCTGGAAAAAGCATTTGACAAGGTCCCTAGGGAAGTTCTTTGGAGATGACCGAAGGTGAAAGGTGTTCCGGTGGCTTATATTAGGGTGATTAAGGACATGCATGATGGAGCTAAGACTCGGGTTAGGACAGTGGGGGAGACTCAAAGCATTTTCTGGTTGTTATGGGGTTACACCAAGGATCTGCCCTTAGCCCGTTCTTATTTGCTCTGGCGATGGACGCATTGACACACTATAGTCAAGGGGAGGTGCCATGGTGTATGTTATTCGCCGATGATATAGTTCTGATTGATGAGACGCGAGGCGGTGTTAACGAGAGGTTGGAGGTTTGGAGACGGACGCTTGAGTCTAAAGGTTTCAACCTGAGCAGGACTAAGGCAGAATACGTGGAGTGCAAGTTCAGCGGCGTGTCGGGAGAAGCGGACATGGACGTGAGGCTTCCCTCTCAAGTCATCCCCAAGAAAGGGAGCTTCTTCAAGTATCTGGGGTCGGTTATCCAGAGGGATGGAGAGATTGAGGAGGATGTCACACACCGTATTGGGATGGGGTGGATGAAATGGAGGCCAGCGTTTGGCGTCTTGTGTGACAGGAAGGTGCCTCCGGAACATAAAAGGTAAGTTCTATAGAGCGGTGGTTAGACCAGCCATGTTGTATGATTTAGAGTGTTGGCCAGTCAAGAATTTCCATATTCAGAAGATGAAAGTTGCAGAAATGAAGATGTCGAGATGGATGTGCGGGCATACTCGGCTGGATAAGATTAGGAATGAAGATATTCGGTGAAGGTGGGCGTGGCTCCCATGGAAGACAAGATGCGGGAAGTTAGGCTTAGATGGTTCGGGCAGGTGCAGAGGAGAAGCCTGGATGCCTCAGTAAGGAGGTGTGAACGGCTGGTCTTGACGGGTATGAGGAGAGGTAGAGGGCGGCCTAAGAAATATTGGGGAGAGGGTGATCAGGCAGGACATGGTGCGGCTGCAGATTTTCGAGGACAAGGCCCTTGATAGAAATTTGTGGAGGTCGGAACATTAGGGTTGTAGGTTAGGAGATAGGAGGCTAGTCTGATAGTGTTTTGTTTTAGGCTGCTAGTGGCTCCAATTGTGTCCTTAGTACTTCATTAGGGTTGTAGGTTAGGTTGTAAGAAGCTAGCCTGGAAGTGTTTTGTCCTAGGATGTTAGTGGCTCTTGTTGTGTCATTATTCCATCGCGTTTGTGGTACTGTGCCATTGTTACTGCTTAGTGTTATTACTTGTCTCTCTATTTTTTGGTTATTACATTGTTGGTGTTATCTTTCTGGATTCCTTTGTTGTTACTGCTACATTGTCTCATTTTCATCTTATTGTGCCGAGGGTCTATCGGAAACAGCCTCTCTGCTCCTCCGGAGTAGGGGTAAGGTCTGCGTACATACTACCCTCCCCAGACCCCACTTGTGGGATTTCACTGGGTTGTTGTTTTTGTTGTTGTTGTTGATTAGTCAAACTTATTGACTTTGGTCACTTGTCACATTAATTATGCAAAGATACCCTTTTTTGTAGTTCTACAATAGTTGCAAAATTTTACTGCTCTAAAATTGGAATAAATGATGCAAGTACACTAGAAGAAGTAGTGCTTTTTATGTCTTGCTATATTTGCAAACTTTTACTGCTTTGAACTACTTGGAGAAAGATAGCGTGAACCACAGCAACAACAACAACAACAACAATAATAACCCAGTATAATCCCACCAGTGGGGTCTGGGGAGGGTAGTGTGTACGCAAACCTTACCCCTACCCTGGGATAGAGAGGCTGTTTCCGATAGACCCTCGGCATCCCTCCCCCTCCAAGAACTCCCCACCTTGCTCTTGGGGTGACTCGAACTCACAACCTCTAGGTTAGAAGTGGAGGATGCTCACCACTAGAGCAACTCACTCTTGTACAATGAGTCTTATACAGTATGGTTGTTACTGAAGTGGATTACTTAAGGTAAATGAAGCGCAAGTCTTCTTGGAACATCAACAACGTCAGAGGAAATAATGTGGCAGTACTATTTTATGAGTAACTAGCTTCTATGTTGCTAAAGTATGATCTACATCTTCTATAATTGAACAGCTATTTCTGAGCATGTTGGTGCAAGTATAAATATGTTAACCAGGATACATGAATGGCTACTAATTCAATTATAAATCAAGTGGTAAGTTTATGGGCACCTGCTTGGACACCTTCAAGGGGAGCAGGTCATTTTGTTCACTAGAAGAATAGCACTTGCTAGTAAAATGGCGGAGCATGTGATTTGTGAAGTTCTCGTGACTTCTATGATACGATCTAAGTTGGTCACATGATACGTAACCTACTTTTAAGTTCCATGGTTATTTATCCTCTTACTAATGATGTTACGTCCAAACCTTGGGCGCAGTTGCCTGTTGGAAATACCATGATATGGCTATCAAATTTGTGCTCGATGTCTTTTGTCTGAGTTCTCGCTTCATACATCTCACCTTGTTCTCATTGGGAAATGTTTTGCTTGCACAAGGTCTTAAAGATATCTCTCACTGGATTGGATTTCACTATACTTCTGATGCTTTATCGCTGATTCAAGGGCTTGGAGTTGTGATGCTGCATTTAATTATTCACAGCTAGTGACTAGAGTCTATTCTTTCAGGATATTACATCATTAAGTAACAAATTACTTGCTTTTATGCCGATGATATCAGACGGCTCTTCAAGATGGAAGTGCAACTGCTGCAAAGGATCAGACCAACAAGGGGACATCAGATGCCAAAAAGAATCTGGAGATTTCTGAATCTAGAAGTGATGTAGTACAGCCTATGAAGAAGTTAAAAACTAAAAAAAATGTTGTGGAAGCATTGGAGAATCAACATTTTCCCGGGCCTTTGGTCTCTTGGAAGGTACTCGTAAGGGACTTCTACCATTTTCTTCTTAGCGCATGTGTCATTCTTCTCATATTTTGCATGATAACTCATTTGCCTTATTTTTGCTCTATCCTTTTTGGACTTCTATAGGTCTTTTATCATTTATTTAAGGTACAATTTGAGTGCAAGAGATGATAGAGTGATCCTCTCTTAGTTGACAAGGATAGATGGACTTATAATCATAATTGATTTGCGTGCTGTATGCTATGCTCCTTTGCTTTCTAGGACTGTTCCACAATAGCTGGTAGAGTGTAATTTTTCCTGATTCTTTGGACAAGCAGGAAAATTATTGGTAACATGTTGGAAATATTCAAAAAAACTGGATTATTGTCAATCTTTTGTTTCAGTTTGTCAACTGTGAAAAAGAATGACACTTTTACTACCGTTTGACCAGCCGAAATCTAATTAATTTCATTTCCTCTTGTCCTGATATCTTGCGACTTGAACTAATTTTGCTTCTTCAATGTACTTTGATAGTAAGCTTTAAGATTTGATCTATGTTAAAATTAACTTAACTGGTTTCTAATATGTCTTGTATGATCATCAACTTAGAATATTCAGATTATCTGATTGTCAAGATAAACCTATTCAGCAGGGTTAACATATGATTGTTTTCAGCTGTGTTAAGACGACAACTGTTGATTTACATACCAAATGTATCATAATTGGAGAAAAGGAGAAAGAGTTCTCTAGAGCTCGAGTGTTTTGGTAATTTGAGTTAACTTTGCAGACTAGGAGAGCAAGAAAAGTTGGTTCAGTAAATAATCAATCAAGTCATGCCATGGAAGAAAATGTAGATTGTTCACCAGCTGGGATCACACATTCTACAGATATTGGTAAGTGACTCTAAATTTTCCTCTTCCTAGTTGGGACTCATCATTACTTGTGAAGAACTCAACTAAACTGTGGGTGCAGACTGCAGTAAACAAGGAGATGTTGAAAAGGTTGTCGACAGAGAGCTGAACGAAGAAGATATTGGGACTGTGGATGTGGGAATCCTAGCGGCTAAAAATCCCGGTGTCCATTCTCTCAAGCGCACTGGAGATAAGGATGGGGAGCTAAGTGATCCAAAAGTTCAGACGGTTGAGGTAACATATTATTATGGTGCTCATTCATCTGCATCAAATCTGTAAGTACTTAGAATCTATCATCAGCATTTGGATATGATGCATAGTACCAGAATAATGCACGCCGATGCTTAGATTTTACCTACAGTATGGGCCAAAATAAAGATTTTGATGATATGTAACTGATAGAAATATGTATTCCATATGCTTGAGTTCCGTTTCTTTTCTCCATAGATTCACTTTTCTGTTCATTTCTGATTGATTATGGTGTTGTCTTCTATTCTTTCTCATTCAGGAGAGCAGCAAAGAAAGTACTAAGAATCTGTCTGACCATGGATCATTGACAGTGCTACAAGGTAACTGATTTGGTACTCTTTTTTTTTTTTTTTTTGGTTCATTGCGTCATTGTAAAATGTTCTACTCGATGACAGGTGTGGAGACACAAGTACCTGGGAGCACTCTCCATGACACGGTTAACGAACAAAATGCAATAAATCAAATTAAGCTGACTTCAACTGATGAGATAAGTATTTCTGCAGGTAAAACGTGCCTTTTCAATTCAAATTAACGCAATATTTTTACTTTCTTCAGGATTAGTGCTCATCTTAACACTGTTTAGTAATTCCTACGTGTTAAGCATCTTGTTTCGAAATTTATGGTTCTCAAAGAAATTGTGTCTAATGTTAAATTAATCCACCTTATTAGGAGGTTGGTGGAATTACAAGGATAGGAAGAAGGATCTGCACATGGTGTTTATTGACCTGTAAAAAGCATATGACAAGGTAACTAGGGAGGTTCTCTGGAGATGCCTGGAGACAAAAGGTGTACCGGTAGCTTACATTAGGGCGATCAAGGACATGTATGATGGAGCTAAGACTCGGATTAGGACAATGGGAGGCGACTCAGAGCATTTTCCGGTTGTTATGGGGTTACATCAAGGATCTGCGCTCAGGCCGTTCTTATTTGCCCTGGTGATGAACGCCCTGACACACCACATTCAAAGGGAGGTACCATGGTGTATGTTATTCGCCGACGACATAGTTCTGATTCATGAGACGCGAGGCGGTGTTAACGACATGCTGGAGGTTTGGAGGCACACCCTTGAATCTAAGGGTTTCAAGTTGAGCAGGACTAAGATAGAATATCTGGAATGCGAGTTCAGTGCTGAGTCGGGGGAAGTGGGCATGGACGTGAGGCTTGGAGCACAGGTCATCCCCAAGAGAAGTAGTTTTAAGTACTTGGGGTCGATTATCCAGGGGGGCGGAGAGATTGATGGGGACGTCACACTCCGTATAGGGGTGAGGTGGATAAAATGAAGGTTAGCATCAGGAGTCCTGTGTGACAAGAGAGTGCCACCGTTAGTCAAAGGTAAGTTCTATAGAGCTGTGGTTAGACCTGCCATGTTGTATGGGGCAGAGTGTTGGCCGGTTGGATAAAATGAAGGTTAGCATCAGGAGTCCTGTGTGACAAGAGAGTGCCACCGTTAGTCAAAGGTAAGTTCTATAGAGCTGTGGTTAGACCGGCCATGTTGTATGGGGCAAAGTGTTGGCCGGTTAAGAACTCTCATATCCAGAGGATGAAAGTGGCAGAGATGAGGATGTTGAGATGGATGTGCGGGCATACTAGGATGGATAAGATTATGAATGAAGTTATTCGGAAGAAGGTGGGCGTGGCTCCTATGGATGACAAGATGCGGGAAGCGAGGCTCAGATAGTTCGGGCACGTGCGGGGGAGGAGCCCTGATGCTCCGGTGAGGAGGTGCAAGAGTTTGGCCCTGGCGGGGACGAGAAGAGGTAGAGGGCGACCTAAGAAGTATTGGAGAGAGGTGATTAGACATGACATGGCGTTGCTACAGATTTCCGAGGACATGGCCCTTGATAGGAAGGTGTGGAGGTCGAGCATTAGGGTTATAGGTTAGGACGTAGTCGAGTCCAGGGGTGAGGCTAGTTTGGTAGGGGTGGTCTTAGACTGCTAGGGGTTTATGTTGTGTTCTCCCTATCCTTATGTTTTCATAGCATCAAGCTTATTTTCTGGTTTTGTTATTGTATTTCAACTATTTTATAGTTCTTATGATGCTGTTATTATTTTTTTGGTTTCTGTTTGATGGTACTAATATATTGTCACTTCCCATCTCTTCTCGTCTTTTTCATCTTCATGAGCCGAGGGTCTTTCGGAAACAGCCTCTCTACTCCTTCGGGGTAGGGGTAAGGTCTGCGTACACACTACTCTCCCCAGACCTCACTTGTGGGATTTTATTGGGTCGTTGTTATTGTTGTTAAATTAATCTTTAGTTAGAAAGTTTAATCAGACTTCCCTTGTAGCAAGAGTTTTAGTGTGACCTCCAGCTTTCCTGCATTACTTGATAGTACTATTTAAATATTAGAGAGGAGATTCTAAAATTGCGCATCCTCAATTTCTAATTCCAACTAACAAGAAGAGCTGCAGGTTATCTGTTTTCTTTTTCAAAGTTTATGGTTCTCAAAAAAATAGTGTTCTAATGTTAAATTTTCCTGCTTGTTGAATTAGAAAGTTTAATTAGACCTCTTTTGTTCCGGAAGTATAAAGAACTCCAAGCTTCCTACGTTGTTTGACACTGTTAAAATAAGAGAAAGTGAGGTATCTAAAATTTGCTGTCCTCAATTTCTAATTCCAACTTGCGACAAGGGCTGCAGCGAGCATAGTCAAGCCGAATATCAAGGTGTTTGTGCAAGATTTGAGTAAGTTATTGATAGTTTTATGAGTTTGAGCTTAATCGAACTTTATAATTTGATACAAACTCGACTTTCATAGTAGTTAAAAAATGAAGAATGAAAAAGAATATGAAAAAAATTTCCCCTCTTGATTGGTTAGCCACATTTTCTACTATCATATTAGTATTTTCCTTAAACTATAATTGGGTTTCCTAATTTTAAGTATTAGATGGAAGATGACCACTACCAATCAAATTTGTAGTTGAACCAGCCTGCTGAGCTTTATAATTGACAACTCCAATGTTCATATTCACATGCAACAATCAATCGAGCTCCTCCTTCCCCCTTCCCCTGTAGGAGACTGAACTGTTTGGTTAGAGCTAGAATAATTTGCATAGTTCCAACTAAAAATGGCTCAACTCAGGTGCTTCTGCCTTTCATTTCTGATATCTTGCAGTTTTCTGTTGTTGTTTACGTGAACAACAAACCCAGTAAATTCCCACAAGTGGGATTGTTGTTTACGTCAAAATCACTTTATTCTTTTACCCCGTTAGTTGCATAGTTAATCAGTCAGCATTTACAGGAGCTTCTCCTACAGCAGTCCAGCCATGTACCGGGACCAGTTCTCGGCATTCTAATGAATGGCCAGATGCTGCACTTAGTTCCATCACAACTCCTGAGCCGAGCCTGGCACTGCCATTTCAGAAAAATTCCACTGTTTGGAGATCACTTGAATCTATGGAAATATTTGCAAAAATTCCACAAAATCCACATTTCTCACCTTTAGCAGAACATGAGGAGGAGAAACGAGAAGAGCTAGCTTTACAAAAGATGCTAAAGTACGCCTTCCTTGGCGATAAGATATCAAAATTAACCATTGCTGATCTTAAAAATTCAATGGTCATCAATGACATTCTGACATCTCTCGAGGACTTGGAGGAGTGTGGATTTGATGTTATGCAGATTAAATGTCCATTGGACGATCTACTATTGAACAGCGAGAGGCAAATTCAATTCAAAAACAAGTTGGATGAAATAAAGGGCAGAACCAGAGACTGCATTCTTGAGAGAGCAGAAGCTGAAAAAGAGATCAGCAAGATTGCTATGAAGGTAAATGAACTGGAGAAAGAACTTATGTTTGCCAAGAACACGATAGAGACGAAGGATCAAGAGATCATTGTATTGAGATCTAAAGAGACTGCCATTTCTGACGAAATACGTCAAGTTCAACTTGACTTTGAAGGGGCATCAGCTTCACTGAAGCAAACCTTCTGCTGAACAATGCTCTGTACAACTTAAGTATGAACAAACTTTGGTTTTTGTTGATCTGCTCACCAAAAATACTACAGTGAAAGTTTTGAACATTTGACTTAGAAAAGTAGATTGCAAAAACTCAAAAGATCCAGACAAAGTAAATATGCATTATGCTATTTTTCAATTACCAAAGTTTTTTCCATTTTAGATATCCCGGTAAGAGCTTAATAGACAATAATTTATTGCCTATTTTGCTAATAGAATTACATACTATTTCCTTATCTAGTGGTGAGTACCCTCCACTTCCAACCAAGAGGTTGGGAGTTCGAGTCACCCCAAGAGCAAGGTGGGGAGTTCTTGGAGGGAGGGAGCCGAGGGTCTATCGGAAACAACCTCTCTACCCCAGGGTAGGGGTAAGGTCTGTGTACACACTACCCTCCCCAGACCCCACTAGTGGGATTATACTGGGTTGTTATTTTTGTTGTTCCTTATCTAGATGTTTAGCATTTTATTTTGAAGAAACATGACAAATGAGTCTTTTAATTTTGTTTTTTCGTTCTCTTTACTTAGGAAAAGTACCATGAGGTCATATAACACAGTACATCATATTGGGCAAGCTTCAGTGTTTATTTTTGAAAAAAGTATCTTTTTGAAAGATAAATTGTTTGGCCAAGTTATTGAGGAAAAAAATGATTTTTATTCATGACTATAACTGCATCGAGGAAATAGTAATTTCTAGCATATCGAAGTAAAAAAATATAAAACCTAGAGGGACTAGGGCATGCAATTCTCTCTCGGGCATGTTAGCAAACGTGCACCATCCATGGGAAAGCGAGCTTGTGTACCATTCCAGAAGGCTCTAATGGCTCAGGAAACAATGGCGAAAGTCAATAATCAACAGAGGGAGGAAACAATTCAAAAGGAAATAGCTGTGGAGAAGGAAAAAATCCCGAATCGAAGTGAAAAACAAAATAATGAATAGGAAATCAATGCAACGGTAGTTACAGAGAATGAATTTCAGGGGACTACGGATGGAGCAGATTGATGAGACAAACCACCTACGCCTAGGCGTACATCATGGAGTGAAATAGCAAGAGGTGGATCCAGCTCTATAAAACTATCGTGGGCAGATGAAGCTGACCTAATGGAGGAGGTAACAACGAAGATGTCTGTGTGGGATAACTTTGATATTGCAATAGTCACAAATGCAGGATTCAAGCTTGAATATGTATCGCCTATGACGAAGGGGGAGGCAGCTGTATGTGAAATTGAATTGGAGGATATAAGTTTAGAAATAGAATATTGGAGGAACACAGTTGTATGCTATGTGTTAGGAGCTCATCCTCCATTCACTGTTATGAATGGATTCATCCAGAGGCAATGGGCAAAGCATGGAATAAATAAGATTTCAATGTTCAGAATGGGATAGTTTTGGTACGCTTTGATACAGAATTGGGGAAGAATGAAGTACTTCAAGGAGGGATCTATCACTTTGATAACAAGCCTTTTATTGTGAAATCATGGAGTCCGGATATGGAATTTACTAGGGATGAGTTATACATTGTCCCAATTTGGGTGAAACTTCCTGGACTAGATTTCAAATACTGGAGCCCTAAAGGACTCAGTAAGATTGGAAGTCTGGTAGGTAAACCCCTTATGGTGGATAAGAACACTGAAAAGAAGATTGGATTAAATTTTGCAAGGATGTTGATAGAAGTGGAGATGGATGCAGTACTATCTGATAGAATATGGTTCAAAAATGAAAAAGGAATGTTGATTGAGCAACGAGTATTATATGATTGGAAGCCTACATTGTGTAAGCATTGTAAGAAATATGGTCATGATGAAGGTGAATGCAGGAAGAAGAAAAGTACTAGTCAAGTTGAAAAGGAGATACCAGGAAGTCCAAAAGAGAAGGAAGTACAGGAAGTGAATATACAAGGCAGAGAAGCTGGGAAAGAAACCACAACATCAATGACAGAGGCAAACATGAAGACAAACATAACTACTCATGGCAAGCAGAATGAGAGGATACAGAATGAATGAGTGACTCCTATTAATTCTAGGAGACCACAACAGAAACATGCTAATTAACAAGAGAAACAAGCAAATGCATTCCAAGTATTAGAGGAGTCTGGGCCAAGCATACAGGTCCAAGAAGGTAATGTGAGAAAAGGGGGAGACATAATCATTCCCAATACTGGGAATGGATAGTCTACTCTGTTGGAATGTAAAGAGGCTAAATAGCCCTAATAAGCAGAAAGAGGTTAAACTCCTCTGCAACAACCAAGCTGCAGGTTTGGTTAGGGTTGTTGGAAACTAAGGTAAAAAGTACAAAAATAACACAGATTGCAAACAACATGTTTGGAGGTTGGCAGTATATAACAAATCTTGAAAATCACTATAATGGAAGGATATGGATCTCATGGAGGCCAGACTACTTCTAGGTAGAGGCAATTAGTATGACAGCACAAGCCATTACTTGCAAGGTATTGTACATTCCGAGGCAACACACTTTTCTATTGACCATGGTATATGCTTTTAACACCAGGAATGAGAGGAAAGAGTTGTGGAGCTATTTGAGTAGCTTGAGTAGAGGTTGGCAGATTCCATGGATAATAATTGGTGACTTCAACTCTGTTTTGAGAATAGATGATAGAATTAGGGGCAATCCAATAACTATGAGTGAGATAGTTGACTTTAGTGAATGTGCAGAAGAGCGTGAATTCATAGAACTACCCCAGCATGGGAGCAGATACACTTCGAATGATAGACATGGGGAAACGAGGGTGGACTCAAAAATTGACTGGGCATTTGTCAATAGACAGTGGTTGGACAACATGCCAGCATACATAGACAATTTTCTACTAGAAGGTATCAGTGATCATAGCCCAATTAGAATCTCAATGGTGAATGCTAATAGTTGCAGGAAGAAAGCATTAAAATTCTGCAACACATGGGCTCAACACCCAGAGTTCTTATCCAGAATTGATCAAATATGGAGCAAACTGTTGAAGGATACAAGATGTATCAAATTGTGTATAAGCTAAAACAGTTAAAGAAGAGCTTGCAGGAATTAAATAGACAACACTTCAGGAATATACTGACTGAAGCAAATGAAGATAGAGAGGCTTTGGAGAAAATTCAGAAAGAGTTGCAATTGAAGCCAGGAGAGGCACGTCTGCAGGCACAAGAGAAGGAAAATTACCAGAAGTTCAGAAGGAGTTCTTACCTAGCTGAGATATTTTTACTGCAAAGAAGTAAAGGTAAGTGGATCAAGCTGGGTGATGATAATACTAGATACTTCTTTTCTGTGATCAAACACAGGAAGCTTCAGCAAGCTATTACACAGCTGAAGAATAAAGATGGGCAGTTGCAAACTGAACCTGACTCTATAGCTCAGATCTTGGTGGATTTCTATCAGGATATGCTAGGTAGGAAATCAAATCACAGAGTTAAAACATTTAAGAGTATCTTGCACAATGGGAAAAGGTTGACATTATAGCAACAACTGAGATTAGTACAACCATATCATGAGATGGATGTAAAGAAAGCACCGGGTAATATTGACAGGAACAAGAGCCCTGGGCCTGATGGTTACATCAGTGAATTTTTTAAGGCTGCCTGGCAGATTATAGGAGAAAATATAACTCAAGCTATACTTGAGTTCTTTAGTACTTGGCATCTCTTAAAGCAGTTAAATGCTACAATGATCTCCCTGATTCTCAAGATAGAAGTACCAATGAAAACATGTCACTTTCGACCAATTTCATGTTGTAATGTTCTATATAAGATCATTTCTAAAATGATTTGTGTCAGACTAAGAGAAGCAGTGGGAAGTATTGTGGCAGAGAACCAAGCTGCTTTTGTCAAGGTGAGATCTTTAGTGCATAATGTGCTGGTTTGTCATGATATCTTGAGACACTATAGCAGGAAGACCACTCCACGTTGTATGCTGAAAATAGATTTAAAGAGGGCATATGGTATGGTTAGTTGGGAATTTATTGCGGAAGCATTAGAAGGCTATGGTTTTCCAAGAGCATTCATAGCAATAGTCATGGAACGTATTGCATCTACAAAGTTCTCAATTAAGGTTAACGGAGAAGGGTATGGATATTTTAAAGGAAGAAGAGGTCTGAGACAAGGTGATCCCATGTCACCCTTAGTCTTTGTGCTAGTTATGGAGTATTTTTCAAGAACTTTGAAGAAGATAGGAGAGCTGTCTGACTTTAAATATCACCCAATGTGCAAGCAGATTAAACTCACCCATCTAATATTTGCCGATGACTTAATGCTCTTCTGTAAAGGAGACATGAAATCTGTTTCTAGACTAATGGAGGCCCTTACTCATTTTAGTGAAGTAACATGTTTAGTGGCGAACATGGAAAAGTCAAGCATCTTTATGACAAGTATGGAGGATGACATCAAGAATCAATTGGTACAGCTAACAAGGTTCTCAGTAGGCACTTTGCCAATAAGATATCTGGGATTGCCTCTTTCGTCTAAGAAGTGGAGTAAGATTGATTTTGACCAGCTTGTAGACAAGATAATTGTCACGACCCCAAATTTACTCCGTAGGATGTCGTGATGGCACCTAGTATCTAAGACTAGGTAAGTCTATCAATGCAAAAATAATGATAGAAATCTAAAATAAATGAACTGCAATTCAAATAATTACAACTCCCAAAATCCGGTAGAAATAAGTCACAAGCTTCTAAGAATTTATCCTCAATGTACCTATATATCAGGGTCTAAAGAAAAATAAGGAAGCAACATAATAATGATAGAAGGGGACTCAGGAGTCTGCGGACGCTGGCAGATATACCTCGAAATCTCTGTACACAGGTAGCTCACTGATGTCTGAACTGGTAGGATGTACCTGGATCTGCACAAAAAGATGTGCAGAATCGTAGTATGAGTACACTATAACGGTACCCAGTAAGTGCCAAGTTTAACCTCGGTAGAGTAGTGACGAGGTCAGGTCAGGCCCTATTGGAATAATAAAAGACAAGGTAAAATGTTTTAACAATATAATAAAAATTAAATGACAATGGAAATGAATCAAGTAAGTAGTATGTCACCAATCGACTACGCAAAATAATGGCAAATAATACCTCGTCGAAACAAAACAGAATTTTTTTCAACTTTAAGAAAATCACAACAATAATCAAAGGCAACTGCGGCCATAAATCAATATCAACAAGGGCACTCCCGAGGTACCACCTCGTAGTCCTAAATCATAAATAAATTCAGAATATCTCATTTCCTTCTATCACCGCGGGAGCCTTCACAATTTATTTTAAAGAAAATATTTTTTCCGAAATAGCATCCTGCGTTTTAGCCACCCTTATCACACCGCATGACTTCTAATAGTTTCCCTACTAGCCACGCGTATCAAGCCACCCTTATCTCACCGCATGCGTTTCAACACCCAGACCTTATACCACCGCATGCGTATCAATATCACAATATATCACAATTTGCACCTCAAGTGCTTAAATATTTCGAAGTGCCCAATATTTCAATTTGCCAAAATAAACAACATCAAAATTTAAACATGTAAAACAATTAGCAGGAAAAAGGTCAAGCAAATTTAAAGTATAAAAATCAGATCAATGATGAAGAATATAACAAAATAAAATAATTTAAATAATTTGAAATAGTGATCTACACAATTTAAAGACATAGTATTCCACATTTAGCCCGTGTACACACTCGTCACCTCGTGTACACGACTTTCATCACATTAAAATTATCACATCAATACCAATCCTAGGGGAAATTTCCCCCACACAAAGTTAGACAAGTCACTTACCTCGACTTGCTCCAATTTAATCCACTAGTAGGCCTTTTACTCGATTATCCAACTCTGAATGGCTCGAATCTAGCCAAAATAATTCGATAGTCAACAAAAATTATAGGAATGAATTTCATAAGAAAATACTACATTTTTCAATAAAATTCGAAATTAGCTCAAAAATCGCTCGTGGGGCCCACGTCTCGGAATCCGGCGAAACTCACAAAATCCGACAACCTATTCAATTACAAGTCCAACTATACCAGTTTCACTCAAATCCAACTCCGAATCGACACCGAAATCTCAAAAATTTGTTTTTATGAGATTTCTAAAAATTTTCCAAATTTCAATCTCAAAACACTAATTAAATGGTGAAAACAATGATGGATTCGGGTAATCTAACCAAAATTGAGTTAAGAACACTTACCCCGATGTTTTCTCTGAAAATCTCCCAAAAATCGCCTATCCCCAAGCTCCAATTTGTCAAAAGTGAAAAATGGGACAAAGTCCCCCGTTTTATAATTCTGTCCAGGCAGCCATCGGTCCTGCCTCGATCCTAACCCTCGATCATGGCCCTCGATCCTGGGCCTCGATCCTAACCTTCGATCCTGGGCATCGATCATGGCCTTCGATTCTGGCTTTCGATCATGTTCCTCGATCCTGAGCCTCGACCCTGGCTTCGATCCTGGCCCTCGACCCTGAGCCTCGATCCTGGCCTTCGAACCTGGCTTCGATCCTGGCCCTCGACCCTGAGCCTCGATTATGGCCTTCGACCCTGGGCTCGATTTTCTGCATTCCTAGCAGAAGGAAATTGCAGCAGCTTTTGCAGGAGCTGTTTAAGTCCAACCTTTAATCCGTTAACCATCCGAAACTCACCTGAGGCCCTCGGGACCTCAACCAAATACAACAACAAGTCCTAAAATATCATACGAACTTATTTGAAACCTCAAATCACATCAAATAACGCTAAAATCACAATTCACACCCCAATTCAAGCTTAATGAAACTTAAGAATTTCTAACTTCTACATTCGATGTCGAAACCTATCAAATCAAATCCGATTGCCCTCAAATTTTGCACACAAGTCATAAATGACATAACCGAGCTATAAAAATTTTCGGAACTGCATTCTGACCCCGATATCAAAAAGTCAACTCCCCGGTCAAGCTTCCAAATTTAAATTCCTATTTTTTGCCATTTCAAGCCTAATTTAACTACGGACTTCCAAATAAAATTTCGGACACGCTCCTAAGTCCAAAATCACCATACGGAGTTGTTGGAATCATCAAAATTCTATTCTGGGGTCGTTTACACATAAGTCGACATCCGGTCACTATTTGAACTTAAGCTTTAAACCTTGGAACTAAGTGTTCCAATTGATTCCAAAACCTCACCGGACCTGAACCGACTACCCCGGCAAGTCACATAACAGTTATAAAGTACAAAATGAGCAGTAAATAGGGAATGGCTACAACTTTTAAAACGACTGGCCGGGTCGTTACATCCTCCCCCTCTTAAACAAACGTTCGTTCTCGAACGGATTTAGAATTACACCTGGAGTCTCAAATAGGTGTGGATATTTGTTCTGCATCTCCCGCTCTGTCTCCCAAGTAGCTTCTCCTTCTGGCTGGCCTCTCCACTGCACCTTCAAGGAAGCAATGTTCTTTGACCTCAGCTTTCGAACCTGCCTGTCCAAAACAGCCACTGGTTCCTCAACATAAGATAGATCCTTGTCCAACTGAACTGAACTGAAGTCTAACATATGAGACGGATCGCCGTGATGCTTCCGGAGCATAGAAACATGGAATGCCAGATGAACTGCAGAGCGACTAGGTGGTAGTGGAAGTCTATAAGCCACCTCTCCAACTCTTTCAAGAATCTCAAAAGGCCCAATATACCTAGGGCTCAACTTGCCCTTCTTCCTGAACCTCATAACATCCTTTATAGGCGAAACCCGGAGCAAGACCCGCTCACCAACCATGAATGCAACATCACGAACCTTCCGATCCTCATAACTCTTCTGTCTAGATTGGGCTGTACAAAGTCGACCCTGAATCAATTTAACTTTTTTTAAGGCATCCTGAACCAAGTCTGTACCCTAGCCTAGCCTAGCCTCGCCCGGTTCGAACCAACCCACTGGAGACCGGCACCGCCTACCATACTAGGCCTCATATGGAGCCATCTGAATGCTCGACTGGTAGCTGTTGTTGTAGGCACACTCCGCAAGTGGCAAGAACTGATCCCAGGCACCCCTAAAATCCAGCACACGCGCACGAAGCATATCCTCCAGTATCTGAATAGTGCGCTCGGACTGTTCATCCGTCTGAGGGTGAAATATTGTACTCGACTCTACTCGAGTACCCAACTCTTGCTGTACGGCTCTCCAGAACCGTGATGTAAATTGTGTACCCCGGTCAGATATGATAGATATCGGTACACCATGAAGCCTAACAATCTCGCGAATATAAACCTGAGCCAGTTGCTCCGAAGAGTAAGTAGTAACTACAGGAATGAAATAGGCTGACTTGGTCAACCTATCCACAATCACCCAAACTGCATTGAACTTCCTCTGAGTCCGTGGGAGCCCAACAACGAAATCCATAGTGATCCGCTCCCATTTCTATTTTGGAATCTCTAACTTCTGAAGCAATCCACCCGGTCATTGATGCTCATACTTCACCTGTTGGCAATTTAGGCACCGAGCTACATATTGCACTATGTCTTTCTTCATCCGCCTCCACCAATAGTGTTGTCTCAAGTCCTGATAAATCTTTATAGCACCCGGATGAATGGAGTAACGCGAACTGTGAGCCTACTGGAGAATCAACTCATGCAAACCATCCACATTAGGCACACATAGTCTGCCATGCATTCGTAATACACTGTCATCTCCAATAGTGACTTCCTTGGCATCACCGTGCTGAATTGTATCCTTAAGGACAAGCAGATGGGGGTCATCATACTGACGCCCCTGATACGATCATAAAGAGAAGACTGAGAAGCCACACAAGCCAAAACTCGGCTCGGCTCGGAAATATCCAATCTGACAAACTGGTTGGCCAAGGCCTGAACATCCAAGGCTAAAGGCCTCTCTGCTACCGGTAAATATGCTAAGATGCCCAAACTCTCCGCCTTACGACTCAAAGCATCAGCCACTACATTGGCCTTCCCGGGATGATAGAGAATGGTGATATCATAATCCTTAAGCAACTTCAACCACCTCCGCTGCCGTAAATTAAGATCCCTCTGTTTAAACAGATGTTGTAGACTTCGGTGATTGGTGTAGACCTCACAATGGACACTGTACAAATAACGCCGCCAAATCTTCAAGGCATGAATAATAACTGCTAACTCAAGGTCGTGGACCGGATAATTCTTCTTGTGTACCTTTAATTGTCTGGAAGCGTAGGCAATCACCCTACCGTTTTGCATCAACACTGCGTCGAGACCAATACGCGACGCATCACAATACACAGTATAAGACCCTGAACCTGTAGGTAATACCAATACTGGGGTTGTAGTCAAATCTGTCTTAATCTTTTGGAAGCTCTCCTCACATTCCTCGGTCTGCCTGAACGGAACACCCTTCTGGGTCAATTTGATCATAGGTGTAGCAATAGAAGAGAAACCCTCTACAAATCGGCTATAATACCCCGCCAAACCAAGAAAACTCCGGATCTCAGTAGCTGATGATGGTCTGGGCCAACTCTGCACTGCTTTAATCTTCTTCGGATCTACCTTGATCCCTTCGCACGAAACTTTATGACCCAAAAATCCCACTGAATCAAGCCAAAATTCAAACTTTGAAAATTTTGCATATAACTCTTTTCTCTCAAATTTTGAAGCACAGTCCTCAGGTGCTGCTCATGATCTTTCCGACTCCGGAAATACACTAGAATGTCGTCAATAAACACAATGACAAAAGAATCAAGATAGGGCTGAAATACATTATTCATTAAGTGCATAAATGATGCTGGGGCGTTGGTTAGCCCAAATGACATTACAAGGAACTCATAATGACCATACCGAGTCCTAAAAGCAGTCTTCGGGATATCGGGTTCCCGAATCTTCAACTGATGATAGCCTGAACGCAAGTCAATTTTAGAGAATACCCTGGCATCCTGAAGCTGATCAAATAGGTCATCAATACGTGGCAATGGATACCTGTTCTTCACTGTAACCTTGTTCAACTGGCGGTAATCAATACACATCCGCATAGAACCATTATTCTTCTTCACAAATAAGACATGAGCACCCTAAGGCGATACACTGGGCCGAATGAAGCCCTTATCAAGCAACTCCTGTAACTGTTCTTTTAATTCTTTTAACTCTGCTGGGGCCATACGATATGGTGGAATAAAAATGGGCTGAGTGCCCGGTAACCAATCAATGCCAAAGTCAATATCCTTGTCGGGTGGCATACCCAAAAGATCCGCTGGAAATACATCAGAAAAATCCCTTACTACCAGAACTGATTCCACAGTAGGAGTATCAACACTAACATCTCTCACATAGGCCAGATACGCATCACACCCCTTCTCAACCATTCGTTGAGCTTTAAGAAATGAAACAACTCTGCTAGGAACATGATCCAAGGTACCTCTCCACTCTAGCCGCGGTATACCTGGTATAGCCAACGTCACCGTCTTGGCGTAACAATCAAGGATAACGTGATAGGGTGACAACCAGTCCATGCCCAAAATAATGTCGAAATCCACCATACTGAGCAATAATAAATCAGCTATGGTCTCAAAATCACTGATAACAATTAAACACGACCGATACACGCGGTCCAATAATAGATTCACCCACAGGTGTAGATACATAAATAGAAGAACTCAAAGAATCACGGGATACGCCCAAATACGGGGCAAAATAAGATGACACATAAGAATAAGTGGAGCCTGGATCAAATAAGACTGATGCATCTCTATGACAAACCGGAATACTACATGTGATAACAGAATCAGATGTAACGGCCTCTGTTCTAGCAGGAATGGCATAATATCTGGCATGACCTCCCCTTGTAGGGCGATCTCTACATGTCCGACCTCCACCTCTAGCTGGCTGTACAGGTGGAGTGGCAACTGGTGCAGTAATCATGGCCTGAGAAGCCTGGGGGCCTTGTGGAATAGGTGGGACCTGAAAAATCTGTGGAGGTGCACCCCTCCTAAGTCTGGGGCAATCCCTCATGATATGACGAGTGTCACCACACTCAAAACAAGCCCTCAGAGGACGTGGCTGTTGGGACTGGCTCGGGCCTGATCGACTAGACTGCCCGCTGAAAGCACCCCATACAGGAGGTACAGTAGACATTGTCGGTGCATAATATGGAACCTGAGGTCTGGGAGTAGCTAGAATACCACTGGAAGCTGGAAGTGTTGAATGAATAGGACGACTCACATAGCCTCTACCATGACGAGCTGCAGCTGGAGCACGAGAATTATTATATGTGCCAGAATCTCGGGGTCTCTTAGCTTCCCTTTCTTCCCTCTCCCGGATCCGCATACCTTCCAATCTCCTAGCAATTGACACCATCTGTTGGTATGTGATGTCCATCTCCAGTTCTCGAGCCATATTGAATTTGATACTAGGGTAGAGCCCCTCAATAAATCGACGGACCCGCTCTAAAACAGTAGCAACCAAGGCTGGTGCATGCCTAGCCAAATCACTGAATCGGACCGCATATTCTGACACGGTCATAGAACCCTGGCGCAGCTGCTCAAACTCTGCATGCCATGCTTCCCTAAGACTCTTAGGAACATACTCCCTTAAGAACATATCTGAAAATTGAGTCCAAGTAAGTGAAGCTGCCTCAACCGGACTATCCAACTCATATGCCCGCCACCCTTGGTAGGCTGCTCCTCTAAGCTGAAATACCGTGAAAGAAACCCCACTGGAATCCACAATACCCATGGTACGGAGGATACAGTAACATTCCTCCAGAAAACCCTGAGCATCCTCTGATGCTAAACCGTTGAATGTGGGAGGGTGGTACTTCTTGTACCTCTCGAGCATGAGCTGCTCCCCCTCTGAAACTGTTGTCCTAACCTCGGGCCGAACTGGGACAGCTAGTTGCACTGGTATAACCTCTAGGGAATGGTCAACTTGGGCCCGTGGCTCGGGAGTACGGGCGGCGAGAGTCTGTGCTCCTCCCCCGGCTTGAGATGTGGCAGGAGCAAGTGGAATTAACCCTGCCTGAGCTAGAGTGTCAAGCATGCTAAAAAACTGGGCAAGAGTCTCCTGAAGTGCAGGGGTAGTAACAGGCGTCTCAGGTGCCTGCTCTCCAACTGGAGCTACTGGTGGCTTTACTGCAGCAGCTCGTGCAGGTGCTCTGGCTGCACCACATGGTCTTCATCGGCCTCTGGTACAGCCTCTGCCCCGGCCTCGTCCTCTTGCGGCTCCAACAGGGGGCGCAAGTGTCTGATCATCAGATCCGGTTGTGCGTGTCCTCACCATCTGTGAGAGAATAGAAAGGCAATGGTTTAGAACTTTGAAGTCAACAGTGCGCACGATAAGGAATCAAAGAAGTGAATATTTTCCTAACAGTTCCATAGCCTCCCGAAGATAAGTACAGACGTCTACGTACCGATCCACAAGACTCTACTAAACCTGCTTGTGACTCATAACACCTATGAACCTAGAGCTCTGATACCAACTTGTCACGACCCCAAATTCCCTCCGTAGGATGTCGTGATGGCACCTAGTATCTAAGACTAGGTAAGTCTATCAATGCGGAAATAATGATAGAAATCTAAAATAAATGAACTGCAATTCAAATAATTACAACTCCCAAAATCCGGTAGAAATATGTCACAAGCTTCTAAGAATTTATCCTCAATGTATCTATATATCAGGGTCTAAAGAAAAATAAGGAAGCAACATAATAATGATAGAAGGGGACTCCGGAGTCTGCGGACGCTAGAAGATATACCTCGAAGTCTCCGTACACATGTAGCTCACTGATGTCTGGACTGGTAGGATGTACCTGGATTTGCACAAAAAGATGTGCAGAAGCGTAGTATGAGTACACCACAGCGGTACCCAGTAAGTGCCAAGCCTAACCTCGGTAGAGTAGTGACGAGGTCAGGTCAGACTCTATTGGAATAATAAAAGACAAGGTAAAATGTTTAACAATATAATAAAAATGAAATGACAATGGAAATGAATCAAGTAAGTAGTATGCCACCAATCGACTACACAAAATAATGGCAAATAATACCTCGTGAAAACAAAATATAATTTTTTTCAACTTTAAGAAAATCACAACAATAATCAAAGCAACTGCGGCCATAAATCAATATCAACAAGGGCACTCTCGAGGTACCGCCTCGTTGTCCCAAATCATAAATAAATTCACAATATCTCATTTCCTTATATCACCGCGAGAGGTTTCACAATTTATTTTAAAGAAAATATTTTTTCCGAAATAGCATCCCGCGTTTTAGCCACCCTTAT
The DNA here is from genome assembly GCF_000715075.1 of Nicotiana tabacum. NCBI lineage: Eukaryota > Viridiplantae > Streptophyta > Magnoliopsida > Solanales > Solanaceae > Nicotiana > Nicotiana tabacum. Next base: position 4,633,676 of record NC_134083.1, on the reverse strand, counting down.
GACACCGCATGACTTCTAGTAGTCCCCCTACTAGCCACGCGTATCAAGCCACCCTAATCTCACCGCATGCTTTTCAACACCCAAACCTTATACCACCGCATGCGTATCAATATCACAATATATCACAATTTGCACCTCAAGTGCCCAAATTTCGAAGTGCCAAATATTTCAATTTGCCAAAATAAACAACATCAACAATATTTTTTAACAACAGAGAGCTCACGGCTAAATCACAATGAGTACAAAAATCTCACAAAATATTCGGGAATAAATAGCTCAGCAAAAATAATATTTCAAAACTTTTAATACGTTGCCTCCGTACCCAATTTAAAATATCAATTACTTTATATTAATAATATTTAAATTAAAGAAATTCAGCATTTCAAATAATGCACAGAATAAAAGAAATCAAGTTCCAACTAAATAGGTAAAACAATTAGCAGAAAAAAAGTCAAGCAAATTTAAAGTATAAAAATCAGATCAATGATGAAGAATATAACAAAATAAAATAATTTAATTAATTTGAAATAGTGATCTACACAATTTAAAGACATAGTATTCCACATTTAGCCCGTGTGCACACTCGTCACCTCGTGTACACGACTTTCATCACATTACAATTATCACATCAATACCAATCCTAGGGAAAATTTCCCCCATGCAAAATTAGACAAGTCACTTACCTCGACTTGCTCCGCCTTTTTCTCGATTATCCAACTCTGAATGGCTCGAATCTAGACAAAATAATTCGATACAGTTAACAAAAATTATAGGAATCAATTTCATAAGAAAATACTATATTTTTCAATAAAATTCGAAATTAGCTCAAAAATCGCCCGTGGAGCCCACCTCTCGAAATCCGGCGAAACTCAAAAAATCCGACAACCCATTCAATTACGAGTCCAACTATACCAGTTTTACTCAAATCCGACTCTGAATCGACACCGAAATCTCAAAAATTCGTTTTTATGAGATTTCTAAAAATTTTCCAAATTTCAATCTCAAAACACTAATTAAATGGTGAAAACAATGATGGATTCAGGTAATCTAACCAAAATTGAGTTAAGAACACTTACCCCGATGTTTTTTCTGAAAATCTCCCAAAAATCGCCTCTCCCCAAGCTCCAATTTATCAAAAATAGAGAATGGGACAAAGTCCCCCGTTTTATAATTCTGTCCAGGCAGCCATCGGTCCTGCCTCGATCCTTACCCTCGATCATGGCCCTCGATTCTGGCATTCGATCCTGGCCCTCGACCCTGGCTTTGATCCTGGCCCTCGACCTTGAGCCTCGATCGTGGCCTTCGACCCTGGCTTCGATCCTGACCCTCGACCCTGATCCTCGATCTTGGCCCTTGACCCTGGCTTCGATCTTGACCCTCGACCCTGAGCCTCGATCATGGCCTTCGGCCTTGAGCTCGATTTTCTACATTCCTAGCAGAAGGAAATTGCAGCAGCTGTTTTAGTCCAACTTTTGATCCGTTAACCATCCGAAACTCACCCGAGGCCCTCAGAATCTCAACCAAATACCAACAAGTCCTAAAACATCATACGAACCTATTTGAAACCTCAAATCACATCAAACAACGCTAAAATCACAATTCACACCCCAATTCAAGCTTAATGAAACTTAAGAATTTCCAACTTCTACATTTGATGTTGAAACCTATCAAATCAAGTCCGATTGCCCTCAAATTTTGCACACAAGTCATAAATGATATAACAAAGCTATAAAAATTTTCGGAACTGGATTCCGACCCCGATATCAAAAAGTCAACTCCCCGGTCAAACTTCCAAACTTAAATTCCTATTTTTGCCATTTCAAGCCTAATTTAACTACGGACTTTCAAATAAAATTTCGGACACGCTCCTAAATTCAAAATCACCATACGGAGTTGTTGGAATCATCAAAATTCTATTCCTGGGTCGTTTACACATAAGTCGACATCCGGTTACTATTTGAATTTAAGCTTTGAACCTTGGAACTAAGTGTTCTAATTCATTTCAAAACCTCACCGGACCTAAACCGACTACCCCGACAAGTCACATAACAGTTATAAAGTACAGAATGAGCAGTAAATAGAGAAATATGGCTACAACTTTTAAAACGACTGGCCGGGTCATTACAATAACAAGCAGGATTACAAGTGCCTATGCAAAAACATTGTCATATGCAGGGAGATCGCAAATTATTAATGCAGTTTTGTTTTCAGTTTATAACTTTTGGGGTGCAGTCTTTGTTTTGCCTCAAAGTATACTAAAAAAAGTAGATAAGAAGTATAGAGAATACCTATGGGAAAGTACTGAAGGAAAGAGGAAAGTTACATTGGTATCATTGGACAAAATCTGTAGACCAAAGAAGTATGGAGGTCTCAATGTGAAAAGTTTCAAACTATGGAACATTGCTTATATAGGAAAGCTAATATGGCAAATAGCATGCAAAGAAGACACATTGTGGATTAAATGGATCCATGGACTGTATATGAGAGGCAACCAAGATATTTGGACTCGTGTACCTCCTGTGGATAGTAGCTGGTATTGGAGGAAACTTAATTCTCTCAAAGATGTGATGACTAGCTGGTACACAAGTGATGTCTACAATCCGATCTCGAATGGTGCTATTCTGTTAGCAAGAGCTACATTGAACTATTGGGAGAGATGGACAAGCTTCAAGAAGCAGATATGATATGGAACTCAATTATGCTGCCAAGACATATGCTTATAGTGTGGTTGGCTAGTCAAGACAAATTGCTTACAAAGGAAAGGATGGAAAGGCTGCATATCCAAGTGGAGGATGCGACATGCTGTCTATGCACTGATAGTAAGAGGGAAACACATAAGCATCTATTTCATGAATATAGCTGAACACCAGAAGTAAAAGAATCAATGGAAAGATGGACGGGTATCAGAACACAAAAGCAAGATACTATACAATGCTTAAAATGGATCAAGGGGAGGCACTGAAAACAATTCAAGAAGGAAATAGCAGCTGCATTACTGGGAGCAAGAATTTATCATACTTGGCAGGCGAGGAACTGGAAGCAATTCAGAGGGACATATATTACTACAGATATATCAACAGAACAGATAAAAAAAAAATAGTGGAGAGAATAGAATGTAGGAAAAACTCTAGGAAAGCAAGCAAATGTAAATATCTGATCCAACAGTTTTGTAACTACTTATTTTTTTCTGTTCCGGTAATACATCACAGTTTTACCAAAAAAAAGAAGTAAAAAAATTAAATATTCAAGAATAAAAAGGAAAAAGAAGAAAAAACTTTTAGTTTCAAAGTCACAAGTCAAATGCTACGTTATTTTAGCATCTAAAAAGGATTGAAATGATCTTTATTTTCATATCATATTAGATCTTTGTTTAATATTAATAACTATACTTTATAGTATTTTTATCCATGACTATAAAATGTACATGAATCTATCTATCAGATAACTCTCCTCTATTTCTTAGTCTCTCCATTTCTTCAAGTTCCTACTTGGATTAGAGATACTTGTCATGGTTAAAAACTAATGGATGTGATTTAATTGAATAAAATAAAGCCCTAACCATGGTTAAAAGTATTTAATTTCTCCCTTTATCCATTCCCAAATAATATATTTTTCAATCCCACAATTATAGCTATAGATTATCTAAGATTTCTTCTCTTTCTCGTAGTAATTTTCGTTCGTGAATTAGTTTTTTTTTCACTTCTACAAAAATAGTAATTTTCTTTTCGCGAGTTAATTTTTTTTACTTTTGTAAAATCTTCTTACATAATCATTAAAAAATAAAAAATATTATAAGTAAGTTCCAACATTTGATAATAATTTAAGAACGGTACAAATAATAAAAGTAAGTTCCAATCTTGTACCAATTTTAAAATAACTTTTTTCAACTTAGCCGTGTAAAAGGATATGCATCAAATGTTTTTACACGTTTGTTGAAAAAAGTTGCTTTTACACGGCTAAGTTGAAAAAAGTTGCTTTGAAATTGGTCCAAGATTGGAACTTACTTTTATTATTTGTACTGTTCTTAAATTATTATCAAATGTTGGAACTTACTTCTAATATTTTTTATTTTTTAATGATTATGTAAGAAGATTTTACAAAAGTAAAAAAAATTAACTCGCGAAAAGAAAATTACTATTTTTGTTGAAGTGAAAAAAAATTAACTCACAAAAGAAAATTACTACGAGAAAGAGAAGAAATCTTAGATAATCTATAGCTATAATTGTGGGATTGAAAAAGATATTATTTGAGAATGGATAAAGGAAGGAATTAAATACTTTTAACCATGGTTATGATTTTATTTTATTCAATTAAATCTCATCCATTATTTTTAACCATGACAAGTGTCTCTAATCCAAGTAGGAACTTGGAGAAATGGAGAGACTAGATATCCCATATATATATATATATATATATATATATATATATATATATATATATATATTTATTATAAGAGTAGGAAGCCCTTAGTTAAATATCCTAAATTTTCTTACTTATAAATTATTATTAAAAAAACTCCTCATCCGAAAGGGTGCCTTTTCTTACCCATCAACCTTGCAGCGAAATCCCTGTTACACACCTCTATTTTACGGGAAACCTTTTACACACTCAATCTTTCAAAAGTGTGTCCAAGACACACTATTTCTGACCAGATAGCACTTGCGTGTTTACACATAAAAAAATACGTGAAGCCCGTAAAAAATCTCATTTTTTGTCTCCCCTCCCCACATGAACCCCTCCCCTCCCTCTGGTCTTCTTCCTCGCCACCCTCCCCCTCATTTTCTTCCCCAAATAGAATTTTTGAGAGAACATATCAATTTTAGATCTAAAATTGAGTGGATTTTGTTGGTTTATTATCCAAATATTGTGAAAACTATTTATTTGTGATAGATGTAAAAGCTTTAATAGTAGTATTGAAGGTTTGGTAAAAAATCTATAATCCACCATTGTTGGGGTACCGAAAAAAGCTTAAAAATTCAATTGGGTCTTGTTGATTATTGGGTTATTGAACTTAATTTGTTGCTCGATTATTTTCGGCTAGTTGTTTAGATAGTGTGGTTGAATTTTGGTGTTGTTAGAAACTTTCTCACAAACAATCATGGTGGTAGCAACAATGATGCTTAAGATAGAAAATGGAAAGATGGAGAAGATGAGTTTTAGTTTTAATTTCTAATATTTTTTTTCCTTTTTAAAGTCGATGACACGTGTCACGATCCTATTAGGGCGTGACTTTCACGTTATTTGAAAAATTGGTCGAGTACAAAAATGGTGTGTCTTAGACACACTTTTGAAAAGTTGAGTGTATAAAATATTTCCTGTGAAAGAGAGGTGTGTAACAAGAATTGCGCTGTAAGGTTAATAAGTAAACTATGTATTTTGGCTCTAAGAAATGACTTTGACTTTTAAAAATAAAACAAAGGGAAAAACTGGAAAGGGCTGAAATTTTGAGAAAAGGATAAGTGTGGTATATGGCTGAAGAAAGGACGTGCCACTTCATCTTCTTAATTTCAGATTTTAAATTTTTCTGAGTCTTTGAAAAGGTACGAACATGCGACTAAAACAAATGGTGAAGGCTAAATTCATTTGCAAGTCTGACTATTATTCTAACCAAAAAAATAATAGTCCTACAAGATTGTGGTGCTCTTTTGAGGCTCAGAAGGGAGGTCAAATGCCAACCCTTAGTCGAAAATTATATCGCGCAGATATGTTAAGTATTTTATTTTTATGTATATATACTATGTGTTGACTCCCTTTAATTTTTTTTCATATGTTTACTTATTTATATTTTGACTCCCCTTAAGGAAAATTCTGTCGAAGTTTTGAAAATCATATTGCTTCCATACAACATGACAACTGGTATAGATTCAGAATTAAAGATGAATAATTTTTTCAACAAAACTACGTGAACAATCATGTGTGTGCAGTAATATTTTTAATTTAGATTTTTCTTTTCTTCTTTTCACTCCTTGATCTTTTGACTTCTTCTCTTAAAAATATGGAGATAAGAAAGCAAATAAATGGCGGAGTCTATTTTTTCGCATCGAACTAGACTTATTTTTAAAAAGTCCAAATTTAAATAATAATTAATTATATAGACACACACGAAAACTTAAACATTTATGGGAATTAGTTGAAATAATAAATTCTAAATATGATATTAACATATTTTTCTTATTTTCACTTCTTCTCCGATAATATTAACACAATCCTTTCAAAATTCACCAATCGGAAGAAATTCAATAACAATCGTAGACGCTTGCCTCCATAAAAACACAATATTCAAATGCATGGTTGTGTATTTAGAACAGAGAAAGAAAACTCTCATCAAAATATAAAAAGAGTAGATTAATCAAGATGTAACAATTAGATTTTATTTTGCAATAATGCTTTATTCTTCAATATGTTGGAAATAATTTCTTATAGATTAAAAAATAGGACAATTTGTATTTTATGCATTTTGCTTGTGAGAAAAAAAAAAGAAAAAGAAGAAGATATATTTCAGTTAGCTAACCATTTGTGTATTTATGAATAAATATTTTTCAAGAAAATTCATTACAAAAGCTTGAACAATTTTAAGTTGAATATAACGATTGAGATGATTGAGGACATATTCGATAGAGTTTCTTTCTGGATAAATAAGAAGCAATAATTATTATTTTCTTGTACTACTTTTGTTTTTAACTTTTTACTCTATAACTCAAATACCACTTTTAATATTATATTTAAGTGATTGTTTAAAAAAGTTATACTTTTTGATATAGAGTACGCGCAACTCGTATGCTGAGAAACTAGTACTATTATAAAAAGCTCGAAACTCTAAATAAATATATATGAAATATTGATCTACTTTTTCATCTTTTTTTTTCCTGTTGCATATATGGATAAAATTGTTGCTATAATTAATTTTTATAAATATTCTTTTTTTACTCATTGGTTGACCTTTTTTAATTTATTAAAGAATCTCATTATATTCTTGTACGGTGAATTGGTAATGTTATGAATGTAATAACTTTTTAACTAATAAAATTGTTAATTAGTTTATTTTACGATGAGATAATAAAATTAGTAAATCTCTTTTCCAAATTTCTTATTTTTTATTAAATTATAATGATCCTTTCAATATGGAGGTACAAAAACGTAAAAATACTTGGTAATAATTGAAATGAACATGTCGAAAATGCTCTACAATGAAACAGAAAGAAAACCCTTGCCGTTCTGCCTTCCCTTCTTCTCGCTGATGCCGGTGAAAGCGTGAAGCTTTTGAGGATGGTCCGATTCAAGGTTAGGTTCTCTTCTCTCTTTCTCTTTTTTTATTTTTTATTTCTCTGTATTTGGAAAACTTGAGGATGAATATGGAACCATTAGTGATAAAGCTGACGATTGTTGATAGTTTTTCCACGACCCAACTACAACTAGAAACTTGTTTTTCCTACATTTCCTTGAATTTCATCAAGTAATAATCCCAAAAGAAATTTGAATCAATTACACAGTGGTAGTTGCTAGTAGCTGCTTTAGTTTTTCAGCCAACGCCTAATTAAAACTCCAATTCTCTTTACATTTTTAACAAAACCCTAGCCTTCTGAAACTGTTTAAGCTTGGACATTTCACCTCACTGCAGCAATGAAGATAGTTGAGGAAATATTAGTAGTAGAAATGGAAAACCCGATGGCATCACCTCGTAATAGTAGTTTGGTATGATTCCAGCTTGGTATGACGCCACAAGTATCACCGAAGTCCAGAACTTGGGCTAAAGGCCAAAAAGGAAAATGTGGATTCTGGGTTGAGTATAAACATTTGTTAGATGGATCCACGCCTCTATGCCGTATATCAGTCAATAAATTGGCATTACTATTTTATGAATAAATAACTTCGATGTTGCTAATTGATTTACATCCTATAATTCACCTGATACTTCAAAGTCATGTCGGTGAGTATAAATGTGTAAATCGGAATACATGAATGGCTACTAATTCAATTATAAATGGATTGGCAGTTTATAGGCGCCTGCAAATACAAGAAGGCAGAACCAATCCCAAATTGGGCACCTTCACGGGGTCAATTTGCAGCTGGAAGAATAGCACTTGCTAGTAGAATAGTAAAGCATGTGATTTGTGATGTTTTCACGACTTCTACGTTACAGTCTAAGCTGGTCATGTGAATGCCTAAATATAACCTGCTTTTAAGCGTGGTTATCTGTCGTGTTAATGATGATGTTATGTCAAAACCTTGGGAGCAGTTGCCTATTAGGAGATGTTATCTGTCTTATATCTCACCTTGTTCCATTGGGAAATGTTTTCCTAGCTCAAGGTCTTAAGATATTTCTCACTGGATTTCACTACACTTCTGATGCTTTATCGCTAATTCGAGGGCTTGGGAGTTGTGATGCTACATCTATTATTCACAGCTAGAGACTAGAGTCTATTCATTCAGGATATTGCACCATTAAGTAACAAAATTACTTGCTTTTATGCCGATGATATCAGGCGGCTCTTCGAAATAGAAGTTCAACTGCTGCAAAGGATCAAACCAACAAGGGGACATCAGATTCTAAGAAGCTTAGGAAGAATTTGGAGATTTCTGAATCTAGAGACGATGTGGTAAAGCCTGTGAAGAAATTAAGAAGTATAAGAAAAGTTATGGAAGCATCGGATAATCAACATTTTCCCAGGCCTTTGGTCTCTACCCTCTTCTTCTTACTCATGCATCATTCTTCCCATATTTTGCACGATAATCATTTGCATTTTTGCTCTATCGTTTTTGGACTTATCTAGGTCATCTATTGTTTATTTTAGGTATAACATGTGTGCAATACCTGATAGAGTGGTTCTTTCTTAGGTAACAAGGGTAGGAGGGCTTCTAATCGTAATTGATTTCCATGTTACATGCTGTGCTCCATTGCTTTCTAAGACTGTTCAACTAACTGTTAGAGCGTAGTTTTTCCCCTGAACACGCAGGAAAAATCTTGGTAACATGCGAAAATATACAAAAAATGGTTTATTGTCAGATATCAAATTGGTTTGTCAATCTTTTCGTTCAGTGTGTCAACTGTGAAAATGAGATTTATTATTGCTACTGCTTGACCAGCCCGAATTTAATAATTTAATTTCCTCTTTCCCTGATGTCTTGCGACTTGATCTTTTTTTTAATACCAAGAAACCCGCTAGCGCCAATGACGCATGGTTCGAAACTCGATGGATAATGAGCCTGCCCCCTCTACTCTTCTCCACTTAAATACCAGGCTTTTGTCTTTGGCAGGGTTCAAACCTGTGACGTGCTCCTAACCCACACATCTCTCTTACCACTAGACTAATGCCTTGGGGGCACGGGTTGATCTAATTTTGCGTCTATGTTAAACTGAACTTTGCTGAGTTCTAATGCGTCTGGTATGATCATCAACAAAGAATATTCAGATTATCTGATTTTCGGATAAACCTATTCAAACATATGGCTGTTTTCAGCTGTGTTTAGACGAAATCTGTTAATTTGCAATAACAAATGTATCATAATGGGAAAAGATAAGGAAGAAAGAGTTCTCTATAGCTTGACCATTGTTGTACTTTGTCTAACTTTTGCAGACTCGGAGACCGGGAAAAGTTGGTTGGGTAGATAATCAATCAGGTCATGTCATGAAAGAAAATACAGATTGCTCACCAGCCGGGACTGCACATTCTATCGATAGGGGTAAGTGACTCTAAATTTTAAATTCCCTAGTTGGGACTCATTGCTAACTCAACTAAACTGCAGATACAGACTGCAGTAAACAAGGAGATGTTGAAAATGTTATCAACAGAGAGCTGAACGAAGAAGATAAGGATGGGGAGCTAATTGACCCAAAAGTAAAGATGGTTGAGGTAACATTTTATAATTGTGCTCATTCACCTGCCATCAAATCTGTAGGGTAATTAGAATCTATAATCGGCATTCTTTTTTCCTTACTAAAAAAATTAGACCTAGTACCAGAATAATGCATGCTGATGCTTATATTTTACCTACAGCATGGGCCAAAATATGGATTTTGGTGATATGTAACTGATAGAAGTATGTATTCCATACGATTGAGTTCCCTTGATTTTCTCCATAAATTCACTTTTCTGTTCATTTCTGATTGACTATGGTGTTTGTTTTCTGTTCTTTCTCATTCAGGATAGCGTCAAAGAAAGTACTAAGAATCTGTCTGATCATGGAAAACTGGCAGTGCTAGAAGGTAACTGACTTTGTACTTTTTATTTTGGCTCACTGCATCATTGCAAAATGTTCTACTTGATGATAGGCGGGAGAAACAAGTACCTGGGAGCACACTCCATGGCACTGTTAACGAACAGAATGCAACCAAATCAAGTTGAATTGACTTCAACCAACAGGATTAGTACTTCTGCAGGTAAAGAATGCCTTTTAACACAATATTTCTGCTCATCTTAACGATTCTTGATAACCTATGTGTTAAGCATCTTGTTTTGAAATTTATGGTTCTCAATGAAATTGCATTCTAATGCTAAATTATTCCTGCTTGTTTGAATTTTTATTGAGGAAGTTTAATCAGACTTCCTTTGTAGCAAGAGCTTTAGTGTGAACTCCAGGTTCCTGCATTATTTGAAACTATTTGAATATAGAGGGGGGTTTCTAAAATTAGGAAACCTCACTTTCTAATAAAAGCAAGGGCTGCAGGTTATCCTTTTTTGCCCAACTCAGGTGCTTGTGCCTTTCATTTCTGGTATCTTGCAGTTTTCAGTTATTTTACGTCTAGATCATGTTGTTCTTTTAGCCTATTAGGGGTCGTTTGGTAGGATGCAGTAGATAAAATAATGCATGCATTAACTTTTGGTATTAGTAATCCGTTGTTTGGTATACTTTTTCAACCTATGTATTACTAATACAAGTATTAGTTATACACCCTATTTGGTATTATCCTATATATAACTAATGCATAGCAAACCATGGTATTAGCAATACCAAGGCTATTAATGCATGCATTAGCATGATTAAGGGCAAAATTGTTCTTAGAGTCCCTTAAAGCTAAAGAATATGGAGGATATTTTTGTAAACAACTAATTTTCAAAAATTATGCAATGTATTTTAATTTTTAATACACCACACCAAACAGTGGATGGGAAATAATCTCTGTATAACTAATGCTTGCATTACTAACCCATGCATTACTAATCCCTGCACTATTCTTATAAAGCCTACCAAACGACCCGTTAGTAGCATGGTTTACCAGTCAGTATTTGCAGGAGCTTCTCCTACAGCAGTCCAACCATGTGCCTATAACAGTCCTTGGCAATCTAATGAATGGCCAGATGCTGCACTTAGTTCCATCACAACTCCTGAGCCGAGCCTGGCACTGCCATTTCAGAAAAATTCCACTGTTTGGAGCTCACTTGAATCTATGGAAATATTTGCAAAATTTCCACAAAATCCACACTTTTCACCCTTAGCAGAACATGAGGAGATGAAACGAGAAGAACTAGCTTTACAAAAGATGCTAAAGTATGCCTTCCTTGGTGATAAGATATCAAAGTTGACCATTGCGGATCTTAAAAATTCAATGGTCATCAATGACATTCTGACATGTCTCAAGGACTTGGAGGAGTGTGGATTTGATGTAATGCAGATTAAATGTCCATTAGACGATCTGTTGAACAGTGAGAGGCAAATTCAATTCCAAAACAAGTTTGATGAAATAAAGGGCAGAATCAGAGACTGCAATCTTGAGAGAGAAGAAGCTGAAAAAGAGATCAGTAAAATTGCTATGAAGGTAAAAGATCTGGAGAAAGAACTTAGGTCAGCCAAGGAAAGGATAGAGATGAAGGATCAAGTGATCTTTGAATTGAGATCTGAAGAGAGTGCCATTCGTGATGAAATACGTCAAGTTCAACTTGACTTTGAACGGACAGCGGCTTCACCCTTCTGCTGACCAATACTTTGTACAAATTAAAGTATGAACAAACTCTGTTTTGCCGAATAGATGTCTACTGAATCTGTTTAGCTGGAGTAATCTTACTCCTGTAAATAATGTTGGCCATTTCCTTGATTTTATTGGTGTTCTTACCCTGGCTTGAGTTTTGACAGCCTATTTTTCCGTGCTCTATATTTTTTATTAGCTCGCTGATCTTAGTTTAAGACATGCTGTAATGGATTTTATTTGTGCTCATTGCATCTTCTTGATGCCAGCAATATAACATCTTACTTCATCAGAAAAACAAACTCTGTTTTGGTAAAGTTTTACAATTGAAAAATGAAAAAAGCATTAGTATGTTCGTCAGACATTATTGGTACTCTTTGAAAAGATCTCAAAAATTGCAAAATTTGAGAAAGGAAATTGAAATGAAAGATGTTGTGAAATCGTATTGTTGTCCTCATTAACATATGATATTGATGTGGTACTTCAATACCAACAAGTATTTCATCAAAATTCTTCTCACTCAGTGAAGAATTCCGCTCAAGTTCAAGTTTTGTTGATCTGCTCAATAAAAATGCTAGTAGATAAAGTTTTGGAACATCTGATTTACAAAATTGGAATGCAAAAAACTCAAAGATCTCAATTGCTTTTTTCTTTTTTAAAGGAGTATTTATTTGCCACCTATAGTCCGTCGTCTCGGGGTGGTTGTGTAAGTTTTCACAATAATTTCTTTTTCACAACTGACAGCCCTAATAGACAATAATTAGTATTTCAAAAGAAAGTAATTCGATATTCAAAACTACTTCTGAGAGAAGTTTGTCAAACACAATTTATTTTCTAATTTTAAAAGTTACTTTAAAACTTTATCTGAAAAGAAATAATTTCAAAATAGTAAGTAAATTTTGAAAACTCGACCAAACCTAAAGTGACTAATATGTTTGTAGTTTGTACTTTGTACTAAGGAGGAGGCAAAAACTAAAAAAATAATTAATTTTAACAAAACGAATTGTTAAACCTTAAACCCTATGGAAAGCATTCAAACACGAAACAGTGAGAGCGTGGAGAACTTCTGTATCAGTTCTGGAACTCTCAACAGCTGCCTTACTTTCTTCTCAATTCTCCCATTTCCCCTTACTCCGAAATCTGCTTTTGCTCTATCTTATCAATTTTTACAACACATTGCAATTATTGGGAAATGTTCAGAGCTGCTGCAGCTGTTGCTTCATCAATCAGGTATATAAATATAACGTTGTGTCACATTTATATCAAACACTTATATTTTGGGTACTCACAATTATATTTTCGCTTCTTGTCAGGTCCTCAACTTCCAGAAAATTGGTAAAATATCTACTCTTTACCTTACAACAACATTTAATCTAATTATTGATAGTGCTCGGTATAATTTTCTTATTGGAGTGCAGAATTTATGTCTGAATAATAGATTGGGTCAATTGGGTATATTACATTTCTTCTTTATTACTTACTTATTAATTATTACTTTTTTGTGGTAAAGGCTGCCAGTAGGATTATTTCGAGAAGAAATTATGCTGCAAAGGATATCAATTTTGGTAGCCAGGCACGGTTGGCCATGTTACAAGGGGTTAATGAGCTTGCAGAGGCCGTAAAAGTCACAATGGGACCAAAGGTAATAAATAAGATTTATACTTGATATCCTATATTTAGTATTTCCGACATGACCTCCTTATTATTGTTCTCCAATTCAAACCTGCTGAGAGTTGTTTTTCCTGAGCCGAGAGTCTTTCGGAAACAGCCTCTCTACCTCCACAGGGTCAGAAAAAAGTCTGCGTACACTCTACCCTCCCCAGACCCCACAGTGTGGGATTACACTGGGTATGTTGTTGGTTGAAATTTTGAATTAGATCTTAATGTTAGTTGAAAAAGAGGAAACTAATTTGACATCTTTACTGATATGATACATATGAGACGAACTATGGAGCTTAGCTTTTTCTTTTTCTGATTTTCACATGCTATACTTAATATGAATACTACTTGATATATTTCATGTTTATGGAGTACTTGGTGAAGAAAAAAACCATATTGGACAGAAAAAGATGGGCTTTTGAGTTTCAATTTTCACCAGTGACCTGTGCGGAAACTTTTGGAATGTTATGTTTTTTATTCACCTACCCAAAAGGATGCAAAAATGGTGTTTGCTAAGGTTTACTAATTTTGATTATTGGGTAGCAGTGGTTATAACACTAGCGGATGTTAGGATTTCACTTATCTCTGTCATCCTTTTCTTCTTAAAGGTCCTACATGCTATAATGACTTTCCTCCCAAGATTTAAATGAATTATTGAGAATGTCTAAAACATCTAGAATATTGCATTTCACAAGGTCTCTTGATTGAAAAGAATAACCTGAGTTGTCATCATACTTACGACTATTCTTCGTCTTCTTCGTTCACAATCCAGGGTCGTAACGTGATTATTGAGAAAAGCCAAGGGAATCCTAAGGTCACAAAGGATGGTGCCACTGTAGCCAAGAGCATCAACTTTAAGGATAAGACAAAGAATGTGGGTGCTGATCTTGTGAAGCAGGTTGCTAATGCTACTAATTCAGTTGCTGGAGATGGTAAGATCTCTACTTTGGATTAGCTTATTCGTGAATCATAATAAATGTTTCAACTTACATCAGATACATTTGCCATGGTAAAAGAGCTTTTATATTCATCATCTTTTCTTCCTAAAAGGAAATCTTTAGTATATATCATAGTCTTGATACGTTGAGGTGCACTTTTTGATTGCGATGGTTGTAGGGTCTTACCAAGCTTATGTATGTCCACGAATTTTCTAAAATGGTTGCCATGTGATAACAGGTACAACCTGTGCAACTGTGCTTACTCAGGCAATTTTCTCAGAAGGTTGCAAAGCTGTTGCTGCAGGTGTAAGCGTGATGGATTTGCGTAGTGGTATTAACATGGCCGTTGATGCTGTTGTTGCTGACTTGAAGAGCAGAGCAGTCATGATTAGCACCCCGGAGGAGATTACACAGGTGAAGGGCTAATAGAGATTCTATGTCCAACTTGGATCATGCTGTGGACAAACACATCAACCAATCTATCAATAGACTACGCCTCAAACTCATATACTTGGGGATGCCAAACTAGATAGGGCTGTGGACAAACTTATAAGATTTAAATCTGAACATTTATTAATCCTTACTTTCTGCAAGTTATAATTCAGTTTCAGGCAAAACCACTTCACCAACTGTTCCTACAAGTCAATACAGTTTTTCCAATTTCAGTTTTCCAGTTGTAGTTGTGGTTTTGACTCTTTGTTTTCCAAGCTGATTTGTCAACTGGGAAAAATTCATCTTTCTGAAAATATGATGAAATGACGGTTTCTCCTTCTGGTTTCTTTCCATAATTTTTCTCATCGCTGCTCTCCTTTTCCTAGAAAACACACTGCGTTTATTTTCTTTCCCTACATTAGAGCTAAAATCAGATCTTTACAAGTTATGATCAAGAATGATTTTATGATTGGAATTTAACTGCATGACTTGTAAAACGAACCAGTTTCTGGATGCACCTGTAAATTTGTATGTTCCTTATAACTTCTTTAAGATTGAAAGCTAGTGCTGTTAACTCAGAAAAGCAAGTGGAGTTCTTACATGTTCTTTTTACCCTAAATGGTCCTCTTTTTGAGAGTTCAATATCTTACTTTCCAATAGGTGGCTACTATCTCTGCAAATGGTGAACGTGAAATTGGGGAATTAATAGCTCGAGCCATGGAAAAAGTTGGGAAGGAAGGGGTGATTACTGTTGCTGTAAGTTATGCTCATATTGGTGTTTCTGATACAAATACATTGAGAACTGTTTAAGCTTGAAACTGAAACCTCATATATTTTGAATTAACAGGATGGAAACACCTTAGATAATGAGTTGGAAGTGGTGGAAGGCATGAAGCTTGGCCGTGGTTACATATCTCCTTATTTTGTCACAGACGCGAAGACTCAAAGATGTGTATGTAATAATTTCTACGACTGAGAACTTTCCCCCCAATTTCTACGCTGAAGTGTAGAATTAGATTTCTCCAAATGTGGTCAGTGGCTTGAAGCATAGAAGAATGACTTAATGATTCTGATGCTAACAACTTTCATTAGTACCTCAGAAAACCAAAACATTCTCATGATCTCCCCCCAATTATTTTATTCCGTTTCTTAGTGGAGATTGGGATCTTTTCCTCTTTTGTTCTTGACTTACAAGTCATAGAAAGTAGCTGTGTCAGCCAATGCATACGTCGTGCCATGCAACGATCTCTACATCCTGTATCAACTTATAAAGTTCACGACATGATATTTTGACTTGTATGTAAACAGGAATTGGAAAATCCATTGATCCTTATTCATGACAAGAAAATCTCAGACTTGAACTCGATTGTGCGGATATTGGAGCTTGCTGTTAAGGTAACCAGTATCTTCTGAGTGTGTGTGTATGTGCTTTTTTCTTTTTCTGGATCATTAATTTCTAACTTCTAAGTATGTTCTTTACCAGAAAGCATGATGCATATCTTTTCCATTTTCTTTTCTGGATGAAGAAAAAATTTGTTTGATAAGAGGCAAAGAATTATGAAGATATATCAGAATACTTATATATAAAAAAAAGTGTATTCACTATGATAAGGAGAAAAAGTCCTGGCAAAGAAACTAGGCAAAAGCTGAAAAAGAGCTTAATTAACCATCTTGGGAAGGGAACCTGCCAGCCATGTTGCCTGGCCACAAGTGCCACGTTACTCTATTGCGATAAAATATGTGTGCAAGTTACATATGTTGAATAATAGCTGCACCAATGGATACCTTTGAAAATGTAAAGAAATTGTTCTTTTGCAATACGTGTAAATTAATCATCATAGTATTTTTTTCTATCTCTGGCGTAGAGAAGGAGGCCTCTGTTAGTTGTTGCTGAAGATGTGGAAAGTGATGCATTAGCTATGCTTATCCTAAACAAGCATCGTGCCGGGGTTAAGGTATTAAACTTTCTCTATGCGAGCCATATTTGTGGTGGCCTTGTTTTCATTTTTGATTATTTTGTTACAGCATATGGATTTTTTTCATTTTTTTGTAATTAGTCCCCCGCTCGTACCCAGAATATCTTTTATTTTCACGTTATGTTCAGGTCTGTGCCATTAACATTCCTACTTTTGGGGATAATAGAAGAGCCAACTTTGGCCTTGTTTTCATTTTTGGTTATATTGTTTCAGCATATAAATTTGTGGTTCATTATTCAGTGCATTGTTTTTTTGTAATTACTCCTCCGATCATACCCAGAATATCTTTCATTTTCATGTTTTTTTAGGTCTGTGCCATTAAATCTCCTGGTTTTGGGGATAATAGAAGAGCCAACTTGGAGGACCTTGCAGTTCTTACTGGAGGAGAGGTTAGACACAGTTTCATGCCCTGATTTATTGCCGGTTTGTCTCTATAGTTTCAAATGAATGTTTTATCAGGTCATTAGTGAAGAACGTGGTCTGGATCTGAACAAAGTTCAATTTGATATGCTTGGTACTGCCAAAAAGGTTTGTTCAATCAGTGTTATTTTGCACAATTTGAAATGTTTACATACATGCATAGTATACAACTCTTCACTTTTGAGCAGGTTACTGTTTCCCTTGATGACACCTTAGTTCTGCATGGAGGTGGAGACAAGAAGCTAATTGAAGAAAGGTGTGAGCAGGTGATGATGCTTTTTCCCCTTCTTTCTTTTAGGTCATACGGAAATTACTGGGCTGTTGTACCCACTTCCTCTGTATCTACTTTGTCATACCTTTGAACAGCCGGGAGAAGGTGCAAAGGTAGTCTGTCATATATTCTGTATTTTCCTCTTTGAATTTTTTCATTCTGCTGTATTTCAAAATTCTTATGTGGAAGGCCTGAATTCCCTCTGGGCATATCTGGAAAAGAGTCATTGGCTTTATAGATTTGCTTGGTTAGATGTAATTGGCAGTCCAATGTTCCTGGGTAGATTAAACACTGACGAGTTCTGCATCTTTGAACAGCTAAGGATAGCCAAGGAAAATAGTAGTGCCATGTTTGATAAGGAGAAAGCTCAGGAGCGTTTGTCAAAGCTATCCGGTGGTGTTGCTGTTTTCAAGGTATATTCCTCAGGATTTGAGCATCCTACATTTTCATTCAGTTACACTCTACGCATTCTAGTTTGATCTGCACACTCTTTCAGGTGGGAGGAGCCAGTGAGGCAGAAGTTGGAGAAAGGAAAGATAGGGTTACAGATGCCTTAAATGCAACAAGGGCTGCTGTGGAAGAGGGCATTGTTCCAGGTACGTTATCTTATTGAATAAACTGTCTCTTCTTCTGTTGACCTGACAAAGTAATGCTCTTTCCTTAGGTGGCGGTGTTGCTCTCCTATATGCAACCAAATGTCTTAAAGACCTTCAGACTGCAAATGATGGACAAAAGAAGGGAGTTGAGATCATTGAGAATGCTCTCAAGGTTCATTTCTCCTAGATTTTAATTTCTTTTTGTACTAGTTTCTGTTCAAGTGCTTACTTGCTGCACTGACATCGGAATTCTTTGCCACCTCACAGGCACCTACTTTTACAATAGCTTCAAATGCTGGTGCAGATGGCGCCTTAGTTTTAGGCAAGCTCTTAGGACAAGATGATCTGAATCTAGGATTTGATGCAGCTAAAGGTTTGTGCCTCACATCTCATGAACTCGTTATGTCTGATCACATTGTGAAAATGTTGCCTAATATTTGTAAAGTGAATTTGTTCGGTTCATTATATATGAGAACACAATTTATTTGTTCTACCTAATGGTAGTCTTCTTTTTTGTTGGGAAATTATTAATCTTCAAGACAACATCAGTCATCAAGTAACAGAATCCACCCTCTCAGAGTGGATGACTCAGTTCGGAGTGCAATGGTCAAACCATTCATTCTTTGAGTGATTTTCAGCATCAGACGAATGAAATTTTGGAGATCATAATTATATATTTAGAAATTTATGAATTGGACTTTCATATATATTAAAACTAGTAAAATTGTCCGCGCTTCGCGCAGTCCTAAAACATCAGCCAATCTACAGTTGGATGATATTTTTGAAAAAATTGTTAAGATAGAAGAAACTTTCCTTAAAGAAATAAAAGAAAAGAGTAATTAACACGCAAGTATCATCTCTCTTGGAAGAAGAAAAAAATTCCAAATAGAGCTATCGTAATTTTACCCTCCCCATTTGTGGGATTACACTGGGTTGTTATTGTTGCAATCGTAATTTTAAAAGGAAACTTTTGCGTAATAGATAATTGAGTAGGAATATATCAGATGAAATTGTGCCTTACGATTAGCATCTTCTCTTCTCTTCTCCACTTTCTATCAAGACCTTCGTCACAAAGAACATATATGATGAATTAGCAGAGTGGTTAAGAGAATGGCTTTTGCTTCTTAAAGCCAACTGTTAAGTTAGAATTAAACAAAGGTTAGGAATACAATTACTTAATTACTTCTTCCCTTCTTTTATTTCTCTTCCTCCCTCACTCCTACAGTTACTCCAAAAAATAAAAAACTTTGTTCCCTTCTTCATGGAAACAATTTTTTATGTTATTATCCTAATTCTGTCAAATATATAATTAATTTTATTTCTATGCCAGCATTTCTTTTTCTAAATAGAGAAAAATAAGTCTCAAAAGAGAGACGCAAGTTCCAGAGAAGCAAATATATAAATTATCATCTGGTAAAGCTTATTTTAAAATAATATTTGTACATACTATTATATATATTGATATAGTTTTTAATCTTAGCAACTAACAAACAAATATGCTTACACTCTTTAGTATAATACATGAAAAACATCAAAATATCCAGGCTAATTATATATTCCAAAATAGAGAAAAGGATATGTATAAATTGTTTCAAGAAGAAACATAAGACAATTGGCATTAAAAGTTATTATACCTTGTTGCTTTCACTTCAAGAACACTCGTAGAAATCAAATACTCACTCAGTACATTTACTTGTCCACTATATGTACTAAATCAAGAGAAAGATAATCTTTTTTTGTTTTACCCTTATCATTAACTACTTATTCCCCAAATCATTTCCCAAGACTTTTGAAAATGTTATCATTATTATGGGTAAAATTATACATTACATACTTCATTTATTTTTTCTTAAAGGGAATATAAAGTTAAAAGTGGACAACTAAAAGTAGGAAGCTTCACTTTCATGTCCAAAAACAGAATTGAAAAAAGAAAAAGAAAAGAAGAGAACAACATCATTTAAAAACCAGAATGATCTGCCAAATATGACACATCAATGAATCATTAAAAATAAAAATAGGGTAAATAGAATTAAATCCACCAAACCAGAGAAATAGAAGAGAACAAACAACATTTGAATACTATTATTACCAAGAAATCAATACATCAATGAATTAAGAAAAAACAAAATTAGGGTAATGTTGTTACTTCCAAAGCAACAATGTTCTAGGCCAAAATATTCCTCCGATAATATTTCCTGGATTTTTTCACCTTATTCACACTACTCCATTATGATTGACATTACATAGTCCATTTGAGCATTTAACCTGGAGGAGTGAACTAACGTTAGTAAGGTAAATAATTTCCACCTTTAAAAGATTGGAATATGTTAAGGCGTAGAAAGATAAAAAAAATATTAAATACTCGATCATGAACTTTCTTTAAGCATCAAATACTATTAAAACTTCACTATACCTCAAGCCAGTAACAATAGTGCAACAATCCTAAAAAATAATGGTGATTGGAGACTACTACAAGCCTAGAATTCCTGAATTCATTCATCCTTCTATTTTATCAAAAAATGAAAGCCTTTCATGTCCTGTAGAGATTAAATTTTAAAAATTTGCTGACGCAAATTATGTAGGCAAAAAAGGTAACATTTGGAATAAGAAATAACTCTCAAATTACGTATGCAAGTGCAAAAGATAACTTCCGGAATCGGAAATAGGCAAATGAACTAAAAAACCATGCATGGGAGAAGGAAAAGCAAAACCTGGCAAACAAACACAAAGAGGAAGATTATGACAAAAAGGTAAGCGTGCCTATATTGTTGGACAACATGTTAAAACTCATGAAAATAGAACACCGCATTAAGGAAGAAAATCAGTTCTTTAATGAAAAATACATTAAAAAAGAGTGAACAGTAGAAAATATAAATGTGTATGTAGCACACCTTTTCAAGAACACCACTACAACTTCAGGGAGGAAAAAAAAAGGACCACCGCAACCACACGACTTGTTCTGAAGAAGAGGTTAAAATTTTCATCAGTATTCTTCTGGGGAATGTTAATTGTATGTGTAGTTGTTTGTGGGAAAGAATAGAATAAAAAGGAGTATTAAAAAAATTAATGGAAATTAATAGAAAGAAGAAGAAGAAGAAGAGACAGTTATTTTGGTAGCAAATAATCAAAAAGAGGGTAGTTTTGGCCTTCTTAGGCAATGAAAACGGACAGGTCGCTTAATCTTTATTTAGTATTAGATACTTCATGTGACTCTTCGTTACAACTCTTCAATGTAGTCACAACTCTTGACAACTAAGAAAAAGGGAAAAGAAGCATAAAAGGACAAGAAGGCAAAAAAAAAGGAGAAAAAAGATAAATATTTTTCGTGGCTTCTAAGGCTTGCCACATCACTTTTCTAAGTCCCTGCTTTATATTATTATATAGATATTTAAGAACTCTTTAGAGAAAGTTGTCAATTAAAGTATAAAACATAGTTGTTTGAAAAATTGTACTTGTGCCATCTAAATGGGACATGGGAAGTGCTATTTTCCTAATTTCAGAGAACTTGCCATAAACTCTATACTACATGGGAAGATTACATTGTTTTGATTCTTGGGGAACAGTACAGTTATAAAAATTTAGTTTTTCCATACCTATAGTTCCTTGTTCCAGACAATGTCTTCTGTATAGAGTTCAGCATTTTAAAGTAATCTATCTGTGTCATCTACTCATTGTTACTAAACTTATACTTTGTTCTAATATATGGTTGTGAGAATTATTGTTTGGTATGTTAGTCAAAGTTGTAACATAATAAACAAAGTTTAGGTGAATGGGTTAAACAATCTAGTAGAACTTGTTTACTTTTTCAGTGATGAGTCAAACAAGTGAATGGGCGTAGAATACTTTGGTTGTCCATTACACTTAAAACACTGGTCTTTTGCATAAGCAGGTACATATAGACACATGGTCAAGGCTGGAATTATTGATCCCCTGAAAGTAGTTAGAACAGCATTAGTGGATGCTGCCAGGTAAGGACATGTCCAGTAAAACACTATTGAAATCTTTCAATTCTATTAACAGAAACTGGATATATACTGCAGCGTGTCTTTGCTATTGACAACAACTGAGGCTGCCATTGTGGACCGTCAAGGAGAGAAAAACCCACTTGCAAACCGCATGCCAAACATGGGTGATATGTATTGATATAGGAAACACAGATGAAACCTTTGATTATTGTGTGTTATAGCTGTGAGGGAGCAATCCTAAGGTAGGTTACTCTGAGTCTGAGGGCCACATTTATTCATTGATGTAATGCAAGAAATTCATTTTGGTGCCTGGTAATGGTTATGCTGACATGCCGCACATGGTCCCTTCATACAAGTTTTAGTCTTTTATGTATCTTAAATTGTTTCTTAGAAACTAATTAGGAAGTTATGTGAATGGCCGCAAATATTTAAGACAGACTGTTAATATCCAACTGTGTATCTGAAAGCTGTGTGGGATTACAGATAGCTCCAGGTCACATTGACCTCTTTCTATTTTTTGCTATGGTAGTGGTAATTTTATTAATGTCAGTACCAAGAAGGAAGGTACAAAGTAGAGTTTGTTCTACAAGTTTAGCCCAAATGAGCTAAACTTAGCACTGAAGCAATTTGCACAAAAGCTCGAGATCACAAGATCATTTGAGAAAGTGCAGAACGCATGTCCACTTCCATTGCTTGGATCGAATATGTTGTTGACCATATTAAGTGTCAACAACAAAATGTGAATATTTTGGATTCCTCTTAATAGGACAATGGGTATGGTTACTTGGGCATTGACATTAGTTTATTAGCCAGGCCAAGAGAGAAATAAGTTGCTGTTGCTATTTATTTGCGTTGAGTCAATTTCTGAATAATACATTGGAATGGGTTTTGTGGTGTGTGTTATGAGTTGATTAGCTGGTTTTGATCGATCAATAACCTTGCCCCACAAATCGCGTGACTACTGAAACAATTTGGTACAGTAAATTAAATCTCCTAAATTGTAGACTACCAATGGAGAAATGATATGGGGTTTATCGTAGAACTATTGTGGTTTAGTAATATGGAAACCAAACATCTAGATTTAGTACCAAGATTATTTCAACTAATACGAACACAGGATAAAGTTGAGTTTTTCTTCGTTTTGCCTTTTTCTAATTATACGTTTTCAACCAATTAAGGGGCATATTGCTTGCACAACTGTTTAGGTCACATATCTCTTTTGTTGATATGTTTTAGAAAATGTTGGATCTTTTTCTAGTTCTGAAAAAAAACTGCAATTAGTTTTGTTAATGCAAATAACCACTATCTTTTAGCTTGTAAACGTAAAACTGGCAAACGAAATACAACAAATTATTGTTTGTTAATCGGAAAATCAACAGCCTCGTGCGGAGATGGATTTAAGATTTTAAATTTATGGGTTTCTACAGTAATATTAAATTAATATATAATAAATCACTGAATCAACGTACTGGTTTTAAAGCTAAATATTTTTATATATTTATGAAACTTTTTAACACAAATATAAAATCTAAAAGTTATTATATTCACGTGAAGCCGTAATCATTACATTAGATCCGCTGTCCAAACGCTCTCCTAATTCATTGTTAAAAGTTAAAACAATAGAAATGACTGCATAAGGAGCCTTCTTCCTGTATTCGAAGAGTAAAAATAATGAGGCAAGCCTTACTTATTAGTTTGCAAATATGCACGTTAATGTTTTTACACAATCTATGTTGTTTCCCTTAACAGGAAAATCAATTCCAAACTTAAAAGTCTTAAAAACACTATTAAGTCCTAAAAATTCGAAGTCTTCAATTTTCTAGAGCTTTAATAAAATGAGACTCTAATACAATAAAAACTTCAAAGCATCATCCACTTACTGTAAAGAACTTTACCATAGTCTTTCAATCATTCTCTTCTTAAACTACAGCAAAGAAAAACGAAAGCAGTAAAATGGATTAAACCATATACTGAGCAATACGAAATTTACTATTTTACTTAACGAGACAACAAAATTATAATTTACGTACTAACTTCAATTTGACTTTGTCGTATTAACAAAAAATAATTGTATTTTAGGGTATGTCTGGTATAACGGAAAATGTTTTCCGTGGAAAATATTTTCTTGGAAAATAAGTAATAATCTTATTCATTTTTTCGGTATTTGGTACGCAAATTAAGGAAAATAAATTCTCAAGAGTATTCATAAATAATTTAGATACAATAAACATGAAGCCATAAACTTTCGAACCAACAACCTTCCGAACCCACAAATTTCATAAACTTCTGAACCGCTAAACTTCCGAACCCGTAAACTCCATAAATTCTAAACCCACAAACTTCCAAACATGTAAACCTCCGAACTCATAACTTTGAAACTCGTAAAATTTCGAACCTGTAAACTGAAAAATAAAAAAATTAGAACTGAAAATATATTTAAAAAAAATGCGGGGTGGGGGTTGGGGTGGGTGGTTTAGAAAAACGAAAAACAGAAAATTAAAAATACAAAAAAAAATGGAGGGGTGGGGGGTGGGTAGGTGGATGGCGCAGAAAAACGAAAAAAAATAAAAAATTGAAGTTGGAGGGGATTGGGGTTAGATGTGAGGGTATGTGGAGTTTTTGAAAAATGTTTTCCTAACTTTTTCTAGGGAAATTATTTTCCTCCAATTTCAGAAAAATATGATATCTAGAAAAATATTTTTCAAACTATTTTGTGCAATCAAACAGTGAAAATTTTCGTTATACCAAACACACCCTTAGTTTTAAAAATTCATTTGTGGAAACAGTACTCAAAGAAAATAATGTAATAATAACAGTGAAGACACGTGTGAGGATATTTTTTTGACACTGGACTTATATGGGTCCCAGCTTCTCTTTAACAATCCCATTTCTCTAGTCTGTTTGGCCAAACTTCTTTTTTGGCCAAAAGTATTTATTTATTTTTGCCAAAAGCACTTGAGTTGTTTGGCCAAGATTTTGGGAAAAAAAGTGCTTTTGAGGAGAAGCAGAAACAGTTTTTGAGAAATATAAAAAAGTATCTTCTCTCCAAAAAGCACTTTTCTGAGAAGCACTTTTGAGAAAAATACACTTATAAGCAGTTTTTAAAAGTTTGGCCAAACATTAATTACTACTCAAAAGTTCTTTTCAAATAAATTAGCCAAACACAAACTGTTTCTACAGAAAAATTATTTGAAGTACTTTTGACAAAAATAATTCTCAAAACGGAAAAGGGTCATTTGTGCCCCTGTACTCTCAAAAATTAGTTATTAGTACCCTCCGTTATACTTTCCAATATTATTTATCCCTGACGTTATCTATTTTAATATCCTTACCCCCATCACTAACAGACCCTTTTAGAGGGACACATATCTTAATCTTAAACAACCTAACCACTTACCAGTTGGATCCCTGACCCATTTGGCCCCGACCCGCTAACCCCTTCATATCTCTTAATGGATGTAATCGTTTATTCCTCTCAAAAGCTTGGGTTATTCCCCATCTGAAGCGATTCTATTCTATTTTCTCTCATCATCTTTATTTTCTTTATTATTTTGTGTATAATTTTCAAGAATAGGGAGTTACAATGTCAGAAGGTAGTTCATCGTCTCAAGAATGTGTATCAAGTAGGACATGCAAATGCGGATTAACTGCACTCTACCTCATGGCTTACACTCATTGGAACGCTGGTAGGAGATTCTACAAATGTCCGAAACCTGAGGTTAATATCTTATATTTTATGGTTTTCATGGTTTTATGATAATTTTATGATTTTCATTTTCTGAAATTTCACTTATTACATGGTGTATGATTTTGTTTTTCAGAAAAATTCGCGTGGTTATTTTGAATGGGCTGATGAAGTATTATCGGACAGAGCTATGATAATTATTTGTAAGTTGAAAGCACAACTGGAGGCTGTCAAGATTGAAAGGCTGAAATTGAAGGAAAAATTGGAAGCATTGGAGGCAATAAATGAGGTTGAAGGAAAGAGAGACATATTGAAGGAAAAAATTGAAGAAATGGAGGCTACAATTCGCGGGGAAATGACCAATTCAAGGAAATTGGAAGCCAAAGTCTTGAAGTTGAAGATCTTTCTAATATCTTGGGTCCTATTTGCTGGCTTAATTGTAGCTTGTATGATAAATAGTTATTAGTAATAGTCGGTGAAATCTAGTTTTTATTTTGTTAAGTTATCTGTATGATTAACTTAAGTGGCAGTAGTGAATTGTGTACTTTTTTGTTGGCTAATTGGAATTTTACTTTCCGGATTGTATATGTTAATTGCTTTTTGTGTTCACCTATGTTTGTTAGTTAATATGATTTGAGCTTCATGAACTTGTTCCGAAATAGAAATGATTCACACATGTTAATTGCTACTTAAACTACATAAATGAACTTCTACTTATTCAAATAAAACTACACTACCAATAATATAAGTTGCAATAAGGAAAGAAACTGAAATAGCAAACTGAATGCGTCTAAATTACCATTAACATTAGTAGCAAAAGTTAACTGTCAATATACAGTTAAATTGACACACGGATGCCATATTATAACCTCAAAACAAGTTACCACCTAGGTCATACTATGGCATCCAACTGTCAGTACCAACAAAGCATTTAAAACTAGAGTTAAATGTATTGTTAGAAGTCATAAATTACAGCACCAAATCAATTTGTTTAGATAAGATACAATAACTTCAAAAACATATTATCCAGCAATGTATCACTTCCCCCTTCTTGTCTTAAGCTTCCCAATCTTCTCCTGCGCCTGCATCTCCAGTTTGTTAGTAATTAAAGCTTCTTTCCCCTTCCATGTGAGTCCTCTAGGTAAGTGTGATAGAATTGAGGGCTGACTCACACTAGTTGAATCACCCCTTAAGTTGATGACTCTTGTTCCATCTATAATGTTGGGTTCATGTCTCATTTGAAACCTTGTCCTCATCTCCGATATAACTTTTGGCCTTAAAGCAGGGTCTTCCTCATCTTGGATAACTAGCAGAGAACATGTAGAACTAACAGCTTTCTGGAGCCTCTTTAGGTGAGAAAAAACTGTTGTAGGAATGAACACAAACGGATTGCTGGAGCCTACACTTGCTTGAGATTGTTCAGGCCCTGATAAAGGTATGTCTTCATCAATATCTTCATAGTTTTCAGTTGTCATCCTTTTCTGTGGTAGAGTTCCATTAGATGGTTGTCATTAATAAATGAAACATTGTTAATAATGTAGATATCACTTGTTAAAAACTAATTAACTAATTATAGTAACAGTTACCTTCTTACACCCTCGTGAGTTGTGGTTTGGCTCTCCACAGTTGCTGCAATTCATAACCCTCCCCTTCCTTGATATAGACCATTCACTTTGTCTCTTAATTGCTTCATCTTTTTGCCTTGTTCTCTTCACCTTAGGTCTGCCAGCTAACTTCACTATCTGTGGTGGTTCCATTGCATTTGCAGGGACTGCCTTCCAGGATTTTTCTCCCCTAACAGGCAGTATCTTGTGTGAATATGTCTTTAATGTTGCCTCTTTGCTATACCACCAATGCATTCCCTCCAAAGGATCAAAACCTTTGTACACAAATGACCTAATGGCATGAGGACATGGTATTCCAGACAGTTACTAAGCCCTACAACTGCACTGCTTCAAGACCATGTTTACTGTATGTTTATCAGGCCCTTCAGATATTTCATAGCCCCAATCACCATTAAAGTGAACCTTGCATTTATGAGCAATCTTCAAATAATCTTCATAAAGTTTCATGGCATAAGGACTAAAGTCAGTAGTCCACGACTTCACTTTGTCCTCATGTTCTCTCAATATTTCCATCACCTTCACCCTAATATCCTCTAGCATCTTAATTATAGGTTTGTACCTTGCATCCAAGATCCATGCATTGAATGATTCTGTAAAGTTGTTATCCACAGCAATATTCTTGCATACAGTGTCAAAAAATGCTCTACACCATGACTAGGGAGGGTAATGCAGCAAATCCTTCACTGTATTTTCATCCATATGCCCTATCTTCTTCAATTGATCATCAAAATCCTCCTCATATGTGCACCATGCACTCCACCACAATAACTTTTTTATTTTCCCAGATCTCCATCTTTTACACCAATTAGCCTCAATGTGTCTGACACAATACCTATGATTAGCATCAGGTAAAACAGTTTTCATTGCCTCAACCAACCCCTACAAATCATAATAAATACAATATTAGTTTAAAGAATCAGTCACAAGTTTAAAGAAACTGAAATAACTATAAAAGAACATGGACATAAACACTACCTTTTGCATATCTGAAATGAAAGTGTATCCTTCTTCATTGTTGAGCTCCAGTGACATCTTTAGCATTTTCAAAAATCAGTCCCAAGTTCTCTTTGTTTCTTTGTCCACTATAGCCCAAGCTATAGGGTAGAAATGATTTATTGAGTCAAGACCAACAACAACCAAAAGCTGACCCTTAGCTTTTCCCTTCAGAAATGTCCCATCCAGTCCAATGAAAGGTCTCATACCTTCCTTAAAACCCATTTTCATAGCATGAAAGCAAATATACATTCTTAAGAACCTCCTCTTACCTTCAAGAAGAGTATCTTTTGACAAATTAATTATTATATCACTTCCAGGGCTACTAATCTTCAATTCATTAACATAGCCCCCTAGCTTGTTGTACTCATCTTTAAAGCTTCCCTTTAGCTTATTCAAAATAAGTATTTTTGCTCTCTTGCATTTACCATGGCTTACATTAAGCTCAAATGCAGCTCTCAAATGATCCCTCATCTCCTTCACTTTATATTTTGGATTGTCTTGCAACTTCCTCTTAAAATAATGTGCAATAGTGAAGTAGTTAATAGTACTATTATCATAAGCAATGAAACAGTTATGATTTGGATTTAGTGTCTTCACTCTAACCCCTGGACAGTCCCCATCCTTAAAAATTAGGCAAACAAAAGGACAACTTACTTGACACTCATACCTAAGCCTTCTTGTATCACTTTTCTTAAGCACTATCTCTTTCTTATTTGCCATAGCATACAGTTTCAGACACTTCCTAACTTTAGGAATATCCTTAAAGCTCATATTTTTATCTAGTTCTTTGTAATCCAGCAACTGCTCAGTTATACTCATACTCCTCTGAGTTGAAATAAATTCAAATTTTTCAGAATCATAATCTGAAGAATCAGATTCAGCTCCATTATCAAACTCACCATCTGTTGAGCTACAATCAGTTGCAGCCTCATGGTCAAGTGCAACATCATCAAGTTCATCCTCACCTTAATGTAAAAAAATCAGGTACATTCACTGCCAACTCACAATCCTCTACAATAAATATATCAACAATATTGTAATCACTACAAACCATTCCCAACAGTTTTCTAATACCACTATCCCCATCAATTTTATAGTATCTACCAGAATGAGTAGATACAATAAGTTGTTGAACCCCACCAAAACATAACTTAGTGCAAAACTCATTAACTATATCTATAAAGGATAGATGGTCAGAGTCATAACCTTCCCGGGTGTGTAACAGCTTATTTGTGTATTTGACTTGTGACTCTCTAGTCCATTCCCCACCATAGTTAAATATCAAGTCCAAATTAACCATAGTAATATGTAATCAATTGACATATTAAGCAATTAGAAGTTAAACCATAAAATAAGTTAAACAACAACTTAACTAATCGAGATTATAAAATATAGCTGGAAAGAAACTAATAAAAAAAGAGTAAAGCAACATTCAAATAAACTAATAAAAAATCGTGAAGTAACATCCCTAGACAAAGGGACAGAACATGGTTCAAAATCCTAAACGACAAAGCACATAAAGACAACCCGGACCACCAAATAAACCTATATGAGAATATTACCGCATGCAATACAACAACTAATAAAGTTAACGCCTTTAAGACAAAATGAACTATTATAGTATACATTCGGGACCACCATCACATGTATATGCAAATACAATAATCCATAAAGTTAAAGCCATGTTTAAAACCCCACATTCTGCTTAAAATGTTAGACTTTGCAGTAAAAATCATATAAAAATAGGACCTAGACACGAAACCCCAACCTAAATAACAAAATCTGCTAAACCCTAGATATTTTAGTCACTAAAACCAAACATGAAAAAACTAAGTTTTAATCAATTGAAAAAATCTTAAGCCTGAGATTTTACTATGGTAGAAGAATTAGTTTACTTTTAGATCATGAAAATCGGCGGTAAGTGTGAGAGTCGCCTGATTTTAGACAAGTGAGGTTAGAGTGAAATGGGTTCTAACCCTTTTGTTTTAATGTATATACGGGTCTAGGGGATATGAAGGGATTAGCGGGTTGGGGCCAAACGGATCAGGGATCTAACTAGTAGGTGGTTAGGTTGTTTAAGATTAAGACACGTGTCCCTCTAAAAGGGTCCGTTAGTGATGGGGGTAAGGATATTAAAATAGATAACGTCAGAGATATATAATGTTGGAAAGTATAACGTAGGGTACTAATAACTAATTTTGGAGAGTACAGGGGCACAAATGACCATTTTCCGTTCTCAAAATTAATGGATTTTAGTAGCCAGGCCAAGCATACTATAATTTTCTCTTCAACTAGAAATGAGAGAGAATTTCACGGAGCAACAATGGCGACGATGGAGGAAACGGAGTTAGAAATGGGGAATTTATCACCAACTAATAATTCGGCGCCCTTCAGCATCGGCAATAAAGTGGAAGTCACCAGAGAAGAACTGGGTTATAGAGGAGCTTGGTACGAGGCCATCATTGTGGAACCAAACCCTATCCAAAAGAAAAGAAGGGGTTTCTTCGTTCAGTACAAGCATCTCTTATCTGACATAAAAGATGTAAGTGAATCAATACCTAAATGCGAGTTCATCACAAAACGGTCCCTCTTACGACCCGCCCCGCCGCCGCTTGCGACGGTGGATGAGCGGAGGTCCTTTAAGGTGAAGGATGTGGTTGATGCATTTCATCTTGCTGGTTGGTGGAAAGGAGTGGTTGCTTCAGTTGGTGGTGGTGACGGTGGTAAAGGTAGCCGGTTCCGGGTCGCTTTTAAGGATCCGGATGAGGAGCTTGAGTTTTCTCAAAATGACTTGAGGTTGCATGTTGATTGGGTTGGCGGAAAGTGGGTGGCCCCTGTTTCGACTGATGAAAAGGTAATAAATTACTTAAGGTCGATTTGGAAAAGATTTTGTACTAAAGAGCAAAGATTTATTTTTTTTAACACTGTTTTTATACAAGGAAGTTTGGATATCTACAAATTTTCAACTACATATGGTATCTTAAGAAACAAAATGGCTTTTGTTTTATGCACGCCATGATAACAGATGCCTGATCTTCAGTCTGGAAGTTCAAGTGCTGCTGATCAGAACAAGCAGAAGAATTCTGATAGTAGCCAAAAAGCATATGTGAAGGTATTTCTACATACTTCTACCCTCTTCTTCTTAGCTTCGTTACTCTCATACTTTGCATGATAACTCATGTGACATTTTTGTACTATCTGTTTTGGATTTCTATAGGTCTTCTATCACTTATTTAAGGTAGAATAGGTGTGAAATATATGATAGGAAACAAATGACTTCTAATACCAAATATGTCACAGTAGGAAAATAGAAGGGGAGAAAGAGTTTACTAGAGCTTCACTGTTTTTGGTGCTGTCTTTTGCAGATCAGAAAATCAAGAGTAGTTGGCTCAGTTGATAATCAATCAAGTCATGTCATGGAGGAAAGAATTGATTGTTCACCAGCTGAAACTGCACATTCTAATGGTGGGTGTAAGTTACGCTATTTTTTTCTCTACTTGGGTTATGGTAACTACTCGTCAAGAGCTTAACTACTAAATTGTGGATGTAGACCGCAATAAACTAGGAGAAGATATTGTTGGAGATGTTATTGACAGAGAGCTGAACAAAGAAATTATGGGGACCGTGGTGGACATGAGAACACTAGCAGCTGAAAAACCAAGTGATCCAGAGGTTCGAATTCATGTTGTAACATGTTATAATAGTACACATTAACATGCATCAACTATATAAGACCTTCAGATAAAAATAATTATTTCTTAAATTAGCAGTAGCCCTTCTGTTCCAATTTCGGTGACACTATTTCCCTTTAGTGCTAGTCTAAATAATCTGCTCCAAGTTCAATGGTTATCTGTCGCGTTAATAATAACCTTATGTCCAAACCTTGGGAGTAGTTGCTTACTGGGGGATAGCCACAATATGGCTAAAAGTTGACATGTGCTCGTGTCTTTTCCTTAGTTTTTGATATGTTTTCCTAACACAATGTCTTGGAGATTCGACTATAATCTAATTTTTCACGGTTCTAATTATTCATAACTTTACATCATTAAGCAATATAATCACTCACTTCTCTGCCTATGGTACCAGATGCCTCCTCAATTGGGAACTTCAAGTGCTGCTAATAATCACACCATCAAGGATACAGCCTCTTCGAATAAGAGACTGGAGATGTTGGATACTAAGACTGGTGGGCTACAGCCTCTGAAGAAGTTAAAAAGTGGAAAACACGTTTCTTTTGCTTTGGAGAATCAAGAATTTCCCAAGCGCACCAGAGATAAGGATGGGAAGCTAAGTGATTCTGGATTTCTGATTGTTGAGGTAACATGTTATTATAGGGATCATTCATCTGTGTCTATTCCATTATACAGAATCTGGGAACAGACATTTGCATATGATACTTGGGTTAACAGAATACCATCACCCAAATGCTTTGAATCTACTTACTTATGGGGCCTGAATAAATATCTCCATGATATAAAAGATTTACCTGATTAAAGTATGAATATTCTATACGCTTGAGTTACCTTAACTCTCTCCTCCATTAGTTCACTTTTCTGTTCCTTATTGATTCTGGTGTTTGCTTTCTTTTCTTTGTTATCCAGGGTAGCAGCAAAAGAAACTCTGGGGACCTGTCTGACCACCGATCACTTGCTGTGACACAAGGTAACTGATTTTGGTGTACAGTATTGTTTGCTCATTGCATCATTGCATAAATGTTCTGCTTGATGACAGGTGTGGAGAAACAAATAGTTGAAAGCACTCACCATGAAGTGGTTAATGAACAGAATGCAACAAATCAAGTTGAGTTATCTTTAACTAGTGGTATAAATACTTCAGCAGGTAAAACAATGCAATTTAACCCAATGTATCAACGGTACTCACAAATCCTATTTGCGATTGCTCATCTTAATGGTGTTTAGTAATTCCTATGTGTTTAGCTTCCTGATTCAAAGTTTGTGGTTCTCAAAGTGATTGCGTTCTAAAATGTTAAATACTTAAATTATTCCTACTAGTTTTAACTTTTATTTCGATAGCTTAATAACTACTTTTGTACCAGGAGTTTAAAGAACTCCAAGCTGTCTGCAGTATTTGATACTATTGTAATATGAAAGAGGTTTCTAGAATTAGGCATCCTGAATGTCTTCACTTACAACAGGAACTGTAGTTGAACAGTAAACACTAAACATCG
This sequence comes from Nicotiana tabacum, assembly GCF_000715075.1. Taxonomy (NCBI): domain Eukaryota; kingdom Viridiplantae; phylum Streptophyta; class Magnoliopsida; order Solanales; family Solanaceae; genus Nicotiana; species Nicotiana tabacum. Next base: position 4,600,023 of record NC_134083.1, on the reverse strand, counting down.
AAGCGCTTGTGCAAGACTGGAGTTAGTTCTGGATAGGTTGTATGAGTTTGAGCTTAATTAGACCTTAAAATTTGATACAAGCTCAACTTTGATGATTTTTCAGGAATTTAAGAAGGAAAAAGTATTTTTCAAAACTTTCTTATCCAGATTAGCAAGCCACATTAGTATTTTCCTTAAAAAGTATACTCTAATCGGGTTACTTAATGTTAAATATTAGATGGAATATAACCACTACCAATCAAAGTAGTACTTGAGCCAGCTTCCTGAGTTGCCTAGTTGACAATTCCCATGTTCATTTTTCAAATGATGTGATCTATCAGGTCTTTTTGAAAAATAAAAGATTTGAGATTGAACTGATAGGTCAACTTGCAGTGCTATTTCCAACTAAATAGTGCTCTTCTTAGGTGCCTGTCATTTGTGATATTGCTCAGTTTTCTATTATCCCTGTGAGTAGCATGGTTAATCTAGTCATCATTTTGCAGGTGCCTCTGCTGCAGCAGACCAACCATGTGTTGAGAACAGTACTCAACAACCTGATGGAACGCCAGATACTAAACTTAATTCCATCACTACGCCTAAGCCGAGTCTTGTTCTTCCATTTAGGAAGAACTCCACTCTTTGGGGAATAGTTGAATCTGCGGAAGTATTTGCAAGGAGTCCACAAAATCCACATTTTTCACCATTAGCTCAATATGAGGAGAATAAACGAGAAGACGTGGCTTTACAAAAGATGATAAATTATGCTTACGTTGTTGAGAAGATACCAAAGTTAACAACCACAGAACTTAGTAATTCATCTCTCATTAATGACATGCTGGCATTTGTCAAGGACTGGGAGGAGAATGGATTTGATGTTATTCTGTATAAACGTGGCTTGAATGATATACTGTTGAACAACGAGAGGCAAAATCACTTCGTAGACAAGTTGGAAGAAGTAGATGGCAGAATCAAAAACTGCAATCTTGAGAAGGCAAGAGCTGAAAAAGAGATTGAAGAGAAGGATATGAAGATAAAAGATCTGGAGAGAGAACTTATGGCAGCCAAGAACTCGATGGAGACAATGGATCAGGAGAAGAAGGTAATGGATCAGGAGATGTTGGTATTCAGGTCTGAAGAGAGTGCCATCTGTGGTGAAATTCGACATGTTCAGCTTCACTTTGAGGCAACAGTAGCTTCGCTGAAGCAAATCTTCAGCTGACCAATACTTTGTAGTTTGTACATTCTCGGAGTTCGTCTTTGAATATTTCTTTTTGGCCCTTTTGCAGAATATTCTTGGCATGACTTTGAGAAGATAGCAACTAGCAGCAGCATCTTTGATTTTTATTTTGCTAATAGCTCTCAATTTTATACACCTCATATTTCAAATTTGTAGTAAAGAACTATTCCAGTAGCGAAGTCCAGGCTTGGGTTCAAATGACGCCACCACTCCGGCAATCTCCAATGAACCAACAACAGGAGTGTGCATTATTCGGATTTAAGGGTGTGCATTCGGGTATTCAGTTCTGTTCGTTTTGCGTTGTTCGGTTTTGAAAAACCACAATCCAATGCAACCCGCCATACAACATTATTGAATAGTTATATTTGAATGGCGAAAAAGAACAAATATTATAGAGTGAGAAGTAATAATGTCAAATCTCTCAAATACACTTTCTAATATAAGTCACAGGTAATACTTATAATCACAACATTTAAAAGTAAATAAATACACCCATTCACTTTGGTTCGGGTTTGGTTTCTCGATTTTCTGCACATTGCAGTCAAACTTAGCCAAGTAGCAAGAGAATTGCATTGAAATGGTCAGTAAATGTGTCAACAGTACTAGGGATATACAAAACGCATGCACATTCAATCGTTAAAAGTTCACCGTAACAGCTGATGAACAAGACAATCATTGATCTACCATTGGAGAGGACTAAGTTTTGATGGACTAATCCAGGCTTACAATACATTATCACTATCTTCAAATTTTCGAAGTACTAGAAGATGGTTAATGCCTTTTGGAGACGTGGTTGCCTGCGTCTCTTCAACAAACCAAGCTCCAAATACATTATTTTCAAGCTTTTGCTATGATGAGCATTTATCTCGTTCATTCTTTAATTCTTAGAAACTCCGTTGATCTTAAATCATTCTCCAACTCTTCACGGGTGCCACAACTACAGGGCTACTGTATAGTCTGTATCATATAGATTAAAAGACTAAGGTCCAGTTCAATTGATTAAAGAAAGAATAAAACATTATGATAAGTATCAACTAGATATATGCAAAAGCACATAAGAAAGAGGTTGTGGCTTATGAAATGAATAAAAAATACAGCAGATCGAATTAGAAAAAATCTGCAATACCTTCCAAAACCAGTTGGCCTTCTCTTGGGCTGTGCAAATCCATGGTAGATATGTTTGTACAGTATTCCAGCAAAATGCCTTTGTCTCAGCAGTCTAAATTCAGTATATATAACATTTTATTGCAAAAGAAAACTACAGGGTAAAAAAATAAAAGTAAAGTTTCAGCATCCACTCAGCTCTACGAAACACTAAACGATGACAATTCTACTTACAGTAACATTGAATTTATCTGCAACAAATCCAGTGTAATCCCACAAGTGGGAGAGAATTTATCTGCAATGCCTTCAAAAATAAGTCTATGATATATAGAAAATCAATTTTCACTCGTTATGACTTATGACCTTTCATTGTGATTTCACAAGAACTAGTTTCCCCATATGAAATTACAAAGGAACAACATTATACACTTGAATTTGAAGTATCAAAGAAATATAGTAGAGCCACGGACTACATTACCTCCAGAACCGTGACGTGTAGTAATAATGCAAATCCCTACCATAAATCTAAAATGCTTCCATCTTTGAAAATCATGTCATCCAACATTCACGGCATCAAAATTTTCCTTATCACCCTATAAATTCTAGGGAAGCATACATTAAAATAATCAACTAATTACTTCTGTAACTTTACAAAGTAGAAGGTGATCAAATTTTAACCACAGCTACTACTTACCCAAACTTCTTAGTAAACCTAAACTTTTATATTACAGGAGATGAGAATTTTCTGCACAAACTATGAAATCTTGCAAGGAAGAGAAGGAAATTGACTTTACAGATTGGTTGGGGTGAGATTGGGAAAAGGAAGAAGAGAGTAATGGAGAATGACAATAAAAAGCATGGTGCACGAACTCCAAAAGTCAAGAAAGTTAGTCAGGAGCACATAACTCACAGTTCCATGTTGCATCTTTCTCGATGAAGTCTGCTTATAAATTTGGAATCTTCGCACTCTTCCATGAGGTTGTCATTGTAGTTGAGGTGTCAAAGTGAGCCAATTCGCATAAGAAAAGTGTTGTTTAGATGATGGGTAGTGGCCAATTAATGTGGGAACTCTGTCCAGTGAAGTTGTTTGTCTTCATAAAAAAGACGCGCATTTGAAAACATGGATTCTAAGAAAAGAGGTTGGAAACAAATTTGCAGAAAAGTGCAAAGGTTTGCCCTTAGCTCTAAAGACATTTGTGGGCCTATTAAGCTCAGAGGTTGGAGAGTGGAGATTTGAAAAGTCAAATATGTGAGCCTCCACATTCACTTCCTACCAAATTGTACTCTTCACCCTCTTATTCGGAACTTAATAAACTAGTAACTGTCTTAAGAACTAAAGGAAACCTTTGTACTTATCTAAAACCTTTTTCCCTACCATTTCAAGTTTCGGATGTTACTTAGAATCATTTTCTTTACAATGCGTATTATTTTAATAAGGCCAACCGACTTTACTAGGACAGAGCTCTACACCAATTGACTCACCACACATCATTAAGGCAAAACATCTCCAACTTCTTCAAATTTTGAATATTCTGAGTCGCATCTTTCTCAACATTGTTACTCCAAAACTCGGAATACCAACTATATTAAGTGGCTGTCATCATAACTGATGAGTACAAGAAATTCTATTAAAAATAAAACACGTGTATAAACTAATTTGGGCTCAAAGATTTTTTGCCCAAGAATAAGAAGATATGAGTCTATAAAAGATAAAAGTAATACAAATACCTATATCCTTCAGACAGATAAATGACACTAGTATAACCATATAGTCTAATAATCCAACAGATATGTATATGAAACATATCACTTAAGATCTAGCAACATGGCAATGATCAGGCATGAAACCTTTTGGAAAATATTAAGTTCTCTTTGTAACCATATAGTATAAACATTAATATATATCCCATTTATGTAAACCCTAGTACTTCAACTACTTTGTCTAACTTGGGCCGGACCTACAACTCCGAGAACCGACGAATTCGGGTCAATCCACATACCTCGTTGATGTAAAAGCCCACAAGAATATCGGTGTTATGTTTGTTGGAAAGTGAGACGTGAACACTGAACATTGTACTAATATAGCCACTTTCTGCCATTGTCTTGACATTTCACTTGTGTAATTTGAAATTCCATAATAGTGATTATTTTTTAAAGACAAAGCTGAAAAGTAACAAGAGGATGCTATTTCTACAAATTATATAAACGGGTAGAGTTAATTAACCAAAGGGGAAAAATATAACTAGGTAACATTTAAATAAAATTTACGAAAACATAGCAACAGAACTTAATTTTAATTTATGGCAATAAAATATTTATATATCATAGCAGCTTCCAACAACGGAACTCTCTCTCTCTCTTGGGTGAGATTCATGCTTATTTGATACCTAATTGTATGCACTTTCGGTCTTCATTACTTTGTTATATATTTCCTTTTATAAATTAATATCTTGCCTTTTATTATAGTACTCATAGCATTACCAGGACATTAGTTAAGATAGAGATTTTAAGGCCACTTTTAAGATATGTATAACTAAATAAAAAAAGATATTTGATAGGCATAATAATGGTTTATTTGTAGTATTTTTTCAACTGAAACTATCAATGTCTTTCAAGAATTTAAATATATGCCATATATATTTTATGTATGTATTTTGAATATTTAATGACGGTATCATTCAAATACCAATAAATATTTCAAATATGAATATAATTTATATTTTTAATATTTTTAATTATTAACCATATAATATAAATTGGAGCTCTTGTACATCGTATAATTGTAGTATAATAATGGTATTTTAATGTTTCATATGTGTTATTATGTAAGATATTTGCAAATTAGATGTATGGTGTAATTTTGATATAATGATGATGCAGGGTATTATGCTAGTATAATAATGTTATTGATGTTTCATGCCTTTTAGTTGTGTTTTTTTTATGTAACTTAATTTCCAATGTTATACACGGGATAGTAATTATTATAATTGTAGTATCATGGATGATTCATATGCGATACAAATTAATTGAGTGAATCATCTATAATTGTGGGTATATACGATCCATGGAATGGCTACTCTGAAGGAGTCCATCTCCGCCTAAAAGAGAAAAAAAATGCTTTTCTATTGCCCTGTTTAACTGAAATGCATGGAGTTATTCAAAAAGAAAAGGCCAAGAAAGCGTGATTAGTGCATTCATTAAATGTTGAGCATAAATTTTGTATGCTAATACTGTAAAAAAATAAAAGGCTCTTTATGGAATAAACAAGAAATGATTCTATTTTTTTAAAATAATAGTCAAAAGAGGATTAAGCGTGTAAAATCTCTTAACCTTAACCAAATAGACCAAGGCTGTTGCATTTGAGTTTTAGAGTGTGTTAAGTATGAACAAATATTATTATTATTATTTTGTAAAAAAGTATTGCACTTCGGAATTCAATATTGGGTTTATAAGCATGTGACAAATGAGGGGCCAACTAACATATAGTGTTTTGGCAAATTTGAGTATTAAATGTTGACAAAAGTGTCTTAAGGATTGATTTGAAGACCGTAATATCAAATAAAATATAGTATTTAGCAGCAGCATCTTTGATTTTCTATTTAGCTAATAGCTCTCAAATTTATTTTACACACCTCATTTCCTAGCAATTTCAAATTTATAGTAAAGAACTTCCAGTAGCGAAGTCCAAGCTTGGGTTCAAATGAACCCTAATATGCACATTTAGGGGCGTGCATGCGGTACGGCTTTGCTTTGTTCTGTTTCAGTTTTGAATGGCAAAAGAGAATATTATAGAGAATGAGCAGTCAAACATTTCTATAAAAGTCTTGTTTGTTCCAGATTATTTTGGTTGTTATACCAAAGTAATGTTATACATAATACATATTATAACATAACATGAGATTTGATTTCAAAAGAAACTTGACTACGACTGTCATATAAAAAGTTCTGACCGTACTTTCTAATGTCAATCTCTTATAATATAAGTTACGGGTGATACTTAAGATCACATCTAAAAGTAAATAAATACATGTCCATTCAATTAGGTACGGTTTGGTTTCTTGATTTTCAGCACAATGCGGTCAAACTTAGCGAAGTAGCAAGAGAATTGGATTGAAATGGTGTCAGTAAAAGTGTCAACGGTTCATGCACATTCAGATATTTAATTGTTATAAAAGTTAACTGTAACAGCTGATGAACAAGACAATCATTAATCTACCATTGGAGAGGTCTAAGTTTTGGTGGACTAATCCAAGCTTGACAATACATTATTCTCAAGCTATTACAAACACTATCTTCAACCTTCAAACGTTCGAGGTACCAGAAGATGGTTAATGCCTGTTGAAGATGTGGTTGCATGTGTCTCTTCAACAAACGATGCTCGACATATCAAGCTTTTGCTATGGAGGCTTTATCTTAGAGGCTACTGTATAGTCTGTATCATATATATCAGAAATTAAGGTTCTATTCAGTTGATTAAAGAAAGAATAGAACATTATGAGAAAAGATCAAATTAGAAAAAATCAACTAGATATATGCAAAAACACATAAGAGAGGTTGTGGCTTATGAAATGAATAAAAACTACAGTAGATCAAATTAGAAAAGAACTGCAATACCTTCCAAAAACCAGTTAGCCTTCTTCTTGGGCTATGCAAATCCATGGTAGATATGTGCATTCAAGCAACATGCCTTTGTCTCAGCAGTCTATCTTTCCACTACTAAATTCAGTATATACATAACATTTTATTACAGAAGAAAATTACAGGGTAAAAAATAAAAGTAAAGTTTCAGCATCCACTCAGCTCTACGAAACACTAAACGATGACAAGTCCACTTTCAGTAAGTGAGAATTTATCTGCAATAATAACAAAACCAGTGTAATCCCACAAGTAGGAGAGAATTTATCTGCAATGCCTTCAAAAACTAGTCTATGATATATAGAAAATCAATGTTCACTTGTTATGACCTTTCATTGTAATTTCACAAGAACTAGTTTCCACATATGAAAATACAAAGGAACAACATTATACACATCAATTTGAAGTATCAAAGAAATATAAGAGAGCCACGGACTACATCAACTCCAGAACCGTGGCGTGTAGTAATAATGCAAATCCCTGCCATAAATCTAAAACGCTTCCCATCTTTGAAAAGCATGTCATCCAACATTCACAGTATCTAAATTTTCCTTATCACCCTATAAATTCTAGAGAAGCATACATCAAAATAATCAACTAATTACTTCTGTAACTTTACGAAGTAGAAGGTGATCAAATTTTAACCACAGCTACTACTTACCCAAACTTCTTAGTAAACCTAAACTTTTATATTACAGGAGATGAGAATTTTCTGCACAAACTATGAAATCTTGCAAGGAAGAGAAGGAAATTGGCTTTACAGATTGGTTGGGGTGAGATTGGGAAAAGGAAGAAGAGAGTAATGGAGAATGACAATAAAAAGCATGGTGCAGGAACTCCAAAAGTCAAGAAAGTTAGTCAGGAGCACATAACTCACAGTTTCAAGTTGCATCTTTCACGATGAAGTCTGCTTAAAAATTTGGAATCTCCGTACTCTTCCATGAGGTTGCCATTGTAGTTGACGAGTCAAAGTGAGCCAATTTGCATAAGAAAAGTGTTGTTTTGATGATGGGTAGTGGCCAATTAGTGTGGGAACTATGTCCAGTAAAGTTGTTAGTCTTTACAAAAAATACGCGCATTTGAAAACATGGATTCTAAGAAACTTTTCAGCACTTGAAGAGGTTGGAAATTTTTTGCAGAAAAGTGCAAAGGTTTGACCTTAGCTCTAAAGACATTTGTGGGCCTATTAAGCTCCAAATCAGAGGTTGGAGATTTGAAAAGTCAAATATGTGAGCCTCCACATTCACTTCTCAGCAAATTGTAAGCCACATATTTCACTTCTTAAAATGTGTCTGCTCTTCAACCTCTTAGTCGGAACTTAATAAACTAGTAATTGTCTTTAGAACTAAAGGAAACCTTTGCACTTATCTACAACTTTTTCCCTACCACTTCAAGTTTCGGATGTTACTTAGAATCATTTTCTTTACAATGCGTATTATTTAATAAGGCCAACAAACTTTACTAGGAGAGAGCTCTACACCAATTGACTCACCACGCATCATTTAACACATCTCCAACTTCTTCAAATTTTGAATATTCTGAGTTGCATCTTTCTCGACATTGTTACTCAAAAAATCGGAATACCAACTCTATTAAGTGGCTGTAGTCATAGCTGATGAGTACAAGAAATTATATTAAAAAATAAAACATGTGTATAAACTAATTTCGGCTCAAAGATTTTTTGCCTAAGAATAAGAAGATACGAGTCTATAAAAGATAAAAGTAATACAAATACCTATATCCTTCAGACAGATAAATGACACTAGTATAACCATATAGTCTAATAATCCAACAGATATGTATATGAAACATATCACTTAAGATCTAGCAACATGGCAATGATCAGGCATGAAACCTTTTGGAAAATATTAAGTTCTCTTTGTAACCATATAGTATAAACATTAATATATTTCATTATTAGCCAATAACATCAATAATAACAAACAACTAGAAGTCATATATTTTTTATATTATGCATCTAGTAGCAGAGGAAACACTAAATAGATATGTACAGTTTCTGGATATAATTATTCGTCAGAAAATGTAGCACAATGTTACTTTAAATGTGAAAATTGAATGTTTTGACACCATGAAACCAACTAAAAGAGTAATTTCCTTCACAAAGTAGAAGATGCAAAGCTAGAGCATGTAAATACAAGGACATCGACATGAAAATAAGAAAGTAATCAAATATAGAAGACAAGCAAATGGAACACAAGATAAATATCACATCCAATCTGGAAATAGTAAATAAATCTTAAGCAAAAACCACTACGCATCAATCCGAAATTGTTTTAACTAGGGTCAGACCTGTCTAACTCCATAACCAAGAAATGCGAGCTGATTCCCCGTGAGTGTGACGGCGTATCCCATTTATGTAAACCCTAGTATTTCAACTACTTTGCCTAACTTGGGCCGGACCTATAACACCCAGAACCGATAAATTCGGGTCAATCCACATGCCTCGTTGATGTAAAAGCCCATAAGAATATCGGTGTTATTTTTGTGAAGGATTTAATAGATTTTCTTAACGGTCTTCGCAACAGGGCAGTTTGTATAATTATTCTCTACTATTTTTTTAACTAGTATCCGTACCCGCGCGTTACACAGACAAAATTAAATATAATTTTTTATAAGAAAATATTATATAAAAAATACGGTATACAAAGAAGTATGCAAATGCTATTATTTTTTAAACATGTAATGCAGTAAATATTCATAAATTGAAGTCATGCGAAAACACACTTATCCATTTTAATAAACAGCTATTAAGGAAGAAAATATGACATTAGATTATTGGCTACATGTATTAGCACGATTTGAGAAAGACAACAAATAGCGTATGTTTAAGATTGTTTGATGACAATTAAGATTGCTTGACGAGACCTTTGTAATAAAGAGATTGAAATTAGACAAACTACAACATAAATTAGGCAATTACTTAATTAGCAATACCATTAAATTGGTGAATTACAACAGAATTGCACAAGGTACACATACGTGCAATCCTGCAATATCAACCTTTTGGTGTTGTCTCTAGCTTGTATTCTATATGATAAATAAAACTGAAGTCTCAGAAAAATAATATATTATTTTATGAAATTTTCACATATTTATCAGACGATAATTCATGACTAAAAGTTAGGGATGGCCTTGTCTTGTTGCAAACTTCAGTTAACTTTCAAGAAAATTGATAATTCTATTTTACATTGCATTAGCGTCAGTCATTCAATGATATATGTTTCTCTCAATTAACTGCAGAAAGCTACATTACAAAAGAGAATGAGTATTCATGAATGATGCATTGTCAAGTTAAAGACATCATATGGAGAATTGAAGTGAAGTAGCTAGTTTAACTTCATTGAAATTTTTAAGATTTATTTGAATATCTTCTTCACCCTTGTAGTTTTCTTTGTGCCTTTTTAATGAAATTTAAAGTTGCTAAAGGATCAAACTCTTGCACAACCTATTCAGGTAAGAGAATATTTACCAACGAATACTAATCAGTATAAATTTGTGGATGGTAGAAATTAGACTCCTTCATATTCATGAAGTTCACATATCAAAACGTGAACAAACCTTTTCAAGGAAGAAAAATGAAGAAGTTTAGTAGAACTTTCAAGCAATTGGAAAGTGAAGGCGCATAAACAAAATGGACCATATAAACTTGTGAGAGCGAAGTCGTCACGAAAACAAACTTGCTTTTACAATCAGCATTTTATGGACCATAAGAGCACAAGTTATAGAAAGAGATGGTAATTCTTCTCTTGCACCTTCATTGTTGCGGCCAAACGCACACTCATGCAAGTATACGTGGTCGTCAAGTAATAGAGTAATGAGTAGAGTATAGTTCCCACGAAGACTTATGATTAACTTTCGACTGATTCAAACTCAAATGACTTATCGATTCAAAAGATTTCTCACAAAATAGATAATTTACTAATTTACTACCTAAAAATTATAAAGTAATGGAATAACTAGAAATCAACCAAAACAATTAAGCAATTTCGGATAACAATCAGTAGAGGAGGATATTCCAGGGTTACGGGTTAGCTAACAACCGTGTTGCGTTCTTGGCTTAAAATGACTAATTAATTTATCTAGGTTGTTGATTGACAGGGTTGATATTGCTCATAAGAATCTGTCGAGTTCTTACTCGCCTATTCAAGCTAACTTAATGCCTATATGTCTATGGAATTAAGAATAACAAGAATGCATTTACACTTCTTGTATTTCAACCGAGCAAGACAATTAGGTATATTTCTATCCTAATTGCGAATCCGTTCCCTGATGCCCGGGTTCAAGAACTTGCTTTATTGTGTATATATATATATATATATATATTTAAAATTTATTTTAAAATTAAAAAACAAAAAATCTATATATAATAAAAGGAGAGGCAAAAGCACATTATTAAGACAAGTGGCATAACCACAAAAAGCCAAGTGGCATTATTAAGACAAAATAAACTACCTTTTTAAATAAAAAAATCTTTTTAAATTTTAAATTAATTGGTTAGTCTATTTGAATTAATAAATATAGATATCTTATAATTAGCTATATTAAAAAAACAAAAATATAAAAAAAATAACTACTCATTTAAATTGGGGAGTAGTTTCAAGTTGGAGTTTTAAAGTTATTTTAAAATTAAAAAACAAAAAATAAGAAAAAAAATTAAATTAGCTACAATAAAAAACGTCAAATATTATTAATTAAAAAAACTACCTATTCAAGTTAGGGAATAGTTTCAAGTTGGAGTTTTAAATTATTTTAAAATTTAAAACAAAAATAATAAAATAAAAAATTACCAATTCAAATAGTGGTGTGGTTTCAATTTGGAGTTTTAAAATTATTTTAAAATAAAAAACGGAAATAAAGAAATAAAAAATTATCAATTTAAACCGGGAGTAGTTTCTTTCTAATATAGCAGTCTTTATATATATATACACAAAAAAAAAAAAAATTTATTTGATGCCAAGTGGTATAACCATGAGACGTCAAGTATAGATTTTTAGGACAAAGCTCAAATAAAGTTGGTGTTTTAAAATTATTTTAAATAAAAAATAAAATTAAAAAAATTAAAAAATTTACAAATTCAAATTTGGGAGTAGTTTCAAGATGGAGTTTTAAGACAAAATAAACTACCTTTCTAACTAAAAAATCTTTTGAATTTTTAATTTTGAATTAATTGGTTACTCCATTTGAATTAAAAAATATAGATATCTTATAATTATCTATAATAAAAATCGAAAAACATTACCCATTCAAAGTGGGGAGTAGTTTCAAGTTGAAGTTTTAAAAATATATTAAAAAAAAATAAAAAAAAAATGTAGCTATAATAAAAAAATGGAAATATATAAATAAAAGAATTACCCATTCAAACTGGGGAGTAGTTTCAAGTAGGAGTTTTAAAATTAATTTAAAATAAAAAAACGAAAATAATGAAACAAAAAAAACCTTCAATTCAAATGAAAAATACAAAAAGTCAAGTAGCATTGTTAAGACAAAATATTTTTCAAGTGGCATTCAAAATGGGGAGTAGTTTCAAGTTGGAGTTTTAAAATTATTTTAAAATTAAAAAACAAAAAATAAGAAAAAAATAAATTAGCTACAATAAAAATGAAAATATTAAATAATAAAAACAAAAAAACAACTACCTATTCAAGTTGGGGAATAGTTTGGTTTACTCCCTTTCTAACTAAAAAAACCTTTTGAATTTTAAATTTTGAATTAATTGGTTACTCTATTTAAATTAATAAATAAAGTTATCTTATAATTAGCTATAAAAAAAAAGGAAAAAAATTACCAATTCAAATTGGGGAGTAGTTTCAAGTTGGAGTTTTACAAATATTTTAAAATAAAATAAAATTAGCTATAATAAAAAAAATGAAGATCTATATATATAATAAAATGAGAGGTAAAAGCACATTATTAAGACAAGTGGCATAACCACAAAAAGCCATGTGGCATTATTAAGACAAAATAAATTATCTTTTTAACTAAAAAGAATTTTTTAAATTTTGAATTAATTGGTTACTCTATTTGAATTAATAAATATATGTATCTTATAATTAGCTATATTAAAAAAACGAAAATATATGGTTAATTCTTTTCCTCTTCTGAGTGGTTAAGAAACTTCTGTAATTGGTCGCACTGTGACCTGTTGTATTTACTGTTGGTGATTGCACAATAGTATAAATAATTATATATATATTTTGAATTTACTATTTTTGTTGTTGGCATTGATGAACCAACTAGGAAAATAGTTGTTGAGATGATTCCTGAAACATTTGTAGGTCCAGTTCAAGTACATGAAGATATGGATAGCAACAAATCTGCCATGTTGATTAATAATACAATGCGTGGATACGAATACTAGATTGGTAATGTTTAAAATGATCCTATTTAATACTATATTACTCTATTGCAAGTTCATGTAACTGTGATATTTACTAGTGAAGTTTTGGAATAATGCTACACTATCCTTCAGATTTATCACTCCCTGATCGCACATGTATACACTAGGAATTTGATATATCTGAAAGTGGGATTTCGTGAGTTTGTTCATTTTTTTTTATGTTCTTGGTTATACTTTATTGCCAAAATATTAGATAAATGTATTAATTAGGTGAGGCAATTACGAAAGTTTTTTCTATCAAACGTGCCATTATGTTCGAACACTTCTATTTTATTATCATATCATGTTCAATCAGTTCACATGTAGGAAACTTCTACCTTTGTATGAGCCTAAAGTTTAGCAGGATTTCGGCAACCTTTGCAAAGTAGGTTTTGAAAGAAAGACTTTATTATTTCAGCATGTTTTTTTCTAGAGTAAAATTAGTGTAAATATTGATCTACATTCTTCTTTAAAAAATTGATTCTTTAATCAGTGCTTAGTTGACTCTTTCAGTAAACAGGTCCAGCTAACTTTAACAGATGAATTAAGAAAGATGAATATTTCTTAGAACATGTTTTATCTCATACCTCGCTACTATTATGCTTATTGAACTTACTCCAAAAGTAATAATAGCATGAGAGTTCCATAAAAATACTTTAAGTGTGTGTATGCACCTAAAGTGTAACAGGCTTTAGATGCAAATTTTCCTAATATTTCAGCTATTGAAAAGCAAAAAAAGATCCACATTATTCTTCTAGCTAATGTAACACGCCTAAACCATGTTAAACCCATACTAGAGACCGCCTTTAAGCTAACCAAAGTAGATAATAGAATGGAAAGGAGAAAAAAAACTTATGTACACTCAATGTTTACACAAAATTGTATTAGTTTATCAATGATGGATTGATGTGAGAATACATACTACTCCTCAATTATGGTTAGTAATAGATGCATATATGAAGGACATGTTCAATCAGTTTATCGATTTGGATTGTGGTGTAAAAATGAGCATGAGTAAGTTTTTTTCTTTTTCTCATAAAAGGAGACTTTCCATAAAGAATTTGTTTTTACATATATTAGCTTTTATTGATTTTGCATTTTCCTTTTGGAAGTTTAGTCCAAAATTCAGTTCCACCTTTAAAAGAAAATATCAGTCAAGTCGGATTTCGCATAGAAGTTGTTGCATCATCTTAGGCTTCGTAAAGAAATGGTGGTTGCTACTCAAAATTCAAGCTATTCATACTCCACGAGTAGAGGTAAACCAATGAAACGCTAATACATGATTTTCTGCATTTTACATCTTAAGTTCTCATGATTGAATTATGCAGGAGGATAAATAGAATCAAGGTTATCGACTACCTAAGTTTAGTAATGTTGTGATAACTTGGATTTTTTTATTGAAATGTGTTGAACTCTATGATAATTATACTGTGACTAGGTATTAGTACATAGTTTGATTACTATGGCTGGTGCGGAAGAGAGCTGAAAGTATACATAGTTCAAAGATAAATTTTCATTTTAAAGAATCACAGATAGATGCTTTTGCAATATACAACTAAAAGTTATTAATCTATCAGACGATAATTCACAGATACTTTTGCAATATACAACTAAAAGTTATTAATCTATCAGACGATAATTCACGCTTCATTGAACTTCTGATATTCTTTCCTTTTCTCTTGTCCAAGAATGATTAGTTGACGCTCTATCTTGATTTGCACAATCTAAGAATATTCTTTTTTTAAGTATACTTTCTTATATTGATTTTTCAGTTTTCTTATACAAAATTAGTCCAAAAATCCAGTTCTACATTAAAAAAAAATGTCTGCCAAGTCGGATTTCGCGCAAGCTGCATGATCTTAGGTTTTGTAAAGAAAGGGTGGTTGCTGCTCAAAATACAAGCTATTTATACTCCACGAGTCGAGGCAATTAGTGCATAGTTTTTGCCAAAGTTACTGGTGATAATTCCACATTTGCATAAATAATCACATTTTATTATTACACTCTCACCTTCATTGTCTAAAGAATTAAGCTTTTTACTAATCGTATTATTAGGAAGCTAAAAAATATTTATTATCATTTGAGTCAGTTGCAGTTTAGACATGCGGGGTGGAACTTTATGGATTGGGGCATATCCTTTTAAATACCAAAACAACTATTCAAGTGAGTTTTTTTATATGTTCATATATCTGAAGGACTTTACAGGATGTTTAGAAGTCTTAATTTGACTTTGATGTTTCTCTTTGCAGGGAATGATGGCGATACAGTTGGTTTGGTTTAAGCGCTGATGTTGGGCATATTTCGATATGTGTTGATGTTACTTTATCCATGTTTTAACCGTTTTTATGCTATTTGATCTTTTAAATGCCCAATATGGTTTAATTATTGGTTTTATGACTAATTGAGTTGTGTGTGATGATTTAGAGTGTTTGGAGTGCAAAAATATGAAGAAAAGGCGGTCTAGCTAGAGGAAGAGGGGTTGGATGCGTCGCATCCAATCTAGAAAAAAATCAGATTTCGTGCACCCTTAGCAGTGAAGTTGGCCCATAGCATCCGCCTTAGCATCCGCACCTGGGCAAAGCTGAGATGGAGGAACAAAGGGTGGATGCGAAGCATCCACCCTAGCATCAATCCCTGAAGCTGATTTGGATTAGGAATAGGAGAACATTGACCCATGACTTTTGTACGCAATATATAAGCCAAAAATGCTTCTTTTAGGTCATCGAACATATTGGGAAGGGGAAAAAGCCACGACAAAGCTTGGAAACCACGGAATTCGTCTTGAGTTATTATTTTTTCCTTCTTTTATTGATTTTTATGCACTCTTGTGAATTATTTGATGATTGCATGAACATGAGTGGCTAAGAACCTATTATTCTAGGGTCATGGGAGATACATGAATGTTGATCTTTGAAGTTTAATTTGACAAATTTAATTTTATCATATTGGGTTATTTATTTAATTTTATTTTTAATTAATTTTTTAAGTAGCTAACAGTGAATTACTATCTACGAATCTAGAGTTGAACTCGAAAGTGAGAATTCTAGATTGCATATAGAATTAAATAGAGCAAGTTCTTGAACCCGGACATCGGGGAACGGATTCGCAATTAGGATAGAAATATACCTAATTGTCTTGCTCGGTTGAAATACAGGAAGTGTAAATGCATTCTTGTTAATCTTAATTCCATAGACATATAGGCATTAAGTTAGCTTGAATAGGCGAGTAAGAACTCGACAGATTCTTATGAGTAATATCAACCCTGTCAATCAACAATCCAGATAAATCAATTAGTTATTTTAAGCTAAGAATGCAACATGATTGTCAGATAACCCGTGACCCTGGAATATTATCTCCTATTGATTGTTATTCGAAATTACTTAATTGTTTTGGTTGATTTCTAGTTATTCCATTACTTTATAATTTTTAGGTAGTAAATTATCTATTTTGTGAGAAATCTTTTGAATCGATAAGTCATTTGAGTTTGAATCAGTCAAAAGTTAATCATAAGTCTTCATGAGAACGATACTCTACTCATTACTCTATTACTTGACGACCACGTATACTTGCGTGAGTGTGTGTTTGGTGACAACAAGTTTTTGGCGCCGTTGCTGGGGATCTAGAAATTAGCTACTTGACTGAGTTAAGCTTTTATTACTTATTTTTTCAAGTTTTAATTTTCAGTTTGCCTTGTTTGTGTTAACGGATGCTCTTCTCTTGAATGCAGAGGAGTAGAAGTGCAAACAACCTCCTTCCTTTTGATCCAGAAATTGAATGAAGACTTCATAGAGTGAGAAAGGAAGTCGAAGCTAGAACGAGAATAGAAAGAGAGTTGGACATCGTAGTTCAACCACAGCCAATAGAGATGGCAGGTAATGAAGAGCGTCCAGTGATAGAAGCCGCAAGGCCTAATCTTGCTAATATGACTCAGGCTATCGTGAAGCCTGATATCACGGGGCATTTTGAACTAAAACAGTACATGGTACAGCTGATTCAGTCCACAGGGCAATATGTGGGTCTATCTCATGAAGACCCACAGAGGCACATTCAGAACTTCTTAGAAATTACGGATACTTACAATTATCCGAACGTTTCCAAGGACTATGTCAAGCTGACACTATTTCCCTTTTCAGAGACTGCCCGCATCATTGTCAGACTGATGAGGTATTGACTCACACTTTTGTTGATGGGCTAGACGAGGCATCAAAGAAGAATCTTGATTCAGTTTGTGGGGGTAGTTGCATGGCGAGGCCGTACAGTGAAATTCAACTCTTGCTAAATAACTTCACTGCTAATGATCATAATTAGTAAGGAGATGGGGACGCAAGAAGAGCAATTAAACAGAAGGCAACCGGGGTGATTGAGATTGATGACTTCTCAGCCATGAGAGCAGATATTGCAAAGCTGGCAAATCAGATGAACAGAATGACAATGCAACAAACACAACAGATGCAACATGTACAGCAGATGTCTATTTGCTGCGAACTATGTGGTGACAGTCATATGAGTGACATGTGCCCCACGAATCCTGAATCTATATACTATGTGGGGCAACAAAACATAGGTCCGATGAATCAGCATGCACAATATGGGAATACTTACAATCCAAATTGGAGGAATCATCCTAACTTCTCATGGGGCGGAAATCAACAGAATCAGAATCAGTATAGGCCTCAAGAAAATTTCAATCAGCCTCAGAAGCCACCCCAACAAACAGAAGAGAGTACGAATGGCTTGCTGAAAAAGTTGTTGCTTGACAATCAACAGCTCATGACCGATTTCAGAAATCTTGAGAGGCAAATGGGGCAGTTAGCAGCAAATCAAAATACTATGCCTACAGGCTCTCTTCCCAGTGATACAGAGAAGAACCCTCAAGTTAATGCAGTTACACTCAGAAACGGAAGGGAACTAAAGGAAGTACCAAAGAAGAGAAAGGACAAACCTATACCTGAGGGGGAGCTGACCCCTAAGGCAATACACAAGTCAAAGAAAAATGATGCAAGTTCAGAGCCAGTGGAGGCTGCAAGGCCACCACCACCTTTCCCCCAAAGATTGCAGAAAAAGAATGGCGATCGTATGTTCAAAAAATTTCTCTCTATGTTGAGTCAATTTCAATTAAATATTCCATTGGTGGATGTACTTCGTGAAATTCCAAAGTATGCTAAGTACATAAAAGATATAGTGGCTCACAAGAGGAAATTGACTGAGTTTGAGACAGTTTCACTTACTGAGGAGTGCACTTCAAGGGTCCAAAACAAGCTTCCTCAAAAGCTTAAGGATCCTAGCAGGTTCACCATCCCGGTGCGAATCGGTAATATTGATGTGGGTCATGCTCTTTGTGATTTGGGGGAGAGTATAAATCTGATGCCATTGTCCTTGTTTAAGCAATTGGGTCTGGGAGCTCCAAGACCAACCACTGTGATGTTGCAATTAGCTGATAGGTCCATAGCCTACCCTGAATGAGTGATTAAAGATGTGCTGCTGCAAATTGGGAAATTTATCTTCCCAGCTGACTTCATTATTCTAGATTTTGAGGCTGATGAACAAGTTCCAATCATATTGGAACGACCTGTCTTGGCTACTGGTGATGCAATAATTAAAGTGAGAGAGGGAAAAATGATTATGAGGGTGGACAACGAGGAAGCAGTCTTTAATGTCTACAAAGCAATCCAACATCCCCGCCACTATGAAGAGCTCTCTATGATATCTGTTGTGGAGGTGGATGAGCAACTTCTTGACACGAGTGTATATCTAGACGACTCTCTAGAAAAAGCACTCATATTGTTCGATAGCTTGATGATTGATGATGAGGTTGAGGAGATGATGCATATCCTAGATGCATCTTGTGCTTACATGCAAGGAATACACCTGTTTGAGCCCCTGAATAGGCCAAGTGGGCCTCCTCCAAAGTCGTCAATTGAAGAAGCTCCAAAATTGGAGCTTAAACCCCTACCCCCTACCCCTCACCTTCAATATGCTTATTTGGGTAGTTCTGACACTTTACCTGTTATTGTTTCTTCTCACTTGTCTAAATTGCAGGAAGAAAAGCTATTGAGAGTGCTACGTGAGCACAAACGAGCAATTGGGTGGACAATGTCTAACATTAAAGGCATTAGTCCAGCTTTCTGCATGCATAAAATCCTCATGGAGGACGGACACAAGCCAAGTGTAGAGCAACAACGCCAACTAAATCCAATCATGAAAGAGGTGGTAAGAAAAGAAGTGATTAAGTGGCTTGATGCAGGTATTGTATTTCCAATCTCTGATAGCAAATGGGTAAGCCCCGTTCAATGTGTGCCGAAGAAAGGGGGGATGACTGTAGTAGTTAATGAAAATAATGACTCAATTCCTACAAGAACTGTCACTGGATGGAGAATTTGCATAGATTATAGAAAATTGAACAATGCCACCCGGAAAGACCACTTTCCCCTCCCCTTTATTAAGCAAATGCTTGATAGGTTAGCTGGCCAAGAATACTACTATTTCCTGGACGGTTATTCGGGGTATAATCAGATTGTTATAGCCCCAGAGGACCAAGAGAAAACTACATTTACGTGTCCTTATGGCACGTATGCGTTCAAGAGAATGCCCTTTGGTCTTTGTAATGCACCTGCGACTTTTCAAAGGTGTATGATGGCTATTTTTACTGACATGGTTGAAAGATTTGTAGAAGTGTTTATGGATGATTTTTCTGTGATTGGATATTCTTTTGATAATTGTTTAATGAACCTTGATAAAGTGCTTGCTAGGTGTGAAGAGACGAACTTGGTGCTAAACTGGGGAAAGTGCCATTTCATGGTACATGAAGGTATAGTGCTGGGACACAAGGTGTCCAAAAATGGTTTGCAGGTGGACAAAGCGAAGGTGGAGGCAATTGAAAAATTGCGCCCACCGACATCCGTCAAAGGCATTCGCAGTTTCTTGGGCCATGCAGGTTTTTATCGTCATTTCATTAAAGATTTTTCGAAAATTTCTTCTCCTTTATGCAGGCTTCTTGAGAAAGATGTCCCCTTCAAGTTTAATGATGCATGTCTGAAAGCATTTTGAGGAGCTGAAGGAAAGGTTGGTGACTGTACCAATTATCATCGCCCCAGATTGGGCAAAACCATTTGAGTTGATGTGCGATGCAAGTGACATAGCAATCGGAGCTGTTTTGGGGCAAATGAGGGATAAAATCTTTCACTTCATTTATTATGCGAGCAAAACTATGAATCCAGCTCAGATGAATTATACAGTTACTAAAAAAGAGTTGCTTGTAGTGGTGTGGGCGTTTGACAAGTTCAGATCTTATCTAGTGGGAACCAAAGTCATCGTCTGCACAGATCATTCAGCTATCGGATACTTGTTTGAAAAGAAAGACGCCAAGCCGAGGCTGATTCGTTGGGTCCTCCTCTTGCAAGAATTTGACTTAGAGATCCGAGATCGAAAAGGGACAGAAAATCAAGTGGTTGATCACTTGTCCAGATTGGAAAGTCGGAACCATGTAGCTGAAGGAGGGTCAATCAAAGAAACATTTCCTGATGAGCAGTTATTAGCAGTCACCTCAGGTGAAGCCCCATGGTATGCAGATTATGTGAATTTTATTGCAAGTGGGGTGACGCCACTAGAATTGACACCTGACAATAGAAGAAGATTCTTACATGATGTGAGGCTCTACATGTGGGATGAGCCATTCTTATATAGGCAGTGCGCAGATCAGTTGGTGCGAAGGTGTGTTCCTGAGGAAGAGATGAATGCTATATTGCATGACTGCCATGCTTCGCCATATGGAGGTCATCACGGCGGGGATAGAACCGCCCAAAAAGTGCTATAATCAGGTTTCTATTGGCCAAAATTATTTAAGGATACACATGCCTTTGTTAAAAATTATGATAGATGCCAAAGAACCGGAACTATCACGAGTAAGCACGAGATGCCCTTTGCAAAATATTCTGGCAGTAGAGCTTTTTGATGTTTGGGGGATTGATTTCATGGGACCGTTCCAATATTCTAATGGGCACAGGTACATCTTGGTGGCGGTTGACTATTTTTCTAAGTGGGTGGAGGCCATTGCTCTTCCTACTAATGATGCAAAGGTAGTGGTAAGCTTTGTAAAGAAGCACATCTTCACATGTTTTGGGACTCCAAGAGTGTTGATAAGCGACGGGGGAACTCACTTTTGTAACAAATTGCTGAATAATGTTCTTGCAAAATATGGAGTTAAGCATAAGGTTTTCACTGACTATCATCCCCAAACGAGTGGTCAAGTAGAAGTTTCCAACAGAGATGTAAAGCAGATTTTGGAGAAAACAGTAAGTGGGAATAGAAGGCGCCGACGAAGTCTGAGTAACCGAGCAACACTAGTATATGCTAGTGAATAAGTGTGGGGTCGTTTGTCTTGATTGTGTACAACATTGTCGGAATGTTTTGAGCCTATGATAGATTGTCTAAATAAATTGAACATCTGGCACATGCTAGACGTCTTGAATTGTAAAGTGTTACTCGATTTGAATTGTGTGAGATCTATGCATATTGATATGTCGTGAGAATAAGTGTGGGGTCGAGTGAGCTGCTATGTGTAATTGAACATGGTTAGTGAGCACCTCTCGGATAAACCTCATGTTGTGCATAATGATATCTATAAAGCGCAATGCTTATTTGTGAATTTGAAGTGAGTTATCAGATCCCTGCCAAAAGCCATGGGCTATAGTTACATGAAGTACTGAATGGCATGACTATGCGAATGATTGGAAGTGCAAGCTGTTGCACAACTGCTTTATAGCTGAACTTCACTGTTCTATACGCTAATTGTTGACTTCTTTGCATTGCAGGTACTTAGGTTCATAAATGGCGGCAACGAGCAAACCGTCCAAGCAACAAGAAAGAGATAATAACAAGCAACTGCCCAAAAAGCCTACCGGAAAGGCAACAACTGCTCCAAATCCACAAAACAAAAGGAAACGGACTGAAAAGGAGAAGGAACTGCCGACTAGGCAGTTAATTGATGAATCAGAGCAAGAAGAGGAGGAACCATTAGTAAGGAGGTCTGTGAAGAGTGGTATTACAATAACATCATTAAATTCGCCAAGCAAAGGGATAGAGATCAGAGAACCTGTGCCGAACCAGAGCAAATCCTCCAAGCAGAGTGACCCGAATGATAAAGGGAAGCAGAAGACTACTGCAGAATCTGAGTCCGAGTCTGATTCGGATAATGAGCTTCCACATGTCGACATGAGTGATGAAGATGAGGGTGAACCAATAGACTGAGCTGCTTGGGAGAAGAACTTTGTTAGTGAATAGGCATTCCGAGCTTATAATAAGATCCTAGGTTCAAATAAGTACATTCCAAAAAAGCCAATCAACATTGGAGCGCTTAGGAAAAATTACCCAGATTTTCTGAAATCGATTCGAGAGGTGCAACAATGGGGACCTATCTTGAAGGGCCACGGCAAGGCCAAGCTCACTATTGTCAGAGAGCTTTACGCTAATTGGTGTCACTCCAGGGGCAGCATTGTGAGAGTACGAGGGGTGGATAGTAATGTCTCAGCTGAAGCTCTGAACAATTTCTTAGGGGTGCCACACACATTAACGGATAGGTTTGACTCTATATGCAAATCACCATATTATGCACACATTAAGTCTGTCCTATGCCCTACCAGGAAGGATGCAAATTGGAAGCATGGGAGTATGGAGTACCATTCTATAGCCAAGGAATTCATGAGTGCGTTAGCACGTGTGGCTCTAAATTTTATATGCAACCGCCTGATGCCATGCCAACACAAAACTGATGTCCCTCGACACCGAGCACTAGTATTGTATGCTTTATTGGAGGGGATACCGCTCAACTTGGGAGCCATCATGCATGACCAAATGCAGCGCACCAGGATGAACTACAAGTGGAGGTTTTTCTTTGCATATACCCTATTGGCTTACTTGATAGAGATGGAGTACTATAGGACAAGGAGAATGACGACATTGAGGCTAAAGCTCCAGGACCATATGATGTTACTCATGTACTAGAGTCGAACAAGGGAAGGTCTTCTAAGCTCACCATTCAACAGTTGTTTGAGCAGATGCAAGCTGATATGCAAAAGAACAGGGCTGAGTTGATAGCGACTCGTGCATAGTTGAGTGCCACCAGAGATGAGTTGAGTCAGACTCGTGCGAATCTAAGCCGAGTAGGCCACAATGATGAGGGAGGTATCATTACTCCTCCGTGCTCTGGTTCAACGTGCAGATATAGACATCTCACAGCTGCTTGCATCGTCCACTGCTGGACCATCCACCTCTGCTCCTCCTATAGTCCCTTAAGCTCCACACAACATGTCTACTGAGGCCGATGTACCACCTGTTACAGACTCAACTCCAGTTGGTGATGATAGGACTGTGACCGATCTCCCTATTCGTGATGATGCTATTGCTAGGCCATAGGGGGACATGATGGATGCCATGGATGTTGATGCTCTTCCACAGATTGCGAAGGAGCCTTCCACCTTGACTTGAGGGAGTTTCTTCTCACCATACTTTACTTTATTTGTGTGCATTGGGGACAACGCACGGTTCTAAGTGTGGGGTGGGGGTTATTCATATTTTTTGTGGATGAATGTACTTAACGGTTATAATTTTTGTTGATTTTGATATTGTTGGGGGCTGTAATATTCACTGGATTAATGACCTGTAATAGTTAGTAAATTCATCTATATGGAGTAACTCTCAGTCCATTGTTGTGTCTAGTCGTAGTAAGTAGCCTTATCAAAAAGAAAATCAGAAAATAGAGGACTTTTTCCAATGACGGACTACCTGGACAGTTCTCTCGAGGGATTAAGGTCCTTAGAAAAATACAAAAATATTTTTATTTGATTCTTGAAATTAGTGTTAGTATTAGGAGATTGACAAAAACTAAAGAAAAGCACAAAAATGGAGTAATAGCCTTGAGTAGTTAGTAAATTTTGTCTAGTAGGTGATAATCCCCCTTGGTTTTTCTTTGGCCATCGGTTCTTTTCCAAGGGATGAATTTTTGAACCGGGTACTAGTTTTTTTTTATAGAGTAGTATAAGATGTAAAGGCTCAGACTAAATTTAGCACATTCTGTGGCTTGTTTTATACTAACATAGTTAGACCTGAGCACGTGGATTATAACTTTCTCCATGATTTTGTGAGAACTATTTTTGCCTTTAAAAGTTGAATAGTTTTTTTTGTGACACTTAGGTTCATTGTCTTGACTCTTGTGCTAATTGTTGTGCTGTATGCATTAAAATTGGGGCTTAACTCCGTACTTGCTTTGATTGAAAGTTGAAATGTAGCCCTCCTAAGTGAACCATGTGCCAATGTGTGGTGAGATTTTTGGTAAAAGTCTTGTGTAGTACATTTGTATCTAGAACTTACCCGGTATATGAGTTGAAGCGAAATCCTAGGTTTTGCTCGGTTTGAAAAATAATTTTAGGCCTTCTTTGATCTTTTTGAGCTTAATGCTTATCATAAATAAAATCATCCCTAGTAAGCCATTTTGAGCCTATTGACTTTTAATTGGTAACCACATTACAAGTCTAGACCCTTTTTATTCTCAATTGATATTGTTTTGATCATATTTCCTCTTTAAGCACTTTAATCGTGAAATAAGCGCTAAAAGAAGTAAGAAGGAACTAAGTGTGGGGTGGCTTTTGAGTGGAACTAATGAGAGGAAGAAAGGTGTACTTGTTTTATAAAATAATACACCACTAGCGGAAATTGAAAAAAAATAGTTGAAAAAAAAAAGAGAGAATAATTTTTTTTTTTAAATGGAAGGAAAAATAGAGATGAATAAATTGTTGTCTTGTTCTTGCTAGTGGGTATGAATTAAAGTAGTGTTTAAAGAAGAAGGGGGTATTTTTGGGGTGATATTATTTATGAAATTGAAGTGGTGTTGAAGAATATGCGCTTAAGTTATCATGTGACGTGTTAAAGTGCTTAGGAGGGTGAACCACTATTCCTAAATATATCATACCCGTCCCTTAACCCACATTATAACCATGAAAAGTCCTAATTGATTTTAGATCGAACAAGCTTACATTAGTAGAGATTTACATTAAGGGCAAGCATATGGTACCTTTTGTGCGCATGTGAACTTCTTTGAGAGAGTGAGAGAATTCTTCTATTGTGTGAAGCCCTTAAATTATGATTCAAATTTTATTTGAGTGTGTGGACTATCTTCCTCTGTTTTATGGTGAGGGCACATGTTTCATGATGGATAGGCGACTTTATTAAACTTTTCAATCAGAATGAGTAAGTTGGCCCGAAAGTAGTTATGCTAAGGAGTCAGTTTCTGAGTTTGAGATGTCCCAAATATGCTATTTGACTGGTTTGAACTGTTCAATAATGTGCTTGGCATGTTATCAACATGGAGAAGAAAGTCCAAAAATGCATATGCAAAGGGCTAATTGTTGGTATCAACCAAAGTCATGGGTGCTTAAGCTTAATTAAAATGTGTGGCTTGATAGCGATAACCTTAATTTTATTCGATCGGTTGTGGGTTGATTCTATTTTGCTCGAGGACGAACAAAGGTTTAAGTGTGGGTGGTGATGTTGGGCATATTTCGATATGTGTTGATGTTACTTTACCCATGTTTTAACCGCTTTTTGATGCTATTTGATCTTTAAAATGCCCAAAATAGTTTAATTATTGGTTTTATAACTAATTGAGTTGTGTGTGATGATTTAGGGTGTTTGGAGTGCAAAAATATGAAGAAAAGGTGCTCTAGCTAGAGGAAGAAGGGTTGGGTGCGTCGCATCCAATCTAGAAAAAAATAAGATTTCGTGCACCCTTAGCAGTGAAGTCGGCCCATAGCATCCGTACCTGGGCAAAGCTGAGATGGAGGAACAAAGGGTGGATGCGAAGCATCCACCCTAGCATGCGAAGCTGAGAAGTGGAGGACGAGGTGGATGCGAATCATCTACCCCGGCATCAATCCCTGAAGCTGATTTGGATTAGAAATAGGAGAACTTTGGCCCACGACTTTTGTACGCAATATATAAGCCAAAAACGCCTCTTTTAGGTCATCGAACATATTGGGAAGGGGGAAAAAGCCATGACAAAGCTTGGAAACCACGGAATTCGTCTTGAGTTCTTATTTTTTTCCTTCTTTTATTGATTTTTATGCACTCTTGTGAATTATTTGATGATTGCATGAACATGAGTGGTTAAGAACCCTATTATTCTAGGGTCATGGGTGATACATGAATGTTGATGTTTGAAGTTTAATTTGACAAAGTTGATTTTATCATATTGGGTTATTTATTTAATTCTATTTTTAATTAATTTGTTGAGTAGCTAACTGTGAATTACTATCTACGAATCTAGAGTTGAACTCGAAAGATTTTTCGGTTATGATAGGGTTGCATCAGGGGTCGGCACTCGGCCCTTTTTTGTTTGCTCTGGCGATGGGTGTACTTACGCGCCACATCCAAGGGGAGGTGCCGTGGTGCATGTTATTTGCAGATGATATTATATTGATTGACGAGAAGCGAGACGGTGTGAACGCGCAATTAGAGGTATGGAGGCAGACCCTGGAATCTAAAGGTTTCAAGTTGAGCAGGACCAAGACAAAATACTTGGAGTGTAAGTTCAGTGGCGAGACTCAAGGAGGGGAAGGGGAGATGAGGCTTGACTCGCAGGTCATCCCTAGGAGAGGGAGTTTTAAGTACATTAGGTCTATTATTCAGGGGGATGAGGAGATTGATGAAGATGTCACACATCATATTGGGGGCGGGATGGATGAAATGGAGACTCGATTTAGGTGTTTTGTGTGACAAAAAGGTGGCACCGAAACTTAAGGGTAAGTTTTATAGAGTGGTGGTCAGAACAATGATGTTGTATGGGGAGGAGTGTTAACCAGTCAAGATCGTTCATGTCCAAAAGATGAAAGTAGCAGAGATGAGGATGTTGAGATGGATGTGCGGGCACACCAGGTTAGATAGGATAAAAAATGAGGTTATTCGCGACAAGGTGGGTGTGGCCCCTATTGAGGACAAGATGCGGGAAGTACGACTTAGGTGGTTTGGTCATGTCAGGAAGAGGAGCACAGACGCCCCAGTGAGGAGGTGCGAGAGATTGGCATTAGAGGGCCTACGGAGGGGTAGAGGTAGGCTAAAAAAAGGCGGTGAGAGGTGATTAGGCAAGACATGTCGCAACTTCAGCTGACCGAGGACATGAACCTTGATAGGAATGTATGGAGGTCAAGGATTAGGGTGGTAGAATAAGTGTTCTAGAGTGTTCATAACAGTAGTATTGGCACGCAATCTCACTATCTGTTGGTAGCAGGTTTTTATGACTAACCGTTATTTTTTTCATTGTTGATCACCTTACTATCTTGTTGTTTTTATTCTGCTTTTATATGGATTTTGGTACTGTCCCTTCTTGTCTATATTTTCATTAATGTGGTGCTTATGCTTTACTGAGCCGAGGGTCTATTGGAAACAACCTCTCTATCCTCACAAGGTAGGGGTAAGGTCTGCATACACACTACCCTCCCCAAACCCCACGGTGTGGGATAATACTGGGTAGGTTGTTGTTGTATTTTGATATATAATCATATACTTGCTAGAAAAAATAAACAATAAAATAAGCCAGTTATTTGTGTAAAGATTGTTGGGATCTTTACACAAACAGCCAACATACTCATTCTTTATCTTTCCTAACCGGTGAACATGGATTATACATAGTTATACATATTATATATAAATTATTTATATATTATACATCAATCGGCTATGTTAAGTTTAAATTACTGTGTGGACGGGTATTTAGGTTAATTGGTGAGTTATTCACAAAATAACCACTTTTCTATAATTTGCAATTGAAAAATAGTCACTCTTTTGGGTAGTTCGGTGCACTAAGTTTCCGCTATGTGTGAGTTCCGGGGAAGGGCAGACCATAAGAGTCTATTGTACGCAACCTTACCCTGTATTTTTGCAAAAGATTATTTTCACGACTTGAACCCGTGATCTCCTGGTCACATGGCAGCAATGAAACTCAATATTGTCTTGAAATTTCACTTGTGTAATTTGAAATTCCATGACAGTGGTTAATTTTCAAAGACAAAGCCGAAAAGTAACAAGAGGATGCTATTTCTATATTATCAAGGGTAGAGTTAATTAACCAGATGGACCCAAGCTGTTGCATATGAATTTTAGGGTGCGTTTAGTATGAAACAAAGATTATTATTATCTTGTAAAAAAATATTGGACTTCGGATTTCAATATTAGGGTTAAAAGCATAAGCGTTGATTTCATTAATAATTGGCTTGTATTATTTTTTTTAAAGGAAAATATTTTTATGGCAGATTTTTTATTTTTATTTTTAGAGTTAAATGCAACGAAGCACTTTATGTGTTATTTAAGTAAAAAGATCAAAACATACTTATTAGGTAAGTGCTAAGAACTTTAAGACAACCCCGCCCCTCATTTACCTACACCCTATGTTATTAAGCCCCACCCCAGCCCACACACAAGCCCATCTTTCCCTTCTCCTGATAATACTCCTCTATCTAAACCCTATAATACTACACAGTAAACCAATGAATCCCCACTTCCCCTTTATCATGCCATCCCAATTTTAAATTTACCAACGACGTCGACGATCCTCCAGGGTCTCTCCAACACCCACTCAACCCTAGAACACTCACCACCTCTACATGAACCCCCCAATTCCAAACATGCATGCCTATAGAGGATCTTCACCGCACAAACTCCTCATGCAACCTCCAACCCCCAGTCATAGCTAGAATTGGCACTACAAAATCAAGCCCTAACATTCATGATGGAAGTCAACCATCAGGAGGTAATGATTCTCCTACACAGCTCGTCCGACCTTGCTTAGATAGTAACGGAGGAAATGCAGTTAGCCATGGACCTCTATAGTCAGTACAACTGGTCCCTCGCTACCAACACGAACACTCAAGCCAACCTCCATCTCCCACAGCCTCTCAACCTCCCCTTCTACCCCAACCCCCTCCAATCACCCCCACTCCTTGGATATAACCTTACATCCTAGCCCTCACGCCCCTAAACACAATTCCACCATCTCATGTCAGCCCGCCCGACCTCTTCTCCCTACCTCGCAACCTCTACCCCACTCCAAACTATTTCTTGTCTGTCCTCCCAATCTACGTTGTTGCTCGATAATTCTACGTTCAACAACCAACCCAGAGGTGGGAAAATATGTAGTGGTTCCGAACCCTACACTACATGCAGAAGAACCACCACACCCCCTTCCCACTAATATGAATTTTATCATTTGGAACTGTCGTGGTACTCACTCACCTGAATTTCGTAGAAACTTCCGTTACTTGTTGGATTACCATCGCCCAGCCCTAGTAGTACTATTAGAAACTCATCTCACTGACCATACTGCCATTCAGGATGATTTTAGCTTTACTAACATAGCCCAAGTGCCTGCTGAGGGGCACTCTGGAGGCATTGTTGTTCTTCGGCTCAATGACATACTTATTGTTGGCGAGATAGCTATGACGCACCAAGAAATACATTGCATGGTTTAGGTAATGCCTCTTCCTCATAAATGGTTATTTTTTGCAATCTATGCTAGTAATGTTTATTGTGATAGATGTATATTATGGAAAAATCTGAAATGTATTCATGATTCTTACAAGGGCCATTGGCTCATGGGAGGCGATTTTAATGAAATACTTCATGCTACTGAAAAATTTGGTTGTAATGGGCTATGTATTTCCCACTCAAATACCTTTTTAAATTGTATAAACTATTGTGGCCTCTCTGATTTAGGATTTAAAGGGAGTAAATTTACGCGGACTAACAAACGCTCGAAAGGTCATACAATATTAGAAAGGCTAGATCGCTTATTTGATAATTATGATTGGATTAATTTATTCCCCAATGCTATCGTCATCAATCTACCTAGAACACATTCCGATCATTGTCCCATACAACCTTTCCTTACAGTTTTCACCCATCCAACTACTAAGATATTTAGGTTTGAAACAATGTGGGCTTCCCACCCAGATGTTCGGACTATGATTTCTATAATTTGGAAGGAAAATAATGATCACCTTCATGCTATCTCTTGCTTCACCAAAACCATCCAACAGTGGAATACAAATACTTTCGGTAACCTTTTTAAGAATAAAAGTTCTTTAATTGCTAGGCTTGCAGGCATACAATCTTCTTGTCATCATCCCACAAGCTCCTTCTTACAAAACCTTGAACATGAGCTTACTCATGAGTACAACCATATTCTTAAATTAGAAGAAGAATTTTGGGCCTTAAAGTCGCGCATCACCTGGCTAAATGAGGGTGACGCAAACACAAAATATTTTCACTTATCTACCCTACAACGCTGTAGGAAAAATAGAATCACAGCCCTACAGCGGGTAATTGGTGCTATGATTTGCCTTCAATTCACAATACTCTTTGGCAATATTTCACTGCATTATTCACTACTGAATCAATCTCTTCCCACAACACCTTCTCTCGAGCCCATCACTATTTTCTTCCATCTGAAGCTTGCAGCCATCATAATAAACCCCTAGAGGATAGCGAAATTAATTATGTGTTATGTTCTTTTAAGGCTCTTAAGGCACCAGGGCCGGATGGCCTGCAACCTTATTTCTACCAAAAATATTGGCATGAAATTAAAAGACGTGTCTTGGACCTTTGCCACCAAATTTTCATACCCAAACCATCCCAGAGAATATTAATTCTACCTATCTATGCCTCATTCCCAAATTTAAGAATGCGGCAACGGTCCACCAATTTCGTCCTATTAGTTTATGTAATACTATTTACAAAATCATCACCAAGATTATTGTAAATCGCATCAAGCCATTTCTGGACACTCTAATTCATCCCACTCAAACGAGCTTTCAACAGCACAAAAGAGCATCGGATAATGCTATCATTGTCCAGGAAATAATCAATAAATTCTGCACAACGAGAGGTGCCAATTCTAGCATGCTACTAAAACTTGATCTTGAAAAGGTTTTTGACCTCCTTGAATGGTCTTTCATAAAATATACTCTTACTTACTTTAACTTTTATGCACCCCTTGTACGCTTAATTATGTCTTGCGTATCCACGTCATCAATTTCTATTGTGATCAACGGTGCACCTACTGCTGTCTTTCAACCTTCCAGAGGTATCCGCCAGGGCGACCCTTTATCACCATACTTATTCATCCTTTGTATGGAAATGTTATCTAGAAGCATACAAAGTGCACTCGATCTACAATTCATGGCACCCTATCATCTTATCTCCTACAACTCCTTCCATCTCACATCTTTTCTTCGCGGATGACATTATTCTCACTTCACGCACTACTCCCACTTCTTGCACTTCAATTATCAATACACTTTGTCATTTCTCAGAATGGTCTGGCATGAGGATTAATCTAAAAAAATCAAAAAAATATTCTCCAATAACTGTCCCCAACACCGTAGGAATTCAATATTCCAATCTTTTAACATGTTAGAAGGCAAAGAATTTAAGAAATATCTAGGTTTTCCCATATTCCTCAAGAGGCCTGAAAAAAGAGATTTTTAATTTCTCTTGGATAATTTTAAACTTTGCTTATCCGGTTGGAAAACCAATTTCCTCACACTGGCAGGCCGTACCACTCTCATTAAAAGTACTTTAAATGCCCTGGCAAACCACGGCATACAATACATTAAGCTACCTCCTTATATCATTAAGCATCTTTAACGCTGCCAGCGAAATTTCCTTTGGGGTACTACTGACCACAAAAAATGATTACATCTTAGTAAATGGGATGTCGTCACTACCCCCAAATCACAAGGGGGTTTAGGTCTTCATAAATTATCCGTTAAAAATAAAGCTTTACACGCAGCACTTGCGTGGCGTTTATATCACTCTTCCGTTAATTTTTGGGCCTCTACCCTCATCTCTAAGTATTGTAAATCCAGAACCAGACGATCAAACCATTCCTCCTTCATATGGCGCAACATCATACAAGGTTGGTCTGTTTGTCAAAAGAGTGCCCTTTGGAAAATATATAATGGCAATTTTGTGAACTTCTGGCACGACTCATGGATTACACCAAATACACCACTCAGATCCCTTATTTGTGGCCCCCTCACTCATCGAGAAGGTGCCCTATCCGTTGCAAACTTCATCAGCAACAAAAACTGGAACCTTTCCACCCTATCCTTTGATCTTCCTACTCATATTACTAATCAAATTTGCAGCATTTACCTACCTCTACATCCTGTCACCAATGATAAACTATCCTGGGCCCTTACTCCCAACTAACTTTTCAATGTTAACTCTTCCTACCATGCACTCTTACAATAAGATAAAACCGATACTTTCAATTGGATATGGAAGTTACACATTCCTCTCTAGATAGCGCATTTCCTATGGTTATTGATTCATGAACGTCTACCCACAAAAGCTTATCTGTACACGCCTGACAATTTATGTCATATTTGTCACCAGGAAGAGAATCTCCAGCATATCTTTCTGCAATGTGCTAATACCACAGCCCTTTGGTCAGATCTTAATATTTTACAAGAATTAGCACGAACTTTAAGTCACCACACATCCTGGAAACAATGGCTCTACACCATAACTCACCTTCATTCTACGCCATTACCACACTCATTGCCCCCTTCTACTTTTCTACCATTCTGTTTGTGGCATTTATGGTTAACTCGTAATTCCAACTCTTTTCACAATCTATGCCATCTCCCAAATTCTCAAACCATCATCAGTCGAGCATTGGAATTTTTTCACCTAACCTCTTCTACACCTAGACATACGCCCAAAATCCCGATGTATGTGAAATGGCAACCACCTGCACCTGGGATTTAAAAGGGCGTTATATATATATATTATGGTCACTGCTCATTGTTTCCACACATTTTGGTTCTTTGAGTCCAAAAGAACTACATTTTGGTTCCAAACTCAATTTTGACTTGTGGTTGATTGGGAATCGGGACGTTGGCACTTGGGGCTTGCCATTTTAAACCATTTCTATATTCAATGTTTATATCAAATTAATGAACATAAATATGTATTTTTCATACACATATTTATCACTTAAGCGTCGCATTTTTTACTTTTTAGGCTAAGATTAAATTGCTTCGCTTGATGTAAATATTGAGTACAAGCAGGGGCAGAGCTAACATGCACGTTACGAATTCAACCAAAACTAGTAACTTTGGTGCAGATCGTGTATTTGTCTAAATAATTTAATAAAAATATATAAATTATTAATTTAGAACTAAATAACTTAAAAAATTTAAAATCTTGAACTCATTAGATTCAAATCCTGGCTTCGCCTATGAGTGCAAGTAAATATTCATAGTTGGGGTGGCAAACAGGCGGGTTGGGTCGGATATGGGCGGGTCAAAACGGATATCCATATTATCCACGGCTTATTGAATATGATCACTTTTAGGAGAATTCCTAGTCTCCCAAACTTGAGGAATCCCCAATTTGAGGCTTTACAAATGTAAAAGTTAAACTCATTAGTGATTATCCATTTTCTAAGTGGATAATATGGGTCTTATTCATATTTGACCCGTTTTTAAAAAGTTCATTATTTAACCCATCTTTTGATGGATAATATGAGTGAATAATTATTTTCTTTTAACCATTTTGCCACCACTAAGGCCATCTCCAACCCTTGCCTCCATTTTTTCTCCAAAATGGAGTAAAGTTACTCCAACCATTACTCCATTTTTTACTCCAAAAAAGAATATTTCATTTTATATTCTTCTCTCTCTTCAATATTATATTATTATCTTTATTTAAATTTTAATTCAAATAAAAGTGAAATCATTGAGATACTAGATAATTAAATACATATTACATTATGGTAAAATTCAGATGAAATCACTGTACAATTATAACTTGCAATAAAATTAACTTACAAGTTTACATATAAATAATAAATATACGAAAATTAATTTATCAAAATTATATGCCAAAGTTAAGATGTAAAATTAATATTATAAAGATATTACATAAACATAATTAGATATATATAAAGAGATCAATTAAAAGAGTTAAATAATAAAAATAATAATAAAGTAATAGAGAATAGTAATGGAGGAGATGAATAGTGTCACTCCAAATTTGGAGGGACACTATTCATCCCCCATTTTGCACCCAAATATGCAGTAACATTGGAGTCAAATTTCTCCAAAAAACTGTCACGACCCAATTTCCCTCCGTGAACTGTCGTGACGGCACCTAGTCTCTACGACTAGGTAAGTCTAATTATTGCGGAAAGGAAATGAAAACACAAAGATAACAGCTAACAGATATAGTAAATAAGCAGAAACGGTGCCACTCGGCATATACAATATTCACTTTTTCCCAAAACCCGGAATACTGCAAGTCACAAGCTACTAAGAAGTCTTAACCGTTCTATACATCATTTCTACAGAAAGAAGGCAAAATGAACATAGGGAGATAGAGAGGGACTCCGAGGATCTGCGGGCGCGGGCAGATGTACCTTGAAGTCTCCAATAAGCAGCAGCAACTGCAACTAGTGATAAGGCTGGTAAGATGAACCTGGATCTGTACACAAAAAATATGTGCAGAAAAGGGCGTGAGTACACCACAACCATACCCAGTAAGTGTCAAGCCTAACCTCGGTCGAGTAGTGACGAGATCAGGTTAGGGCCCTACTGGTATAAATATAATGAAATAAGATAGAATAAAATATTGCAGTAAAAATAAACACGGAAATCTAACAGGAATAGAATCAATGAAAGAAAACAGCTCATAACACATTGATAACAACAAGGGATCTCCCGAGACACTGTCTCGTAGTCCCAAACGTAAATGTGCAGGGGGATCTCCCGGAATATCGTTCCGTAGTCCCAAAATAAATATGCTGAGGGATCTCCCGGAATACCGTTTCGTAGTCCCAAAATAACTATGCTGAGCAGGGGAATCTCCCGGAATACCCCGGGATTTCATCTCCTAAATTCTTTTTTCTATGAAAGCAAGTTGCGTAGTCCCAAAGTAAATATGCAGTATATGGGGATCTCCCGGAATACCGTTTCGTAGTCCCAAAGTAAATATGTAGCGCAACCAATCGAAAAAACAGTTACAGTAAGAAATCCTACAGTTTAGACTAAGTTCAAGTCAAGGAAAGCAGGTAATTTCACTAAACATGCTGCACATAGTTCAAATAGGCAGTTAAAAAAGTAGGCATGCTATTCTAGTTTAAATAGGATAGCTACATATGCTAGTGTGTTTCAAATAAGGAGAAAACAAGTTATGACTTAGTGAAAAACAGAGTTTTACAACAAATAGCCCGTGTACGTACTCGTCACCTCACGTATACGACGCTCACATATCAAACAGTACCAAATCTTAAGGAGAGTTCCCCCACGCAAGGTTAGGCAAGCCACTTACCTCGGACCAAACTCAAATCAATCCGTCACTATGCTCTTTCCACGGATATCCGACTCCGAATGGCTCAAATCTAGCCAAAACCAATTACATAACATAAATATAGCTACAAGAAACTAATCTAGCTAACGAAATCAAAGCTAAGACAAGAAATTAGAAAAATGCCCAAAAGAGTCTCCCTGGGCCCACATCTTGGAATCGGGTAAAAGTTACCAAATATGCATACTCATTCACTCACGAGATCACTCGTACCAAAATTATCCAAATCCGATGTCTAAGCCCCACTCAAAACTCAAAAATTCGGTTAGGGAACGTTTCCCCCATTCTCCCAACTTTCTCACTCAAATTCCTTAATTAAATGAAGAAAACAACAATAGATTAATGAAATATGATCAAAATCAAGTTAGGAATTGTCACCCCAAAGCTCTCTCAGAAAATCCCTCAAAGAATCGCCAATTTCCGATCTCCCAAGTCCAAAAATGGAGAACAAAAATCAAACCCTCAAATTTTTCTCTTTTCTGCCCAGCAAATTCGCTCCTGCGACCTATTCATCGCACCTGCGGAAATTCCATCACAGGTGTGGAAATGACTTAAGGAACCTGGGACCGCTTCTGCAAGAAAGTGGTTCCATCTGCACGTGCGCACCTGCGGAAACTGGTTCGCTTCTGCGGTCTCACTTCGCACCTGCGCTCCAGGGTCGCAACTGCGGGCTTCGCAAATGCGGAATATTACCTCGCACCTGCGATCCTTGAGCTCCTCCTTCCAAACCGCTTCTGCGCCTGATCTTCCGCACGTGCGAGTCCGCACCTGCGGTTCCCCAACCGCAGATGCGAAAACACCAGCAACCAGAAATCTTGAGCAATTGCATAAGTCCAAATTTCAACCCGTTGAGCATCCGAAATACACCCGAGCCCCCCGGGACCTCAACCAAACATACCAACCAATCCTAAAACACCATATGAACTTAGTCGAGCCTTCAAACCACATAAAACAACGCTAAAATCATGAATCATCCTCCGATTCAAACTTAAAGAACTTAGAATTTCCAAATTCGTCAACCGATGCCGAAACCTATCAAACCACATTCGATTGACCCCAAACTTTGCACACAAGTCATATTCAACCCTACGGACCTATTCAAACTTTCGGAATTGAAATCCGACCTCGATATC
The DNA here is from genome assembly GCF_000715075.1 of Nicotiana tabacum. Classification (NCBI taxonomy): domain Eukaryota; kingdom Viridiplantae; phylum Streptophyta; class Magnoliopsida; order Solanales; family Solanaceae; genus Nicotiana; species Nicotiana tabacum. The sequence continues at coordinate 4,563,125 of NC_134083.1, read as the reverse complement.
AAAAATTTCACTACAGGTCCAAAACTCCAAAAACATTCGACTTTCGCCATTTCAAGTCTAAATGAGCTACAGACCTCCAAAACACAATCCAGAGATGCTCCTAAGCCCAAAATCACCCAACGGAGCTAATGGAATCGACGAAACTCAATTCCGAAATCATTTTCACACAATTCCAACTACGGTGCCAATCCTAAGGCTTAAATCTCCATTTAGGGACTAAGTGTCCCAAACACTTCCAAAAACCAAAATGAAACCTCCGACAAGTCACAATAGCAGAAAAAGATGCGGGGGAAGCAGTTAATAGGGGATCGGGGTTCTAACTCTCAAAACGACCGGCCGGGTCGTTACACCCTCCCCCTCTTAAAATAATCGTTCATCCTTGAATGAGTATAGAGACATATCTGAAGTGGTGAAAAGATCAGGATAACAGCTGCACATATCATGCTCGGTCTCCCAAGTTGCCTCCTCGACCGGCTGACCCCGCAACTAAACCTTTACTGATGCAATGTTCTTTGACCTCAGCTTCCGAACCTGCCTATCCAAAATAGTCACCGGCTCCTCAACATAGGATAGATCCTTGTCCAACTGGATTGAGCTGAAATCCAACACATGAGACGAATCGCCGTGATACCTCCGGTGCATCGAAACATGAAATACCGGATGAACTCCTGCTAGGTGGGGAGGTAAGGCAAGCTCATAAGCAACCTCCCCAACTCGCCGCAACACCTCAAAGGGGCCAATAGACCTTGGGCTCAGCTTTTCCCTCTTTTCGAACCTCATAACGCCCTTCATAGGCGAAACCCGAAGCAGGACCCGCTCTCCAACTATGAATGCAACATCGCGAATCTTCCAGTCCGCATAGCTTTTCGGAATAGAATGCTTCTTTGATAAAAACGACTGTATTATGGCAAATGAAGGCAGCATTGGAGATGGCCTAATTCATATTAATCATGTTAGTGTCCCACATTGATGTGCGATAGGTTAATTTATTTTCTTATATGACCCTCAACTCATGAACTAGTTTTTAAGTTGATCTTATATGAGGCACAATCTTATATTATCCACGCTCGCAATGTTACGAATATGGCAGGAGGGACTAATTATTTATGTTAAGGTAGAAAGGACCAAGATTTATTTTCGAGAAAATTTCACATAAAAACAACTGAGTTCCCTATTTTTCAATTTTATAGCCCATATTTCAATTTACAACCAACAAGCCCAAAAATAATACGCTAAGATTCAACATCCATCTCCAATATGTTCTCAAAATTACTATTCAATTTTTAAAACAGATTGCTCAATCTTTAAAGTTAATTTTCAAATTAGCAAATTGTGACTCAAATATTAGTTCAACAAACCAAATCCATTTGGAGTGGGTGTTATTTAGACTTGTTAGAAATAGTATAAGGAGGTTGTATATAAAATTAAAGTCATTTAATGGAGATATGGACTAGTTTTGAACTAGAATTGCAACTGAAAATCTGTAACGACCCGGCTGGTTGTTTTGAGAGTAGTAGCCCCAAACCCTGATTTATTGCTTTCTCTACTTTATTTTGTAGTTATGTAACTTGTCGGGAGGATTTGTTTTCGGTTTCGGAGTGAAATGGGACACATAGTCCCTAAAATGGAAGTTTAAGTCGTAGGAATCGACCGTAGTTTGAATTATGTGAAGATGGCTCTGAAATGGAGTTTCGATGGTTCCAATAGTTACGTAGGGTGATTTTTGTCTTAGGAGCATATTCGGATGTTGAATCAGAGGTTTGTAGGTCATTTTAGCGTCAATTGGCGAAAGTTGGAAAATAGGATGATTTTCGGAAAGTTTGACCGGCAATGGACCTTTTGATATCGGAGTTAGATTCCGATTCTGATTCCGGAAGTTGGTGTAGGTCCGTAATATCAATTATGACTTGTGTGCAAAATTTGAAGTCAATCGAACTTGATTTGGTAGGTTTCTGCGTCGGATGTAGAAGTTTGAAGTTCATTAGGCTTGAATCGATGCGCAATTTGTGTTTTTAGCATTATTTGATGCGATTTAAGGGCCCGACTAAGTTCGTATGATAATTTAAGACTTGTTGGTGTATTTGATTGAGGTCCCGGGGGCCTCGGGTGTATTTCAGGGTGAGATTTGAATGAGTTTGGACATTTCGGCACTCTAATGATGTTTTGGGAACAGTTGGAGTGCGGGGGGCACATTTTGGAGTGCTGAGGAAAAGCCTCATGTGCAGACCTTAGAGGAAAATTGCGGACCTCTTGCGGCCGTAGAAAGGAGAATCGGCAGGTTCGATGGTCTGACTTCGGAAGCTTATATCGTTTGATCTAAAGGAATTTGGAGATGATCCAAAAATAAAAATTGTAGCCCTTTGAGTCTAGTTTTCAGAAATATAAACCATTCATCATTTAGACAATTGTACGGAAAGTTATTATCAATTTACTAAAGCCTGGTAGTGCAGATACTGCTGAACTGCGACCGCACAATTTGGGTTGCGGCCGCAGAGATCTTAAATGTGCGGACCGCACAAATATTTTGCGGTCAGCACAATGGGAGATCAGATTTTGTACTATATGAATGAGGGTTAGAGTATTATTTCATATTTGGACTTTGGGAGCTCGGTTTGTGGCAATATTTCGTGGGATTTTAAAGAAATTCATCGGGGTAAGTGATTCTAACTCGGATTAAGTTAATATACACGAATATATCATTGTTTTTATCATTTAATTAGTATTTTGAAATGGAAATTTGGGGAAAATTATAGAAATTTCATAAAACAAATTTTTAAGATTTGAATGTTGATTCGAAGTCGGATTTGAGTGAAACTAGAATGGTTGGACTCGTGGTCGAATGGGTGTTCATAATTTGTGACTTTTACCCAATTCCGAGACATGGGCCCATGTCGACTTTTTGCGCCGAATTTTTGATTCTTTGCTAAAGTCGTAGTTTTATTATTTAAATTAGTTTCTTGTAGTTATATTTATAGTATGAAATTATTTTGGCAAGATTCGAGCCGATCGGAATTTGAAAATCGAGGGAAATACATCTTTATCGATTGATTAAGCGAGATTTGAGGTAAGTGACTTGTCTAATTTTGTGTGGGAAAAATCCCCTTAGGATTTGGTACTGTTGTAACACTTTGTGATATGTGAGCGCCTTGTACGCGAGGTGACGAGTGCGGACATGGGCTAATTGTGTGAATTTCGGTTCTTTCTGAGTTGTCTTCTTTTAAATTCCTTAACTAAGTTGCCTTAGCACATGTAGTGACCATGTTTAGCCTAGTATCACATGTCTACGTGTCTTAACTCTTACTTGCAATTTATACAATATGCTTAGTTGAATTACTTGTTTTCTTTTATTTAAATTAAAACTTTAATTATAAGATTTCTTGCCATAAATTCATTGTTCCTTCGGTTATCTGCTCCATATTTACTTTGAAACTACGAGACGTTTACTCGGGATCCCCCTGTACTGCATATTTACTTTGAGACTACGAGGTGTTTACTCGGGAGATCCCCTATACTGCATATTTACTTTGGGACTACAAGGCGGTTCCTCGAGATATCCCCATGTACTGCATATTTACTTTGGGACTACGAGGCGTTTACTCGGGAGATCCCCCTGTACTACATATTTACTTTGGGACTACGAGGCGGTTCCTCGGGAGATCCCCCTGTATTACATATTTATATTTGGTACTACGAGGCGGTACCTCGGGAGTGCCCCTGTTATTTACCTCTGTTTGCTGTGCTATAAATTTTCTGAAGCTTCTTATTATTTAAATTCTCAGTTATTTCAAATATTATTATTATCTCTTGCCTTACTTTTCTTTTAAACCAGTAGGGCCCTAACCTGACCTCGTCACTACTCTACCGAGGTTAAGCCTGGCACTTAGTGGGTACCGTTGTGGTGTACTCATGCTACACTTTTACACATTCTTTTGTGCAGATCCAGGTACCACTTAGCATACCAGATATCAATGAGCTAGCCTGTACGCGGAGATTTCAAAGTACATCTGCCAGCGTCCGCACATGGAGTCCCCCCTCTATCCTTATTATGTTGCTTCTCTTATTTCTTTTAGACTTTGATGTATAGAAACATTCAGTGTTTTCTCTTAGAAGCTTGTGACTTATTTCTACCGGGTTTTGGGAGTTGAAATTATGGATTTGCAGTTTTATATTTATATATCATGTGTTGAGATTGGAGTTCAGTTTATTATTCATTTATTCCGCAAATTGTTAGGCTTACCTAGTCTTAGAGACTAGGTGCCATCACGACATCCTACAGAGGGAAATTGTAGTCGTGACAAGTTGGTATCATATCTCTAGGTTCATAGGTGTTATGAGTCACACACATGTTAAGTAGAGTCTCGCGGATCGGTACGGAGATGTCTGTACTTATCTTCAGGAGGCTAGGGAACTATTAGGAAAAGTTTCACTTTCTTTGACTCCTTATCGTGCGAGATTTGACTTCGGTCTCTAAATTTCTGTCCTTCTATTCTCTTACAGATGGTAAGGACACGTACAGTTGGATCGGATGACCAGACACTCGCGCCCCCTGCTAGAGCCGCGAGAGGTCGGGGCCGGGTTAGAGGTCGCAGACGTCCACGTGGTGCAGCTAGAGCACCCGCACGAGCTACCACAGAGGAGCCACCAGTAGCTCCAGTTGGATGGCAGGCACCTTAGACGCCTGTTACTACACCAGCTCTCCAGAAGACTATAGCCCAGTTTCTGAGCATGTTCAGGACCTTGGTTCAGGCAAGATTGATACCTCTTGTCCCTGCCACATCTCAGGCCGGGGGAGGAGCACAGACTCTCATCGCCGGTACCCCAGAGCAGCGGGTTCAGGTCGATCAGGTTCTAGAGATCATAACGATACAGCCGGTAGCTCCAGTTCAGCCTGAGGTTAGAGCAACAGCTTCTGAGGCGAAGCAGCTCAGACTCGAGAGGTACAGGAAGTATCACCCTTCTACTTTCAGTGGCTTGGTGTCAGAGGATGCCAAGGGTTTTCTCGAGGAGTGCCACCGTATCCTCCATACTATGGGTGTTGTGGAGATTAATGGGGTTTCTTTCACTATATTCTAGGTTAGAGGAGCGGCCTATCAATGGTCGCACACATACGAGTTGGATAGTCCGGCTGAGGCAACTTCACTCACTTGGACTCAGTTCTTAGATATGTTCTTGAGGGAGTATATTCCCTAGAGTCTCCGAGATGCTTGGCGCGCAGAGTTTGAGCAGTTGTGCCAGGGTTTTATGACCGTATCAGAGTATGCGGTCCTATTCAGTGATTTGGCTAGGTATGCACCGGCCTTGGTTGCTACGGTTCGAGAGCGGGTTCGTCGATTTATTGAGGGGCTCAACCCTAGTATCAGATTGAGCATGGCCCGAGAGTTAGAGAAGGATATTGCGTACCAGCAGGTAGTAGGAATTGCTAGGAGGTTGGAGGGTATGCTAACTCGGGAGAGAGAGGAGAGGAAGACCAAGAGGTCTCGAGAGTCTGGCACTTATAGTGGTACTCATGCCCCAACTACAGCTCGTCAGTGCAGAGGTTATATGGGTCACCCTTTCATTCAGCATTTCCATCCGCCAGCGGTGCCCCGGCCACTACTAGGCCCTAGGATCCTTATTATGCACCGCCAGTGTCTAGTGTGCCTCCTGTATGAGGTGCTTCCAGTGGTCAGTCTAGTCGATCAGGCCCGAGCCAGCTACAGCAGCCACGTCCTCCGAGAGCTTATTTTGAGTGTGGCAACACTCGTCATTTGGTGAGGGATTGCCCCTGATTCAAGAGGGGTGCACCTCCATAGATTTCTTAGGCACCGCGTGCCCCACCAGGTCCTCAGGCTATGGTTACAACACCAGTTATGACCCCACCTGCACAACCAGCTAGAGGTGGAGGTCGGACAGGTAGAAGTCGCCCTAGAGGGGGAGGCCAGGCCAGATATTATTCCCTTCCTACTAGGACAGAGGCAGTAACATCTGATGCTGTCATCACAGGTACTGTTCCGGTCTATCATAGAGATGCATGAGTCTTATTCGATCCAGGATCCACCTATTCCTATGTGTCATCTTATTTTGCTTCATATTTGGGTGTATCCCGTGATTCTCCGAGTTCACCTATTTATGTATCTACACTTGTGGGTGATTCTATTGTTGTTGATTGTATGTATCAGTCGTGTTTGATTGTTCTTAGTGGTTTTGAGACCAGAGCCGATTTATTATTACTTAGTATGGTTGATTTTGATATTATTTTGGGCATGGACTGGTTGTCGCCCGATCACGCTATCCTCGATTGTCATTCTAAGACGATGACGTTGGCTCTGCTAGGTCTACCGCGGCTAGAGTGGAGAGGTACCTTAGATCATGTTCCTAGCAGGGTTGTCTCATTTCTTATGGCTCAACGAATGGTTAAGAAGGGGTGTGATGCGTATCTAGCCTATGTGAGAGATGTTAGTGTTGATACTCCTACCGTCGAGTTAGTTTCGGTAGTGAGGGATTTCACAGACTTATTTTTAGCAGATCTTCAGGGCATGCCGCCCGACAGATATATTGAATTTGGCATTGATTTGTTACGGGGCACTCAACCCATTTATATTCCACCTTATCGTATGGCCCCAGCGAAGTTGAAGGAGTTGTTAAAGGAACAGTTGCAAGAGTTGCTGGATAAAGGCTTCATTCGACCTAGTGTGTCGCTTTGGGGTGCTCCTGTCTTGTTTGTAAAGAAGAAGGATGGTTCTATACGAATATGTATTGATTATTGCTAGTTGGACAAGGTTACAGTGAAGAACATGTATCCATTTCCACGTATTAATGATCTATTTGATCAGCTTCAGGGTACCAAAGTGTTCTCTAAGATTGACTTATATTCAGGCTATCATCAGTTGAAGATTCGGGAGCCAGATATCCCGAAGACAGCTTTCAGGACTCGGTATGGTCATTACGAGTTCCTTGTGATGTCTTTTGGGCTGACCAACACCCCAGCAGCATTCATTAACTTGATGAACAGTGTATTTCAGCCCTATCTTGACTCTTTCATCCTTGTGTTTATTGACGACATTCTGGTGTACTCCTGGAGTCGGGAGGATCATGAGCAGCACCTGAGGACTGTGCTTCAGACCTTGAGAGAGAAGAAGTTATATGCAAAATTTTAGAAGTGTGAATTCTGGATATATTCAGTGGCATTTTTGGGTCATGTAGTATCGAGTGAGGGGATCAAGGTAGACCCAAAGAAGGCTCATCCGTGCAAGAGGTGTACTAGACAGTCATCAGCTACAGAGATCCGAAGTTTTCTTGGTTTGGCGGGGTATTACTGTCATTTTGTAGAGGGATTCTCATCTATTGCAGCACCTATGACCAGGCTGACCCAAAAGGGTGCTCCATTCAGGTGGACAGAGGATTGTGAGGAGAAATTTCAGAAGCTCAAGACAGCTTTGACTACAGCCCCAATATTGGTATTGCCTACAGGTTCGGGGTCTTATACTGTATATTGTGATGCGTCACACATTGGTCTCGACGCTGTGTTGATGCAGGACGGTAGGGTGATTGCCTACGTGTCTAGACAGCTGAAGGTGCATGAGAAGAATTATCATGTCCACGACCTTGAGTTAGCAGCTATTGTTCATGCCTTGAAGATCTGGCGGCACTATTTGTACGGTGTCCATTGTGAGGTCTACACCGATCACCGGAGTCTACAACATCTGTTTAAATAGAAGGAACTTAATTTTCGGCAGCGAAGATGGTTGGAGTTGCTTAAGGATTATGACATCACCATTCTCTATCATCCTGGGAAGGCCAATGTGGTGGCCGATGCCTTGAGTCACAAGGCGGAGAGTTTGGGCAGTTTAGCATATCTACCAGTAGCAGAGAGGTCTTTAGCCTTGTATGATCAGGCCTTGGCCAACCACTTTGTCAGATTGGATGTTTCCGAGCCGAGTTTTGGCTTATGTGGTTTTTTAGTCTTCTCTTTATGATCGTATCAGAGAGCGTCAGTATGATAACCCTCATCTGCTTGTCCTTAAAGACACGGTTCAACGCGGTGATGCCAAGGAGGTCACTATTAGAGATGACGGTGTATTACGGATGCATGGCAGGCTATGTGTGCCTAATGTAGATGGTTTACGTGAGTTGATTCTCCAGGAGGCTCACAGTTCGTGGTACTCCATTCATCCAGGTGCCGTGAAGATGTATCAGGATTTGAGGCAGCACTATTGGTAGAGGCGGATGAAGAAGGACATAGTGGAATATGTAGCTCGTTGCCTAAATTGTCAGAAGGTGAAGTATGAGCATCAACGACCAGGTGGATTGCTTCAGAAGTTAGAGATTTCTGAGTGGAAATGGGAGCGGATCACTATGGATTTAATTGTTGGGCTCCCACGGACTCAGATAAAGTTTGATGCAGTTTGGGAGATTGTGGATAGATTGACCAAGTCAGTTCATTTCATTCCTGTGGTTACTACTTACTCTTCGGAGCAGCTGGCTCAGGTTTACATCCGCGAGATTGTCAGGCTTTATGGCGTACCGGTATCTATCATCTCTGACCGGGGTACGCAGTCAACATCACGGTTCTGGAGAGCCGTACAACGTGATTTGGGTACTCGTATGGAGTTGAGTACAACATTTCACCCTCAGATGGATGGACAATTTGATATCACCATTCAGATATTGGAGGATATGCTTCGTGCGTGTGTGATTGATTTTGGGGGTGCTTGGGATCAGTTCTTGCCACTTGCAGAGTTTTCCTACAACAACAGTTATCAGTCGAGCATTCAGATGGCGCCGTATGAGGCTTTGTTTGGTAGACGATGCCGGTCTCCAGTGGGTTGGTTTGAGCCAGGCGAGGCTAGGCTATTGGGTACAAACTTGGTTCACGATGCCTTGGAAAAAGTTAAATTGATTCAGGATCGACTTCGTACAGCCCAGTCCAGGCAAAAGAGTTATGCAGATCGGAAGGTTCGCAATGTTGCATTCATGGTTGGGGAGCGGGTCTTGCTCCGGATTTCACCCATGAAGGGTGTTATGAGGTTCGGAAAGAAGTGCAAGTTGAGCCCTAGGTATATCGGGCCTTTTGAGATCCTTGAGAGGGTTGGAGAGGTAGCTTACAGACTTGCACTACCACCTAGTCTCTCTGCAGTTAATCCAGTATTCCATGTTTCCATGATCCGGAAGTAACACGGCGATTCGTCTCAAGTGTTAGACTTCAGCTCCGTCCAGTTGGACAAGGACCTATCTTATGTTAAAGAGCCAGTGGCCATTTTGGACAGGCAGGTTCGAAAGCTGAGGTCGAAGAACATCGCTTCAGTGAAGGTTCAGTGGAGGGGTCATCCGGTCGAGAAGGCGACTTGGGAGACCGAGCAGGATATGCACATCCATTATCCTCATCTTTTCACCACTCTAGGTATGTCTCTATACTTGTTCGAGGACGAACGTTTGTTTTAAAAGGGGGAGGATGTAACGACTCAGCCGGTCGTTTTGAGAGTAGCAGCCCCGAACCCCTATTTATTGCTTCTTCCACTTTATTTTGTGGTTATGTAACTTGCCGGGAGGATTTATTTTTGGTTTCGGAGTGAAATAGGACACATAGTCCCTAAAATGGAAGTTTAAGTCGTAGGAATCGACCGTAGTTTGAATTATGTGAAAACACTCCAGAATGGAGTTTTGATGGTTCCGATAGCTCCCTAGGGTGTCTTAGGAGCGTGTTCGGATGTTGAATCGGAGGTTTGTAGGTCATTTTAGCGTCAATTGGCGAAAGTTGGGAAATGGGATGATTTTTGGAAAGTTTGACCGGGAATGGACTTTTTGATATCGGAGTCAGATTCCAATTCCGGAAGTTGGAGTAGGCCCGTAATGTCAATTATGACTTGTGTGAATAATTTGAGGTCCATCGGACTTGATTTGATAGGTTTCGGCGTCGGATGTAGAAGTTTGAAGTTTAAAGTTCATTAGAATTGAATCGATGTGCAATTTGTATTTTTAGCATTGTTTGCTGCGATTTAAGGCCTCGACTAAGTTTGTATGATGTTTTAGAACTTGTTGGTGTATTTGGTTGAGGTCCTGGGGGCCTCTGGTGTGTTTCGGGGTGAGTTTTGAACGAGTTTGGACATTTCGGCACTCTAATGATGTTTAGGGAATAGTTGGAGTGCGGGGGCACATTTTGGAGTGCTGAGGCAAAGCCTCATGTGCGGACCTTAGAGGAAAATTGTGGACCGCAGAAATCTTCTTGCGGCCGCAGAGAGGAGAATCTAGAGGTTCGATGGTCTGACTTCAGAAGCATATATCTTTGATCAATAAGGAATTTGGAGATGATCCAAAAATAAAAGTTGTAGCCTTTTGAGTCTAGTCTTCAGAAAAGTAAACCATTCATCATTTGGACATATGCCCAGAAAGTTATGATCAATTTACTAAAGTCAAGTAGTGCAGATGTTGCTAAACTACGACCGCACAATTTGGGTTGCGGCCGCAGAGACCTTAAATGTGCGGACCGCACAAAAATTTTGCGGTCAGCACAATGGGAGATCAGATTTTGTACTATATGAACGAGGGTAAGAGTATTATTTCATATTTGGACTTTGGAAGCTCGATTTATGGTAATATTTCATGGGATTTTCAAGAAATTCATCGGGTAAGTAATTCTAACTGGAATTTGGTTATTATACACGAATATATCATTGTTTTCATCATTTAATTAGTATTTTGAGATGGAAATTTGGGAAAAATTATAGAAATTTCATAAAACAAAATTTTGAGATTTGAATGTCGATTCGAAGTCGGATTTGAGTGAAACTAGAATGGTTGGACTCGTGGTCGAATGGATGTTCGTAATTTGTGACTTTTACCTGATTCTGAGACGTGGGCCCGGGTTTGATCTTTTGGGCCGAATTTTCAATTCTTTCCTGAAGTCGTAGTTTCATTATTTAAATTAGTTCATTGTAGTTATATTTATAGTATGAAATTATTTTGGCTAGATTCGAGCCGATCCGAGTTGGAAAATCAAGGAAAATACATCCTTATCGATTGATTGAGCGAGATTTGAGGCAAGTGACTTGTCTAACTTTGTGTGGGGAAAATCCCCTTAGGATTTGGTACTGTTGTAACATGGGCTAATTGTTGAAATTTTGGGCTAATTGTAACACGGGCTAATTGTTGTACAGGCGAGTCCGTACACGGGCTAATTGTTGAAATTTCGGTTCTTGCTGAGTTGTCTTCTTTTAAATTCCTTAACTGAGTTGCCTTAGCACATGTAGTGATCATGTTTAGCCTAGTATCGCATGTCTACGTGCCTTAACTCTTACTTGCAATTTGTGCAACATGCTTAGTTGAATTACTTGTTTCCCCTGATTTAAGTTAAAACTTTAACTGTAAGATTTCTTGCCATAAATTCATTGTTCCTTCGGTTATCTGTTACATATTTACTTTGGGACTAAGAGGCGTTTACTCGGGAGATCCCCATGTACTGCATATTTATTTTAGGACTACGAGGTGTTTACTCGGGATATCCCCATGTACTGCATATTTACTTTGGTACTACGAGGCGGTTCCTCGGGAGATCCCCCTGTACTGTATATTTACTTTGGGACTATGAGGCGTTTACTCGGAAGATGCCCCTATACTGCATATTTATATTGGGACTACGAGGCGGTTCCTTGGGAGATCCCCATGTACTGCATATTTACATTTGGGACTACGAGGCGGTACCTCGGAAGATTTCCATGTACTGCATATTTACTTTGGGACTACGAGGCAGTTCCTCGGAAGATCCCCCTGTACTGTATATTTACATTTGGGACTACGAGACGGTACCTCGGGAGCGCCCCTATTGTTTACCTCTGTTTGCTGTGCTATAAATTTTTTGAAGCTTCTTGTTATTCAAATTCTTAGTCATTTCAATTATTATTATTATCTCACGCCTTACTTTTCTTTTAAACCAGTAGGGCCCTGACTTGACCTCGTTACTACTCTAGCGAAGTTAGGCTAACACTTACTGGGTACCGTTGTGGTGTACTCATACTATACTTCTGCACATTCTTTTGTGCAGATCCAGGTACTGCTTAGTAGACCAGATATCAGTGAGCTAGCCTGTACGCGGAGATTTCAAAGCACATCTGCCAGCGTCCGCAGACCACGGAGTCCCCCCTCTATTTTTATTATGTTGCTTCTCTTATTCTTTTTAGACTTTGATGTATATAAACATTTAGTGTTTTCTCTTAGAAGCTTGTGACTTATTTCTACCGGATTTTGGGAGTTGAAATTATGGATTTGCAATTTTATATTTATATATCATGTGTTGAGATTGGAGTTCAGTTTATTATTCATTTATTCCGCAAATTGTTAGGCTTACCTAGTCTTAGAGACTAGGTGCCATCACGATATCCTACAGAAGTAAATTGGGATCCTGGCAAAATCATGGAAGAAGTTCGTCTACGGACGCTTGTATAAAGGTATATAAAAGTGTATAATAGTGTATAAGATGTGTTTATACACTCATATACACTATTATACAAGATTATACATAATTATACAAAAAACTGACTTCGTCTTCTTCCTTGCGTCTTTTCTAAAATTTAACTCAAATCTTGCTCAAATCTACTACAAATCACTTCAAAATTAAATTTTGAACTCCTTTAGATATTTTCAATCAATTGGAACAACACCTAATCCAAACAACTAACAAACTCAAAAAATCCTATTTTCGAGAGCGAACCTTTGAATGGCCTTCAATGGTAGACTTCTACTCTTCAATTTTCTTACATTGCAACCAGGTGATACCTGGGGAGAAGCAGTAATGGCGGATGACCCCTTGAAGCATATGTAGAAGATGTGAGAAGAAGAGAGAGTGAAAGCCAAAAAAATGAATTACCATTAGTAATTTATTATGGGCTAATGGGTGCAAAGAAAATTTCAAAATATGTACAACCTGGGCCAAATCAGGCTAGGGCTTCAAATATGGGTCATTTTCAGATGAGTTGTTGGTCCAAGTGATATCTAATGTAATTTTGTCTTTATTTTCCTATCAAATCAATGTACAAATAGTACACCATTCCATTTTTCTTTTTACCTCTCTAAGATCCTCTAGACTCGTCTATCTCATATCAATTTTCCTGGCATACTTCTCGCTGCCACCGCGCTTGAAGTGGATCTGTGGCACTGCCAACAATATATACCTATGTTACATCGATTCATGATTTGTCCCTTGTCAGAGAAAAGTAAGGAAATTACATGTGAATTTGACTACGCTACTAATTTGCTTTGAATTGAAGACTGTGCAAATAGAAACATATTGTAAAAAATGTACAAACATTGTGATGACAGACAGCGATACAAGATATAAATGGGAAAGTTTTACGGAAGAATCATCTGAATGCACATCTAAATATCAAGATGTGCATTAAGATTAAGACATATGAATATGAATATGTATAAGCCAAAAATTTACCCTTAGAATATTTAGCATAAAATGGTATTAATGAATGGCATCAGTTGAGCTTGCCTAATACATAGCGAGATTAATGGCCGAGGTGTCAATATAAGTCGTTGTCGAAATATCAATAGAGATCGCAGTCAAAATGTCAACAATGGTCGAGGTCGAGATCGATTATTAGTGATAAGACTTGTAACGACTAATTTGTCAGAATAAGGTATTAAAGAGGGAGTATTCTAGTGAATATTCCTGGTGTTTGTACTATTAGGGTTTTCTAAGAAAAATGACCCCCCATATATATATAGAAAGAATGGACAATGATAAGGGCATGTAATATTTTTTCTCATAAGAATACTTTTGAGAAGAAGACTCCCTCTATGATAAAAACACAAAGACTACCTTTTTGTAAAGATTCTCGTTCATATTATTCCCCCATTTTCCACCAGATCCAAGGATTGTTCATGCAAATCTTGGATCTATCTGTCATTCACCGTTGTCAGGCATAATATTCACCTTGTCCATTTATTATCGGGTGAATCATTCTCTTTATTTACATAAATGCAATTTATTGACATTTATTGCTAAATATATATCATTTAATGTTCTTGTTGTAAGAGTATTTCATATTTATCGTCATCAATCATATGCGAACTCAGTCCCATCTATTGTGCATCCTTATGCTTAATATCTAGGGTCATTATCCTTAACTAGATTTCACCTTTCATTATATAAATTTAATAGTTTAACCGGAGATTATATTTCTTGGCCAAACAATTTGGCGCCGTTTGTGGGGATTTTCTAACTAAGCTTTATAGTTTCTTCCAGATCTACAACCGGCACTGATTGCTGACGTAAAAAAAAAAGAACCCTTTTCTCTCCGCTTTCATAGATCTAACATGGCAGGTAAAAGAGAAGAAAGAATAGGAATTATGAGTGACCTCCCAACCAACCTCGTGGACATCATCCACGAGAGCTCAGAAGCAGTGGACGAGGACACAATACCCAATGCCTCTCCTAGGTGAGGTGGATCACCCCCTCCCCATTGCAGCATCACGAAATCCCTTTGCAAGACAGCCTCCACATCCATGGGAGAGGAGGCACCGCCAGCGATAAAGAGGCTCCTTGAAGCCTGGTTAACCAATACACTGACCAGCATCTTCCATAAGCCCGCTCAGGGCGCAGCCACAATGACTGCGAGAACCTGTGCTACGCCACCAGAGAACGAGCAACATGATCAACTTCCCTCCCTCTGCCTGCAACAACAGGTATCACTCACAATGTTGTTAATAATGCAGGTAATGACGCCCTTATAACCATTCTTAAAAGGATGGAAGAAATGGAAAATGAGAACAAGGTACTTCGGGACCAAATGAGAGAGCACCAAGAAAGGGTCGATAAAATACCGGGTGCTCCTAAGTTATTACCGAAGAGAGATGCCGGTCAGTTCATCGAGCAGTTGTACAGCGACGGCTCTGCCTCGCACGCCATACTGAAGACTTTTAAAAAGACACCCTACTTGAAAATATACGATGGCACGACCGACCCTGAGGATCATCTGACCCACTACATCACCGCCGTGAACGGCAACAACCTCACAAAGGAAAACGTATCCTCTGTTATGTTAAAGAGGTTTGGCGAAACCCTCACGGGAGAAGCACTAACCTGGCACTCGCAACTACCAGCCCGTTCCATCGAAACTTTCGAGGAAATGGCCGATACATTTGTGACGGCCCAGCCGGAGCCAAAAAGGCCGAGGTAAGAGTGAATGATATCTTTGCTATCAAACAGTCGCCAGGAGAAGGACTTAGGGATTTCCTCGCCCCGTTTCAACCGAGTGAGAATGACTTTGCCCAATGTGTCAGAAGGAATGACGGTGGCCGCTTTTCAAAATGGACCAAACAGGAATGTTTCTAAAGTGACAAGAAAATTATTGAGTCGGCTTATGAAATACCCCCCAACAACTTGGGATGAAATACAGAATGCATACTGTGCCGAAGTTCGAGCAGACAAAGACGACCTCAATGGGCCAACTCATCGACTGACCTCAGTACAAGCAGAATCCAAAAACGATCGGAGAAGTGATATCAGAAGAGATCTGGAATCCTCACGGACAAACCGGGACCGACATCTCCCATATGTCAGAACCACCGCTATACTCTCACTCCGCCATGAAGAAGGCCCACCCCGGTCAAGAACAGGTACTCACCGGAATGAAAGAGGTATGCCCCCTTTATTATCCGCTCATAATTTTTGTGTGTCACCTACAGAGATTGCCTACGCCCTAAAGAAGCTCGGGTCAAAGGTGAAGTGGCCGCAAAAGATGAGGTCAGACCCGAATACCAGAAAATCAGACGCCCTTTGCAAGTTCCATCAAGAGCGAAGACACAAAATCAAAGATTGCATCGCCCTAAGACAGGAGGTCATAAATATGCTCCGATAGGGGCACCTCAAAGAACTGTTGAGCAATGGGGGAAGAACTAACTTTGCCAGGGGGTGCGAACAATATCAAGGACCGCCGAAGCCACCCTCGCCAGCCCGCACCATCCACATGATCATCGACGGTGAAGATGATGCCTCCATCAACAGCGTAAAGTTCACCACGACCCACAAGCTCAAACGGTCGATCACCCATGAACGGTATGATGAACTCGAAGAAAGTATCATCTTCGATAAGTCAGACACCAATGGTTTGGCATTCCCTCACTATGGCGCTCTTATTATTACTTTACGAATTTTAGATACCGACTTAAGACGGATTATGATAGATGACGGAAGTGGTGCATGTATTATCCATCCCCGAGTACTCACACAAAAGAAATTCGAGGACAAGATAGTACCACGCTGTATCACACTAATGGGTTTTAACAATTGGAATGGAAGAAATAGAAGAAGAAATGATAATTAAACTCATATTGCTAATTAAAATGATAAAATCTATGTTCAAATAGCCCAAAATATGAAAAACTACTAAAAAACGTAAAATAAAACGGCTTGACAGGATTGGAAATCTGCACTTTTCTTCAGCTTGACAGGATTGAAAATTTGCGGCCGCATAAATCTGAACTGCGGCCACACAGCACGCTTTCTGCAATCCGCAGATTTGTAACTGCGGTCGCATCTTGCTCTTCTGCGGTCTGCACAATTGTAACTGCGGCCGCACAATAATTGTGCGGTCCGCACTTTTAATGGACTTGAATTGCAAATTCTCTGAACTTTGCTCTGACCCAGCTTCTGCGGCCGCATAATTCATGTGCGGACCGCACTTTGCACCAGTCTCTGATGGATTTTCTTTCATAACCTGCGGCCGCAGATGATATTCTGCGGCCCGCACTTCTGACCTTTTGTGCCTTTTTTGTCCTTGAGTTTAGATTACTTCTTCTTGAGTTGGAATTCATCTTGGGAGTTCATCTTCCAATATTCCTGCAATTAAGCATATTTCATCAGTTTTCGGGAACACAATTAAACGCTTTTGGACTAAAACGAAAGCTAAAAAGGCACTAATAAGTAGTCAAAATTCCCACTTATCAACTCCCCCAAACTTAAGCTTTTGCTTGTCCTCAAGCAAATAAAGTGATTCAAACCTCCACAAGTTAAGAGCCATTCCAGCAAATCAAAGTGAGCCACTCACACATTTGGGACCAACAATTACCCACACCACTTATGAATTATCAACAAGGCAACAAGTTAAACTTTTAAGCACAAATAGTTCTAATGTGACACTTGAGCATCAAGAGTTGATTTTATTCATCAAGGAAGCTCGCTCTTTCATGTAGGTCATTGTGGATCCCAAACTCCTCCTCTTCTACTCTCCTTTTGACTATCTCACTTAAGAATTTAGCACTCAATCCAAGGATTTGCGAAAGGTTCACTCATCTCTCTCAAGGGAATGTCGCAAGTACAACTTTAAGTTCAATAGGCTTGCCCCTCATGTAAATCACAACTAATGTAAGCTCACTCGGCTTGAAATCGGAATGCAATGAAGGCTTTTGGACTAAGGATGGATATGCTATGATAGAACTGGTTCATCTTTCCTTAAGCACTCCATTTTCTTTTCTCGGCTCATGCTTTGCTAACTCTTTAAGACATTTTATTTTCCTTGGAGGAACTAGAGAGACTTAACATCACTCTTTCTTGATTATGATGTTCATTTTCTCCCTCTTTGATTTCTCCATGCTTTGTATCATTACTTTTCGTTGAATCCCTTCAACTCTTCAACTTACACTTTCTTTTTACATTTTTCTTTTTTTCCCCTTGACTTTCCTTCTCATCATTTCTTTTCTCTTTTTGTGCCTTGATACCTCTTTCAAGTTTCTCGTCTCCCCCAAAACTTACATTTTATCCAATTATTTTATAAGAGTGTTAAGGAAAGCTCGGGTGCGAAGAGAGGGTCACGACAAAATAGGTAAAGGTTTGTAATATGGTTATCAAATGAAAAAGGTTTTTAGGCTCAAATGGGTTGACTAGGGATAACAACATTGGTGGGAATTGAAATACTTCAAACGGGACAAGGAGAGCCTACAATCACTTCTCAAGCCAAGCAAAACTTAAAATTTCGCATAGAAACACATTCGGGGCAAGTTCTAGACTATTCGCACGGGTATTTGGACTTGCACAACAACATCTCACCTCTCACGCAGCTGGATTGTTAAAGAGGATAGAGTCGAGGGCCCACAACGACCATACTCAAGATTTAAAATCACTATGGTTCGATTAAACCACTCGATGATAGCCTAAGTCAACACAAAAGTCACAAGGTCATTAACTAGAGTTATTTCTTTCCAAATAAAAACTTGTTTTTAACCATAAATATGCAGTTAAGTGTGTTGGTACCAAGTGAATCTTTTTTAACTCTTCGAGCATGACTCAATTAGGCTTTGTTATTCATTACTACTATTATTATTACCTAAACACCAAAAACGGACTCAATCCCTTAAGTTGTCACGCCATCCATCGTTGGGAAGAGTCACCCGGTTCACACAAAAATCACCTTTGGAAAGAACCGTGGTATTAAACAAAACCAAAGGCTTATTATCAACTAAGACAAAAAAGAAGCTATTAAATAAAAAAGAATCTACTAATTCAAGAAGAAGACAAACATAAAGATAAAGAAGCTATAAAACAAAAGAACTATTGAAAGCTAAACGAATATACATAATGAGAAAGAGGAAGAAAACAGTAATAAGTTAATTACAGGCCAAATGTCTCATAGTTATCAAAATACAGAATCATCAGAATGTGTCAAAGAAACTCCATCCCCCCCCCCCCCCCCCCCCCCCCGAATAAAAATAAGCATTGTCCCCAATGCTTAACAACATAAGAGTAAAAGAAGGGAGAGAGTAAAGAAAACTCCCTATGGATCTGTGGCCATCTCTGTGTCCCTAGCAGTGGCACCGACCTCAGCCTCGTTCAATTGGATCTCATCATCCTCAAGTCTGGGAGTGGTTGGGTTGGTGAACATCTGATGGACTGCCTTGGCAGTGTCAGTAGCAATGTCTGGCTCCTCAGACTGGCCAACTGGTTCTGTAGGATCTGGGCCTGGGTGGTGCGGGTCCATCAATATATCAAATGGTATGTCTCCGGCTGCTGCAAGTTTGGTGACCTGTCGCCGGAGCTTATCCACTAACTTCTTTGAGGCCTGTGACTTCCGTATCTTCTGCACTTCCTTGAACAGATCTTCAATCACGGACCCATGTTGTACCAGAGTGGCCATAATAGTGTTTTGATTTTCCAGGAGCTTCTTCAAAGTTTCTTCAATTGTGGGGGGAATTTGGGGTGCCGGAATGGATGACTGTGCTGCAACCTGACTGGATATGTCAGCCAGCTTTGTAGTAGCTATCTGCATCTAGTTGTCTAGAATCTGGGAGACTCGCAGCGCAGAAAGTAGACCAGAGGGCATAGGCACCGGCTTCAAATCCGAGGTAGAAGGAACTGAGGCTGAAGGTGGAGGCATGACAGTTGCCTGGTAGAAGGCTCAGCTAAAGTGGATGGCATATCAGTTGTCTCTGTACCCACCAGCGATGGCTCATCAGACTGGCCTACGGTGGTATTCGGCTGACCCTTTCTCTTTGGGTTGAGTGCATCCATCAGAGAACATCATGAGAAGGGCTTCTTATCCTTAAACATCATGTCAAAATCTCTAGGCTCTACCCGTGCATCCGTAAGGTACTCAGTGATGGTGTTGGGATACGGATAGGAGGTATCGGCTTGCCTGGCGACCACTAACATGTTAGCCGATATCACGACACCCACATTGATCGGGTACTAGGCCATAATAGAGGCGACTAGAACTGCGCGTGGAATAGGTAGGTTGGTTTGCTTCTAGCAAGGGTCTAGTCTGCTACATACGAAGGTCTGCCATCCCTTCACCTCGAAGTTTAAGGTGTTCCGCTGAATAGGAACCCCTGTTGTGATCCATGGTGGAGGTGGCCCCGGGGCTGCAAGAATCTCAGCTAGCCATGGGCGAGCTGCATCACCCATCGCCAGCTTCTCCAAATACTGTGTAGGCTTCACATCTTCAAACCCCAAATAGGAGTTCAGTGTGTGTTGGAAAAATCTCACCTTTATATTTATCACTTTTGTCACTTTGGTCCATTTCTTTATGTGTGCCATATTGGCATAGAACTCCCGAACCAAATACTCCTTGGCGTCCACAACAGTCTGGATGAACCACATCCACCCCTTCCTCTCTAGGAACTGTCTCAACACTGTTGGATTGTACTTGTCGAGATCTTTGAGTTGGAATTGTAGCTCAAGAGTGAGCGATCTCACTGGCCACCATCCACGGAAGCTGGTAAAGGCAGCTAGACTTACGAAACGGTCCTCCCAGACCTCTTTCTTCTTCGACCTCTCAAGGCCGGCAACTGTAGTATCACCCCCTCGGCCATCATCCGAAACATCGTCAACAGTAGCCGCTGGTGCCTCAGGGATAGGTGTAGATGAGGGCTCTAAAGCCTGACTGGCACTCTCCGAACCCTCTGAGGTGCTATGTGAGGAGGAAGGTCCATCCCGGAGTTGATACCTTCCCTGTGGTTGTGATTGGACAGCAGGAAGCTCTTGAACTGAGTCACCCTCCGATGCTTCCCGAGATGGGGCATATGAACTAGATTCAGAGGGCTCTGGATGTCTTTCTCAGACTGCTGTAGCTTTCTTGGTGATTATATTTTGGAGGGCGAGGGGTAAAGTGCTTTTACCTCGACCTCTAGAAGGTTCACCCCTCCCCTTTGAAGTATCACCGCGGTCGCGAGATCTAACCATTTTCTGTAACAAGCAACAGCAGCAGTCAGTTGTAATTCAAATGCACACAAACAGTATCACATAATGTAGAACATGAGTGCAGGGTAGGGAAATGTGGTTCGAATAATTACAAGTGCGGCCGCAGACTTGGTTATGCGGACCGCATAATTTGAACTTGCGGCCGCAGAAATGGAACTGCGGTCCGCACAATTTTGAGTGCGACCGCATATTTGAAGTGCGGTCCGCACAATTATCATTGCGGCCACACATTGGACATACCAAAATGTCAACTCTCTGAAGACATAGAATAGGCTGTTTTGTGGCCGCACACACTTTTCTACGGCCGCGGTGGGATTTCTGCGTTCCGCACAATTTCGAGTGCGGCCGAAAAATTTACTTGACCAAAGACCCTAAATCTCAACTTCTGCGGGCCACACAATTTCTTGTGCGGCCGCAGATTTCATACCTAAATCGATCAGACTTCCTAGGGTTTTCAATTTTTTGCACACATTCAACATGGTATTAACAAGTAAGCATGCAAATCAACTTACCCAGTCCCCATAAAGCAATTAGCAATTGACCTATTACAGATTGAACCCCACATGGTAGTAGAATTAAAATCTATTAACAAATGGCCTAAACTACCTAAAAATTTGTAAATTAATCTAAACAAATTGAGAAATTCTATGTGTAATTAAAGCATACCAGATATGAAGTAATGCAGATGAGTGATCACAGATGTGGATTGAGTGTGGCAGATGATTGAACAGACAATTTTAATGTTTTAGAGTTTAGAGTGCTCAGAGAGGGGGGGAAATGTACAGTAACCCTAAGGTTACTATTTATACTTAACGATCAGACCTGAGGGACAAGGGAGTAGTGCGGCCGCAGAATTCCTTATGCGATCCGCACTCTGTTACCTGGGGCTCAAATGCTCTTGATGATCTGCGGTCCGTAGAATTTGTGGTGCGACTGTAGGTTTTTGGTGCGGACCACATATTTGGATGTGCGGGCGTACTTTGTCCATTTCTTTGACAGATCAAACTTCAGAGAGTTTGCATTTTCCATTTCCAATTTGTGCGGTCCACACTGTAATTGTGCGGCCGCAGTTCCCCTCTGCTGTAGCACCCACAATTGTGCGGTCCGTACAATACATGTGCGGTCCACACTTTACCAAATTTTCTGAGCACAGTTCCTGTAAAGCACACTCATTCCTGCAAAACACTTCAAATCTAGTTAGCACAAAACTAACACCTATCTACAAAAGAAGAAAAGAAAAAGCAAAAGAAACATGGGTTGCCTCCCAATAAGAGCCAGATTTAACGTCGCGTCACCACGCAGATTACCATCACTTCAAATGAATAACTGCCACCACGTGGCCATCATCAACTTGTCCCAAATAATGCTTCACCCGGTGACCATTGACTTGGAATACCTCATCATTTTTGGTCTTCAAGTCCAATGCAGTAAAAGGTGTTTCAAAGGGACCACTCCATTTAGATTTCAGCTTTCTGGGAAACATCTTCAATCGTGAGTTAAACAACAACACAAGATCGCCGATCGCCGATCGCCCACCTTGAACTCCTGTTTTGGATGTATTTGTCATGAAGGTGCTTCATCTTCTCTTTGTACAAGGAAGAAATTGCATAAGCATGATACCGGAATGTCACGACTCAAACTAACCCCTGTCGTGATGGCACCTATCATGGAACTAGGCAAGACGACTCATTTCCAAAACAAACCGATATTTCTATTTCAAAGATAATTTCAATGTTATTTAACATAAAAACCTTCGTAAAAGAGTTCCAATCAAAATAAAAGTGCGGAAAGAAAAGCCCGACATCGGGGTGTCACTAATCATGAGTATCTACTACAATCTGTCTAACAATATCAATGCTAAATCAACTTGGAAAATAGCTAAATACAACTAGAGGAAGATAAGAGGGAGAAGAGCAGGGTTGCGATCGCCAGGCAGCTACCTTGTTATCCCCGAGAAAATCTGCAATCAGAACAATCAACAACCGTTACCGTGTCCAGCTATACCTGGATCTGCACACAAGGTGCAAGGAGTAACGTGAGTACGCCAACTTAGTAAGTAACAACAATAAATAAAGTCTGAGCAGTAGTGACGAGCAATAAATCATATAACGTTCATATCAAGAAATCTCAGTAAAATTCCACATCCTTTTAAAATCAATATTTGAATCAAAATATCTCGTTTAAACCCAGTTCCAGTAAAAATCATTTAAAGATATTTTTCAACAGTTTTCAAACAGAGAAAAAATGCAAAGGTGAGAAAAATTGATGAAATCATAAACAGCCCCTTGGGAAAACCTCACAATCACTCTTGACACTCGGGAATACCTCACAATCACTCTTGCCACTCGGGAATACCTCACAATCACTCATGCCTCACAGTCACTCAGCACTCGGTACTCGTCACTCGACACTCACACTCAGTAAGTACCTGCGCTCACTGGGGGTGTGTACAGACTCCGGAGGGGCTCCTTCAGCCCAAGCGCTATATCAAGCCAAATCATGGCAAAAATCACCCAGGCCCTCGGCCGATATCAAACATGCTACGGCGTGCAGCCTGATCCCATAAATAGGCAACATGCTGCGATGTGCAGCCCGATCCCATAAATATCCTCACAAATCAGGCCCTCGGCCATACTCAATCATAAACCTCTCAAGCTACTCGGGCATTTCAGTAAAAACAGGGCATTTGGCCCAAAATAACATTTATATGCATCAAAATAGAGTCATAAAACTGAGTTATGCAGTAAACAAGTATAACCATGACTGAGTATAGATTTTCAATCAAAAACAATGAGAGGATAGTAAGAAGAGGCCCCTAAGGGTCCAAACAGCACTGGCACAAGGCCCAAACATGGCATTTAGTGCAATTTACAGAAACGCTTTCTAAAACATGTAAGTATCATATAGTTTCAACAAAATATGCAACTTCACAGTTGCTACGGGACGGACCAAGTCACAATTCCCAACAGTGCACGCCCACACGCCCGTCACCTAGAATGCGCGTCACTTCAAAATAGTAAAATGATACGAAATCCGGGGTTTCATACCCTCAGGACTAGATTTACAATCGTTACTTACCTCAAACCGGTCAAATCTCTACCCCGTAATGCTCTTGCCTCTACATTCGGCCTCCAAATGCTCTGAATCTCTTCACAATTTGTACAATACTATCAATACCCGCTAATGGAATGAATTCCACAAGAAAAGCTACAAAATTAGACCAAAACCCGAAATTGACTCAAACCCGCCCCTCCGGACCCATGTCTCAAAATCCGATAAAAGTTACAAAACTAGAAAGCCCAATCACTCACGAGTCTAACCATATCAAATTCATCAAAATCCGACATTGTTTGGTCCTTCAAATTCTTAAATTAATTTTCCAAAAATTCCAAGCCATAACCCCTCATTTGTACTAATTACATGATTAAACAACGGAAAAATCACCATATATACGAGTATTAGGGCTCAAGCAACTTACCTCACTGATAGCCCTTCAATCACCCTTCAAAAATCACTCCAAAATCCGACTTGAAAATGGTGGAAATGAACCAAATTCGCGAAGGGTTCTATTTATGGTTTCTGCCCAGGTTTTTCGCACCTGCGGAAAATTTCATGCTTCTGCGCCACCGCAACTGCGGAAGAATCCATCGCAGCTGCGGAACTCACTTAGGAGCCCAGCTTCCGCATCTGCGGTCCAAAACCCCGCGCCTGAGAAGGCGCACCTGCGTGTTTCCTCCGCTTCTGCGAAGCCTGCCCAGCATCCCCCTTTCCGCATCCGCGCCCCAGGTTTCGCACCTGCGGGCTCGCAGATGCGACCTCCAACTCTCACCTGCACAACCTGCCTAGGCAAGCATTGCCCGCACCTGCGAACTCCCTATGCGCACCAGCGGCCTCGCACCTGCGACTCTTTCTTCCGCAGGTGCGAAAATAGCTGTAGCAGCAGCTTTAGCTGCATTTTCCAACTACGACAAATCCGTTAACCACCCGGAATCACCCCGAGGCCCTCGGGACCTCAACCAAAAATACCAACAAGTCATATATCAACATACAAACTTAGTCGAACCTTTGAATCACTCAAAACAGCATCAAATCATCAAATTACCCTCGGATTCAAGCCTAAGAACTTCTAAATTTCCAAATTCGGCAACCGATGCCGAAACCAACCAAACCACGTCCGAATGACCTCACATTTTGCACACACTTCAAAAATGACACTATGAACCTACTCCAATTTCCAGAATTCCATTCCGACCCCGATATCAAATTTTCCATTCCCGACCAAAATCGCCAAATTTCCAACTTCGCCAATTCAAGCCTAATTCTACCACGAATCTCCAAATTTCATTCTGGACGCATCCCTAAGTCCAAAATCACCTAACGGAGCTAACGGAACCATCAGAATTTAAATCCGAGATCATTTACACATAGGTCAACATCTGGTTGACGTTTTCAACTTAAGTTTCTACTTAAGAGACTAAGTGTCTCAATTCACTCTGAAACCACTCCGATCCCGAACCAACTAATCCGATATAACATAATATAGCTGAATAACACAAAAAAGTAAAAATGGGGAAAACGGGACTATAACTCTCGAAATGACCGTTATAACTCTCGAAACGACCGGTTGGACCGTTACATCCTCCCCCTCTTAAACATCCGTTCGTCCTCGAACGGGTCTAGAAACATACCTGGAGTCTCGAATAGGCATGGATATCTGCTCCGCAACTCCCGCTTAGTCTCTCAGGTGGTCTCATCCACCGGCTGACCTCTCAATTGCACCTTCACTGAAGCTATATCCTTTGACCTCAACCTTCAAACCTACCGATCCAAAATAGCCACCGGCTCCACATTATAAGTCATATCACCCTCCAATTGAACCGTGCTGAAATCCAAAACATGGGACGGATCTCCAATATACTTTCGGAGCATGGAAACATGAAACACTGGATGCACACTCGACAAGCTAGGTGGCAAGGCAAGCGTATAAGCCACCCCCTATCCTCTGAAGCACCTCAAAAGGCCTAATGAACCGGGGGCTCAACTTGCCCCTCTTCCCAAACCTCATAACACCAACCATAAAAGACACATCACGGACCTTCCTATCCGCATAGCTCTTCAGCCTAGACTGCGCTGTGCGAAGCCGCTCCTGAATCAATTTCACCTTATCTAACGCGTCCTGGACCAAGTCTGTACCTAAGAGTCTAGCCTCACCCGGCTCAAACCATCCAACCGGAGATCTACACCTCCCATATAAAGCCTCGTACGGAGCCAAGTGAATACTTGACTGATAACTGTTGTTATATGCAAACTCTGCGAGTGGCAGAAACTGGTCCCATGAACCCCCAAAGTCAATGACACAAGCACGCAACATGTCTTCCAATATCTGAATAGTGTGCTCGGACAACATGTCCGTCTGAGGGTGAAAAGTTGTGCTCAACTCAACCTGAGTATCCAACTCTCGCTGCACGACCCTCCAAAACTGCGATGTAAACTGAGTGCCCTTATCTGAAATGATGAAAACTGGGACACCATGCAGGCGAACGATCTCTCGGATGTAAATCTCAGCCAACCGCTCTGAAGAGTAAGTAGTACCAACTAGAATGAAGTGTGCGGACTTGGTCAGCCGATCCACAATAACCCAAATAGCATCGAACTTCCTCGAGGTCCGTGGGAGCCCGACTACAAAGTCCATGGTGATTCGCTCCCACTTCCACTCCGGAATGTCTAATCTCTGAAGCAAGCCACCCGATCTCTGATGCTCATACTTAACCTGCTGACAGTTGAGACACCGAGCCACAAACCCAACTATATCCTTCTTCATCCGCCTCCACCAGTAGTGCTGCCTCAAATCCTAGTACATCTTCGCGGCATCCGAATGGATGAAATACCGCGAGTTGTGGGCCTCCTCAAGAATCAACTCTCGAAGCCCATCTACATTAGGCACACATATCCGGCCCTGCATTCTCAGCACGCCGTCATCACCAATAGTCACATCCCTAGCATCACCTCTCTGAACCCTGTCCTGAAGAACGAGCAAGTGGGGGTCAACATACTGACGCTCCATGATATGGTCATAAAGAGAAGACCTGGAGACCATACAAGCCAATACCCGACTAGGCTCCGAAATATCCAATCTGACAAGCTGGCCCGCTAAGGCCTGAACATCCAACGCCAAAGGTCTTTCTGCTACTCGAAGGTATGCTAAACTCCCCAAACTCTCCGCTCGGCGACTCAAAGCATCAGCCACCACATTGGCCTTCCTCGGATGGTACAAAATAGTGATATCATAGTCCTTAAGAAGCTCCAACCATCTCCACTGACACAAATTAAGATCCTTCCGCTTTAACAGATACTGCAGGCTCCGGTGATCCGTATAGATCTCACAATTAACCCCATACAGATAATGGCGCCAAATCTTCAAGGCGTGAACAATGGCTACTAACTCAAGATCATGGACAGGATAGTTATTCTCATGGGTCTTCAACTGGCGCGAGGCGTAGGAAATCACCCTACCCTCCTACATCAAAAGACAACCAATGTCTATCCTCGAGGCATCACAATACACGGTGTAAGAACCTGAAGCTGATGGTAGAACTAACACTGGAGTTGTGGTCAAAGCAGTCTTGAGCTTCTAAAAGCTCTCCTCACACTCATCCGACCACATGAATGGAGCACCCTTTTGGGTCAATTTGGTCAAGGGCGATGCAATAGATGAAAATCCCTCCACAAAGCGACGGTAATAACCCGCCAAACCAAGAAAGCTCCTAATCTCCGTGGCTGAGGACAGTCTGGGCCAACTCTACACTGCCATTATCTTCTTCGGATCCACCTGAATACCCTCACTGGACACCACGTGCCCCAAGAATGCTACTGAATTGAGCCAAAACTCACATTTGGAGAACTTTGCATAATGCTTCTCCTCCCTCAATCTCTGTAATACAATCATCAAATGCTGAGCGTGTTCCTCCTGGCTACGAGAGTACACCAGGATGTCATCAATGAATACAACAACGAATAAGTTCAAATAGGGCTGGAATACACTGTTCATCAAATGCATGAATGTTGCTGGGGCATTGGTCAGCCCAAAAGACATCACCAAGAACTCATAATGGCCATATCGGGTCCTGAAAGCTGTCTTAAGAATATCTGAATCCCGAATCTTCAGCTAGTGATAACCGGACTTTAAATCAATCTTGGAGAACACCCTCGCTCCCTGAAGCTGGTCGAATAAATCATCAATACGAGGCAAAAGATACTTGTTCTTGACTGTGACCTTATTCAACTGCTTGTAATCAACACACATTCTCATGGAACCATCCTTCTTCTTCACAAATAGAACCGGTGCACCCCAAGGTGACACACTAGGACGAATAAACCCCTTATTAAGGAGTTCCTGAAGTTGTTCTTTCAATTCCTTCAACTCTGCCAGTGCCATACGATACGGTGGAATAGAAATGGGCTGAGTGCCCGGCACCAAATTAATACCAAAGTCAATATCCCTATCAGGCGGCATGCCCGGCAGGTCTGCAGGAAACACATCCGGAAAATCATGTACTACTGAAACAGAACTAATAGTAGGAATCTCTGCACTAACATCCCTCACAAATGCCAAATAAGATAGGCAACCCTTCTCAACCATACGTTGAGCCTTCAAATATGAAATCACCCTGCTTGGTACATAATCTACAGAACCGCTCCACTCAACACTTGGAAATCCCGGCATAGCCAACGTCACCATCTTAGCGTGACAATCTAAAACTGCATGACATGGGGATAACCAATCCATACCCAATATCACATCAAAGTCAACCATACTGAGCAACAATAGATCCACTCGGGTCTCCAGACCCCCAATAGTCACCACACATGACCGATACACGCGGTCCACAATAATAGTATCGCCCACAGGAATAGATACACGTACAGATGAAACTAAAGACTCACGGGGCATATCCAGAAAATGGGCGAAATACGAGGAAACATACGAATACATGGAACCAGGGTCAAATAATACTGAGGCATCTCTGTGGCAAACTGAGACAATACCTGTAATCACAGCATCTGAAGCAATAGCATCTGGTCTGGCAGGGAGGGCATAGAAACGGGCCTGGCCACCCCCTGATCTGCCTCTCCCTCTAGGGCGACCCCTAGCTGACTGACCTCCACCCCGAGCTGACTGGGCGGGTGGTGAGGTAACTGGTGCTGCAGTCGGAGGCTGACTCCTCTGCTGAGATAGACCTCCATGACGACGAGGACAATGCCTCCACATATGCCCAAGCTCCCCACACTCAAAACAACTCCCTGGTGCTGGTGGCGGAAATTGAAGGGAACCCCTAGCACCGGGATGACGGGTAGAAGAACCTGGCATGGAAGAGCCCTGAACAGGTGGAGCACGAGATGGACTCTGAGCTGGAAGGGCACTAAGTGATGAGTGGCCCTGATGAGAACTGTGAGAACCATGGTCAGATGATGCACCCTGATGAAATGCCGAGCTGACTGAGCCTGTCTGAAATGACGACCTCTACCGTGCTGGAACTGACTCCCAAAAGGAGCACAAGGATTGGAAATCTACAGCCGCATAATTCTGAACTGCGGCCACACTGCACTCTTTCTACGGTCCGCAGATTTGTAACAGCGGCCGCATCTTGCTCTTCTGCGGTCTGCATAATTGTAACTGCGGCTGCATAGCTCTTCTTCTGCGGCCACACAATAATGGTGCGGTCCGCACTTTTAATGGACTTGAATTGCAGATTCTCTGAACTTTGCTCTTACCCAGCTTCTGCGGCCGCACAATTCATGTGCGGACCGCACTTTGCACCGGTCATTGATAGATTTTCCTTCATAACCTGCGGCAGCAGATGATATTCTGTGGTCCGCACTTATGAGCTTTTATGCCTTTTTTGTCCTTGAGTTCAGATTACTCCTTCTTGAGTTGGATTTCATCTCGGGAGTTCATCTTCCAATATTCTAAGCATATTTTATCAGTTTTTGGGAACACAATTAAACATTTTTGGACTAAAACGAAAGCTAAAAAGGCACTAATAAGTAGTCAAAATCCTCATTTATCAACAATGCAGTTGAACGAACATCTGGAGAGATTACACTCCCCGTCCTGGCGGGTGGCGTCACTCTAGAGACCACATTCCACATCATGGATCAGGACACGGCATACAACGCCATAATAGGGCGACCGTGGATACACACCATGAGAGTTATACCCTCCAGCTTGTACCAAGTCATCAAATTTCCAACTCCATGGGGGATATTCAGCATATGCGGGGAACAACGTACATCTCAAGAATGCTACTGCATCGCCCTAAACTGCACGACCACTCAACAAATGTCAGACAAAGAGAAGGAAGCATAGCAATCAACAGGGTCGAGGTCGGTAGACGACGACATCAAAGACGTCATCAAAGACCCCGATGTTGCCGAGGCCGCAAGATCGACTATAGAGGACCTCGACCCCGTTCAGTTAGATGTCAACGATCTCAACAAGAAAGCCTGCATCGGCTGCAAACTCCAAGAGCCAGGTAAGTTTCGCAAATTCTTAATTGCTAACGCGGACCTGTTTGCTTTTAGCCATGCAGATATGTCAGGTATACCAAAAGAGATCGCCACACACAGATTGAACGTCGATCCACTCTATCCCCCGGTAAGGCAAGTTCGACGCAAGTTCAATTCCACAATCAATGACGTGGGAACACAATTAAACATTATTGGAAAATGGCTCTGTTAGAGAGTCGGAGTACCCCCAATGGGTCGCCAACGTGGTCATGGTAAAAAAGAAAAATGGAAAGTGGCGGATGTGCGTGGATTTCACTGACCTGAACAAAGCTTACCCCAAGGATTCGTCTCCACCGCCTCATATCGACCAACTCATCGATGCGACAGCCGGACATGAGTTGCTGAGTTTCCTGGACACCTACTCGGGCTACAACTAGATCCTTATGGAGGAAGCAGACCAAGAAAAGATCACCTTCATCACCCACCAGGGGACGTACTGCTACAGGGTCATGCCTTTCGGACTGAAAAATGTGGGGGCAACTTACCAGAGACTGGTGACGAAAATGTTCAAAGAACAACTCGGAAAGACGATGGAGGTATATATCGACGACATGCTGGTCAAATCCAAAAAGAAAGAAGATCACATTGATCATTTAAGAGAAGCCTTCATCATACTCAGGCAATACGGCATGAAGTTGAACCCCGAAAAGTGCGCATTCAGCGTGGCCTCAGGAAAATTCTTGGGTTTCTTAGTGTCGCATAGGGGTATCGAGGTCAATCCTGACCAAATCAAAGCCATCGAGGGTATACCAGAGCACTTGACCACCAAAAAACAAGTCTAGAAGCTAACCAACCGTATCGCCGCCCTATCAAGGTTCATCTCGTGATCCTCCGATAGGTGCCATTAATTCTTCGGCGTACTTAAAAAGGAAAACGGTCTCCAATGGACCTCTGAATGCGTCCAAGTATTGAAGGAGTTTAAGGTATACCTATCCTCACCACCGTTGCTCTCAAAACCGGAACCAGGACAGCCTCTCCTCGTCTATCTCGCTGTATCCGAAGTAGCTGTGAGCACAGTCCTAGTCCAAGAAAATAAAGGCAAGCAATCTCTCATCTATTACATTAGCAAGACACTAATCGACGCCGAGACGAGGTACCCCCACCTTTAAAAACTGGCTCTGGCCTTAGTCATAGCTTCACGGAAACTTAGACCGTATTTCCAATGCCATCCCATCTCGTCGTCATGACTTTCTCCTTAAGAAGCATTTTACACAAACCCGAACTTTTGAGCAGATTGGCCAAATGGGCCATCAAACTAAGCGAGCACGATATCACATATCGACCGCGAACGGCGATAAAGTCTCAGGTCCTCACCGACTTTGTCGCCGACTTTAGTGCGCACATACTGCCCGAAGTCGAAAAGGAAGCCCTCCACCTTTCTCAAACACACGACCTCTGGGTCCTATACACTGACGACGCATCTAATGCGTCGAGGTCCGAGCTGAAACTCGTACTTGAAGTCCCAACAGGCGAAGTGATTCGCCAGTCCATAAGGTGCCCGGACATGACTAACAACGAGGCCGAGTATGAGGCCGTAATTGCAGGACTAAGACTAGTACTCAAATACGGGGCAAAGCGGCTAAGGCTGCGCTGAGATTCTCAGCTCATGGTCAACCAAGTCACAGGGACTTTCCAAATCAAGGAGCAGAGGTTACAAAAATACCATACCGAAATCTGCAAACTACTACCCGAGTTCGATGAATGTCAGCTCGACCAGATTCCCCAAGCACAGAATATCGAGGCAGACGGCCTCGCCAAATCGACAGCAGCCACCAAAAACTTCACAACCGAAGATCAAAGTAAGGTCCACCTCCTCAATTCGTTGATAGACCAAATCAAGGTAAGAAACGTAAACCTTACTTGGGACTGGCGCAACCGTATTGCTACATATTTGCAGGACGGTATACTCCCCAATGATAAAAAAGAGGCCAAGAAACTGTGGATGCAAGCAGCCAGGTATAGCATCGTTCACAACGACCTGTACAAAAGGACATATGGCGGCCCCCTAGCGAAATGCTTGGACCCAAATCAGACGCGGCGCGTCCTTGAAGAAGTGCACGAAGGCCACTGCGGAGCTCATTCCGGCAATCAAGTGTTGGTTAGGTGCCTCATACGAGCAGGATATTACCGGCCCGCCATGAAAAAAAAAGCCGCAAATTTTGTGAAAAATTGCGAGCGATGCCAGAAGTACGCTCCAATGATCCACCAAGCAGGCAAACAACTACACTCAGTGACTTCCCCTTGGTCGTTCATCAAATGGGGAATGGATATCGTGGCCCCTCCCGGCCGGACGAGGTAATGTACGATTTCTCTTGGTTTTAATTGATTATTTCTCTAAATTGGTGGAAGCAGGAGCATACGCCCAGATACACGAACAGGAAGTAATCGCCTTCATATGGAAAAACATCACATGCCGCTTCTGTCTTCCCAAAGAAATCAATTGCGACAACGGACCTGAGTTTGCTGGAAAGAAGGTCGCCGAATTTTTTGAAAATGGCACATCAAAAGAATACTGCCAACGCCTTACCACCCCACAGGCAACGGGCAAGCGAAATCCTCCAACAAGTCAATACTGAACATCATAAAAAAGAAACTAGAAGACGCCAAGGGACTGTGGCCGGAGGTATTACCAGAGGTACTCTGGGCCTGCCGAACAACGCCAAAAGTGAGCACCGGGGATGCAGTAATACCAGTCGAGGTCGGGGAGCCCAGTCTAAGGTATTTCCGCGAGAGCGGATCCCAGAACGATGACAGTAGAAGGCAAGAACTGGACGAGATCGAGGAACGAAGAGATATGGCTTATGTAAGAATGGTCGCCCATAAGCAACAAGCAAAACGCTACTATAACAAGAGGGCAAAGATCGGGCCACTTAAAGTCGGGGCCTACATGCTTAAAGACAAAACACAAGCAAGCAAAGACCCGCGAGAAGGAAAACTGGGAACAAACTGGGACGACCCCTACAAAATCACGACAGCAGCAAGCAAAGGGTCATTCACACTAGAAACAATGGAAGGAAAGCGACTACCAAATAACTGGAACATTACGCACCTCAGGTACTTCAACTTTTAAAAGGACGAGGTCCCCAAAGTCGCACTCTTTTTCCCTCGCTCGAGCTTTGTCCCAATTGGGTTTTCTCGAGGAGGTTTTTAACGAGGTTATGACGGGGATACTTTAGAATTGAAGCGCATAGATGGAAAACACCGGACGGTCAGTTCATTGCTCAATCTCTCACTATATTTCTAGCTCGACAAATAAAGGGACTAGATAGACCGGGACTGGGACTGAACTACCAGCTAGCGCCCAGAAAATATGTAAATCTCTCCAAAAGTATGAATAAAGCGCAAGTACATGAAAGTTTATCTCTACTCTCCAAGTAAAAGTTACAGTCGACCTCGTTCGAATTAACACCTATTCGCCACGGCCTCAATTAATTAAAGTTTACATTCGACCATCGTTTGAGTTAAAACCTATTCGGCCTACGACCTCAATTAATTAAAGGTTACATTCGACTTCGTTCGAATTAACACCTATTCGGCCCACGGCCTCAATTAATTTGACCTCTTTTCGAATTGCTACCTACTCCTATTCGACCCACGACCTCAATTAATTAAAGGTTATATTCGACCTCGTTCGAATTAACACCTATTCAGCCCACGACCTCAATTAATTAAGGGTTACATTTTACCTCGTTCGAATTAACAATTATTCGAACCACAACCTCAATTAATTAAAGGTTACATTCGACCTCGTTTGAATTAACACCTATTCAGCCCACGGCCTCAATTAATTAAAGGTTACATTCGACCTTGTTCAAATTAGCACCTATTCACCCCCACGGCCTCAATTAATTAAAGGTTACGTTCGATCTCCTTCGAATTATCACCAATTCGGCCCACGACCTCAATTACTTAAAGGTTACATTCGACCTCGTTCGAATTAATACCTATTCGGCCCACAGCCTCAATTAATTAAAGGTTACATTCGACCTCGTTCGAATTAACACCTATTCGGCATGCGACCTCAATTAATTAAAGGTTACATTTGACCTATTTTCGAATTACTACCTACTCGGCCCACAACCTTAACCAAATGAAGGCTACCTTCAACACCGTTCAACCCACTCAAGTCTGTTACGACAAAAGGAAATCAAGCAATAAAATCAGAAAAGCGCACAAATTCGAACAAAGAAAAGAAGTCAGGTACAAACAACAAAACTAACACTTCATTAAGAATATCTTTTACAAAGGTTGCTCGCCTACAAAAAGTTCACATGCCCGCGGCTAAAACAAAAAAAGAACTAATCACCACACGGCTCAGCAGCATCACCCGCTTGATCATTAAGGCTGTCTTCACCCACCTCATCGTCATCGCCAACGGGATATTCACCCTTGTACCAGGCATCATGTTCAATCTGGTCCATGCTCACACCATCCTCGTCATCACCAGCTTCCGGCGTAGCGGGGTCATAGCCACAAGCAAACCGAGCTTTATGTGCCTTAGCACGTGTATTCTCAAAGTCGGCTTCTGAAATAGCCCTCGCCCCTATCGGATCCCTGAATATATCTAGGTGGGCCTCGACGTGAATCCATTCCTCGTACAGATTCCGAGGAACATCAGGAAAAGCAGAAGTGCGGGATAAAGATGGTTGAGCCAATAATTGTGCCTTTTCGGCCTCGAGGGCAACAACTCAAGCACCAAAACCAAGAAAAGTCATGTTGCCATCTCGCTTAAAGCATCACTATGGTAGAGGCGCAAGATATCGAAATGGTAGAGGCGCAAGAAGCGACGCATAGCGTCGGGAAAAAGCGCCATAATGACGCATGATGTCATGATGAAAAGACGCAGCCTCAAAGCCTGCAACTTACGAAAAGTCATGTTACCATCTCGCTTAAAGCATCACTATCCAACTTGCTCGCCCAATGTCACGACCCAATTTCTCCTATAGGCCGTGATGACGCCCAACGTTGCCGCTAGGCAAGCCTACAATGAACTAACTCTGTGATCCTTTCCTTTGAAGAGTTGAAATAGTTGATTTTTAGTTTGTGCATAGATAAGAAGTAAGAATTTAATAAAAATGAAAAAAAATCAAGATTTTTAAAGCAAGTGAGATAAGTAAAATAACCCCAAAACCATCAAGTGTCTACTAGCATGAACTACCAAAACCTAGTGTCACAAGTGTACGAGCAACTAGTAGAATATATAAAAGAATACTAGTCTACTGTCTGAAGTGAAATAGACAGAAAATACAAGCAAAAGAAAGACTCCGGCTGCTTCAGAACGGGCTAAGAAGGCAGCTCACCGTGAAGTCTCGTAGTAGTCAAGGATGCGCGCCGGACTAATATCCAGATGCACATGCCTCAGATCCTGCACATTTAGTGCAGAAGTGTAGCGTGAGTACATAAACAACATGTACCCAGTAAGTATCCAGTCTAACCTCGAAGAAGTGATGACGAGGGGTCGACTTTGACACTTACTATGGGCTAACAATAAAATGTCACAATTATAACTAAGCATGAGTTACAAACATATAGTTGAAAACTCAATAACAAGAAATAATAAACAATCCTTTCACTAATAGTAAATCCCAAATTTATTTCCATCATTCAACAACTTATATCTCAAGCCAATGAAGCAATATCAATTATAATTAGTTCCAAAGATTTATTACGCGTAATTTATGTCGAGTTCGTACGACCCGATCCAACGTAAAAATATTTAAACCGTGCACTGCCAAGGGTCAAATGGAGAATTTTCTTAGTAATTGGAATTCATGAGTTTTGTCAAGTGAAATTGATGACGAAAATGGAGAAGACATCAGTAATAGAGGAAATCAGATAAGGGAGAAAGAAAAAGGGAAAGAAAAAAAAAAGAAAGAAAAGAGAAAGGTAAAGAAAAGAAAGTACTAATAAAAAGGAAATAGTGTTTGTAATACACTTTAATACAATTAACGAAAAATCTAATTAGTTTAGGTGGGTTCCGTTTCAAAAAGGACATATATGGGCCAACTGTATAACTCTAAAGGCATATATGGGCCAACTATGTGACGGTAAAGGCATATTTGAACTAAAGTATTAACGAAAGGCAAATGTGCTCAATTTCGTATAGTACAAGGGCATATTTAGACCTTTCCCGTATAGAAAATCAACGTTCACTCATTATGACCTTCCATTGTGATTTCAAAAGAACTAGTTTCCACATATGAAAATACAAAGGAACAACATTATACACTTGAATTTGAAGTATACAAAAAATATAGGAGAGCCACGGACTACATTCCTCTAGAACTGTGCGTGCAGTAATAATGCAAATCCCTGCCATAAATCTGAAATGATTCCCATCGTTGAAAAGCATGTCATCCAACATTCACAGCATCAAAATTTTCCTCATCACCCTATAAATTCTAGAGGAGCGTATATCAAAATAATCCACAAACAATACCTCTGTAACTTGACAAAGTAGAAGGTGATCAAATTTTCTACTTACCCAAACTTCTTAGTAAACCTAAACTTAGATATACAGGAGATGAGAATTTTCTGCACAAACTACGAAATCTTGCAAGGAAGAGAAGGAAATTGACTTTACAAATTTATTGAGGTGAGATTGGAAAGAAGAACAAGAGAGTAATGGAGAATGACAATAAAAAGCATGGTGCGGGAACCCCAAAAGTAAAGAAAGTTAGTCAGGAGCACATAACTCGCAGTTTCAACTTGCCTCTTTCTCGATGAAGTCTGCTTAAAATTTTGGAATGTCCGCACTCTTCCATGAGGTTGCCATTGTAGTTTGACGAGTCAAAGTGAGCCAATTCACATAAGAAAAGTGTTGTTTTGATGGGTAGTGGCCAATTAGTGTGGGAACTCTGTCCAATAAAGTTGTTGGTCTTTATACAAAAGAAGCGCATTTGAAAACATGGATTCTAAGAAACTTTCAAAAATTGAAGAGGTTGGAAAAAGAATTGCAGAAAAGTGCAAAGGATTGCCCTTAGCTCTAAAGACATTTGTTCGCCTATTAAGCTCCAAATCAAAGGTTGGAGAGTGGAGATTTGAAAAGTGAAATATGTGAGCTTCCACATTCACTTCTCAACAAATTGAAAGCCTCATATTTCACTTCTTAAAATGTGTTTGCTCTTCAATCTCTTATTCGGAACTTAATAAACTAGTAATTGTCTTAAGAACTAAAGGAACCCTTTGCACTTACCTACAACTTTTTTACCTACCACTTCTAAGTTTCGGATGTTACTTAGAATCATTTTTTTTGCAATGCGAATTACTTTAATATGGCCAACAGACTTTACTAGGACAGAGCTCTACCACACGTCATTAAGGCAACACGTTTCCAACCTCTTCAACTTCTGAATATTCTGAGTCGCCTCTTTCTCGACATTGTTACTCAGAAAATGGGAATACCAACTCTATTAAGTGGATTGTCGTCATAGTTGATGAGTTTAAGAAATAATATTAAAAATAAAATAAAACATTTGTGTATAAACTAATTTGGGCTCAAAGATTTTTTGCCTAAGAATAAGAAGATATGAGTCTATAAAAGATAAAAGTAATACAAATACCAACATCCTTCAGACAGAGAAATGAAACTTCTATAACCATAAACAAATCCAACAGATATGTATATGAGATGTATCAGTTAAGAGCTAGCAACATGGCAATGATCAGGCATGAAACCTTTTGGAAACTATTAAGTTCCCTTTGTAACCACATAATATAAACATTAATATATTTTATTAAAAATAACATCAATGTCAAACAACTAAAAGTCATATATTTTTTATATTATGCATCCAGTAGCACAGGAAACACTGAATAGATATGTACAGTTTCTGGATATAATTTATTTGTCAGGAAATGAAGCACAACTAGAAGAGATAATTTTTTTATATTATGCATCACAAACTAGAAGATGCAAAGCTAGAGCATGTAAATGAAAGCCTAAACAACCTAAACCTCCAGAGGTTTTGTGAAACTGCATAAATAAAGATAATATACAGGGACATCGACATGAAAATAAGAAAGAAATCAAATATAGAAGATAAGCAATTGTAACACAAGATAATTATCACATCCAATCTGGAAATAGTAACTTACTCTTAAGCAAAAATCACTACGCATCAATCCCAAATTTTTTAGCTAGGATCAGAGCTGTCTAACTTCACAACCAACAAATGCGAATTGATACCCCGAGAGTGTGACGGCGTGTCCAATTAATATAAACCCTAGTATTTCAACTACTTCGCCTATCTTGGGCCGGACCTACAACTCCCAGAACCGACGAATTCGGGTCAATCCACATACCTCGTTGATGTAATAGCCCATAAGAATATCGGTTGTTTTTTGAGATTTTTACCTCCTTATACTACATATGAAACTTAATTACTCTGTTTAATTAAGTTTTCACTTAATTATACGATCATATACAATTTATCAATTATATATAAATTAGTTTTAAATGAGTATCCTTTGATTGTAGCCTTTTAATTTAGTAAATCCCTAAAAATTCCTTAATTACCCAAACAAACCACAATCTTTCTAAAGGATTTTTTTCTTTCTCTCTTTGAAATCAACCCTCTTTCTACACCGATTTCTACAAGGTTTTTTCTACTAAAGCTCATAATTTTCTCTAACAATGGCGAAGAAAGGGATTATTTTTTATCTATTTGAATTTCGCCATGGCTGGAGTTTGGAGCTTTTCCGGGCTTCCCCTTTTCTTGTTGGTGTTCTGATGGCGGGCTAGCAGTATATGTATATTAATTATTTAGTTGTATTGTTCGAATTGAAATTGTAAATCGATAAATTTTGAAGGTGTTTGACTCTCCACCATTGACAACCATTAAAAAGTTGCGAAATTTTGAATTTGAATTCGGATTTTCAAAAAATATTGTTTGTTTGGATGGGGTGTTATTGCAAACGATTGAAAATATTTATGGAGTTTATATCTTGATTTTGAGGGTATTGGGTGAAGATTAAATTTGATTTGGCTGGATTTTCATATTGAAATTCGAAGAAGAAGCAGAAGAACACACCACATACAAAATATATACAAAATACATATTATATAAAATATGTATAAAAATTATATTTAAGTTGTATGATGTTGTAGTTGTATTTAACTGGGTAAGTATGATGTATGAAAGTTGTAGATAAGTTGAAAATAAATTATATACTGTATAATTAGTTGTTTGAAATTTATTTTTAGTATGTATATAGTTGTAGATATATAAAATTTTATATTAAATTTGTATAAAATTTATTTTTATTTTGTATCTTGTTGTACCATACATTATTCTTTTCTTAAAATAGGCAATTATGGCAAAAAGAAAGAAGAGTTGCGTTAACTATGACTTAAAATATGTAAACGCACAAGTGGAAAGAAGTCTTATTTAGATGGAAAGACAATTTGAACTTAGTTCCCTTCAGTTACGCCATTTTTCAAGCAAAGTATTCCCTAATTTAAGGCACTAATAATTGATTGTATATAAATTGTAAGAAAAACTTATTTAGAGCGAGTAATATATAAATCCTAGACAATTTTAGTAAATAAGCTTCAACTATTGTATAGGAAGAAAAAAAAAACTTGTTATTTTTGTTAGGAAAGTGAGATGTGAATGTTTAACACTTCTACTAACAAGAATTAACTTAAATAGCCGCCTACCCAAGTGCTTAAATTTAAAAGACATATATATAATATACATATAATTCACATATAATATATGTATAACCGTGTATAATCATTGTATAATCTATATATACTTGCTAGAAAAAGTAAACAATAAAATTGGCTGCTATTTGTGTAAAGATCGTTGGGATCTTTACACAAATAGCCAGCAAATTCATTCTTTACTTTTCCAAACAGGTGAACATGGATTATACACTGATTGTACATATATTATATATGAATTATTTATACATTATACATCCAGCGGCTATTTTAAGTTTAAATTGTTGCGTGGACGGGTATTTAGGTTAATTGGTGATTTATTCACAAAATAGCCACTTTTCTGTCATTTGTAATTGAAAAATAGTCACTTTTTTAGGTCGCCCGGTGCACTAAGTTCCTATTATCCGTGGGGTCCGGACTACAAGGATCTATTGTACGTGGTCTTACCCTGTATTTCTGCAAAATATTATTTTTCACGGCTTGAAACCGTGACCTCCTGGTCACATGGCAGTAGTCAAACTCAATATTGTCTTTAAATTTCACTCGTGTAATTTGAATTTCAATGATAGCGGTTAATTTTCAAAGATAAAGCCGAAAAGTAACAAGAGGATATTATTTCTACATTATCAAGGGTAGAGTTTATTAACCAAATGGACCCAGGGTGTTGCATTTGAATTTTAGGGTGCGTTTAGTATGAAACAAATATTATTATTATTTTTGTAAAAAAATAAAAAAAAAATCCTATAGTTCTATTGATGGTACTGATATCTCTTTTTGTCTTCTTGAGCCGGGGGTCTTTCAGAAACAACCTCTCTACTCTCCGGATTAGGGGTAAGGTTTGTGTACATTCTACCCTCCCCAGACACCACTTGTAGAAACTCACTGGTTTGTTGTTGTTGTTGTAAAAAAATTATTGCACTTGATTTCATGCATAATTGGCATATGCCATTTTTTTCGAAGGAAATATTTTTATTGCAGATTTTTTTTAGAGTTCAATATATCGAAGCACTTTATGTTTTATTTAAGTAAAAAGATGAAAACATACTTATTAGGTAAGTGTTAAGAACTTTAAGATAACTGTTTACCCTCAAAATCGGATAGCAACTGAATTTGTACGTGATTTTAAGGATACGTGATCTAACTCGATACAAAATGAGAAATCAGATTAAAATTGGAATAAATAATGAAAACGTAAATGCAAACCAAACAAGTTGAACAATCTTAGCCTTGAAAGATTAGCCACCCTCAAGCGAGAAATACTTTTATCGATGCCGGAACAAGATAACAGGATAATAAGAGCTGAAAATAATAATATATTGCTTTGTGATGCGTGTTACAGTGTTCTGAATGAATTATCAGACTCCCCCTCCCCCTTTATATAGTAGAGGAGTCCTACTCTAGGTACATTTCTATAAAAGGTAAAAATCTCTTGATTTGCTGATTGTCGGTTCCTTGCTGATACGTGCCGAGATTCTCGCCCTAATATCCAACCGGTCGCGGATATTTCGGTCTTCTGTTAGTTATCTCCGAGCTTGTTCGAGACTAAGGTCGACACCGGACTTAATGTTCCTCGAAGATAGGATTTCCGTCCTCGGGTTCTAGTTCGACGGGACTCGAGGTTGATCTTCAGTTATTGATCGCTACGTTCCAAGCCTAATCCACCGCGACTTCGACGGTATACAACAACCATGAATTGGGCTTAGCAATGGAAACAAAAAGAAAAAGGAATGAATTGGAAAAAGAGGTGATAACAGCTTGAAGATCAAGCAAAGACTGGGCATATGAATATTTCAGTGGAGCATATGATTAAAGAACGAAACTATCAAACAGTGCAAAGACTGAAAAGAGGTTTTGTCATTTCACACTGTATATACGTACAATTACAAAGCCGCAAAAACGGGTCAGGGAAGTCAATACGAGTACTTTCGCGTGCCGCCCCTGCTATGTTCGCCAAATCTATAAAATATCAACAAGCTCAAGTGTGTTATGTTTGAAAAAATTAATATTTGGAGTTAAGTAGTATTCTGCTTGCACAATGTGTGCTAACCCATATTACGTTTCATGGGGATTCCAAAATAAGGAGAAAAAGAGCGCGCAACAGGCATAAAACAAATCCCAACCTATATATTCTATGGCAATATGCAAAATTCCATTTTATTGTTGTTCTTTATCTCAAGTACATTTCCGTTTTTAATAATCTCCATGAAAAGATTATTGTAATTTCTGAGCAAATCGAAGGAGAGTTGAGGAATGAAAAAATTTATCTAATATATATGCTTATATCCTTTTTATTATTGATGACAAATTTAACCCACATTGAGTAATTACGGAAACAAAATATAAATAACGACTGCAATGGCCCTAGCAATGACTCTTCTGAGTGAAATTTTTTCTCTTGGCCCAACTTGACGTGCCAAAGGAAGGTAAAATCTCTTCTTCTTTTTTTTCTTGACTCTAATCTTTTGTTTTTAGAAAAAAGTCTCTTGAATAATAGGTTATCTCCTTCGCCAAACAAAGAGAAAAAAATTCAATTTTCTTCTAAAAGTCCTTTAGTTTAAAACTAATTTTAGTAGTATCAATAATTCTACCTCGTCAGATTCTTATGCGGATGAAAGGAAGTAGAACATTAAGGATATTTGAATTCATAATTTGATGGGACTTTCATTGATGTGGTTCTAATTATGACCTGCGTTTAATTTGATAGTGTAATAATCAACTTATCAAAAGGTCCTTTGCTTTTTCTTTTTTACTTTATTTCCTCGGTTTCAAAAGCTCCATGATTAGAGGTTGCAACAAATAACAAAAAAGATAGATGTTGTCCAAAAAGCGAATTGATTAATTATTTAGCACTAGCTGGGGCATATACATTTCGATTTCTGTAGTAAAAAGGCAAGGAAACAGAGAAAAGATGGTTGAAAATTCAAGAGGAGTAATTATTATTCACGTAAGAGGGGACTATTAAATTTACAAATACTTTTGCAACAGTGACATAACTACACAAGTCAACTAGATTATAGCAAGGCCATTCAAATCTTTTGAAAGTGTTTTAGGATTGGTGAACTCGTAAACAAATAAAGAAGGAAAGATAAATTAAAAGAGGGAGTTGAATTTTTTTGTGCGTGATTAAAACTCGATATACTTTACAAATGCTAAGTGCAGTTACTAGCATAAACAATTCTCACATTAATACATAATGAGTTCCCGATATGTATCACATATTTTACTCAAAAATTGGCAGACAAAAAGTGAACTATTGAAGGGCGACAGAGAAAGAACCAGAAAAGATAGTAGCAAGACCAATTTTGACTGGTGGTTGATTGGGAAGCGGGACGTTGGCACTTTGGGCTTGCCATATCAACTTAATTATTGTATATTCAGGATTTACATCAAATCAATTAACTTAAAATATACTACTTTTTATGCACATATTTATTGCTTAAGCATCTTATTATTATTTTTTTACATTAAGATTAAATTGCTTCATCACTTGGTGTAAATATTAATCGATTGCAAGTAAGACCGGAGCTAGCAATGCCAGTTAAGGATTCGGCAAAACCTAATTACTTCAGTCCAAATCGTGTATTTGTTTAATAAAGTTTATTAAAAAGATATAAATTTTTAATTTAGAATCGAATAACTTAAAAAAACTAGAATATTACCCATTAGCTTATCAAATTCTGGCTCTACCTATGAACTGCAAGTAATTATTGACAATAATCATGTTAGTGTCCCAATGGGGCATGAACTAATTTTTAGGTTAAGTTAGACTCCAAGTTTATTTTCTTTAATCACGATATCATAATCAGACCCATCTAATTCATCATTTATTCGATGTTTGGTCTCCATCTTATATTGTAAAAGTTCAATCCTAAACGTGGTGAGATGGACTAATTATTTGTATTGAGTTAGGACCAAAATTTATTTTCTTATCACATCAAATATAAATAGTGTGTCGTTCCACTTCTCTTTTTACCTTTCTCTAAGATCCTCTAGCCTCGTCTATCTGTATCGCTTCTGTGATACTACCAACAATATATAAGTACGTATGTTACATCGATTTATGACTTGTCACTTGTCAGAGGTAAGTAAGGAAATTACATGTGACATTTGACTACTCTACTAATTTGCTTTGAATTGAAGGCTGTGCAAATAGAAACATAATGTAAAAAATGTAGAAACATTGTGACTGACAGATTGCGATACAAGATAAAAATGGGAAAGTTTTACGTCAGAATCTCCTGCATGTATGTTGTATAGTTTGACTAAAATAACTTTACACATGCATGCAACAATGGCTTTAATATGTTCACTCTACAGTCTACAATAATCGTACTTTAATCATTCTCCATTTCTACCGTTGCTTATATTCATACGAGTAAATAGTGAAACCTGGGGTCGAGAATGATAAAAATTTCAATTTTCCTCGTAAAAAACACATTAATTCCCTTATTTATTATTGTTCATATACAAGAAATGAAAGCGCATTTACTGACTGAAATCAAAGGACTACTACCAATTAAAGCAAGCATTTTGCATTCTCTCAAATGTACAATTATTATGCATATATACATAGGCGGAGCCAAAATTTATAATTTATGGGTTCGAAATTATAGTTCTTTTAAATTAATAATTTATACATATTTAATGGATTTCTTAATAGAAATAC
Source organism: Nicotiana tabacum (assembly GCF_000715075.1). Taxonomy (NCBI): domain Eukaryota; kingdom Viridiplantae; phylum Streptophyta; class Magnoliopsida; order Solanales; family Solanaceae; genus Nicotiana; species Nicotiana tabacum. The sequence continues at coordinate 4,518,554 of NC_134083.1, read as the reverse complement.
AAGTTTGAACCAAAACTACTAGGTTCGGTCGAACCCGTATTTCATGCTAGCTCCACCCCAGTATATATATGTATATGTATTGATTTAATTTATATATATAGCATGATTTTATCTGTTGCACCAAAAAGTTTGTAAATAATTCAACTTCTATATTGTGAGCCGTTAGTTGTAGTTCTCTTTGAAAGGACTCGATAGTATAGTAAAAAAGAAAAAACTACAGTGATTCTATATATTCGTACTTTTTATGTGAATAATAGCATGTTTGGCCAAGCTTCTAAAATTTACTTATTTTGATATGTGATTTTTTCAAAAGTGTTTTCCAAAAAAATATTTTTGGTGAGAAACAATTTATATTTGGCTAATTAATTTAGAAAACACTTTTGAGTAATAATTAGTGTTTGTCCAAACTTTTAAAAAGTGTTTCTAAGTGTATTTTTTCCAAAAGTGATTTTCAAAAAAAAGCTTCCAGAGAGAAGGTATTTTTTCTGCTTCTCAAAAACTATTTTTGATTCTACTTAAAAGTATTTTTTTCCTTAAAAAAGTTAGGTCAAATACCATAACTTTAAAAAAAAAAAAAAAACTTTCGACAAAAAATCACTTTTGGAAAAAAAAATAAAAAATTGACCAATAGCCTGTTTTTTCACAAGAGTACTAGAGTAATGGACACGGGCGGAATATTAGAGAAATCACGACATCCGCTAGTCTTGTGACATTAGGAGGGAAGACCAAACTAGCAGGTGAGGATGGGGAAAATAAGGTAAGGTAAGATAGAAAAAAGAAAAAGGTAACAAACAGCCTTATGGGCATCAAAACTGATCCCACCTTGGGATTGAAGCCCACATCAGGGGTCAAATAGCATATCTTTTCCCTTTACTTTTTCTACTATATCAACACCTTCATTCATTTGTCCCTCTAATGTATACTCCTCCGTTTTAAATTACTTTGAACCTATTTGATTAAGCATAAAATTTAAGAAAAAAGAGAAAATTTATAAACTTGTAGTATAAAATGAGATACATATATATAGTGTCGTTATAAATCATTGCATAAAGTAAGTTGTTTCCAAATATAAAAAGGAGTTATTCTTTTTGACATTGACTAAAAAGGAAATAGGTTCACATAAACTAAAACGAAGGGAGTATAAAAAAAGTAAATTTAAATATATGTGAACATATATTTAGTCAATTTGACTAATCTTTAAAACTAATTTGGATTAGATTATTTTACTATCTTAGAATTAAAATTTAGATATTTAAAAATTATAAGAAAAATATTATAATTTATAAGTCTTCTTGTCGTGCCATGTTTTATCTCGAAAGCGGGCGTCGACGTGTGACAACTCTTTTAAATGGGTAAAAGAGAAGAGTCGCTACATAACGATTTTAAAGGTGCGTTAGAGCACATATTATGCAGATAACTCTGTTTTACTAGTCAACGCCACCAAAGATCGAGTAAGGGCTCAAATTACCTCAAAGAGAAGTTGTTAGGCACTCTTTGAGGTCCACAACTATGGGTCCCGGCCGAACTTAAGACTATGTGGATTATAATTAGGCGAGACGATCAAATAAATGAAGAGAATAAAAGGTAAAAGAGTTTTATTATAACACAATGAGAATTGGTACAAATCTTAAGGACTACAAGGATACAACTATAACAGTCTATATTAGATGACTAAGTGAATAAAGGAAAGGGGGGTCCTAAGTTTTTTAGCCTAAAGGATCACCTCGTGCAACAAAAATAATACTTCGCAACTCCTTTTAGATAAGAATTGCTCATATTATTCAGCGGGCACAAACTATCATCTTCTGCTACCCGATTACTATGTTAAAGTTGTTTACCTAAAGCGTTCTAATTCAGTTCTAAATCATGTCCTATGTGTGTACTACCCGCCCCATGCCTATAGTCCAGGAGACTTTGGACCTCTATTTGGAGTGGTTCTAGACTTACTTAGGCTGCTCAAAAATGATAAAACTAGGCGACAGTCAAAACAAATAGGACTACACATAAAGACAATAAATGGCTCAAGTTGGCCTCCACATGTAAGCAACAAATGCACGCATGCAAATTTTACATTAGGCAGTAGATAATCCCAGAATTGAGGTAAATTATAGTCATTAAGACTTATAGACATGGTTTCTATGTGACTTTGATTTTAAGTGTACATGCAGTGCTGATTATGTTGGAACAATGAATTTACAGATTATAGGTGTTACAAATCATATAGGCATAATCTCTAAATGAGGCAATAAAGCCGTTTGAAAGCTTAAAATAATTACCCACATTTGATTTTATTAGCATACTTTCTAGGTGATCAATATGATAGAAATAGCAATAACAATAGCTAATTAATCAATTAAGATCCTATAGACATGATATCTAGATGAGGATCAGTAGGACATAAGTTAATAATAATCCTATAGGCATGGTATCTAATAAATATGTTGTAGTTACGCAAATTTAGCGAACAATTATTGACACCGATTTTCTATAGACATGCTGTCTAATAATGATTGAAAATGGGTGTGATATGTATCTGGCCTATGTGAGAGATGTTAGTGTTGACACTCCTACCATGGAGTCAGTTCCTATAGTAAGGGATTTTCTCGATGTATTTCCAGCGGATCTTTCGGGTGTGCCACCTGACATGGATATTAATTTTGGCATTGATTTATTACCGGACACTCAGTCCATTTCTATTCCACCATATCGTATGGCCCCAGCAAAGTTGAAAGAATTAAAAGAACAGTTACATGAATTGCTTGATAAGGGCTTCATTCGGCCTAGTGTATCGCCTTGGGGTGTTCCTGTCTTATTTGTAAAGAAGAAGGATGGTTCTATGCGGATGTGTATTGATTACCGTCAGCTGAACAAGGTTACATTGAAGAACATGTATCCATTGCCACGTATTGATGACCTATTTGATCAGCTTCAGGGTGCCAGGGTATTCTCTAAAATTAACTTGCGTTCAGGCTATCATCAGTTGAAGATTCGGGAGCCAGATATCCCAAAAACTACTTTTAGGACTCGATATGGTCATTATGAGTTCCTTGTAATGTCATTCGGGCTAACCAGCGCCCCAACAACATTTATGCACTTAAATGAATGGTGTATTTCAGCCCTATCTTGATTCTTTCGTCATTGTGTTTATTGACGATATTCTGGTGTATTCCCGGAGTCGGGAAGATCATGAACAACACCTGAGGACTGTGCTTCAGACTTTGAGAGAAAATAAGTTATATACAAAATTTTCAAAGTGTGAATTCTAGCTTGATTCAGTGGGATTTTTGGGCTATATAGTTTCGTGCGAGGGGATCAAGGTAGATCTGAAGTAGATCGAGGCAGTGCAGAGTTGGTCCAGACCGTCCTCAACTACGGAAATCCAGAGTTTCCTTGGTTTGGCAGGGTATTATCGCTGATTTGTAGAGGGTTTCTCTTCTATTGCTGCATCTATGACCAAATTGGCCCAGAAGGGTGCTCCGTTCAGGTGGACCGAGGAATGTGAGAAGAGCTTCCAAAAGCTCAAAACAGCTTTGACTACAACCCCAGTATTGGTGTTACCTACAGGTTCAGGGTCTTATAGTGTGTATTTTATAATGCGTCGCCTATTGATCTCGACGCAGTATTGATGAAAGACTATAGGTTGATGGCCTACACATCCAGACAGTTAAAGGTACATGAGAAGAATTATCCGGTCCACGACCTTGAGTTAGCAGCTATTGTTCATGCCTTGAAGATTTGGCGGTATTATTTATACGGTGTCCATTTTGAGGTCTACACCAATCACCAAAGTCTACAACATCTGTTTAAACAGAAGGATCTTAATTTGTGATAACGGAGATGGTTGGAGTTGCTTAAGAATTATGATATCACCATTCTCTATCATCCCGGGAAGGCAATATAGTGGTCAATGCCTTGAGTCGTAAGGCGGGGAGTTTGGGCACCTTAGCATATTTACCGGTAGCAGAGAGGCCTTTAGCCTTGGATGTTCAGGCCTTGGCCAACCAGTTTGTCAGATTGGATATTTCCGAGCCGAGCCGAGTTTTGGCTTGTGTGGTTTCTCAGTCTTCTCTTTATGATCGTATCAGGGAGCGTCAGTATGACGACCCCCATTTGCTTGTCCTTAAGGATACAGTTCATCACGGTGATGCCAAAGAAGTCACTATTGGAGATGACGATGTATTACGGATGCAAGACAGGCTATGTGTGCCTAATATAGATGGTTTGCGTGAGTTGATTCTCCAGGAGGCTCACAGTTCGCGGTACTTCATTTATCCGGGTGCTGCAAAGATGTATCAGGACTTGAGACAACACTATTGATGGATGCAGATGAAGAAAAACATAGTGGAGTATGTAGCTCGGTGTCTAAATTATCAACAGGTGAAATATGAGCATTAACGATCGGGTGGATTGCTTCAGAAGTTAGAGATTCCAGAATGGAAATGGGAGCGTATCACTATGGATTTCGTTGTTGGGCTCCCACGGACTCAGAGGAAGTTTGATGCAGTTTGAGTGATTGTGGATAGATTGACCAAGTCAGCTCATTTCGTTCCTGTGATGACTACCTACTCTTCTGAGCAGTTAGCTCGAATCTATATTCGCGAGATTGCCAAACTTCACGGCGTACCGGTATCTATCATCTCTGACCGGGGTACATAGTTTACATCATGGTTCTGGAGGGCAGTACATCGTAAGTTGGGTACTCGGGTAGAGTTGAGTACAATATTTCACCCTCAGACGGACGGGCAGTCCGAACGCATTATTCAGATACTAGAGGATATGCTTCGTACATGTGTGATAGATTTTGGGGGTGCTTGGGATCAGTTCTTACCACTTGCGGAGTTTGCTTACAACAACCGTTATCAGTCGACCATTCAGATGGCTCCGTATGAGGCCTTGCATGTTAGGCGATGCCGGTCTCCAATGGGTTGGTTCGAACTGGGCGAGGCTTGGCTTTTGGTGCATACTTGGTTCAGGATGCCTTGGAAAAGCTTAAATTGATTCAGGATCGACTTCGTACAACCCAATCTAGACAGAAGAGTTATGCATATCGGAAGTTTCGTGATGTTGCATTCATGGTTGGTGAGCGGGTCTTGCTCCGGGTTTCGCTTATGAAGGGTGTGATGAGGTTCGGGAAGAAGGGTTAGTTGAGACCTAGGTATATTGGGCCTTTTGAGTTTCTTGAAAGAGTTGGAGAGGTGGCTTACAGACTTGTACTACCACCTAGTCTCTCTGTAGTTCATCCGGTATTCCATGTTTCTATGCTTCGGAAGTATCACATCGATCTGTCTCATGTGATAGACTTCAGTTCAGTTCAGTTGGACAAGGATCTATCTTATGTTGAGGAACCAATGGCTATTTTGGACATGCATGTTCGAAAGGTGAGGTCAAAGAACATTGCTTACGTGAATGTTCAATGAAGGGGTCATCCGGTAGAAGAGGCAATTTGGGAGACCGAGCATAAGATACGCAACTGTTATCCTCATCTTTTCACCACTCCAGGTATAATTCTAAACCTGTTCGAGGACGAACGTTTGTTTAAGAGGTGGAGAATATAATGACCCAACCGGTCATTTTGACTTTTAGAATCATGTTCCTCTAAATAAAACTCCCCGTATGTGCTTTTATAAATTTCTGAATTGCGGGGATGGTTGGTTCGGGATTTGAAAGTGTTCGGGTTGAAATCGGAACACTTGGTTCTTTAAGCTAGCCTTAAAATATTAAGTTTGACTTCGGTCAATATTTTGAAAAAACGACCATGGAATAGAATTTTGATGATTCTAACAGCTTTGTATGGTGATTTTGGACTTAGTAGCGTGTTCAGAATTTTATTTGAAAGTCTGTAGTTAAATTAGGCATGAAATGGCTAAAATAGGAATTTAAGTTTGAAAGTTTGACCGGGGAGTTGACTTTTTGATATCGGGATCGGAATACAGTTTCAAAAATTTTTGTAGCTCCGTTATGTCATTTATGACTTGCATGCAAAATTTGAGGTCAATCGGACTTGATTTGATCGGTTCCGGCGTCTTTTGTAGAAATTGAAAGTTTCAAAGTTTATTAGGCTTGAATCTATGTGTGATTCGTGTTTTAGTGTTGTTGGATGTGATTTGAGGACTTGACTAAGTTTGTATGATGTATTAGGACTTGTTGGTATATTTGGTTGAGGTCCCGAGGGGCTCGGGCGAGTTTCGGATGCTTAACAAATCATTTTTGGACTTGGCTTAATAGCTGAAGTTCTGGTTTCTGCAGGTTCTGGTTTCCTTCTACGCGATCGCGTGAGAAGGTATGCGATCGCGTAGGGTTAATTGGGACTGCTGAGTTTTTGTTCTATGCGATCGCGTGGGCAAAGCCGCGTTCGCGAAGAGGAATTGAGGCAGCTGGGGTTCACGAGCATTGTTCTATGCGAACGCGTAGGCCTGGAAAGCTCGTGCTTCGCGCTCGCGTGTGTTATGGTGCGGTCGCGTAGAGAAGTTTTGGGGCAAGTGTATTTTGGTCTTCGCGATTGCATAACCTAGTACGCGATCGCATAGGGTTATTTTGGCAGTGAAAAATGTTGTGCTTCGCGATCGCGAGACTTGGTCCGCGATCGCATAAAAGAGAGGTCTGGACAGAATGTTTAAGTTCTGAAAATGGGACTTCGTCCCATTTTCCATTTTTAACGAATTAGAGCTCGGATTGAGGCGATGTTTGGGAGATTTTCAGAGAAAACATCGGGGTAAGTGTTCTTAACTCAATCTTGGTTAGATTATCCGAATCTATTACTGTTTTTAACATTTAATTGGTGATTTAAGTTGGAAATAAATTGAAATCCCTCTTGGATAGAATTGAGGATTTAAGGGTCAAATTATTATCGGAATTTAGTCATTTTGGTATGGTTAGACTCGTGGTTGAACGGGCATTCATATTTCGTAACTTTCGCCAGATTCCGAGACGTGGGCCCCACGGGCAATTTTTGAGTTAATTTCGAATTTTATTGAAAAATCTAGTATTTTCTTTTAGAATTGATTCTATAATTTTTGTTGACTATTTCGAATTAATTATGACTAGATACGAGTCGATCGGAGTCGGAAAATCGAGAAAAAGGCATACTACGTGATTAAATTGGAGCAAGTCGAGGTAAGTGACTTGTCTAACCTTGTGTGGGAGAAATTTCCCCTAGGATTGGTATTTTTAGTGATAAATTAAAATGTGTTGAAAGTCGTGTATACGAGGTAACGAGTGTGTACACGGGCTAAATGTGAAAGATTATATTTTTAAATTGTGTAGATCGTTGTTGCATATTAATTAAATAATTTTACCTTGTTATATTCTTTATCATTGATTTAAATATTTATACTTTTGAATTTGCTTGACCTTTTCATGCTAATTGCTTTACCTGTTTAGTTGAAACTTGGTTTCTTTTATTCTGTGCATTATTTGAAGGTTGATTTTCTTTAAATTAAATATTATTAATATGAATTATTTGACATTTTAAAGTTGGTATTAAAGCAACGTATTAAAATTTTGAAATATTATTTTGTTGAGTTATTTATTCCTGAATATTTTTGTGAGATTTTAGTACTCATTGTGATGGAGCCGTGAGCTATTTATTGTGGAAAAATATTATTGTTGAATTAATTTTGTATGATCTGTGAGCTCTTTATTATGGAAAAATATTGTTGTTAATTTATTGTGGCAAATTGAAATATTTGGGCACTTGAGGGGTAAATTGTGATACATTGTGATGTTGATACGCATGTAGTGGTATAAGGTTTGGGCGTTGAAACGCATGCGGTGAGATAAGGGTAGCTTGATTCGCGTGGCTAGTAGGGGAACTACTAGAAGTCATGCGGTGTGATAAGGGTGGCTAAAACGCGGGATGCTATTTCGGAAAAAATATTTTCTTTAAATAAATTGTGAAGGCTCCCGCGGTGATATAAGAAAATGAGATATTGTGAATTTATTTATGATTTGGGACTACGAGGCGGTACCTCGGGAGTGCCCTTGTTGATACTGATTTATGGCCGCAGTTACCTATGATTATTGTTGTGATTTTCTTGAAGTTAAAAAGAATTCTGTTTTGTTTCCATGAGGTATTAATTGCCATTATTTGGTATAATTAAATGGTGACATACTATTTGATTCATTTTCATTGTCATTTTATCTAATTATATTGTTAAACATTTTACCATGCCATTATTTATTTTTCAGTAGGGCCTGGCCTAACCTCGTCACTACTCTACCGATGTTAGGCTTCACACTTACTGGGTACCACTGTGGTGTACTCATACTACGCTTCTGCACATCTTTTTGTGCAGATCTAGGTACATCTTATCAGACCAGGCATCAGTAAACTAGCTGTACGAGGAGACTTCGAGGTATATCTGCCAGCGTCCGCAGATTCTGGAGTCCCCTTCTATCATTATCATGTTGCTTCTTTATTTGCTTAGGACTATGATGTATAGAGACATAGAGAATAAATTCTTAGAAGCTTGTGACTTATTTCTACCTGATTTTGGGAGTTGTAATTATTTGAATTATAGTTTATTTATTTTAGATATTTATTATTATTTTGCATTAATAGATTTACCTAATCTTAGAGACTAGGTGCCATCACGACCTCCTACGAAGGGAATTTGAGGTCGTGACATAGGCGTAGTAAAACAGGTTGAGTGTGTGATTCCCTATAGGCATGGTTTCTACTATTGTACATGGAAATTAAATAGCATATATGGCAAGTTGAATAAAATAATAAGTAAGTTAAACACAGAACATGCCAGTTAAGAGAATCAACAAGACTTAGAGGACATGTTGGTATTACAAGTTCAAACACTTAGCAAGAGATAACACATTGGCAGGAAAATATTTTGAGAGTTAGGGGAATCGGATTTTCTGAGATTATAAGTTCAACATATAAGGGTGCACAATGCCACACAAATTCAGAATAGAGCATTAACCTAAAGGATTTCAAATGTCAGTCTAGTACAATGAAAGTTCTAGCATGACAGTTCTAATAAAGTCTCGGATAGCATATCAACATACTCATGGTACAGCTTGGCTAATATCATGAAAAACTTAACATGATAGGGAATAGATAATAGTACAGAAACTTATGGCATAAAAAAGGGTAGATTAGCTACTCATTAACATACATATGAGGAAAAATGGGATGTTTATCTAAAAACTTAGGTGGTGCTGAAGATAAGGATTACAAATAGCAAGGAAGCAATATTACAACATGAAACCCATATAGTTGTGGCTAGCATACAAAGGACAGTCGATTAAACACAAGACTCAGCACTAAATAATTCATTCAAAGTAGAGGGAGGTTTTCATAGAGTTTTAGTAGTATCCAAACCAAGGCATGAAGGGGATTCTATAACTAATAACATATAGTCATGACAATCAGATGTAAAAGAACACATGAAATAGGCATGCATTGAAACTCAAAACTAAAACATGTTCAGATGCTAGAAAAATACAGAGGTACATAACTGATTCCAGAAGAGAACAAGGAAATTCAACATAGAACTACAGGATATAGTGAAGAACACATATTATCCTAACGCAAACTAAGAACAAACTGGAATCTATCACATGTACTAAAATGCATTCAACTATCAAAGAATACAAAATGACATGGGAGTATCATAGCAATACAATATCAAGGATTCACAACTAACGAAGGAACTATGCTCACAGAATTTTAAACATCTTTAGTACCTAGAACACATAGAGATATACAGAAGGAAGAGTATTGAACATTACCAGAGTTAAAGGCACTAATCAGTAGCAAAATTATACGAGCAAAAGAATAAAGATTTTAGGATACTGGTAGTAAAAACCCCAAATATCCGATGCTTCAGAGTTCACAAGAGCCTCGTAAGGGCCCCGAGTAGTTCTTGCACCGGAGGAGGTTGATAATATTATGGCCTTGGCTTTCGGCAGGCCAAAGAGCCAAGTATTTTCAGAGAAGATGAACGAGTGAGGAAAGTATATTGAGTGCAATAGCAATAAAAACTTTTTTCTGTCCCTTGAAGAGAATTGGGGAGGGGTTTATATAGTGTTCGGTTAACCAAAATCAGAAAAGGAAAACATCAATCGAATCACAAAAATAAGGAAAGAGTTACATGCGAAAACGATTTTGAATCGGATTAGGAGAAAACCCAACAAACCCTAGTTGACAGAAATCAAAGATTGGCCGAGGATCTTGGTGAATCGGAACCATATAGCCTTGCTATAAATGTATATAGACGAAATATCGTCTGGATCCTTACGATTAGATTCCCTTGATTCGAAGATTTGTACTTGCCAAAATAGAGCAAGTACTATGTAATACCGTAAAGAAGTAATCGGTAGCGAAGGAAAATAAATATGGTAAGTCCCATTGTTAACAGGATTAGGAGAGGGATTGGTGAAGGGCGACGATTAGGGTTCTTCAGAGAAAAAAGAGGGGGGGGGAGGGGGGAGGAATTGAGGGGTTCAAAGGCGGCGAAAATGGGGTTAGGGTTAGGGTGATGGGATATAAGGAAGGTGGTGGAATTATTATGGACAGTTGATCATTTGAGATCAACGGCCAGGATTGGAATGGGAGTGGGGCGGGTTCAAAATGGGTCGCGACCGGATTTTTTTTAAAAAGGGTTGTTTGGTTTGGGCTGCTGAATGGTGTAATGGAGATGTGCCAGCTGCTTTGGGCCTGGTTTTGGTCCGAAATTAACCAAAAATTTGTCTAAGAGTTAAATACATGAAATTATTTTAAATAAAAATAATTAATAAATAATAAAATATTACTTATGCAATAAAATGACTGAAAATAATAACTTAACATTTATAAAACATAAAAAATGCTATTGTAGCATGAATAATGTAATAATTGTAATTATGCATAGCATATAGGCTATTATTATAAAATTACATAAATAACTAAAATATCGATATAATTATATGAAATAATATAAAATATTTTAAAACATGTATGTGAGTGTAAAATAACGAATTTGGATGATTACGCTATTGCAAATAATTTAATAGAATAATTAGTAAGTATTCAAGTAATTTAAATGCAAGAAAAATCAATTTTTTAAAGCTTTAAAATTATAAAACATTATAGAAAATGCTTGTATAAATCTTGTAAATTAAGTAATGATGCAAAAATGATATTTTGAAAGTATATATACTTATTTAAAAAATATGAGGGCAAAATTGGGTACCAACACTTCTCATATCAGTATGGTGAAAAAATTACATATTAAAATGTTGGTCAAAGTTCATGTAGTTTAACTCTCGACAAAGGAAACGTATTAACTAAATAGGAACGAAAGGAGTAAAATTTATATATCAAAGGTGTAAATAAAATATAAAATAATAAGTTAATTATAAACAAATTATTATAATAAGTATTATTCGACAATCTAATAAATCTGGTAACTGAACAACTATAATAAGTTGTAGTATTATTTTTTTTGGTAAATAAAAGAAATTTTATTACCAAATAGAGTTTTGTACATGAAAGAAAAAGAACTACATATGCATCTTCAATCTGCAGCACATCATCTCAACAACTACTCAACCTCCAGCTAGCTACCTATTACAGATCACATCTCTAAGGTCTTACTAGCCTCTTCTGTATGGAGCCTCTTAAAAAAAACCATTTGAATAATTCTTCTAATAATGGTTCTCACACCAGTTTGCTTGTTTGATAAATTCTTTGGTTCCTTTTAATCAAATGTAATAAACACAAGTTGCCAAGACCATCCTATACACTTTTGCAAATGTATTTTCGCATCTAGCATGGTTCAATGCCCATCTTAGTTCTTCTTGCAACTCCTGAGTCTGCTCGAGATTCCCTTCCATTGTAAGAGTTTTTCCCATACCTGAGCAGAGATACTATAGTGAAAAAAAGTGGGATATGCTTTCAGCTCTTATGCCGCACAACGGGCATTCTTGATTGGTGATAATTTCCCATTGCAGTAGCCTATCTCTTGTATATAACCTCTCATGAGCAGCCAATCTTAGTATAAAGATCCATTTTGGGTAACCATAATTATTACAAACTATTCTTCTCCACTGCACCTTATTGAATTTCTACCAGCTATGGAATTGAAGAAATGATAGAGTGAGAGGTAAGCTTGCAGAGGAAGAAAATTTTCTTCATTGCTCAATCAGAAAAGAGATTAGAAGATAATGTCTCGCTTACAGGTAGTACACTAATTACTTCTGTTAATATAATCAACTAACTTAAACAATTGCTAACTTTTACTATTTACACTTTGGTCCCTCAATCTTCTATACGAGCTAATTCTTCACCATGGCTCAATACTCCCCCTGGAAAGTAGAAAAATATTCTTCACTCCTAGCTTGCTAAGAAGATGATGATGTTGTGCTTTGCCAAGTCCCTTTGTCAACATGTCTGCTATATGATCTTTGGTGTTTACACGAATAATTTTAATAACCCCAACCTTGACTTTCTCCCTAATAAAGTGACAGTCGATATTTATATGCTTTGTACGCTCATGAAATATTGGATTTGCTACTATTTAGATTGCAACCTTACTGTCACATATCATGTGCACTGGCTGATTCAGGTTGACTCCCAATTCACCAAACAAATAAATTAACCGGACCACCTCAGCAGCAGTATAAGCCATGCTCCTAAACTCTGCTTCTGCTGAACCTCTTGCCACTGTCTCTTATTTCTTAGATTTCCATGAAACCATTGCATCCCCATAAAACACTGGATAACGTATACCTGACCTTCTGGTTTGAATACAAGCTCCCCAATCTGCACCACAATAAGCAGTTAAACTTCCATCACTAGTAGAGGGAAGCAATAATCCTTGTCTTGGTGCACTTTTAATATACCTTACCACTCTCCTTGTTGCCTCCAAATGTGATTGTTTAGGGGAGTACATAAATTGGCTAAGTGTTTGCACAACAAAAGATATATCCGTCCTCATCATTGTGAGGTAAAGTAGCCTTCCAATTAGCCTCTGATATTCACCAAAATCTGTTAAGGCTTCATCCTGACTTCCATATTCTTGTGTAGATGTCTTCTTATCAAACTCTATTGATGTCAACTTCTAATTTATTTATAGAGGTGCACTTGCAGGTTTGGTCCCTGATAACCTAAGCTTTGAAATAAGCTCTAGGGCATATTTCCTCTGACTCGTGTAAATTCCCTTTTCTGATCTTGCAAATTCAATTCTCAGGAAGAACTTCAGCTCTCCTAAGTCTTTCATTTTGAAGAACTTCTGCAAATTCTCCCTCGTATTGTTGATTTGTGTGTTATCACTTCTTGTAATTATTAAATCATCTACATAGATCAATACCAAGAGCAAACAAGCATCATCCCTTTTGGTGAAGAATGGGTAATTATAGTGGCTTTGTGTGAAGCCCATTACTTACAAAGCAGTAGTCTATTTTATGTTCCACTGTCTCGAGGCATGCTTAGCCCATATAGGGACTTGTGTAGCCTGCATACCTTAGACTCCCCCTGCCTTGCAGTATCCTTAAAATAACCAGGAGGCACCAACATGTACACTTACTCAACTAGATCACCTTGTAGAAAGGCATTATAAACATCCATCTGATAGAGAGGCCACCTAGATTTTGCTGCCATAGCAATAACAGATCTGACTGTCACCATTTTGGCAACAGGTGAGAACGTATTAGTATAATCTAGGACTTCCTTTTGTGGGTATCCCTTTGCAACTAATTTAGCTTTGTACCTTTCTACCTCTCATGTAGCTTTGTATTTAATCTTGAATACTCATTTGCATCCAATGGCTTGTTTCTCGGGTTGTAACGGTACTATACCCCATGTGTGGTTAAATTCTAATGCCTGGATTTCTTGTTACATGGTATCTATCCACTTAGAATCCCTAGCAACTTTAGCAAAGGACCTGGGCTCTACTTCTGAGGAGTAAACTGTAAAGGCATTTGGAATAAGCAGGCTTTGGATGAGTATTAACACACTGAGTTTGATATTGGATAAGTGCAAGCTCCTTTGCCCTTCTATTGGAGGAGATAATCCTGCATCCATATGGGTGGGTTGAATATTCTAGGAGGTCTTCTGGGTACAGAATGAACAGTATTCACATGAGGATCTTCTTCTGGTAATACTGGATTAGGAGCAGAAGATGACTCAGCTTGTGTGTGATCAACATGAGCCAAACAATGAGGTGAAGTGAGGTACTGAGATTCTTCAGCTAAGGGTGCATCTGAGAGGACAAGTGATACTCCACATTCTGGAATGGAGTTATCAGAAATCTCAGCAGTCGGAGTAGAACTAGTGTAATCTTCTAAAGTATCAGCATGTAACTGTGCAAGTATAGGATAAACTTCATAATCAGAATCATACATATATGGACACTGCTCCATGAAAGGAGTTATGGTGTCTGATGTTGTTGGTGATTGCTTATAAGGGAAGGTTTCTTCTTGAAAAATGACATCCCTGCAGATAAAAAAAACATGATTAACAAGATCAAACAATTTATAACACTTTTGCATTAGTGAATATCCTAGAAAAACTGCAGGAACTGCTCTAGCTGAGAACTTGTCCCATTTCTTCAGATTAGCAGCATAACAAAGGCATCCAAAAACTTTGAGGTGATCAAGTGAAGGACTCTTGTTGAATACCAACTCATATGGACATTTTCTACCTAGAGTCCTTGTAGGAATTTTGTTAATCAAATATACTATTGTTAGGATACATTCATTCCAAAATCTCAAGGGTAAGTTTGCTTGGAATTTCAGTGATCTTGTTGTATCCAAGATATACTTGTGCTCTCTCTCTCTCTCTACGACCCCATTCTGTTGAGGGGTATAGGGACATATGCTTTGGTGTGTTATTCCTTCATTGTTCAGCAACTCCTTCAAGTGATTATTAAAGAATTCATCTCCATTGTTTGTTCTAAAGGTTTTAACACATGAAGAAAATTTAGTTCTAATCATACCAATGGAGTATTTCAGTGCTACAACTGACTCATCCTTGGAGTTCATAAGACACACCCAAATATACCTGCTGAAATCATCCACAAGCATCAAGAAATACATTTTACCATCATGACTAGTCATTCTAAAAGGATCCCAAACATCTGCATGTATGAGTTCATCAAATGCATCACTTTTATTATTGCTAATAGGAAATGGCAACATTATTTGTTTAGCTAAGAGGCATACAGTACAATGTTCATCACATTCAATAATTTTTGCATTTCTAAACATAGGTATTCTCTTCATAGCATCTATAGGCACATGACCTAGTTTCCTATGCCACAAAGGACCATTTATTCTATTTATAATTTATTGTAAAGAAGTAATAAGGCTAATTGGCAATCCTGCTTCACATTTATTCTTGATGGTCTGGTCCAACACATACAATCCATGCTCCACTCTACCAATCCCCTTCACCTTTCCATTGCAAATGTCTTGGAAGACACAACAGTTAGGAAAGAAGGCATGAAAGAACCCTAGATCTTTGGTGAGTTTATACACTGATAGCAAATTATATATAAACTGAGGTACATAAAAGCATATTTGTTATTACCAATCCACTAAATATGTTGGAAGTACCTAAGTGAATAATCACACTTGTTTCTCTAGTGGGCAATAATACCTTCCTCATATTACTCTTAGGCAGCTCCACAAAGTCAATATAAATATGTAGAGTAGCTACCATATGATTTGTTACCCCCGAGTCTATTATCCATCTGTTTTCCCTGACCATACTGAGTAAGGACAAAGGTATACCTATGATCTTAGCATGCGATGCTGTATCAATAGAGGTATTACTGGTCTTGTTCAGCATCTAAAGCTGCTGGTGGTACTGTTCTTCTGTGAAAAAGTTTTCTGCATGTGTGATGCTTGTGTTACCCTTTTGCTCTTGCACCTCTTGTAGTCTGTCAATTTGTACATTGTGTGCTGCAGTTTAATTCCTTCCAAATAGCTTCCTCTAGGATTTGAAATCTGCCAGGTATCTAATGAGCTTGTAGCATCCATCTCTAGTGTGACCCTTCATTCTACAGTAATCACAATATAATTGGTTTTTCTGCTTATAACCTCAGTGAATCCTTGTCCATTGTTATGAATTATTATATTATCTCCATGTCCTGTGTTATAGGCCATTGCTTGAGCTCATATATCTAAGTTACTGGGTCCAACAACTCTGGCTCTCTAACTTTCATCCTGCACCACCATTGCATATGCTTCATTAATGGTTGGAGTTGGAACCATTAGCATTATTTGCCCTTTTTCTTGTGCGAAAGATTCATTCAATCCACTCAAAAACTGCACCAAACGCTGTTACTGAATGTGTTCTAGAAACACTCTTGATTTAGAACAAGGACAATGAAGGAGTGAAAATCATAGCATCATATTCGTCCCACAAATCCTTTAGCTTTGAATAATAAGTGAAAACATGTGCTAGGCCTTGCTTCAATGCTATAATCTCATGATGTAGATTGTAGACTCTAGAAATATTTCTTTTGTCGAATTTCTCCTTCAAATCCTTCCACACATTATACGCAGATGACATCTATGCTATACTGCTATAGGGTTCTTTCGTCACATCATTCATTATTCATGATAATACAAATACGTTGCATCTCTCCCACTAATCATGTAGCTCCTTCCTAAAATTTTCCTTTCCTCCGATAAATCCAATTTTATTCTTCGTGAAAAGCTCAATTTTCATAGATTGTGATAGCAGATTGTAATTTTCAGTTCCTATCAGCTTGAATTGGATCAAAAGTTTCACTGGCGTATCAGAAGGTCGTAAGTACAATAGATGTGTGTGATCTAGCACAGTTTCATCATTCGTTACACTCTTTCCATCCTTAATCGCCATCTCCGCTCTGAATTGATAAAACCCTAGCTTATGGAATCAACAAACAATCTGTAATTGGACTCAAAAAAAAAAAGAGTAAACGCAAATCACCAGATGAGAATCAAAGATTTGCGCCGCTAAATCGTGGCTCTAATACCATATTGAATTTCTACTAGCTATGGAATTTAGGAAATGATAGAGCGAAAGGTAAGCTTACAGAGGAAGAAAATATTTTTTATTGCTCAATTAGAAAAGAGATTAGAAGATAATGTCTCGCTTACAGGAAGTACACTAACTACTTATGTTAATATAATCAACTAACTTAAATAGTTGCTAACTTTTACTATTTACACTTTGGTCCCCCAATCTTCTATACGAGCTAATTCTTCACCCTGGCTCAATATTAGGAAAGGAAAGTCACCTCTCAAACGAAGATACACCTTTCTTATGGAGAACTCAGACATACTCTGTAACTCGGCTTCCCCTATACCAACCTGTTCTAAGCAAGTTTTCGCCTTCAGTATTTTCTGCACCACCCAAGAAGACTGTTTGGCCACCGTGCCCCACACTTGCCCCTATTTGATAGGGTAGCTATACGCCCATTTGATGACCTAGAGTTGTAATATTATATTAATTGTGTAAAATATCGTTATCTAAGTTTATGTAACTTAAATTCCTGAATGTATAAATTTCATTTCTATATAGACAACAACGGGCTAAATTGAACATACACCTTAGTCAAATGCCAATTCCTATCATTGAATCCAATGCCTTTTATTTGGTGCCATCAACATTAAATGAAAACAAGACATATCATGACATACAAATATTCATACCGATAAATTGGGAGATCAGATTTATGTCTCATTATAAACGTTATTCAGTTATATGGAAATTTCGGTAGACATTGATATAATCTACTTACAACAAAAATCAATAAATAAAACACATAAATCTATTTAAAAATATTTTTTTTATTCAAATTATAACTGATCTGCAGAGTCGTTATATGGTAAAAACTGGTCAATTTGATTGGAAATAAGGATATCCAAATGTCATAAAGAATGCTTTGTGCCGGTCGTTTACATGTGCCTCACCAACTCGACAAGAAGTATAATTGAAATTTTGTCCTACATTACATGCTTATGCAGAACCCACTTCCAATAATATAATATATACTAAAATATAATATATAGTAAAATATTATCATGTCACGTCATTAAATATTTACTACTACCATATAGTATTACATTAACGCACCGGCCGCGGCCGGTCATCACTCCTTACTCATTATATCAAATGATTATAGAGGGGAATTGCAATAAAAGCTACCATCCCTTAAATTTATAAAGAGCATGAGTTCGTTATCAATTTAATTTGGACGTCACTGTCCAAAAGAATTATAATAACACAAACATGTTTTCACAGCATACCATTTATAAGATCATGAACAAAATCAATATAGGAAAGAGTGTAAGTGAACAGAAACGTGGTCCAAGTACTAACCAACAATAAATACACAACATATATATAGAATGAAAGTTCAAAAAATTCAGAAAAGCAAAAATCCTTCAAACAAGAATTTAATTTTACTCATCCGAGTGCTTCAAAATGCACTTTTTTGTATAAAGATGTCACTGTCCATAACAGCTGGGTAACAACAAAAGAGACTATCTAGCTAGGGTTTCCATTCCCAGTTCTAGATATCTCTTTATTCTGTTCAAAAAGCATAAACAAAATAATAATAATAATACAGATTTAACAATTACAGCCATTAGCATTCAAAAAGAGAGAGAAGGACGAAAGAACCTGCATTCTGCGGTACTATATATGCTTAGGCAAAGTAAATGGTTCTGTGCTAGCTTAAGGATATTTCTGAATTAACTTTGCCATGTTTTGTGATTCTGAGACTGATTCTCAATCGTCGTAGTATTAACTAGACCAGCTATGTTGAAAATATCGCTATGAGAAAGAGGTCTTAAACCCAAGAAATCTTTTGTCATATCATCATTACCATCATTTCCTTTCTTCGAATTCAAAATCCCAATGCCACCAAATTCATCTTCGAAATTTGACCCTTCAAATCCAGTAGTATTAGCAGAAGAAAACGAAGTCATTATAAAAGAAGTGGGAGATGGTGCACTTGTTAATGGACCTGTTACAGGGACTGTAGCAACAGCGGCAGCAGTAATAGTAGCAGCTTTATTCCCATATGAAGCTAAGCTATTGAAAAACCCAGTAGTGAGGTCTTCACGTGAGGACAAATTTAGTCCAAAATCAGTTGCGTTGTTGCTAACAGACTCAGCAGCTGCAGCAGACACGTGAAATTGGTGGGGTCTCATTAGCATGGTTGGGCTCGGGCCTGTGGCTGCTGCAGAGACAGTACTGGATTTGTTACTCATAGTCGCACCCATCTGTGCTGCCTTCTGCAGCAATGCTGTTGCAGAAATATGCGGAGAGGGTAGTGACCCTGTTGAACTGAAATTAAGACTAGGGTTAGGGTTTAAGTCTTGGCCGTGGTTCGGCGTGTAGTCCTGCTCGAACCTAGTGGATTGGAAAATCGACGAGCTTAGGTCAATGGGTTGAGGTGGTGGCGGACCAGGTCCAGGACCACCACCGCCAACCAACGGCTGGCAAGTCATTAGCCACGGCGGAATCTCAGGCCTCAAGTTGAAACCGGTTTGTTGCTCTTTCTTCAATGAAAATGCAGCTGGAAATTCATGGCTATTAAACTGAGATTGTTGAAACTGAAGGTTCAAGTGAGAAGATGAACCAGTTTGAGATGGAAGAATTGGATTTCCTGTTATTGCTCTTGCACTCTCTTCTGCTAAAGCGTCACAAAATGCTCTGTGTGTGATGAAACTATCCCTCCTAAACAAACAAAAAATAAACAAAAAGATTGAAAAAAACAAATATACTGACTACTGAAATATATGCAAAAATATTAATAATGCTACTCAATTACTGATGACTCTTTATGAATCATGTTCAAACGCCTTTGCTTTAGACCTCCAAGAATTAGAAACAAAATTCAAGATTTAGAGAAAAAAATATAAATTAAAGAGAATGAAGATGGAAAAAGAAATAAAGACAATTTTTGCATTGTAAAGGTATATGAATATTACTACTATGTGACTAGACTCTAGGGTGTGCTTTTTTTTAAATAGACTTTTTTTCATGACTTTGTGTATATGCTTTTAGAAAATATTGTATGATTTATTCCATGTTTAGTTACCTTGAGAAAAGAGTTCCACAATCACATCTATACTCTTTAGTACCACAAGTTTTAGAGTGAGCTTTCCAGTCAGATTGAACTGCATATTTCTTTGAACATTTCTCACATTTCCACTTCTTCTCACCATGTTTTCTGCAAAAGTGTTTCTTGATTCCAGTGAGATCTCCAAGTGCTCGAGATGGGTCGTGGTGTACACAACTTGGCTCTGGACAAACATAAACTTTCTTTCTTATTTCTTTGCTTGTTCTCTGCTTCAGTTTCCATGGTAAATTGTGTCCTCTTCTGTGAAGCTGCAAATTCTGATCTCTTTGGAATCCTTTGTTGCAGATTTCACAAACAAATCTATTGGTTGCCATTAGTGTCTTTGGTGATAAAGCTATCACTTCAGCACCAGGGTCTGTTCCAAAAAAGGGATAAAAGTTAAAAAGATTTTGTAAACAAAAATAAGGAAAGTAAACATCCTTTATTTTACTGACCTGGATTGCCTGGTTGGTTTCTCTTTTTCTTGATTTGATGTTGAGCTTGAATTTGTTGATTTGGAGGAGCAAAGTTATACTGAGGGGGATAGATTCCTCCGGTAGTATTATTATCATTTCTATTGCAAGAAGATACACTTGCTGCTTCACCAGATGCAGATGTTAAATTGGACATGTTTTCCTCTACAACAACAGGTTGATTTTGTTGATTCATAAAACCTTTTATCATCTTCTTCTTAGTTTTTCCTTCTTCAAGGTAAAATCTACCTGTTGATTGTGAAATTTAATATGAGTACAAAGATCTTTCCTTAAAATCAGTATAAATATGTTTGAGATCTAAAGACAAAAACAAACTTGGAAAAAAGATAAAGTATTAGGTGATATATAATGGACAAAATAAAGGAAAAAGAACACAGAATTGGTTACTTTGAGTTGTTTGAACCTGAAAAAACTTCAACTACCTTGTGGTTTCTTCTTCCTTTGGCATCAACCCACCAGACAAGTCTTGTTTTTTGTTCAAACCCCAAAAAAATATAAAACAAAGAGAAGAAGCAAGCTTAGGAGTTAGGAGGGAGAGAGCACTATTCTCATTCAAGTTTTCAATGGATAGTCTTGCTAAAATCAAGAAAATCCAATAATAACCATGCATATAAGAACAAATGAACTGGACCAAATTTCTTACAACTGTTAAGAAAGAGAAAGAGAGAAGAAAGAGGAGAGAGATATGGATGAGAAGAGGGAATCCTCTCTGTAATCCTCTCCACCCGATGAAAGAAGGAGACCACTCTACGGCTAACTCTGACGTGCACTTTCTGTCTTTTCTTTTGTTCTCTTCTTAAGCCCAGAAAAAATCTCTTCTTTCTTTATTGTATTTCTGCCTTTTAACAAAGTTCAAAAAACAAACTTTAAACTTTTTACTAGTAGTGTGGTAGGATATAAGAGATACTTGCACCTTTAATGTGAGGTTTAGAGTTCAAGACTTGAAAATAAAAAAAATTTCAATAATAACATTTCGGTTGTAAATAGATTACGAGTCGAATTAATCGGGACCACTGAGTTCTGAATAGCATATGGTTTTAAAAAAATTATGTCAAGAACACTTTTGCTTATTGAACCACCTTTCCCTTATCTCATAAATAAAAAAAAAGCAATACGGTGCACTAAGTTTCCGCTATGCACGAGATCCGAAAAATGTCGAATCACAAAAGTACAATTTTGCCCGGCATTTCTACAAGAAACTTTTTCCTAATTAACTCATTAAGTTAAGTGGAAAAAGCAAACCATGTAAAAAGAGAGTTTGATTTATAAGATTTTGAAATGAGAGAAAAAGTGAAGGACAGAGATGGAGATGTTGATTTTGCATACTATACTATACATTTTAGCATCATTGGTAAGAGTAGACCCCTCCTCTCAATGCAACTTTCTCTTATTTACATTGACATGATTGAGTTATTGATTAACTCTTAATACTAACATGCACACTGTTGCTTAAAAGTTTACTATTTTTTCTTCTTCTTAAGTAGCTTCTACTTTCTACCTTTCACTTCATTATCATTCATCCTTAATTTTTTTTTTTTTCAAAAGACAAACGTTGCAGAAATTTCTGACATACTGCAGTCCATTTAGAGTATTTTTCAAAAAAGGAAATGGAAATGGTGCGCTGCCTAACTTTGGTAAAAAATAAACACATGATACGAGTAAAATATCGGATATGAGATAAATATTTATCGTCGAACTTTATCCTCCTCCTTCTTCCTCTTTCCCGACTTAAATCCTAAAATTGTAAGGTAATTAACCTATGGACATTTTAGCAGTTCTTACTTCTTGATTAATTTCAAAGATCCCCATAATATTACCAAGAACATTTCGAAACCAGTGTATGTATTGAAATACGTCTATAATTTTTTTTTTACTTCACGGATCCCGGCGGAAGTAAAAAAGATATCAACCTGGAAAACTGAATAACTTTCTCGGGGTAAAAAGACTTCACCCTGAAAAATCTATTGCAATTTCATGACTAACAATGTACTATATCATCAGTTTCAATGTACTATATTAAGTTAACATGCACTATATAACCACCGGTAAAACAATAAAAATAGAGTGAATTATCGGATTAAACTATATTCTCCTGTCTCAATTTATGTGACGGAATTCAAATTGCAAGAGTCAAACCTCTTAATATTGATCGTAAATTCATAGAATCTTTTAATATTTTGAAACAAAATTCATAGATTTGAAAACTACGTAAAAAGTATTATAAGTCACAATAAATTAACAATTTAATATATCTAGAAGGAATATGAAAAAATTACAATCAAAGAAAAACTCAGACTCTCAAAATCGAACTACGCCACATAAATTGGGATGGAGGGAGTAAGAATTATTCCTCAATCTTAGAAGCCGGGACTATGTGTTTAGGGATAATCCATGTAATTAAGGATTAGTTGGGACAATTCCCAAAAATGAAAGAAGACATATATGCCAGCATATATATGAAGCAAATCCTACATAAAAAAAATATAATGTGCGTGCAAAAATTATTCAACATGAATTATCATCTGCAGACATTCAACATGAAGTTTCATCCATAGACACTTTTATCAGTTAATGTAGATCCATATGCCAATAGTATACAAAATATATAACAATAACAACCACAAACTAAGCGTAATCCCATAAATTGGGTCAGGAGTTAGTGTGTACGCAGACCTTGCCCCTACCTTATAGAGATAGGGAAGTTATTTCCGATAGACCCTCGACTCAAGGAACAGTGAGGATAAAGCAATAGCAAACAATAGTAACAACAATGTAATATGGTAACGGACACAAACGATACTACATGTAATAATAAAAAATCATGAATAGGAAATACAAAAATAGTGCTAGTACTACTGGCCAATAGTATACAAAATAAAAATAAAAAATATTAGAAATGCTCTATATTGTCTACTGGTTTATCTTTATAATGATTTTGTGAGAATTCTACAGTCACGCACATATGGTAAAACTCAGTGTGGTAAATTCAGTATCTAAGATTATTTATAAAATAAAGACAGTCTATTGTATACAGATCCTACTTTCTTTAGAGGGGAAACATAGGAGTTTATTAAGGGAATCAGAAATCAGCTTAGTTTCATGATCTCAAACAATGAAATTTTTTCTTTCTCGGTACATCACTACAATAGAATTGTCCTGAACTATTTTTCACCTACAAGAAATATACTAATTAGCATCTATAACTACAAGAGTTATGAGTATAAATGAGCCTAATAGCTGTACTACAACTATAATTGTATGTTGTAAATTGTAATGATATCATCTTCGAGTTTTCGGGATTAACACTTTAAAAAGCAAAGTAAATAAATAAAAAAAAGCAGTCTGGTGCACTAAGCTCTTGCTATGCGCGGAGTCCGAAAAAGGATCGAATCACAAGGGTCTATTATACGCAACCTTATCATGTCACTGTTTATGTGGCTTGAATCCGTGACTGGTCACATTAAATAAAAAATATTAAATATTTATTAAAATATGAAACAGAAGGTTGTCTTATTAGGTAGTGTTCAAATTTAAAAATATGAACCCACGTTTTACGAGGAAAAAAGTAAGGTAAAGTCGAATAAAATAATGGTATTGGTTTGTCATTTTCTTGTTTATTCTTCAATGATTTAGTTTTGGAAATGGGATCTTGCTCTACCCAAAGTCTCAGACATGCTCTCCCAGCTCATCTCTCACTTTTAAATAGTGATATTCTGTATCTGCTTTATTTTATAAATAAATAAATAAATAAATATTGTTTAAAAGGTAATCAGAAAACATAAACTAAGGGATAAAGCTCTAATTATGTGAGCTCCGAGAGTGCTGCTCGTGTTGTTCTCCACAAATTTATTAGATTCCATTACTAATTTACTATCAGAGTGGAGATCTCTTAACAATTCATGTGAGTAGATTGAAAACAGAAAAAAGAACGGGTTCGATGTAACTTGATAGAGGCATTTTAAGTTATATACACAATAATACAATTAAATTTTTTTCATTTGTTGCACCATGAGATCTCCTAAAAGATATCTACGGGTAAGGTGGTAACCCTTAATTAGTGAATTTGTAATTTAAAAATAAGGCAAATTTTTTACTATAACATGTAAAGATGACTTAATGTTGTAAAATTTTTTACGCCGTCAGAGATATAGTTTAACTCAAAAACTAAGCCAGAGAAAGATTAGTGAGTATCAACTTAATTAGGGATCACCAAGGGGTGTGATAAGATGAATGTGATCCCTCCGCAATCAATTAAAGATTTCAAGTTTGAACTCTAGAAATGAAGAAATTTACTTGGTACAGGAGTACGGCTTCCCCCTAAGAGCGGCGCAAATGAGAATTAATCAGGTTAGTAAGCAGGCGTGGAGCTAGAGTTTAGGTTACTAGTTCAGCCGAACATAGTAGCTTTAGTCCAAAGAAATAACTTAAAAATACTAGAATTTTGAAGTTATAAACTTCAACAACAACAGCATACCTATTATATTTTTACAGTGTAGGGTCTGGATAGGATATTACGTATGCAAATCTTAATACTATCTTATAAAAATAGAGACGTTATATTTTATAGACCTTAGGCCGAACTCATAAATTTCAAATTATGATTTTAATTTGATAGTAAATTTCGAGTACGGAATGGTTAAAGAAAATAGAGACGTAGGAAATCAAGAAGGGATGTTCACGAGGAGGCAAAGGGAAAAGAAATGGGTCCATAGCTAAATGATTGAGGAATTACAGGACCCACGAAAACAGAGCTGTATATAAATCATATTATGCATGACAGCAAGAGATGATAGAATAGAAGAGAGGTGTGTAAATCAGGGGTGGAGCCAGAATTTTCGTTAATGAGTATCAAAATATATAAAAATTACATGTCAGAAAATTAAGGGGAGTCAATACTAATATATATACATAAAATTTATTTCTTTACCTATCTATACAGTGTATTTTTCCCGTGAATGACACTCCTTCCTAGAATGTGGCTCCCCCACTGGTGTCAATTTGAGAAACAATTCGGGTTACGCAGAAAGAGTTAGGAAACAACTGCATAGAGACAATCCAACAAGTCCGATAACGATGTGCACATGAGCCTTCTCATTCTACAGTCCACATTTTTTGGGGAATAGCATAATTCGGGTATATAATATAAGAGGAAATTATTGCAAATAACATATGGATATTGGCACAAGAGGAAATTACATGTAGCATCACCATCATCAATCCTTTTGTTTCCCTTCGATTTCATTTATTTACAAACAAATTAAAGTGTACTAATACCACTAGCGGAGTCAAAAATTTATACAAAGAGATTAAAAAAAATACTAAAATTGTCACACTTGGGATATACTTAAAGCAATTTTTGAATTTCATTCACCATTAGTTTTTTAACACGCTTCATCTTTATTAGAGGGTGGTGATAAAAAAAGAAAATAAAATTCAAATTTTTTTCTATCTGTTTAAATCTTGGTGGACATAGTTATATGGAACTCAAAGGCAGATCTATGTGTAACCTTGCGGGGTCACTAAACCCCCTAAATTTCGGTAAAAATCTTGTATATGTATATGTGTATACCTTGAAAATTATTAACTTAAATTACTTGGTACTCTGAACAGTAAAAGCCTTTAGGGGATTCTTGTTAACAATAAAAGCCTTTAGGGAATTTTTGTTGAGTAGAATACGAGTGTCCCTGTCAGTCGTCGTATTAAAATTCTCGATCCGTCTCTGCCAATACTTATGATGATGAAAGATAATATGTATCCCGTAAAATTAATTGAGATACGTACAAACAGTCCGGACAATACAATTATAAAAATAAAATAAAACTTCAAAGCGTGTGGGTGATGATAAAAGGAAATTGCAGACCGTCCTACGGGTGAAATGAAAGCAATGCCGTGAGCAACAAGATTTGTGGTAGAGTGTTAAGTACTCATTCTTCCTTAATCAGAGATTTCGAGTTGGAATCCCTGGGTATGAAGTCGCCTTTGTTAGGGAGCGCTTTACTACCAATGTGATACTTTCCGGTGCGAATCCGAATTTAATTGGGCCCCAATATAAATATCGGACACCGATTGGGAACCAAAAAAGAAAGCAATGCAGCGAGACGACTTTCAACCCAAAATTAGTTAATCTAAGAGAGGAAGCTGTGGAAAAGGAGTAAAAGGGAGGGTCCGATGATGTGGACTAATGAGCGGACTTGACAGTACACGTAGCAGCGCGTGGGCCTTACCGTATTCCCATTTTCAAACCTCATGCAAATTGCGTCCGTATAGGCTGTCTTTGTCTCGGCTTAGCTCTCCTTCTCTTTTTTTTTCCTTTTTTGGTTAAGCAAAAATAAAATTTGAATTGTTTTAAATTATGTTTAATAGAACACTTCTCTGATGAGAAATAACTTTCAATCCTGGACTAGTAGGAATTGACTAAATGAATTCTCACTATTTATGTCATTTTATTTAAGTTTTTCATAGTCCAATAATATATAAAGTTAAATTGTCAAGCATTAAACGTTCTCTACATTTTTTACTAGCGTATAATTCTTCCACAAAAGTATAGACTGAATATCAAATGCTGAACCTTAAGCAAACCTAGTAACATGATGAAAATAAAATTTCAACTATTTCAAATAACCAGTATAAATGTTTTTCTTCTGTTGTAGTATATCCTATTTTATTTGGTTAGCATGGATTAGAAGAAATTGTAAGTATTGAAAATTTTCTTCCATGTGATTATAAGCTCACCTGGTCCCTGTTTAAATAATTCACTTCATGGTTTCGCATCTACTGATCACTTTGATTAAACCATCTCAAGTGAAGTTAACTTCTGCTATTTTATCATCCACTACTAAAAATTCGCCAAAAACCGATCAAGGTCGACCGACCAACTTTGATCGGTTTTCTTTGGCGCAAAAATGCAGGAAACTATTTTTGAGTCCCGCGAAATTTATGTTTCAAGAAACCGACCAACTTAGGTCGGTTTTTCAATTAAAATAAATAAAAATTAATATTAAAAAAACCGACCAAAATTGATCGGTTAATTTGGCGGGTCATTTAAAAAAACCAACCAACTTTGGTCGGTAATTTTACTTTTTAATAAAACCGACCAACTTTGGTCGGTTATTTTCGTGCGAAAATACAATTAAAGAGTATAAATCAAATAAAAGACAATCTTAAAACAAAATGTTCAATGGTCTAGTGGTAGAATAGGATCCTGCCACAGTATAGACCTCGGTTCGATTCCCAGATGGTGAATCTTTTTATTACATAATTAAAATACCGACCAACTTTGGTCGGTTTTCTTTGCAATATTTTTTTTTTGAATTTAATTGACCGACCAAAGTTGGTCGGTATTCTTTTCCGACCATAAAAATACCGTCCACAGGTAAATGGTCGCGTTTTGGTCGATTTTTGGCCATTACCGACCAACGTTGGTCGATTTTTTTGGTCGTTTTTTACCGAATTTCTAGTAATGATCCCCGTATTCACGCAGAATCCGGGGAAGGATCGCACCCCTAGAAGCGTGATATAGGCAGACTACCCTAATGCAAACATTAATTGCTGTTTACATGGCTCTACAATCTAATTGTGAAAATATAAAAAAAAATGAAAGAAGGTTAGGTACTGCATCATTCTAGGTAGAGAGCAGGGCATAAAAGAACAGAAAAGCTTTTACAGGTACAGGCCACAATGGGGATGAAGTTAGCGCACAGACCCTCAAGTTGACCACTTTGTAGCCCATGCTTATCGAAAAGGGAAGTACCAATACTCAATAATTCCGTCTAAGATGCTGACTCCAAGTTGTCGTATTTAGAGATAAGAAAAATTGTCATTTGCCCTGGCTGCTCATTTTGAACTTTCCACACCCTCCATTTGTTTTTCTAATATTAATTTTTTGTAATAGACGTGCACCTCGATTAATTCCACATAATACTTGTTATATCCTATCAGTACAAGTACTAAATAACTCTTTGTTCAATCAAAACTAGAACATATAGAAAGAAAACACATAGTAGTATTTTTTACCTCCATTGAAATTTGAACTTGAAACATCGATCATGGCTATCACCTCATTTTATTGACCACTAAACCACACCTCGAGGGTTTTATATCGTCCATTTGTTATCTTCTCCTTTCGTCCTTTTCTTCACCTCCAATTTTCTATATATTCATCTCTTTTCAATTTTCAAGTTATGTTAAAGTCGTATTCGTGTTTCAAAAGACCACGATTTGATAATTCCAAAATCTGCAACTTTACTTACAACCCTTTCATCATTACTAAACAAGATGCCCAGGCTCCAAATCGCTACTGAAATATAGTTAAAAATACCAACAATTGGGAAAAGAAAGATAATTGCATAGTGTTAGTATGTCATGGAAGAAGACACACGTCGGAGTCATGACCATGTTGAATGCTGAGGAATAAAAGAAACACAAAAAGAATATGAAGGAATTCAAAAATTATATATGGTTGAAAATATATATTCATATTGAGTTTGCAGTCTGCATCCGTTGGATGCAATTGTATTTTGCTCCCGCTAGACTTAAAATCCTAGATCAGTCTTTCAATACAAATAACATCTCCAATTTGTGCTTGTAAATTGTTTTGGTAAGCAAAAGCCAATTGTTGTCCTGCCATACCATTGAAACTAAAATATGCATATTCATAGGAATGAATTCGCGAGACTTCACATCGGCCCCAAAAACTGTGAAGCAAATTCCTGAATGATCAATTTATTCAGAAAGAATAGCCAGGTTAATCGAGTAAGACCTGAAAGCCTACAAGTTCACTGGCACTCGAAGCCCATCGTAGCTAAGCTGCACATCAATACCTTCCGACTCCCTCAGTTTCAGTAGCCTTTCATTTACTACTTCATGATCCATAAGATGCATCATGCCTACACATGGTATTAAAACAGGCGCTCGTTAGCTATGAAGTTCTTAATGTGCATCAAGAATCAATTATAATATTATTATTAGTTTTCATCAAGTAATTTATATAACCATAGTATAATAAAAATAATTCTCAAAGACATACCAAAACTCCAGTATTAGAAGATAAATAAGGTCTAAAATCCATAAGCAGAAGGAAACGAATCTTATACATATACGAAGGACCAGCAGTTAAGACAATAAAAGTAAAATAGAAAAAGAAAGAGCCAATATACAAGTGCATACCTACCGAAAATTCAAAAAAAGAAAAATGAAATAGAAACAGAAAGAGCCAACATACCTGTGAAAAGTGTTCGTTTTGGTTTGATTTTCCGCACCTCCTCCAGAGCCTTCAAATGTTATCGTGGAAATGTCAATGACAAGAAATGTAATCATTCAACTGTTAAAATCTCTAGTTACCACTGTCCCCAGAAAAGAAAAGGATACAAAAGATTAGAGCTCACCCTTGGAAGTCCAAAATGTGTGGAGGAAGATCTATCTGGCCGCAAAGCATCCTAAAAATGTCAGGAGACATTGCTTAATTAGTTTAGCATTTATCCTTAACCAATTGCTGGCTAAAGGAAAGCAGAGTTCAAAGGAAGAGAGAGAAAGACCAACCATGATAAGGAGTTCACAGTCCTTTAGAAGTGGGTAAGTTTCTTCTGGTATATCGCTTACATCACTAGGAAAGCCAGGCCAGGGTACGGAGAAAGAAAACATTAGTGGCTAATATTGCTGCCTGCTGCTAAAAACTTCAAAGCGAGAGAATAAGGTTTACCTGATATAACAGGTATCCCCAAATCGAAAGCCTAAAGAACGATAACCAGAGCCATGCCACACTGGCAAAGGAATTATCTGCTAGGGAAACCAATCGAAATCATTACCGTGATAACTAACCATCTCAACTTACTATGAGCAAAATGTTTTAGTACAAATAAAAAGGGATGCTATTAGAGTAAAAGTATTAGTGAATGCAACTAAATCAACTAGTAGAGTAAAAGTAAAGAGCCTCAACCTCAAGATCATGTACAATGAATGGATCTTCCTTTATGATGTTAAATTGCAACTCTGAGACTGCAGCTCCCGGTATGATACCACTTTTGTCTACCAAATAATAATGGGTTTTCTTCATCACCTAATGAAAGAAAATTGTGCACATTCTGAGCTAATAAAAATAACAATTTCTGAAGCAAGTTACATCAACTCAAGCATGTCACTATCTCGGAGTGGCAGACTCTACTGGCGAACTTTAAGTAAAATGTAGTAACTTTTGAGAAATTCTATCCAGTAGCTGGAAAAAATATCTTTCCAGCAAACAGATATGCCGTCCAGCATTAATTTTTTTTTTTTTTTTTTGGTTTGCCACCAGATGTCCGGTAACCGATTGGGACCAGACTGATTTGGATTTGTGCCACGTATGGCCCATTAAGGGTGAAGCACTCCCTACAAGGTCCATTCCCGGGGCTCGAACTTGAGACCTCTGACTAAGGGTGGAGGGATCCTATCCATTTCACCACAGCCCTTGGTGATCCAGCATTTAATGTTTGTTGCACAGTCCCTACAACCTATCTTTAAGTAGTTTGAACAATTTCAACTAGTACATGAATAACTTTATATCATTGTGCATTTTTGCAATCTAGTCATATATATAGAACCTTCAGGAGAAGTTCTCTGTATATTATATGAGTTTCTTTGATCTTGCACTGCTCTAATTTGTTTGCTTGGACACAGTAAACAACACATGATCAAGGTATTAGTTATCAAGAAAATGATAAAGGATGAATGAATTCAATTCCATAATCACTCAGCTAACTGAGGGATGCTAACAATGTAAAGATGCATTATCATTTAGTAGCACAAATGTTCATTGTATAACAATAGAAATCAAGAACTGCATCTTATGAATTTCAGAAGAACTCAGACCTCAAAATCACGACTGGCCACATAAATAGGAATGGAGGGATGGACATTGTTAGTCCAATCGCGAAGATCATCCAAACCTGCACAATAATTATCTTCATTTATTGGAGCGTGTGCAATTTGCATAGATATAGAGAAAGGAGGACCTTGGGGAGGGGGTTATGCAGGGAATGTACAGGAAAAGACATATCCACATTGCACTAAGCATCACAAGTGATTTTATCAGAGACCTCCAATTGCATCAGCATGAGAATGAGTTATAATGACCGCGTCAACTGTTCTTATCCTGACACAGAAGAACTAGTCACGAGTAAGGCATACGGATCATAAGCAAAAAGTTATGAACATTCTTTTTCTTCATTAGAAGGCAGAAAAGTTAATACTATCAGAGTATCCAATAAATGAAAGGAAACAGCAGTTTGAAACAATTAATCCTAGAAGAATAATACTGAAATTCTGTTGTCTAGACAAGTTAACTCAGCGAGTCCAAAATGCTCTTCAAACTATATCTTGAAACAAGCTTATACCGTTGTTTATGTATGCAATCAGGTTCACTATCACAAATTTATAAGTCCTTCCATGATATACTTAGGACGAAATAGACATTTTGTTCTATATGAAATACCAAGCAAATGAAATAATAGCACTATCACATTGTTTCCAGCATCACCTACTAATGCTCGCATGTACTCGTCAGGCACACAATAGGTCATGAAAAGCTTCTATCAATATCATAAGCAATAGTGATAGAAGAATGACACGAGAAGAGTTCATAGGATGACACAAGAAGAGTTCATAGGCAAAAAGTTTTCAGCACTTCCATTAGCAAATGTGATACACAGTCTTCCTAGCTACAAGGTTTTCTTTCATGGCAGGGAACAATAAGAGTTATTTTGCGACATTCCTTTTTTCCCCTTTATAAGCAAAAGAACTAGATATGAAATCTTATAAGAGTGTTATAAACCTTTTAATTGAAACATATTGAGCCAAAAGGCAGTATCGTCCCATCTTGACATGCTAGAAGAAGCAAACTGTGTCATCACTCAAAGACATCACTCAAGAATAATGACAGATTCAACAAAAGAACCATAGTTTATGGTAACTGATTGAGCGGAATTTATGACATGCTGATCCGTTGATGTGGTTAGGAATAGAACTGTCTATGTGGAGACACAGAGCAGCATCAAGATAATCACAATTATCTATAACATGTGTAGGTTCTAAGGCTGAAGCTTCTGCTATAAAGATCCTACCTATCTACTTTCCCAACAAGGTCCAAAATGAAGTACTCCTAACAAAAAGCAGAAGAATGAGTCACCCAAGACTGGAATCTAGGAGGTTGACACATGTAGCCTTAACCCTTTACACAAGAAGATTCTTTTGTTGTTTCATATAGTAGCAGATGAAGTTTATCCACTTAACAAAGATAATATCAGTCATCACATACATTCACAAAGTAATAGATGAGGCCAAGTGCAAGAGACTTACCCATAAGCAGGAAACCATCTCAGAGCACTATGGTAGAAGAACCTGGATTGCACAAAGAGAAACTGCTCTTAGACAACAACACTCAGAACCAATAGATTTTTGTTTTTCCCACAATTTTATCTATTTTTCCGGATAACTTTAGGGTTAGACAAGATGATGCTATGTAAGCATGTAGTTGAATCATGGTTGACCAAGTTGACTGAACAACTTAATTCAAAATACTACCTCCACTCCAAATTAAACATCATCAACAACAACAACAACTAAGCCTCAGCCCAAACAAGTTGGGCCCCGCTATATGCATCCTCACTAACCATATTACACCATATAAACTCATCCCAGGCCAATATTATACAAAATAAAATTAATAATAGAGTAAGATTAAGAAGTACTAGAAGTTCTTATACTTTCTACTAATGTATAAATCTCTGAAAGGATAAACAACTCCTAGAAAAGCATAGGACGTAAAGTTAAAGTGCTGACATGACTAAATTCCAAATTTAACATCAAGAATAATATTATGAATTATCTCAAAATGGAAAAACCATTGAAACACTAAAGCATTTACAAGCTATCATGATTCAAAATTGATCTCAATCACCATTCCTAACTATTGTACTTTAAAGTCTCTCTGACATACTTGCCAACATCGATAAGGATGTTACAGTTTCCAGAGGGCCTGGTGTGACGAATAAGGATGCCGGTGTTCAGTCTCCTATTTCTGTTACCCGGTTCATTAGCTTTTGTGCACACCTGTAATAGGACAAGTTCATACAAAATCAACCACTAATTTAATTCAGCAAATACTTTCAACCCTCTAAGATGCCACATAAGCACAGAGTAGTTTTTGCAGGCTTACAGGGCATGTCTTCAAGGGGTTAGTGAGGCAGCTCACACGTGGAATTCCTTCACTTGTTCCTGTTCCTATAAATATTATTTCAGATTTGTCTGTAGATACCTCAGCTCCAGTTTGAGAACTTGCAGTACCTGTAACGTGATTAAAACTTTTTTATTGTCGAGTGAGAAGAATCTTATTAATGCAATTCAGTTATAATTATATCTCAATTTGAGTGAAAAAAATTCCCTTTGTCTCCTTCTCTTTATAGAAGATCAGAAAAAAAAAAAAAAAAAAAGACAAGGTAGTTAACCAAACGCTCAAGGAGTTATTGAAAATTAACCAGAATTGAGAATATAAAGACTTACTAGAATGAATAGAAGCTGTGAGGACCCGTTTGAATTGAGAATACCCTTTCCTTGATACCAACAGTGAATTGTTGTTATTGGTGAAGGAAAATTGGCGGGTGGAACGGGCGATAGAGAAAAGTTTATGGGGAGGAGGACGAACAATTCCAAAAAACAGCACCATCTTGACTTGGTAGGGACTACTGGTTATGCTTTTGAGGTTCCGATGTATTTCCGGCACCTGAACTCCCCGCACCGGCTTCGGTTCCGTTCACTGTTTGATTTGTAAGAACAAAATACGTTCCAAACGAACAAAATACCTTGGGCCGTGCAGAGTTTTGGGCTTCATCTATGTGTTTTACGGTGTAAAAATTGTAGCTACGCTCAAACGAAAAAGGGCTTGAATTGCACCTGAACTTTCAGATTTAGTATAAAATTATCCCCTATCTACCTATTAAGTTAAATATAAAATATTAATATTCTAGCTCACAACTGCCCTATATAGTTAACGGCCCAAATCTTCTTTAAAATTAAAGTTATTTTTAATGACGTGCCATTATACTATTCATTGATTTAAAATCCAATCAAAATATTTCCAACCCAATCATTCTACCTGACCCATCAAATTAAACCTAACATAGCCGAT
This sequence comes from Nicotiana tabacum, assembly GCF_000715075.1. Lineage (NCBI taxonomy): Eukaryota > Viridiplantae > Streptophyta > Magnoliopsida > Solanales > Solanaceae > Nicotiana > Nicotiana tabacum. Next base: position 4,483,848 of record NC_134083.1, on the reverse strand, counting down.
GATTTGTATACCCAAGAACCACCTCCTCATAAAATATAACTAATACTCCCTTTCCCTATGTAAATTAGGGTTCTTTTTACTCTTCCCTCTTCAAAGTCTGAAAATTAGAGTTCTTAGATTTTCTCCATCTTGTTTTAGCTTTAAAATGTCTGAATCTTCTTTTGCTTCTTCTCCTGACCAAGGTGACATCCGTACATGTTATTGTGGATTGAATGCCAACCATTTTACTGCTACAACAACTTTGAATGGTGGTCGTATATTTTACAAATATTGTCATTATGAGACTAATGGTTGTCGTTATTGGAAATGGCGCGATGAAGAACTTCCACCTCATGTGTCAATGTTTATCCACAAGCAAAAAAATTCGTTGAATGCCCTTCGTCAAGAAAGGAACAACATGAGAAAGATTGTGGATGATATGGTTGGTAGTCAAGCTGCATATTTGAATAATGTATCATTGGAGGAGAAAGTTTCAAACTTGGAGCAGAAATTGAAGCGATGGAAAAGACTTGTGATATGGTCATGGACTATTTTTGTTGTTTTTGTAGCTGGCAGAATGATATATTGAAGTTGGTGGCCTCTAATATTTTGCGATTGTTGATGAAAAATTTCAATAGATCTACATATCTTATGTTTCTTTTATATAAATTAATTAGGTTTAGATATGATGTCCTGGTTGTATTAATGATGAAATTTGCTGATATTAATTATTTAAACTGGTTATTTTGGTTGTTAAATAAAGAAAATCTGCAGATTTTAGTTTTCTCAATTAGTTGTTTTGGGTGGTTAATGAAGGAAATTTGGAGATTTTAGTTGTTTAGATTGGTTGTTTTGGTTGTCAAAAGAAAGAAATTTGCAGATTTTTGCAATGGTTTATTGTAATGTAATCCATGTTCGGTCAATGAAAACTTTTTAGTTATCTATGGCACCTTTCCTTGTTCATGAACACCTTTTGCAGAGCAGTAGAAATGAGATTTTAACTGTTAGCTCGTATTAAATTTGAAGAGTAAATTGAAGCCACAATATTGGATAAATTTTGCTCTCTACGTAAGGAAAGATGCAGCGTACAAATACATATCATTCTTTTTCCTTGAGAACAAATGCAGTACTCTCTTTTATAGCATGTTGCATGCCCAAAGCTAAGAATTTCTTTCATATATCAGCACCTTGATCTAGACATACGCTTCAATGAATGGAACTCCATATGAGTCTTCATTGGACTAAGGTAGATTCTTGTGTTACTGTGATACCAAATAAAAAATCACAAATTATTTCTCTTAAAAGCAGAATAAAAGTCAATTACAATTTATAAAACTTCATAATCATGCCAACACTGACATAAGGTTGAGAACCAAATTTGATGCATTTCTTCACTATCTAACCATAACCACTATTGTTGTGTTTGCAACGTTTTTCAAGATAATGGCAGAAGCATCATTAACCAAGAAAGATTAATTCTCACTCCACTTCGTCAAAAGGGTTGACAAACACTTATAGTGAAAGCCAGATGTCCCAAATTTAAATGTAGAAATAATGTAATAGATAAAAAAATAATAGACAAGTTAAATGTAGAAACAGAACACTTTATGACAAGCAACACTTCTTTGGAGATTGACATAAGAAACCCAAGAAATATTACTATTGAAAAATCCATCATAATGGTAAAACACACAGAATTACATCTGATTTCTTATTTGTGACAGATTCATGGTTGATTCAAAATAACATAAATGTAGTCTCAATCAACAACTGATTCTCCACTAAAATAACAAAAAATAAGGTCTGATCAATCAGTACATAACAGTTATCACACAAAAGTCATTGAACTAAAATAAACAACTCTACTGCTTGGCCCTTTTGGTCTTGAGTTATCTAATTCTTTTTTATTTTTCTATTACCAACTGTCTTGCGGACATAGCTGATTTGCCTTTCATGTGAGCTTCTTTGGTGAATAGGGCAGATCGGTAGGCACATTGACACCATCTACATCTCCTTTGAAGCTAATTTTTCCGGTACCAATAGGTTCTTGATGCAACTTTCTTTATTGAATCCTTGTCTTAGTTTCAGATATCACCTTAGGTATCACAACCGACTCTTCATCTTCATCTTCATCTTCATCTTCATCTTAATATTCATCATTAGTTATTGTTGAAGGTGCAACAAATTATTGAAGTGTGTTTGATAGTGCAACAGACCTTGTTTGAAGTTTGGTTACAGATACTTTTCCTTGAGCTATATTTGAAGGTCCAGCGGATTGACTGGAATGTTGAGCAGAGGTCATTCTCACTCGAGGAGTAGGCATGAAGACAAATTATGAATTTTGACTATCTTGGGGTGTCGTTAAGGGTACATCTTGTATTGTCTGGGAAGTTCCTTCACCATTAGCCTACAAGATTTATTCATTAGAAAACATTATGAATTAAATTTTTTTGTTAGTTAAGAAAATATATGAAAAAGACTGTTACCAAAGGGCATTTTCTTCTGTTGTGACTTATTGTACCGCATAACCCACATGTCATTTTAAGTCCCTTTTTTAAAGTTGACCATACGCCCTCCCTCTTCCTAGCCTCATCATTTTCTCCTTTTCTCTTTACTTTTGGTCTACCCACCATTTTATGTACTTATGGTGGTTCCATTGCATGTTGTGGCCCAACTTTCCAGAATTTCTCATCTCTCACATGTTATAACTTATGCATGTATACCAACATATAAGCTTCCATTGAATACCACCAATGCACCTCGCTTAATGGATCTTGTTTGTTATGCATTAAAGCTTTGATGGCATGAGGACATGGTATTCCTGTCAAATTCCTTACTCCACAAGTACACTTCTTCAATTCAAGATTCATTGTATGGTGGCTCACAATTATGTTTTGCTTTCAAAGTCTTAATTTTAAATCCTTGATCTCTATTATCCTCAGATATCAAGCACTTAAAGGGACAACCAATATCACATTTATATCTAACTCTACCAGTGTCACTCTCTAAAACTTTAAGACCCTTCCCATTAGCAATTGTATAAAACCCCTTAATTCTTTTAGCTTCAGCAGTCTCTAAAACTCATGCCCTCTTTCAACTTTTTATACTTGTCCAGTTGTCATTGACTTCTTTAGTCCTTTCCTTACTAAAGAGATCCAGTTGATCACTATTATAATCACTAGAGTCAAGTTCATATGCTTCATCTTTCTCACATGACTCACAATCAGTCCTAACATCTAATGTGACACTGTGAGGTTCATTATGGTGACTTATGCTGGGAGCTGGCATATGTTCTTCACCCTCCTCAATAGTAAAGAATTGAAGTACAATAAACTGGTTAGATAAAAGTTGTTGCAGTGTTCTGATTCGTGAATCACCTTCAACCAGAAAGTACCTACCCGAAGGCCCTGTTACTAGAAGTTGTTCCACCTTCTTAAACTCACATTTTTCAATGTATTCTGAACAAATATCTATGTAAGACAATAAATCCACATTATAGGCTTGCAACAAGTGATTTAATATTTTAATGTACACTAATTGAGGGTTCAAGACCCATCTGCCCCATAATTCAAGATCAAGTCCACTTTTTCAATCATTCTTCATTGAAGTCATTTGCAAGCCATAAAAGAAAGGGGAAAGTGACCTATCAGACATAAACAGAAAAAAAAAAAGAAAAAAGAATTAACCAATATTTAATATCCTAAAGTACAGACAAGAATAAAGTTTAATGGACCATATACAACTATAAATAAAAAAATAAACACAAAATCTTAGAATAAAGAACTGATTGAGCAGACAATAAGGCCCCATAGGAACCTTAAATTGCTATCATCCATAAAACAAATACTAAAAACTGACAATAAAAAATAAAGAGGGACCACATGCAACCTCAAAACTACTAACAATGATATTAAAAGTATCAAATAAGCAGTAAAAAATTCCCACAACTCGAAAGTAACATTAGATGATAAATTTCCAAAATCCCTACCCACATTTATTTTTTAAAAAAATAGTAAAAACTTAATTGAACAGAGAAAGACTTTAAAATTTGATCTTTAACTTGAATCTTTCGAAGAGATATAGCACAGAGCAGTCAGATATTTTACCCTACACCATCGTTGTCGACACAGTAAGTTTTGGGGGAATAAGAAATGGTTCTTGGGGCATAGAAATCATCGACTATGTTAGGTTTAATCTGATGGGTCAGGTAGAATGGGTGGGATGAAAATATTTTGGTTGGATTTTAAATCAACCAATAGTATAATGCCACGTCATTAAAAATAACTTTAATTTTTAAAAAGAGTTTGGCGGTTAACTATAGGGGCAGTTGTGAGGTAGAACATTAACATGAAGGTTATATATAGCTCAATAGGTGGATGAGGGACAATTTTAGGCCAAAGCTAATAGTTCAGGGGCAATTCAGGCCCTTTTTCATTTTTTTAACCAGTACTCACTTTTTAAACAAAATCAGGCCGCTTTCTCCTCTTTCTTCTTCTTCTTCTTCTTCTTCTTCTTCGGGTAGCAGTGATTTTATATGGTGTTTGTGAATATATTTTAAGGTAGTTTATGATATTTTATAATGGTGAGCTGTTGTGGCGCTTTATGTTTTACTATTTTTTAGGGTTTTTTTTCTTAATTGTAAAATGGATTCGTTAGATTTATTGTTGTTTTGACAAATTGATGATTGGAGTTTGTTCTTGATGATATTTGGAGGTTATGTTTCAAATTTGAGCTAATTTAGAGTAGATTTAGGTATTAAATCGTATACTTGATTGTTAAAATTCGAAGAATAAATTTCTGTTTATGGGCAATTTGCACTTCAGGTATATTTGGTCTTAAGCGCATGAAAAAGTTGGTTGCACTTCAGACCGTTTGGTCTTAAGTGCATCTGAAATAAAAATTTTCACTTCAGACTTATTGGCCTTAAGTATAGGAAAACATTTGTTGCACTTCAGACCTTTTGGCCTTAAGTGCACCTGAAGTGTAATTATTTTACTTCAGACTAATTGTTTTTAACTACGGACCCGATAAGTCTAAAGTTGATCGTAAAGTGGGTAGGTATGCAATTTATTTTACAAAGTAAATATAGGTTCAATTGTGACCCCAAAATCGAGTATAGATACAAAAGCCCCGTTTTAGGTCAGCCCTAATGGCAAGATGCCTCGTTCTGGGCCAACCCAAATGGCAAAACTATTCAAGTAATTTTCATGCCGATTGTCCCTTTTTTGTACAAGTTGTTTAGTAAATAATCATCTTTTTATTTTTCTTTGCAAATTATGCGGTATCTCTTAGACCACGATCTAAAGACATATTTTTAAAAAACTAAAAAAATTATGAGAATGTGTTAGACCATGATCTAAAGACATATTTTCAGAAAACTAAAATTTTATGAGAATATGTTAGATCACGGTCTAAAATTTTATGAATTATTGCAATCATTCGATCACATTCTAATCTTTTTGTCTGTAGGGTTGATCAAATTGAAAATTATGAGCAAATATTAGACCCTACGTCTAACAGTACGGAAGGGGTAATTTTTCAATGTCTATATTTACATAACTTTTAAAAATAAAGAGTAAACCAATATTATATTCATACTTTTATAATAATATAGATAGAACTAGTATCTATGAACGTGTGTTGCACGTTAATAATAGCACATGATGATTTAAATATTTATTTATATGAAGGAACAATAAATTTAATTAATGAGAGAAATTTTATGTATAATAATACAACAATCATCTAAATGCCGAAAAATATTATTATATTAGCATAATACATGAAATTTAAAATAAAAGGACATCATCAATACTTACACAAATGATCAATTTTATCATGTTAGTTAGATAATTATATATTATAGTTTAAAAGTATTTTATAATGATGGTATCTTAACGAACACTTCTTTGTGGACAATATTTTTTTGTGTATGTTTCCTCCTAATGCGTTGGTTGCTCTGCCTTAACCAGAACTCTTGTTGTCGATCTTGATATCCCTCTTGAAAGTGCAACATATAGTTGTTCGTGCAAGAAAATATATTGCGGTAATATAGTCCAATATTTAGGATGTTTGTCCTTGTGCTTTATTTATTATATTTGCAAAACATAAACATACTAGAAATTATTTTCACACAAATTTAAAAGGATATTCCTTAGTTTCGGAAGATGAAAGTTGAATTCAGGGATAAGAATATACTTAGAAGCACATTAACCAGTATCATAATTTTTGCATGTATGACGTTATTGTCAAAACTTCTATACACCATTTGTGTGCTATTACATAAGCTATACGACGTATCTAAGTTTTCCAGTGGCATGACGGGCATATTTTTCTTCAAAATTAACCTATATACAATGAAAGATCAATTTTAACTTAATCTATCATATATACGGTGACACTAACATACATAGAAAATAAGAAACTTGACAACAAACATGTATGGTAGAAGGCCATTTGGTACTAAAGTATTTAAGTATTCTTCTTGGTAGTAAATATTGGCATCATTTTTTGTTGAGTCAAAAACTGAAAAATATTTTGTTTTTACTATAAAATTTTGCAATCAACCTTTTCTTTAGTTGATCAACATATTCATTTCTGCTAGCTAAAATATCTTTTTAATTCTATCATGCGATTTGCACAAATTGCGTTTTAATCTAATGATAGAAATATTTTTATTATTAAATACACTACTATTGCCATTGGGATTGATAACCAAGTGTTCAGGAAGAACTAAATCATCTTTTATTGGATGCTCTTCTTCGTTTCCGGCACGAAGCAAGAAGACACTGAATACTGGATCTGTTCTTACTTTATATTTCTTGTCAGTTGAATCCTTTTCGTTTGAGGCCAGCAGTATAACTTTGGCAAGCAAGCTTTTACAGTCTCTACTTTTGTCGATTTTGGAACTACTGGTAGTACTTGACAGAACCTCACCTCCCAAACCATTAGTTTTTCACCAGACGGTTCATTAATATACATATCTCTAGAACTCTGGGCAATTATTTCAATCGCTTGACACTTAGCCATAAGTGCTTCATCCCATATTATCAATTTCGATTTCCTTCTAAAATTAGCACCATTGCTCTGCTTTGATATATCTGTGATGGTTATTTAAGTTGTTTGAAGAGGTATATCAAATCTAAAGTGGGTGGCCTCACAATAAAATCGTTGTTGGTACACCACTTGCTATTATTGCTAACAGTAGCATGCCTCTTGATATGATATTTGCAAGTAATAAATGACATAGAAATATTATTTCGATTCCGCCGGAGGCATCTACAAAGAATAATCTCGTTATACCAGAGTCGACTCTTTATAATATAGTCTTGAAAGTTTGTTCTTGTTTAGAATTTAGCTTTGATTGTGCTTCCTCAGACACTTATGTAGCATTTTGATTCTTAATAATATACTAACATTTTTACTCTGTATTCTAACGCTCTTTTTATGGAATAAATTTATGTACCCTAAGATTTGTTTTTAACTTGAATAAGAATTTTACTCATGTGTTGAATCTAAAAATGTCATGACCCGAAATTCCCACCTTCGGACCGTGATGACGCCTAACATTTCACTTGATAGGAAAGCCAACGTTAGAATAATATTAACCAATTTTTAAACAATCTTTAAATTTATTAGTAACAAAGAAAGAAACGCGGAAGTAAGGTCTGAAATATAGTAAATAATTCATAAAAATAACAGTGTCTAAATACCATCCCAGAATTGGTGTCACAAGTGCACGAGCTTCTAGAATAAATACAAATGAAGGTCTGAATAAAATAAAGCTATCTGAAAACAAACACACAGCCAAAGTAAAGTAGACGGGGACTTCAGAACTGCGAACGTCATGCAGTTATAGTTCGAGTCTCCTCTGAGTAGCTGAAATCCGAGCAAGTCTATGGTACGCCGCTGGGACCAACTCCAAAATTCGCACAAGAAGTGCAGAGTATAGTATCAGTACAACCGACCCCATGTACCGGTAAGTGCTGAGCCTAACCTCGCCGAAGTAGTGACGAGGCTAAGGCGGGTCACTTACATTACATGTACGCAATATTAGTAGCAACAACAATAATAGAAATAAATCAAGTAACTCGTTTATAATAATTGAAGCCAACTCAGCAGTCATAACCAATTATCATTTCCATCAATGTTGTTGCAGCGTGCAACCCGCTCTCACAATATATTCACATTCAATTCTGTTGCAGCGTGCAACCCGATCCCCCAATATATATATATATATATAAGTATGTCAACTTTTAAATAAGTCTGTTACGACGTGCAACCCGATCCTCCAATATGGACTTTTAATAAGCTTGTTGCGGCGTGCAACCCGATCCTCCAATATGGACTTTTTAATAAGTCTGTTGCGGCGTGCAACCCGATCCTCCAATATATTCATTATAATTAATTCTGTTACAGCGTGCGACCCGATCCTCCAATATATTCATTATAATCAATTATGTTGCGGCGTGCAACCCGCTCCTCCAACATATTCATTTACCAATTCTTATAGAAAAATTTTTCCAATAAATATAACAATTAATATAAAATTATAAGACAACAAGCATATAATAATTATGATTTAATTATGAAACAAACAAAGGCAAATAGCAAATTATTATGGAAATCAGAGAGAAAATATACAGTTTAATATTTAATATGCTAAATGTCAAATAACAATTAAGGCACATAATTCAAATAGCATGTAACAATTAATGCAGGAATTCAAGAATTAATATTTGACAAAGAATAAGAGAGAAACAATTATTATAATAATTAATTCATGATTTAAAACAATTTATGATTTTCAAGTAAGCAGGCAAACAATTAATTTCACGACGTATAGACACTCGTCACCTCGCCTATACGTCCCTCACATGCATTTCACATAACAAATAATTTAAGGGTTCTATTTTCTCAAGTCAAAGTTAACCACGACACTTACCTCGCTTTGCAAATTCCAATCAATTACTCGACCACAACTTTTCCTTTTAAATTTATCTCCAAAAGCTTCAAATCTATTCACAAATAATTCAAAATACTCAATAAGAATCATAGGAATTAATTCTATATGAATTTATAAATTTTCCGAATAAAAATTCGAAATTCATTAAATTATTCTGCAGTGGGACCCACGTCTCAAATCTCGGAAAAACTTACGAAATCCGAATACCCATTTTGAGACGAGTCCACCCATACAAAAATTATCCAATTCTGATGTCAAATGGACCTTCAAATCTAAATTTTTATTTTTTGGCAAGTTTTACAAAAATTCCAATTTCTTTCATCTAAATCCGAAACAAATGATGAATATAGACTTAGATTTATGAAATACAATCACTATATGATAAAGAACACTTACCTAGTTCGAAATCGTGAAAAACTCTTTTGATATCACCCCTAAACTGAGCTATAATTGAGGGTTTGTGAAAAATGGAAAAAATCTCATTCTGGTTTTGTTTTAAGTCACAGGCGTCAGGTCTTCTTTGCGTTCGCGAAGGGCCTGTCGCGTTCGTGATGAATAGCAGTACGTGGATTTCGCATTCGCGAGTCCTCCTTCGCGTTCGCGAAGGCTTTTTCCCACCGGCCTTCTCGTTCGCGTGCCAGTGCTCGCGTTCGCGTAGATGGACAACAGACCCCTCCCCCAGGCCTCTAAAGCTTCGCGTTCGTGTTGAGTTGGTCGCGTTCGCGAAGGGTAAAGTCCCCATAGCTTTGCATTCATGACCCAATCTTCGCGAAGATGGAAAATTCAGCCACCCCAGTTTGCCCTTCGCGTTCGCGAGAGTATATTCGCGAACGCGATGAAGGAAATACCAGAAGCCTGAAGTTGCAGAAAAACTAGATTTTCTAAGTTCAAAATCATCCCATAGCCTACCCAAAACTCACCCGAGCCCTTGGGACTCCAAACCAAACATGCACACAAATCTAAAAACCTCATACGAACTTGCTCGCGCAATCAAATCGCCAAAATAACACCTAGAACTACGAATCGGACACCAAATCAAAGAAGGTTTTCAAGAAAACTTTAAAACTTATATTTTTACAACCGGACGTCCGAATCACGTCAAATCAACTCCGATTCTCACCAAATTCGGCACACAAGTTATAAATATTATAGTGGACCTATACCGGGCTTCAGAACCAAAATACGAACCCGAGGTCAATAAATCCAATATCAGTAATTTCTTAAAAATCATTAAGCTTTCATGCTTTTAATGTTTCATCAAAATTTCATATCTCGGGCTAGGGACCTCGGAATTCGATTTCGGGCATACGCCCAAGTCCCAAATTACGATACGGACCTGCCGGAATTGTTAAAATACTAGTCCGGGTCCTTTTTCTCAAAATGTTGACCAAAATTAACTCAGTTGAGTTTTAAAGCTCTATTTCACCTTTTAATCCTTTTTTCACATAAAAACTTTTCGAAAAATCATACGGACTGCGCACGCAAGTCGAGGAATGATAAATGGTACTTTTTGAGGTCTTAGAACACAGAATTACTTATTAAATTTAAAGATGACATTTTGGGTCATCACATTCTCTACCTCTAAAACAAACGTTCGTCCTCAAACGGAGTTAGAAAAAATACCTGAGCTGGAGAAAAGGTGTGGATATTTACTCAGCATATCCGACTCAGACTCCCAGGTAGATGCCTCTACCGGCTGACCTCTCCATTACATCCGAACTGAAGGATAACTTTTATACATCAACTGTTGGACCTGCCAGGCTAGAATAGCCACCGGCTCCTCCTCGTAAGTCAAATCTTTGTCCAATTGGACTGAGCTGAAATCTAATACATGGGACAGATCACCATGATATTTCCGGAGCATAGACACATGAAACACCGGATGAACTGCTGATAAATTAGGTAGTAATACAAGCCTGTAGGCTACTTCACCCACCCTTTCAAGAATTTTAAAAGGTCTGATATACCTAGGGCTCAACTTGCCCTTCTTTCCGAACCTCATTACACCTTTCATAGGTGAAACCCGGAGCAATATTCTTTCTCCAACCATGAATGCAATATCACGAACTTTACGGTCGGCATAACTCTTTTGCCTAGACTGAGCTGTGTGAAGTCGATCCTGAATAATCTTGTCCTTATCCAAGGCATTCTGTACCAAATCGGTACCCAACAATCGAGCCTCTCCCGGTTCAAACCAACCAACTGGTGATCGACATCGCCTTCCGTATAATGCCTCATATGGAGCCATCTAAATGATCGACTGGTAGCTGTTATTATAAGCAAACTCAGCAGGTGGCAAGAATTGATCCCAAGAACCTCCAAAGTCCATAACACAAGCACGAAGCATATCTTTCAATATTTGAATGGTGCGCTCTGACTGTCCGTCTGTCTGTGGATGAAATGTTATGCTCAACTCAACCCGCGTGCCTAACTCACGCTGTACAGCTCTCTAGAAGTGTGAGTTAAAATGCATACCTCGATCTAAAATAATAGACGCGGGTATACCGTAAAGGCGGACAATCTCACGAATGTAAATTTTAGCTAACCATTCTGAAGAATAGGTAACTGCCACTGGAATGAAATGTGCTGATTTGGTTAACCTGTCCACAATGACCCAAACTGCGTCAAATTTTCTCTGAGTCCGTGGGAGTCCAACAACAAAATCCATAGTGATACGCTCCCATTTCCATTCAGGAATTTCTAACTTCTGAAGCAAACCACCAGGTCTCTGATGCTCGTACTTAACTTGCTGACAATTCAGACACTGAGCTACATATGCAACTATATCCTTTTTCATTCTCCCCCACCAATAATATTGCCTCAAATCTTGATACATTTTGGCGGTACCTGGATGAATAGAATACCTGAAACTGTGTGCCTTTTCAAGAATTAATTCACGAAGCCCATCCACATTAGGTACACAAATATGACCCTGCATTCGCAGAACCCCATCTTCCCCCACAGTAACCTGTTTGGCATCACCGTGCCGCACCGTATCCTTAAGGACAAGTAAATGAGGATCATTATACTCCCTCTCTCTGATACGCTCATATAAACAAGACCAAGTGACTGTGCAAGCTAGAACCCGACTGGGTTCTGAAACATCTAACCTCACGAACTGGTTAGTTAAAGTCTGTACATCTACAGCTAATGGCCTCTCACCAACCGGAATATATACAAGACTGCCCACACTCACAACCTTTCTACTCAAAGCATCGACCACTATATTGGCCTTTCCGGGGTGATATAAAATGGTGATATCATAGTCTTTCAACAACTCCAACCATCTTCTCTGTGTCGAATTAAGGTCTTTTTGTTTGAACAGGTACTGAAAGCTACGATGATCAGTAAATAGCTCACACGAGATACCGTAGAGGTAATACCTCCAAATCTTTAGCGCATGAACAATGGCTGCCAGTTCAAAGTCAAGAACAGAATAATTCTTCTCATGAACCTTCAACTGCCGCGATGCATATGCAATCACCTTGCCATCTTGCATTAATACTGCACCAAGCCAAATGTGAGATGCATCACAATATACTGTATACGATCCTGAACCTGTGGGTAATACCAACATTGGCGTCGTAGTCAAAGCAATTTTGAGTTTCTGAAAACTCAACTCACACTCGTCTGACCATCTGAATGGGACACCTTTCTGGGTCAGTTTGGTCAATGGGCCTGCTATAGATGAAAACCCTTCCATGAACCGGCGATAATAACCTGCGAAACCCAGGAAACTCCGGATCTCTGTAATTGAAGTACGTCTAGGCCAATTCTGAATAGCCTCAATCTTCTTAGGATCCATCTTTAGGCCTTCTGCCGATACAACATGCCCCAAAAGGCAACTAAGTCTAACCAAAACTCACATTTTGAAAACTTGGCATATAGCTGATTATTCTTCAAAGTATGAAGCACACTTCGAAGATGTTTCTCATGCTCCTCTCGACTGCTGGAGTAAATCAAGATATCATCAATGAATACAACCACAAAAGAATCCAAATAAGTCTTGAACACCCGATTCATCAAATCCATAAATGTTGCTGGGGCATTTGTCAACCCAAATGACATCACTAGTAATTCGTAATGCCCATACTAGAGTCCGAAAAGCTGTTTAAGGGACATCAGATTCCCTAATCTTCAACTGATGGTAACCACCTCAAATCAATCTTCGAAAATACCTTGGTACCCTGAAGCTGATCAAATAAGTTATCAGTTCTTGGCAACGAATATTTATTTTTGATAGTGGCCTTGTTTAACTGCCGATAATCTATACGTATCTGCATAGAGCCATCTTTCTTCTTTACAAATAATACTGGTGTACCACAGGGCGAGACACTACGTCTAATGAATCCCTGATCAAGCAAGTCTTGTAACTGCTCTTCCAATCCTTTCAACTCTAGCGGGGCCATACAGTATGGTGGAATAGAAATGGGCTGAGTGCCTGGAGCCAAATCAATACAGAAGTCAATATCTCTGTCGGGTGGCATCCCCGGCAAATCTATAGGAAATACTTTTGGAAATTCACGAACAACTGGTACTGAGTCCATAGAAGGAACATCCGCACTGGGATCGTGAATATAAGTCAAATAGGCTAGACACCCTTTCTCTATCGTACGCCGAGCTTTCATATAAGAAATAACCCTACTGGCAGAATGACCATGAGTTCCTTTCCACTCTAACCGAGGTAACCCCGGCATAGCTAGGGTCACTGTCTTGGCATGACAATCCAATGTAACATGATAAGGGGACAACCAATCCATATCCAATATGACATCAAAATCTACCATATCAAGAAGTAGAAGATCCACACAAGTCTCAAGATTACCAATAGTAACCACACACAAACAATAGACATGATCTACTATAACAGAGTCTCCCACTGGTGTAGATACACAGACAGAAACACTCAGAGAATCACAAGGCACAACCAAATATGAAGCAAAATAGGAGGACACATAGGAATAAGTAGATCATGGATCAAATAGAACTGAAGCATCTCTATGGCAAACTGGAATAATACCTGTGATCACGATATCAGATGACTCAGCCTTAGGCCTAGCTGGAAAAGTATAAAATCGGGGCTGGGCCCCACCACTCTGAACTGCATCCCTGGGACGACCTCTAACTAGCTGGCCTTCACCTCTAACGGTCTGACCTCCACCTCTAATGGCCTGGCCTCCACCTCTAATGGCCTGACCTCCACCTCTAGCTGGCTGAGCAGGCGGTGAAGCAACCGATGCCGGTATGATGGCACGAGAATCTTGCCGAGATCTGTTACTCGCCAATCTAGGGCAATATCTCCTGATGTGACCAATGTTACCATACTCATAACACCCATCCTGATGTCGTGGCTGTTGAAGCTGAAGCTGACCCAAATGGGCCAGATAACCGATGTAGTAACTCTGGAGTGATGAAGCACTGATAAGAGCTGAATGTGCACTGAATATTGGCTGCCCAAAGTAAGGCATAATAGGACCGTGACTCCCTGAAGCACCGGGAGATGTATGAAGTGCTGAATGAAATAGTCTGGGAGGATGGCCCCTACAAAAATTACCCCTGCCTCCAAGATGAGGCACCACTGAAACCATCAAACTGACTAGGCCTCTTATCTGACCTCTACCCTCTCTCCTGTGCAAGAACCATCTCGATCCTCCTTGCGACATTAGCAACCACCTGAAAAGAAATCTCACTTTCGGTCTTCTAGGCCATCTGAAGTCTGATAGGGTGAGTGAGTCCCTCAATAAACCTCCTCACTCTCTCTCCCTCCGTAGGTAGTAAAAGGAGAGCATGACGGGCCAAATACACAAAACGGGACTCATACTGAGTAACAGTCATACTGCCCTACTGTAGATGCTCAAATTGCTTGCGGAATTCCTCTCTCAGTGTAATAGGGAGGAACTTCTCCAGAAATAGCTGAGAGAATTGCTCCCAGGTAAGTGCAGGCGATCCGACTGGTCGGATTAATGTATAATTTCTCCACCACCTCTTAGCGGAACACTTCATCTGAAATACGGCAAAATCAACCCCATTGGTCTCAACTATACCTATGTTCCGCAGCACCTCGTGGCAGCGTTCAAGATAATCTTGTGGGTCCTCAGAAGGTATACCACTGAAGTGAATTGGAAATAGCTTAATAAACTTATCCGGTCTCAAGAAATCCTCAAAAGACATGGCGGGCCTATCACCGGTCTGTGCCGTAACAACTGGTTGAACTACCCCAACTGGCGGGGCTGTTGGAGCCTGAGTCTGGGGAGCCATCTGCTCTGGAGCGGGAGTAGTGGGAGTTTGTGCTCCTCCCCCAGCCTGTGAAATAGCTGGTGCCATTGGAAATGTACCATTCTGGGCCACGCCATCCATAAGACTCACCAAACAGACTAGAGCGTCCTAAAGCATTGGAGTAGCTATGAATCCTTCCGGGACCTGAACTGGTCCAGCTGGTACATTCTGAACTGGAACCTCCTCCTGAAGGTCCACCTGAGGTTCTACAACAGGTGCATCTGCTCGAGCTCCGGACTGATCTCTACCTCGGCCTCTGCCTCGGCCTCTAGCACGACCTCGGCCTTGACCTCTACCCCTGGCCATAGTTGCCACCGGGGGTTCTGGTCCCTGTCCATCGGTAGAGGTATTACGTGTTCTCATCATCTGCGAGAGAATAAGAGTAGAATAGTTCAATAATCGATGATAGAATAAAATCGCACGACAGAATAAGAAAGAAGTGATATTGTTCCTAAACTTCATAGCCTCTGAGAGATAAGTACAGACGTCTCTGTACCGATCCTTCAGACTCTATTAAGCTTGCTCGTGACTCGTAAGACCTATATAACCTTTTGCTCTGATACCAACTGTCACGACCCGAAATTCTCACCTTCGGACCGTGATGGCACCTAACATTTTACTTGCTACGCAAGCCAACGTTAGAATAATATTAACCAATTTTTAAATAATCTTTAAATTTATTAATAACAAAGAAATAAACGCGGAAGTAAGGTCTGAAATATAGTGAATAATCCATAAAAACAACGGTGTCTAAATACCATCCTAGAATTGGTGTCATAAGTGCACGAGCTTCTAGAATAAATACAAATAAAGGTCTGAATAAAATAAAACTGTCTGAAAACAAACACACAGCTAAAGTAAAGTAGACGGAGACTTCAGAACTGCGAACGCCGTGCAGTTATACCTCAAGTCTCCTCTGAGTAGCTGAAATCCAAGCAAGTCTATGGTACGCCGCTGGGACCAACTCCAAAATCTGTACAAGAAGTGTAGAGTGTAGTATCAGTACAACCGACCCCATGTACTGGTAAGTGCTGAGCCTAACCTCGACGAAATAGTGACGAGGCTAAGGCCGGTCACTTACATTACATGTACGCAATATTAGTAACAACATAAATAATAGAAATAAATCAGGTAACCTGCTTATAATAATTGAAGCCAACTCAGTAGTCATAACCAATTATCATTTCCATCAATTCTGTTACAGCGTGCAACCCGCTCTCACAATATATTCACATTCAATTTTGTTGTAGCGTGCAATCCGCTCTCACAATATATTTACATTCGGTTATGTTGCGACGTACAACCCGCTCCTCCAATATATTCATTTTAATCAAGTCTGTTGCGGCGTGCAACCCGATCCCCCAATATATATATATATATATATATATATATATATATATATATATAGTATGTCGACTTTTAAATAAGTCTGTTGCGGCGTGCAACCCGATCCTCCAATATGGACTTTTAATAAATCTGTTGCGGCGTGCAATTCAATCCTCCAATATGGACTTTTTAATAAGTCTGTTGCGGCGTGCAACCCGATCCTCTAATATATTTATTATAATTAATTCTGTTGCGGCGTGCAACCCGATCCTCCAATATATTCATTATAATCAATTCTGTTGTGGCGTGCAACCCGCTCGTCCAACATATTCTTTTACCAATTCTTATAGAAGAAATTTCTCCAATAAATACAACAATTAATATAAAATTATAAGACAACAAGCATACAATAATTATGATCAAATAGCAAATTATTATGGAAATCAGAGAGAAAATATACAGTTTAATATTTAATATGCTAAATGTCAAATAACAATTAAGACACATAATTCAAATAGCATGTAACAATTAATGCAGAAATTCAAGAATTAATATTTGACAAAGAATATGAGAGAAATAATTATTATAATAAGTAATTCATGATTTAAAATAATTTATGATTTTTTAAGTAAGCAGGCAAACAATTAATTTGACGACGTATAGACACTCGTCACCTCGCCTATACATCGTTCACATGCAATTCACATAGCAAATAATTTAAGGGTTCTATTCCCTCAAGTCAAGGTTAACCACGACACTTACCCCGCTTTGTAAATTCCAATCAATTACTCGACCACAAATTTTCCTTTTAAATTTATCTCCAAAAGCTTCAAATCTATTCACAAACAATTCGATATACTCAATACGAATAATAAGAATTAATTCCATATGAATTTATAAATTTTTCGGATAAAAATCCAAAATTTATTAAAATATTCAGCAGTGGGACCCACATCTCAAATCTCGAAAAAACTTACGAAATTCGAACACCCATTCCGAGACGAGTCCACCCATATAACAATTATCCAATTCCGATGTCAAATGGACCTTCATATCTAAATTTTTTATTTTTGGAAAGTTTTACAAAAATTTCAATTTCTTTCATCTAAATCCGAAATAAACGATGAATATAGACTTAGATTTATGAAATATAATCACTATATGATAAAGAACACTTACCCAGTTCGAAATCTTGAAAAACTCCTTTGATATCTTCCCTAAACCGAGTTATAATTGAGGGTTTGTGAAAAATGGAAAAAAATCCATTCTAGTTCTGTTTTAAGTCACAGGCGCCAGGCCTTCTTCGCGTTCGCAAAGGGCCTGTCGCGTTCGCGAAGGGCCTGTCGCGTTCGCGATGAATAGCAGCTCGTGACTTTCGCGTTCGTGAGTCCTCCTTCGCGTTCGCGAAGGCTTTATCCCCCCGGCCTTCGCGTCCGCGTGCCAGTGCTCGCGTTCGCGTAGAAGGACAACATACCCTCCCCCAGGCCTCTAAAGCTTCGTGTTCGCGTTCACGAAGGATGAAGTCCCCATAGCTTCGAGTTCGCGAAGAAGGAAAATTCAGCCAGCCCAGTTTGCTCTTCGCGTTCGCGAGGGTACATTCGCGAACGCGATGAAGGAAATACTAGAAGCCTAAAGAAGCTCAAAAACCAAATTTTCTAAGTTCAAAATCATCCCGTAGCCTATCCGAAACTCACTCGAGCCCTCGGTGCTCCAAACCAAACATGCACACAAGTCCAAAAACCTCATACGAACTTGCTCGCACGATCAAATCGCCAAAATAACACATACAACTACGAATCGGACACCAAATCAAGGAAGTTTTCAAGAAAACTTTAAAACTTATATTTTTACAACCGGACGTCTGAATCACGTCAAATCAACTCTGATTCTCACCAAATTCGGCAGACAAGTCATAAATATTATAGCGGACCTATACTGGGCTCCGGAACCAAAATACGGACCCGAGGTCAATAAATCCAACATTAATAATTTCTTAAAAATTATTAAGCTTTCAAGCTTTTAATTTTTCATAAAAATTCAATATCTCGGGCTAGGGACCTCGGAATTCGATTTCGGGCATATGCCCAAGTCCCAAATCACGATACGGACCTACCAGAATTGTCAAAACACTCATCCGGGTCCGTTTGCTCAAAATATTGACCAAAGTCAACTCAATTGAGTTTTAAAGCTCTATTTCACCTTTTAATCCATTTTTCACATAAAAACTTTTCGAAAATTATACGGACTACGCACGCAAGTCGAGGAATGATAAATTATGCTTTTTGAGGTCTTAGAACACATAATTACTTATTAAGTTTAAAGATGACATTTTGGGTCATCACAAAAAAATAATTGAATTGCATTCTCTTGCTAAATAATTAATTAAAAGATTTAATTATTTGATTTTAACATAAAAATAATTTATTCTATGTTGATTCAGATCTTAATATTAGTTCATCTCTTATTTTAAATATTTAATCTTAATTATAATTTTATCCGCCATAAATTTTATTTTCAAATAGTAAAAGATTGATATGACATTTCACTTTTAGATCTTTATGTTTGTAGAATTATTGGTGGTATTGACTCTTACCAACCATTTTTTTCCTCTTTCTCACACATTTATATTCTTAAATATTTTCTTAGTTATTGTTTAGTAATTGAGTATTTTTCAATATTATACGAAAAATTGATACAAAAATATTATTTGAGTAGGAAAATAGTGCAAATATAATATAAAAATATATTATCGCTGGGGTATTTTTTCTCTCAATTTCAACTCTTTATGCAGTCCATTTAATATTACTTTTATTATTTCTTCGTATTGGACATTATGGAGTGGTAATGCATTGCCAATACGTAGGATTCTTATGAAATTAATTTTATTAACCCTTCCCACATATTTTTAATAAGAATTTAATAGATAAAATTATATTAATTTTAAAATGTTAGATATTAAAAATTAGCACAGAAGGTATTGTAGTCCAACAAATATGTTATTGCAGTTATGTCGTTTCTCTATGAGTTCTTCCGTTTAATATTTTAGGGCTATTTTGATATGTTAATATTATATTTATGCTACTATAAAAATATAGGCTCTCATTTTTCTGAATGGGTTTGGACAATATAATATATTCTCAAATTAAATTAGTAATAGGACATTATAATACGTTTTCAAATTAAATTAGTAATAGGAATTTTTAAGAAGTGTATCATAAACGTAATAGGATTACATGACTAAGGATATTTACTTGTTCAATTTTATATGAAGACAACACGAAAGTAATTATACCAATAGGATTCCTAGGGTAATCATGTAGAATTTCTAACGTTTATGTCCTAAACCTGATAGGATTATAAGGCTAATATCTAGAATTCCGGTTATGTCCTTTTATAATGAGTTATTATGCTTAATATTATAAGGTTATTTTTATAATCTGGCATTGTATTCATACTTTTATAATTATATAGAATATAGATTTTTTGTGTCAAATGAATGAATAATGAACATGAAATTAAATGTTAAATTTGACTTATGAACTATATTAGTGATAGGGAAGAGAAGAGTTAAAAAGATTCATATTCTATTTATATGACTATATTTTGTCGATCATGAATTCAGAAAAATATGTTTAAATAATTAATTAAACAATAAATATATTATAAATGGTAAAGGTCATGAAGTCACTAACTCCTACAGTCTCCGCACCTGCGAGCCTTCTGCGCATCTACGGGCATCGCAGATGCGGAACCTCCTCGCACCTGCGACCCCAGGCCAACTCTCAATTCTCGCATCTGCGCTTCCATCTCCGCACGTGCGAGTCTGCACCTACGGTCCCCACTTCGCATGTGCGAAACACCAGACACCAAAAAAACTACAGCAATGGCCTAAGTCTAAAATTCATCCGTTAAGCATCCGAAACACACACAAGGCCCCCAAGACCTCAACCAAACATACCAACCAATCCTATAACACTATACGATCTTAGTCGAGCCTTCAAATCACATTGAACAACATCAAAAACATGAATGGAGCACGGATTCAAGCCTAAGGAACTTTGAATTTTCCAAATTCTACAAATGACGCTGAAACATATCAAACCTAGTCCGAATGACTTCATATTTCACACACAGGTCACAAATGACACTACGAAACTACAACCACTTATGGAATTCCATTTTGGGCTCGATATCAAAATTTTCATTGCCGACCGAAATTGCCAAAAATCCAACTTTCGCCAATTCAAGCCTAAATCTACTACGGACCTCCAAAATACATTTCGGACGTGCTCCTAAGCCCAAAATCACCATACGAAGCTGCTGACATCGTCCATAACTCATTCCGGAGCCGTTTACACAAAAAGTCAAATTTCGGTCAAATTCTCACCGCTTAAGCTTCCAAAACTAAAATTCTTCTTCCAATTCGACTCTGAATCATCCGGCAACTGAATCCAACCATGCACGTAGGTCGATATACATAATGTGAAGCTGCTCAAGGTCTTATGCTGCCGTACGGAGCTTAAATTGTCAAAACGACCGGTCGGGTCATTATATTCTCCCCCTCTTAAAACAAACGTTCGTCCTCGAACGTGCCAAGATTCGCCTCGAACTCATCAAATCACTGAAAGCACACTTCCAACATACACCCGTGGGTGATCCCACGTCACCCAATCTACATAAGCCTGACAACACCATATCAACTGCAATTTAGCCTTTCTACCAACACCGATAAGCCTCATACCCCAAATTCTCACCTTCTATTCATTTATAAAAGACCCGATTCTAAATCCATATCCGGTATCAGTCTCAACCAGTTGCACCAACTCATGCCTACACTTACAAGGTACGACCACACAACATAACACACCACACATAGGCCCTTAATAACACTTCTGATCCCAATAGCTGCCCCGAAATCAACCCAGCACCGGCAATTAGCCTCATATCCGATATAACTCTATTTCAAACTTCCATAACACTGATAATAATGCAAGAAACATGAAGACCTCATAATTTGACACCCGAATCAGCAAGCCACAACTAACACCACCGGGCACACACCCCGCAAGCTAAAACTCAAGAAGCACAGAACGAAATTGACTGAATATGAAAAGAGAAACACATAAGGAAACTACCAAACAAGCCCGACGGGCACAACTCTCTATCAATACTAACCTACAAAATAATATAACAAGGAAAGAATTAAAGCATATGAACAATCAAAAGGGTCCCATCCTGATATAATTTCCACTGCGGTACTCAGCCCAGTTCAAACATATCGAATCATAAGAGATCATGAGGGTCTCGCCCTCAACTCTAAATCACATATCGAATATATATCATACCAATTGAAATCTTCCACTAACTCAGCTCTGCCAATAAATCACAACACTCGCTAAACTCTCACCCCGGTAGAGTATCAAATCACAGCTCATAACCAAAATACTCAAGAAAAATCACATCAAGCTTACCATGATAAACAACAAGGAATCACTTCTAGTCTCACCACTCTCAATGATGAATAAAAACAACGATAGACACGGACTACCACTCATAGAATCTCCCAATAGGAGCAAATACGAAAATAGAGTGCAAAGCATGAAACTCACTCATAAATGAAGCAACAAATAAGGGATTCGTCCCGACCAGCAGAACTACAATGAAATACAAATGGTGAGCCTCTGTAATAGATCAAAACATACATGTATGATAATATCTGGCACAACGGCCTCCAGCCTACTATATGAAACACATCAACGGGTCGGGCCTCCCCCTCTTGGGCGCCCCCTACTCACCTGAATAACTTGTTGTGACACACCTGCCCGAAGCCTAGGACAATCTCTCACCATGTGGCTGATATCTCCACACTCAAAACAACCTCTCTGCTGACGTGGCTGTGGAAACTGAGCAGTACGAGTAATCTGAGACCCATGAGCACCTGAAACACTACGCAAAGCCGGAAGTGCAACTGAACTGGCTGACCCACCAAACTCCTACCATGTCGTACCCTGCCTCCAAAATAAGAACCAGTAGATCTCTCCGGTCTATGAGGCCTCCTCGCCTCCCTGTACTCTCTCTCCTGATCTCGTCTGTTCTCTTGCTCCCGGTCCCACATGACCTCTAACCGGCGAGCGATCCCTACCACCTACTGAAACGAAACATATGACTCCAACTATCGAGCCATGCTGAACCGAATATCATGACTGAGCCCCTCAATGAATCTATGGACTCGCCCTCTAACTGAAGCGACCAAGGTAGGTACATGCCTAGCTAAATCACTGAATCTGATGGCATGCCCTAATACTGACATAGTGCCCAGACGTAACTGCTCAAACTCCGCGCGCCATGCATCCCGAAGGGACTGAGGTACAAACTTTCTCAAAAACATCTCTGAAAACTGAACCCATGTAAGTGAAGTGGGCTACCTAACTCATACGCCCGCCACCACTGATGAGCTGCTCCCTTAAGCTGGAACGTAGTAAAAGCAACCCCACTCGTCTCAACAATATCCATAGTGCGGAGGATGCTATGGCACTCCTCCAGAAAACCCTGTGCACTCTCTGAAGCCAAACCGCTGAATGTAGGAGGGTTATATCTCTTGAACCTTGCAAATCTAAGATGCCCTTCCTCGGATGCTGCTGTTCTGACCATAAGCTAAATTGGAACTACAACCTGTGTCACCATGACACCTGGAACCTGACCAATGTGAACTCGCTGCTCTGGATTATGGGCGGCGGGAGTCTGGGCTCCTCCCCCGGTCTGTGAATTAACTGGTGCAACTAGAAATAACCCCGCCTGAGCCAGTATACCAAACATGCTCAGGAACTGTGCTAAAGTCTCCTGAAGTCCGGGGGTAACAGCAGGTGCCTCCGGTACTTGCCCCTCAACTGGAACTACTGGCGGCTCCCCAACTGCTGCTCTGGTAGGTGCCCTAGCTGCGGCACGTGCTCCTCGTCGGCCTCTACCTCTGACCATAGAGGCATCTACTCCGGGGGTAACATCATCAGGAATCGGAGCTCATGTCCTCACTATTTGTGAGAGAATGGAATGGTAAATTTCAAACTTCAAGATCAATGAACTCGTACGATAGGAATGAAAGAAGTGAAATTGTCCTAATAGTTCCGTAGCCACTTGAAGATAAGTACAGACGTCTCTGTACCGATCCGCAAGACTCTACTAAACTCGCTTATGACTCGTAGCACCTATGAACCTAGAGCTCTCATACCAACTTGTCACGACCCAATTTTTCCTCTGTTGGGTATCGTGATGGCACCTAGTCTTAGGGACTAGGTAAGCCTAATATTTACTGAGTAACAACAATAACAAAGGAAGTCTAACAGTCTCGATATAGAAATCTTTACAAAATTTACAATTTCCTAAAATTGGTAGTACAAGTCATAAGTTCTACAGAGTTTACTACAACTTCTAAATACAACTGTTCGGAAGTAAGTAAAAACAGTGTAAATACAAAAGAGGAAGGTGACTCTGAAGCCTGCGAACGCAGCGACAGGTTTACCTTAAGTCTCCTAAGCAAGGATCCGCACAGCTACTAACGATCGACACCTGGATCTGCACAAAATATGCAGAAGTGTAGTATGAGCATACCACAACAGTGCCCAGTATGTATCAAGACTAACCTCGATGAAGTAGTGACGAGGACTAGTCAAGACACCCACTGGTCTAATAAACTGAACAAGCATAAGTATAGGGATGACAGAACATGACATCTATCTAAGGACCCCACGATATGGCTAACGACATAGCAACTACAATAAGGAAGGAAAAACAGCAAGTAACAGCGGAACACCAGAATAAGACACAGAAGAATGAACGAAAATACAACCCAAATCCGAAAATCACAGTACAATAAAGGCAAGTAGTAACTCAGCAACTGCAATAGTTTTCACATCAGGTCTCAGCCAACAAACCCCAATAAATTAGTCAAATCCTTCAAGTATAAACTTTCACCCGTAAGTTTTTAAATTGAGGTCTTTAGAATATAATTCCAATAAGAAATTATTTTTGAAAAACCTTTCAAATATAAACTTTTCAAATAATTAGCCTTCAAACATAGTTCTTTCAAGATAAATACTTTCCAAGTATAATCCTTTCAAATAAATATCCTTCAAACATAGTTCCTTCAAGATAAATACTTTTCAAATATAAACTTTTCAAGTAATATCCTTCGAGTATAAGTCACCCTGTGACACCTAAGCATGGAAGATTAGCAGCTCCGAACACAGATATAACCACAGGGGAATCTACCGGAATACCGTCCCATAGTCCCGAATTAATTATGCAGTACGGGGGAGGGGAGTGATCTCCCGGAATATGTCCGTAGTCCCAAAATAAATATGCAAGATAGAGAGATCTCCCGGAATACGTCCGTAGTCCCAAAGTAAATATGCAAGACAGGGGCATCTTCCGGAATACATCCGTAGTCCCAATTTAAATATGCAGTGCTGGAGGATCTCCCGAAATACGTCCATAGTCCCAAAATAAATATGCAAGACAGGGGGATCTCCCGGAATACGTCTGTAGTCCCAATTTAAATATGCAGCGCAAACAACAGAGATAACAACTATAATACGACAGAAACCTCGTACATCACCACAACAAGTACAAAAGCAACAATGAGAGAGATGCAAGGTACGGCGAGCAAATCAACTCAAGAACTTAAATCACAAGAACGGTAGAACTCATTCGCAAGGAATAACTACAGTAAAGAATGCTAGGCACAAGGAGAACAGCTTAACAAGGGAAAACAAAACAAAATGTAGTAACGATTCCACAATATTCAAGTCAACAATAAGAAGCCAACACGGGTCAAATAGTTCCAAATAATGGCAAGTCAACTAAGATATAGGTTATCTAAACTCCTTTTGAGGTTGAGCAATTACGAGGAATATTCAACAATCCAAGTAAGGATAAGCAGCGAAAGATAATCATAACTCCAATTAAGACTAAATAATTATAGGATGAGAAAATAATGATTTCAATTAAAGATAAGCAACTATGAAAAATATAGCGCGACGATAGAAGAGGTAAAATCTTTGGTTAAGTTGAATAAGGGTCAAATAGACAGTAAGAGTGAATCCTAAAGCAATTATCTCTAATCAAAGCATGTAAAGGTGAAGCTAGCAAATAGGAATTCAAGCGTATCAAGAACAACATCATACACGGTGAATATAAGGACATAAGGACCCTAAAAGGCCAACTTTTCACAAATAAGTCCGAGCACGTACTCGTCACCTCACGTACACAGACTACAATCAATATAGATGACTCAAATCCTAAGGGGTAGTACACCCACACAAGGTTAGGCAAGATACTTACCTCAAATCGATCGACTCAATCCGAAACCACGCTCTTGCCACGAGTATCCAACTCCGAATGTCCCAAATCTAATCAAATCAATTGCATAATATAAATAATACTACAAGTAAGTACTTTAGCTAATGAATTCGAAGGCAAGAAAATAGGGAAAATGCCCAAAAAGTCTCCCCGGGACCACGACTCGGAATCGGGTAAAAGTTACCAATTTAGGACACCCATTCACTCACGAGACCACTCGTACAAAAATCATCTAAATCTGATGCCTAGAACTCGATCAAAACTCAGAATTTCGATTGGGGAACTTTTCCCCCCTATTTCTTACATTTCTCACCCAATTACCTTGATTAAATGAGGAAAACTACAATAGATTAATGTAATAAAATCAAATTTGAGTAAGAAATCGTTACCCAAGAGATTCCTCTGAAAATCCCTCAAAGAATCGCCTTCTCCCGAGCTCAAAATCAAAAATGGAGTGAAATGAACTAACCCTCGATTCCAACCCCTTTTCTGCCCAGCGATCACCTGCGCCTACCGCACCTGCGATCTAACCAGTCGCACCTGCGGAAGTCACTAACTCCCACAGTCTTCGCACCTGCGAGCCTTCTGCGCATCTGCGGGCATCGCAGATGCGGAACCTCCTCGCACCTGCGACCCCAGGACAACTCTCAATTCTCGCATCTGCACTTCCATCTCCGCACGTGCGAGTCCGCACCTGCAGTTCCCACTCCGCAGGTGCAAAACACTAGACACCAGAAAAACTACAGCAATGGCCTAAGTCCAAAATTCATCCGTTAGGCATCTGAAACACATCCGAGGCCCTCGGGACCTCAACCAAATATACCAACCAATCCTATAATACTATACGATCTTAGTCGAGCCTTCAAACCATATTGAACAACATCAAAAACATGAATAGAGCACGGATTCAAGCCTAAGGAACTTTGAATTTTCCAAATTCTACAAATGATGCCGAAACATATCAAACCTAGTCCGAATGACTTCAAATTTCACACACAGGTCACAAATGACACTACGAAACTACAGCCACTTTCTTATTCTGGGCTCGATATCAAAATTTCCACTGCCGATTGAAATCGCCAAAAATCGAACTTTCGCCAATTGAAGCCTAAATCTACTACGGACCTCTAAAACACATTCCGGACGCGCTCCTAAGCCCAAAATCACCATACGAAACTGTTGACATCATCCATAACTCATTTCGGAGCCGTTTACATAAAAAGTCAAATTCCGGTCAAATTCTCACCGCTTAAGCTTCCAAAACTAAAATCCTTCTTCCAATTCGACTCTGAATCATCTGGCAAGTGAATCCAACCATGCACGCAGGTCGATATACATAATGTGAAACTGCTCCAAGACTTATGCTGCCGAACGGAGCTTAAATTATCAAAACGACCAGTCGAGTCGTTACAGGAACTCTCTGAAATTACTCCAAGTTTTAAATTTTGAAGTTTATCACTTTTACTTTTTTGCTTTATAGTCCTCAGATTTTTGTTTCATGCATTAAATAAATCCGGTTGTGGTTGCATAAGGCCAGAAATGGTGAGAGATGAGCCATTTCTTTTCTTTTTTTTTATATGATTTATCATTTAATATTATATCATTTTATCTCCTCAATCACAATTTTCTTTTGAGGAAATCTTTTTGGTTAGTGAGTATAAATTGGTTTTGTGAGTCAGCCATCTGTAACAAAGCCTTCTATTATGGCTATTTGTGAAATTTTCCCTTTTATTATCACTCCCTACATTGTTGTTCAATAAAAGAAGAGGGCAATTGCATAACTCATTCTAAATTCATTTATTAACTCATTTTTATCCATATATAGTATTTCAACCTCATCAATCGATCATACAAATGATACTCTTACATTTGATGAGATGTAAAGAGAAATATTTAAAAGCACTTTGAGTTCAAAGAAACTATTAATTAACAATAGTATCCGCAAACACAAATAGGAGTAGGATCCACAGAACTCTGCATACAGGCACCAGCAATTAATTTATCTTAATATTTCTCTATGCATGTCGGTATACAGTCATCGTTCACCTTGCATTGTAAACTGTGAATTGAATCAGAACATTGCAACGCACTAATTACTTGGTAAGCTTGGGCAATTGACGAGTTGAATACTACAACAACAAAGAGGAACAATATATTATCAAATAATCCACTATTAAATAAACGAATTTAGTAAGAAAAGAACCTTAATTTCAAGAAGAAAGAGAGCTTAGATTAGACATAGAAGAAAAAAAATATGGTCATAGTTCCTTAAAACGTCAAAATGATTTTGGAGAAGATTACGCAGAATCATACACAAAAATTAGAATAGAATAAATTTTTAGTTGCTGCAATGATCAAAAGAATAATTAAAAGATTTGTTCTCTATCTTGGATCATGTTTATAAGTTTCGGCGGATTTTCTGGTAAAAATGACACAAGGCAGCGAATTTAAAGTGTTTTGAATTTCAGTTTTTCGGTTCAATTTTTCGGGACACAAATGTCCTGAAATTTTCATGATAAAATAAATATTGGTTAATCCCTAAATAGCAATATAATGGTTTTTTGTGTACTTCCCCTGATTTTCAAAAACCGTAATCTTTCCGTCATGTAGTCTATATATAATTCATGTGGGGTAAATTAACTCGTACTGAAATAATATCCACGGTATACGACTGTAATAAATACGAAATACAAAAATACAGTAACCAACGACAATAATAAGAGAAACAAGAATACCAGATTTTTACGTGGAAAACCCTTCTGAATAAGGGAAAAACCACGGCCTGAGAGGAGCAACTGATTTCACTATAACAAAAATTTTATAATTTGTGGTACCGAGTAAAATACTCCAAGACCACTAAACACTCAAAAGAAATAACCCTCTTTTGATTTTTCTATCTCACTACACTACCGCTCAAACTCTCTATATTTTTCCTCACAGGGTATTTTGCTTCTTACTCTGTAAATCACTCTCTTTCTCTTTGTTTGGTGTATCTACAAATCAAAGTAGAGGTACCTATTTATAATTGCAGAATGCCCATATTGATGTATGCAATTACGTCAATATTTACTGCAAATATTATGCATGCAACTCCGTACAAGTGTTGTATACAAGTTTCGGCCAGAATGAAGTCAGTTTTCCAAATTTTTTCTAAAGTGGTTGGCTTGACAAAACCAGAAGGAAGCTTCATCTTCTTTCACATGGCCATGGGATGGACCCAATAATTCATTACTAAGAAATGTAGTCTATACTTCACTCTATTTCTTATGAGATTCTTTTATTAGTTTAAAACTATTGATTGAAGAATCATGTTTAAAGAAAAAGTTGCTTAATTTTCCAGCTAAATAACGTTGATAAAATAGATAAAATGGAAACATCAAATGTTTTTAAAGAAAAAGGAAGAGCCCAATGCACAAACCGGACATACACAAGGAAGAGGCAGTATGAGACTAAAACTTTTGCCATATTTGACTATGTCTGTGTTTTTGAGAGAGTGCTGTGAATTGTCCTTGGTATGATTGCAATATATGCAATAGATTATGATAATCTAGTGAATTTATTTTCAAGATAAACCCTCTTAACAAACTTGGTACTTCACTATGCATGTGATTTTGAGACAACAATCTTAACTGCTTTTAGCATAGTTGCAATACAAGTAAGAGTCAAAGATTGTGATAATCCAGTGAATTTTACTTTATTTTTACAAGATAAGACCTTCTTAACATACTTCAAAGGTTACACTAGATAAGTTTATGTTAACTACATTAAATTTCATTTTTTTAAGAGATAAGCCTTTTTGAATGAAAATTTCTCACGTGACCTTGAAAATTTAATATGTTAGTTTGACTTTATATTATTGTATAATTGGTGGTTGAAACAAATTCCTTAAAAAATCCAGTAATATATTATAGACTTCTAATCAATTTCATATAGTATAAAAATTCAGCTACTAAAACCTTAAATATACTAAAAGTTATTTTTCCTATTTTTAATGTTTATAAATTTCTCTATTCAAATCGAAGATAGGTGGTATATTTTTGATAAAGAAAATAATGTTCTTTTGTCAGGAAAAACTAACTAAAGGCCAGTAATATTGGTTCCGTAACCAGGAATTAATCCAAATAGCCGCTCACCTAATCTTTTAAACCAAAAATAGTCGGCAAATCGATGTATAATTCATGTGTAATATATGTATAACTATATATAATCAATGTATAATCTATGTATACCGTCTAGAAAAAAAAAAAGACAGTCCAATACACTAAGCTCCCGCTATGCGCAGTGCCGGCTTAACCATAAAGCAGCTAAAGTTGTTGCTTAAGGCCCCCAAATTTTGGGGCCCCATTTTCTATAATAATGGGCTTATATTTTATTTATTTATTGGAAAATATTGAGTACTATTTAGAAGAAAATAAAAAAAAAATTTATAAAAGAAAAGCCAACATTTTAGCTATGTGAATAAGTGACGGGTTAAATCTTTACACTCTCTTTCTTGGTTTATGCAAGAGTTACAATCTTTCATTTCACCTTTTTCATCAATTTACATACTTTGTCTTATATTCTTTCTTACTTTTTCTAAGATGAACTACTTGTTGTTCCAAACTTCCGATAATTTATATTGCTTCTTAAAAACATAGTTAAAATTACTTTCCTTATACTAAATTATGTCTCATTTTCTGTTCTTTCTCACGTTTAAAGCTTGCGAGAAATATTTGAAGCAGCATTACAAAATTTGGAACTAAGTCTTCAAACTTCTTGAATCTAGTTCTTTCATTCTAACTTTTCAGTATCTTTTTTTATCTTAAATTTGTTATATTTGTTATTTTTACTTCATAGGTATATTTTTTAAATATTTATTAGAATTTGAATATGACAACTAGAAAATATAAATCTTGTTATTCTAAAAAAAAAAGAAGAGAAGAGTTGAAATATACAATCTAAAAAAGGAGATCTTGATAAATTTTTCACAAACAATAAAAAAAACTAAATTAGAAACTATAGGGGAGTGTTTTTAGATGAACAAGTCACAAACCTATTAGAAGAAATCGATTATAGGAAACTAATTAATAATTTTGCATCTCAAAAAGTTATAAAATAGATCCTAAATAAAAATATCTATTAAAATTATTATGGAAGGGCCTCCAATTAAATTTGGCTTTAGGCCCCAAGTGTTGTTGAGCCGCCTATGGCTATGCGCGAGGTCCGGGGAAGGGCCGAATCACAAGGACTTATCGTACACATGTCTTACCCCACATTTCGGCAAGAGGTTGTTTCCCAATATTTAGCCGGCTATTTGTGTAACAATCCCAATATTTGACCTACTAATCATTGAAATATTTGTCAAAGGATGAGAGTATCTCATTTGTCCAAAGTTCGAGGCAGATTTTATTAACAGACAAAATCTGCCTGTGTTGCGGTAGTCTGAAAATTTCCTTGCGTCGCATGCATGCAATGAAAATGGTCCATTTTAAAGCATGGTCCTATGGCTGATACTCTTTTTGTTTTTTCAAAGTGAAGTAAAGGTCACCTTATAATTACATGATCTCTTGGTAACTGAAAAACCATTCCCAGTTCTAGCAAGTTCAGAGAATACAACACGTTTAAAACTTGAAAACCAAAAAGGAAGGAGCTTGTTGTGTGGACCTGAATAGAAAAGCATGTATTCAAAATGACGTTATTGAGACTGTGATACCCAAAAGGTCATTTTTAAATTTAATAATTATTTTTGTGTTCCGAGACCTCAAATAGTACTATTCATCGTTCATCGATTTGCGTGCGGTATAATTTTGAAAAATTGATTAAAATGTGAAATAGAGCCTTAAAACTCAATTAAGTTGACTTTGGTCAACAGTTTTAGCAAACGGACCCGGATCAGTATTTTGACAGTTCCTGTAGGTCCGTCTCGTGATTTGGGACTTGGGCGAATACCCAGAATTTAATTTGGAGGTCCTTATCTCAAGTTATGGCCATTTAACGAAAACTAGAAATTTATGCGAAGTATTGTTGAGAACCGGAATGAAATCTAACTAGAAATTTAGCAAACTAGAAACTTGAGAACCGGAATGAAACTCCGCTTCTGCGGAGTATTGTTGCGCAAATGCGCATTCGCTTATGCGAAGGGAGGACCGCTTCTGCGGTAGAAGACCGCTTCTGCGGTAGAAGACCGCTTCTGCGGTCATTTCGTCGCTTCTGCGATGTCGCAAGTGCGGCTACTCGCCTGACAGCTTGGCTTCGCAAATGCAACCCTTTTCTCGCAAATACGAGACCGCAGATGCGACATTTTTGCTCGCAGATGCGAGACTGGGCAGAACCTTAAGGGGTCGAAAATGGCCCTTTTTCTTCATTTTGTTTGGGTTTTAAAACCTCAATTTTTGGGCGATTTGAAGGAGTTTTTCACGATTTTGAATTGGGTAAGTGTTCTATAATCAAAAGTGATTATATTTCATAAATCCATGTCTATATTCATCCTTTATTTCGGATTTAGATGGAAGAAATTGGAATTTTTGTAAAACTTTCCAAAAACGAAAATTTAAGATTTGAAGGTCCATTTGACATCGGAATTTGATAATTTTTGTATGGTTGGACTAGTCTCGGAACGGGTGTTCGGATTTCATAAGTTTTTTTGAGATTCGAGACGTGGGCCCCACTAATAAAATTTTAGATGAATTTCGGATTTTAATTCAGAAAATTAGTAAATTCATATGGAATTAATTCCTACGATTTGTATTGAGTATATTGAATTGTTTATGACTAGATTTGGGGGTTTCGGACACGAATTCGCGAGGCAAAGGTTTATTGGATTCTTGAATTTGGTTGCAAAACGAGGTAACAGTCGTGGTTAACTTTGACTTGAGGGAGTATGACTTATTTGTCTATTTGCTACGTGATTTCATGTGCGGGTACAACGTATATGTGAGGTGACGAGTACTTATGCTTTGTGGTTGAGTCAAAGCATGCGGGTGGAATTTGTTTATCGAGAATAATTGCCTATTTAATTAAGATATTCCTGCTTGAGTTTATTATTGATTATTTGATCATTATTCATGAAATTATTATTCATTTAATTATTGTTGAATATTTTGGAAGGTGAAGTCGGTATTCCGGTACTGAATTGATTGATGAGTGTATATCCCCGCATTTAAATACTCTTCCGAATTTATTTTATTATTTTCATGATAAGGAAGAGTGTTAAAGCATAAAGGGTGATGTCGTGCCAATTATTATTATATATTTATCAGCTTATGAGAGGAATGAGAGTAAAAGCACGGAGGGTGGTGCCGTGCCATTTTCATATTATCAGTTGCTCATTTTATTGTTGATGAATTAATTGGCTGTTACGTGACACTTCTCCTGCTGAAATTTCTATATCATTCCCCTTCGCATGTTCCTTCCCAAATTTATAAATTGTTATTTATTGTGTTATTGTTGCTTCGTATTTGTATATACTTGTACAAGTTATTTATGTACGTGTCTTGTCATAGCCTCGTTACTGCTTCGTCGAGGTTAGGCTCGACACTTACGGAGTACATGGGATCGGTTGTACTCATACTACACTATGCACTTCTTGTGTAGATTTTGGAGTTGGTCCCAGTGGCGTACCATAGACGTGCTCGGATTCAGCTACTCCGAGGAGACTTGAGGTATAACTGCACAATGTTCGCAGCTCTGAAATCCCCTTCTATCTTATCTTAGTTGTGTATTATCTTTCAAACAGTTTGAATTTTATTCATACCTTTATTTGTATTATTCTAGTAGCTCGTACACTTGTGATACCAGATTCGGGGATGTATTTTGATGATTCGGTAGTTATGGTCTTCCGCACTTTATTTCAGTAATTGACTTCTATTTAATTTAATTTGCTTTAAAATGGTTAAGATCATTTTAATATTGGCTTGCCTAGCAAGTGAAATGTTAGGCGCCATCACGGTCCTGAAGGTGAAAATTTTGGGTCGTGACAGTTGGTATCAGAGCACTAGGTTACTTAGGTCTCACGAGTCACGAGCAAGCTTAGTAGAGTTTGAAGGATCGGTACGGAGACGTCTGTACTTATCTTTCAGAGGCTATGAAGTTTAGGAACAATATCACTTCTTTCTTAATCTGTCGTGCGATCTTATTCTATCATCGATGATTGAACCATTCTATTCTTATTCTCTCGCAGATGGTGAGAACACGTAATACATCTACGGAGACGTCTGTACTTATCTTTCAGAGGCTATAAAGTTTAGGAACAATATCACTTCTTTCTTAATCTGTCGTGCGATCTTATTCTATCATCGATGATTGAACCATTCTATTCTTATTCTCTCGCAGATGGTGAGAACACGTAATACATCTATCGATGGACAGGGACTAGAGCCCCCGGTGGCAACTATGACCAGGGGTAGAGGTCGAGGCCGAGGTTGTGCTAGAGGCCGAGGCAGAGGCAGAGGTAGAGCTCAGTCTAGAGCTCGAGAAACAACACCTATTGTAGAACCTCAGGTGGATCTTCAGGAGGAGGTTCCAGTTCAAACTGTACCCGTTGGACCAGTTCAGATCCCGAAAATATTCATAGCTACTCCAGTGCTTCACGACGCTCTGGTCTATTTGGTGAGTCTTATAGAGGGTGTGGCCAAGAATAGTATGTTTCCAGTGGCACCAGCCATCTTACAGGCTGGGGGAGGAGCACAAACTCCTACTACTCTCGCTTCAGACCAGATGGCTCCCCAGTATGAGGCTCTAGCAGCCCCGCCAGTTGGGGTAGTTCAGCTAGTTGTTATGGCACAGGCCGGTGATAGGCCCGCCATGTCTTCTGAGGTCTTATTAAGACTGGATAAGTTTACTAAGCTCTTTCCAGTTTACTTCAATGGTACACCTTCTGAGGACCCACAGGATTATCTTGACCGCTGCCATGAGGTACTGCGGAACATGGGTATAGTTGAGACCAATGGGGTCAATTTTGCTGTATTTCAGATAACGGGTTCTGCGAAAAGGTGGTGGAGAGATTTTATGTTGACCAGGCCAGCTGGGTCACCTACACTGACTTGGGAGCAGTTCTCACGGCTATTTCTAGAGAAGTTCCTCCCTATCACATTGAGAGAGGATTTCCACAGGCAGTTTGAGCGTCTCCAACATGGCAGTATGACTGTTACTCAATACGAGACCCGTTTTGTGGATCTAGCATGTCATGCTTTCCTTTTACTTCCTACTGAGGGAGAGAGAGTGAGGAGGTTTATTGAGGGACTTACTCACCCTATCAGGCTTCAGATGGTCAAGAAGACCGGGAGTGAGATTTCCTTTCAGGCGGCTGCTAATGTTGCTAGGAGGATCGAGATGGTTCTTGCACAGGAAAGAGGGCATGGGTCTGATAAGAGGCCTCAATAGTTCGGTAGGTTTAGTGGTGCCTCGTCTGGAGGCAGGGTAATTTTGGTAGGGGTCATCCTCCAAGACCGTTTCTTTCAGTGCTCCAGGCATCTTAGAGTGCACCACCAACTCCTATTAGTACACCTCCGATCCAGGGTTTCCAAGGTGGTTACTCAAGTCGACATGGGTAATTTCAGGGTCAGCAGTCACAGC
Organism: Nicotiana tabacum; assembly: GCF_000715075.1. Lineage (NCBI taxonomy): Eukaryota > Viridiplantae > Streptophyta > Magnoliopsida > Solanales > Solanaceae > Nicotiana > Nicotiana tabacum. Next base: position 4,448,396 of record NC_134083.1, on the reverse strand, counting down.
AGCCGAGGTCCTGTTATACTTGTGGTGATCCGAGGCACATTGCTAGATTCTGCCCTAGGTCTCAGGGCAGTATGCAGCAGCAGGGTTCTCATACTATGATTCCAGCACCGGTTGCTTCACCGCCTGCTCAGCCATCTAGAGGTAGGGGTTAGGTAGCTAGAGGTGGAGGTCAAACCATTAGAGGTGGGGGTAAGGTCGTTAGAGGTGGAAGTCAGACCATTAGAGGTGGAGGTCAGGTCATTAGAGATGGAGGCCAGCCAGTGAGAGGTCGTCCCAGGGACGCAGTTTAGAGTGGTAGGGCCCAGTCCCGATTTTATGCTTTTCCAGCTAGGCCTGAGGCCAAATCATATGATGTCGTTATTACAGGTATTGTTCCAGTTTGCCATAGAGATGCTTCAGTTCTATTTGATCCAAGATCTACTTACTCCTATGTGTCCTCTTATTTTGCTTCATATCTGGTGATGCCTCGTGATTCTCTTAGTGCTCCTGTTTGTGTGTCCACTCCGATGGGAGATTCTATCGTGGTAGATCATGTCTATCGTTCATGTGTGGTTACTATTGGGAGTATTGAGACTAGTGTGGATCTTCTACTTCTTGATATGGTAGATTTTGATGTCATCTTGGGTATTGATTGGTTGTCACCTTATCGTACTATATTAAATTGTCATGCCAAGATGATGACCCTAGCCATACCGGGGTTACCTCGATTAGAGTGGAAAGGAACTCCTGGTCATTTGACAAGTAGGGTTATTTCTTATATGAAGGCTCGACATATGGTCGAGAAAGGGTGTCTAGCCTATTTGGCTTATATTCGTGATTCCAGTGCGGATGTTCCTTCTATGGACTCAGTACCAGTTGTTCATGAATTTCCAGAAGTATTTCCTGCAGATTTTCTGGGGATGCCACCCGACAGAGATATAGACTTCTGTATTGATTTGACTCCGGGCACTCAGCCCATTTCTATTCCACCATACCGTATGGCCCCGCTGGAACTGAAATAACTGAAGGAGCAGTTACAAGACTTGCTTGATCAGGGATTTATTAGACCTAGTGTCTCGCCCTGGGGTGCACCAGTGTTATTTGTAAAGAAGAAAGATGGTTCAATGCAAATGTGTATAGATTATCGGCAGTTGAACAAGGCTACTAACAAGAACAAGTATCCATTGCCAAGAATTGATAACTTATTCAATCAGATTCAGGATGCCAAGGTATTTTCAAAGATCGATTTGAGGTCTGGTTACCATCAGTTGAAGATTAGGGCATCTGATATCCCTAAGACAGCTTTTCGGACTCGGTATGGGCATTACAAATTCCTAGTGATGTCATTTGGGCTGACAAACACCCCAACAACATTTATGGATTTGATCAATCGGGTGTTCAAGCCCTATTTGGATTCTTTTGTAGTTGTATTCATTGATGATATCTTGATTTACTGCAGCAGTCGAGAGGAGCATGAGCAGCATCTTCGGAGTGTGCTTCAGACTTTGGAGAATAATCAGTTATATGCCAAATTTTCAAAATGTGAATTTTGGTTAGACTAAGTTGCCTTTTTGGGGCATGTTGTATCGGCAGAAGGCATAAAAGTGGATCCTAAGAAGATTAAGGCTGTTCAGAATTGGCCTAGACCTACTTCAGTTACAGAGATCCTGAGTTTTCTGGGTTTGGCAGGTTATTATCGTCGGTTCGTGGAGGGGTTTTCATCTATAGCAAGCCCATTGACCAGACTAACCCAGAAAGGTGTTCCATTCGGATGGTGAAAGGAGTGTGAGTTGAGCTTTCAGAAACTCAAGACTGCTTTGACTACGGCGCCAGTGTTGGTATTACCCACAGGTTCAGGATCTTATATGGTGTATTGTGATGCATCTCGCATTGGGCTTGGTATAGTATTGATGCAAGATGGCAGGGAGATTGCATATGCATCACGGCAGTTGAAAGTTCACGAGAAGAATTATCCTATTCATGACTTAGAATTGGCAGTCATTGTTCATGCGCTGAAGATTTGGAGGCACTACATGTACGGTGTCTCGTGTGAGGTATTTACTGATCATCGTAGCTTACAATATCTGTTCAAACAAAAGGATCTCAATTTGAGGCAGAGAAGATGGTTGGAGCTGTTGAAGGACTATGATATCACTATTTTGTATCACTCCAGAAAGGCCAATGTGGTGGCCGATGCTTTGAGTAGAAAGGTTGTGATTATGGGCAGTCTTGCGTATATTCCGGTGGGTGAGAGACCGTTAGCGGCAGATGTTCAGACTTTGGCTAATCAGTTCGTGAGGTTACATGTTTTATAACTCAGTCGGATTCTAGCTTGCACAATCGCTTGGTCTTTTTTATATGAGCGCATCAGAGAGCGACAGTATGATGATCCTCATTTACTTATCCTTAAGGACATGGTGCGGCACGGTGATGCCAAACAGGTTGTTGTGGGGTAAGATGGAGTTCTGCGAATGCAGGGTCGTATTTGTGTGTCTAATGTGGATGGGCTTTGTGAATTAATTCTGGAAGAGGACCACAGTTCCAGGTATTCTATTCATCCAGGTGCCGCCAAAATATATCAAGATTTGCGGCAACATTATTGGTGGAGGAGAATGAAGAAGGATATAGTTGTATATGTAGCTCGGTGTCTGAATTGATAGCAAGTTAAGTACGAGCATCAGAGACCTGGTGGTTTGCTTCAGAAGTTAGAAATTCCTGAGTGGAAGTGGGAGCGTATCACTATGGATTTTGTTGTTGGGCTTCCACGGACTCAGAGAAAATTCGACGCAGTTTGGGTCATTGTGGACAGGTTGACCAAGTCAGCACATTTTATTCCAGTGGCAGTTACCTATTCTTCAAAGCGGTTAGCTGAAATTTATATTTGTGAGATTGTCCGCCTTCACGGAATGCCCGTGTCTATCATTTCTGATCGAGGTACGCAGTTCACTTAGCACTTCTGGAGGGTTGTATAGTGTGAGTTAAGCACGCGGGTTGAGTTGAGTATAGCATTTCATCCACAGACAGATGGACAGTCAGAACGTACTATTCAGATATTGGAAAATATGCTTCGCGCTTGTGTTATAGACTTTGGAGGTTCTTGGGATCAATTCTTGCCACTTGCAGATTTTTCCTATAATAATAGCTACCAATCGATCAGTCAGATGGATCCGTATGAAGCATTGTACGAGAGGCGATGTCGTTCTCCAGTTGGCTGGTTTGAACTGGGAGAGGCTCGGTTGTTGGGTACCGATTTGGTACAGGATGCCTTGGATAAGGTCAAAATTATTCAGGATCGACTTTGCACAGCTCATTCTAAGCAGAAGAGTTATGCCGACCGTAAGGTTCGTGATATTGCATTCATGGTTGGAGAATGAGTATTGCTACGGGTTTCACCTATGAAAGGTGTAATGAGGTTTGGAAAGAAGGGCAAGTGGAGCCCTAGGTATATAGGACCATTCGAAATTCTTGAAAGGGTGGGCGAAGTAGCCTACAGGCTTGCATTACCACCAGCTTATCAGCGGTTCATCCGGTGTTCTATGTGTCTATGCTCCGAAAATATCATGGTGATCCGTCTCATGTGTTAGATTTCAGCTCAATCCAATTGGACAAGGATTTGACTTAGGAAGAGGAGCCGGTAGCTATTCTAGCACTGCAGGTCCGACAGTTGAGGTCTAAGAGTTATCCTTTAGTTCGGGTGTAATGGAGAGGTCAATCAATTGAGACAACTACCTGGGAGTCCGAGTCGGACATGCGGAGTAAATATCCATACCTTTTTACCAGCTCAGGTACTTTTCTAATCCGTTCGAGGACGAACGTTTGTTCTAGAGGAGAAAAATGTGATGACCCAAAAGGTCATCTTTAAATTTATTAATTACTTCTGCATTCTGAGACCTCAAATAGTACTATTCATCATTCATCGACTTACGTGCGCAGTTCGTATAATTTTTCGAAAAGTTTTTATATGAAAAATTGATTAAAATGTGAAATAGAGCCTCAAAACTCAATTAAGTTAACTTTGGTTAACATTTTTAGCAAACGAACCTAGATCAGTATTTTGACAGTTCCAGTAGGTCCGTCTCGTGATTTGGGACTTGGGCATATGCCCGTAATTTAATTTGGAGGTCCCTAGCTCAAGTTATGGCCATTTAACAGAAACTAAAAATTTAAAGGCTAAAGATTTTTAAAGTTTGACCACATATTTGACTTTTTGATATCGGGGTTGGAGTCCAATTCTGAAAATTGAAATAGCTCTGTTATGTCATTTATGATTTGTGTGCCAAATTTAAAGTCATTCCGGATTCATTTAACATGTTTCGGCACAAGTTTTATGAATTGAAAAGTTTGAAACTCAAAAGTTCGAATCGAGGTGTGAATTGTAATTACGATGTTGTTTTATGTGATTTGAGACCCCGAGTAAGTCCGTGTTATATTACGGGACCGGTTGGAATAATTGGACGAAGTCCCGAGTGGCTCGGGTGAGTTTCGGACATGTTTCAGATCATTTTTGCAAAAACTGCCAGTTCTGGTGCATCGCACCTGCGAAGCATGGAGCGCAGGTGCGAACCCGCTTCTGTGTGAAATTCGTCGCTTCTGCGACTTGAGAACCGGAATGAAACTCCGCTTCTGCGGAGTATTGTTGCGCAAATGCGCATTCGCTTCTGCGAAGGGAGGACCGCTTCTGCGGTCATTTCGTCGCTTTTGCGATGTCACAGGTGCGACACTCCTTGCGCAGGTGCGGCCACTCGCCTGGAAGCTTTGCTTTGCAAATGCGGCCCTTGTCTCACAAATGCGAGGCCGCATATGCGACATTTTTGCTCGCAGTTACGAGACTGGGCATAACCTTAAGGGGTCGAAAATGGCCATTTTTCTTCATTTCGTTTGGGTTTTAAAACCTCGGTTTTGGGGAGATTTGAAGGAGTTTTTTACGACTTTGAATTGGGTATGTGTTCTATAACTAAAAGTAATTATATTTCATAAATCCACGTCTATATTCATCCTTTATTTCGGATTTAGATGGAAGAAATTGAAATTTTTGTAAAACTTTCTAAAAATGAAAATTTAAGATTTGAAGGTTCATTTGACATCGAAATTTCATAATTTTTGTATGGTTGGACTCGTCTCGGAACGGGTGTTCGAATTTCGTAAGTTTTTTTGAGATTCGAGATGTGGGCTTCACTGATGATATTTTAGATGAATTTCGGATTTTAATTCAGAAAATTAGTAAATTCATATAGAATTAATTCCTACGATTTGTATTGAGTATATTGAATTGTTTATGACTAGATTTGGGAATTTCGGACACGAATTCGCGAGGGAAAGGTTCATTGGATTCTTAAATTTGGTTTTAAAGCGAGGTAAGTGTCGTGGTTAACCTTGACTTGAGGGAGTAGGACTTATTTGTCTATTTGCTACGCGATTTTATGTACGGGTACAACGTATATGTGAGGTGACGAGTGTCATGTCCCTTTTCTACCCCCCCCCCCCAAAAAAAAGATAATGTATGTGTTTTTATGGATTGTGGGTTAAACAGTTTTTTCAATTGAAGTGACAAATTTGAATAGGGATTATTTTATTTACAGAGTCGCCACTTGGAATTGATTTTTTCGGTGTTCCAAGTCACCTTTTATTTGAATCCCTAATTAAAAGAAGATTTGACTCCTTATTATTGGTCTGCAAAAATAAAGTTCGGGTAAGGAATTCTGTTGACCAGGGAGAAGGTGTAAGGCATTCCCCGGGTCCCGTAGTTCTAGCACGGTCACTTTATTGACTTAAACATGGCTTTAATTAATTATGAATAAACTGTGAATTCTATGATTTTCATGTTTTACCTATCCGCTTTTATTTATTAAAAAAATGAAAGAAAAGATTTGAATAAAATTATCCTAACCGTACCACGCAAACGAATGTGTGACCGAGATGAATTTTATTGATTTTTGTCATAACCGCGCTACGCAAGTGAGTCCGCAGTCATGACGAGGATTATTAGTACATCATTACTTTTGAAAAAAATTACTACATTCGAAGAAAATAATTTTGAAATTTATTAAAAGTTAACTATCGCGCTACGCAAACAAATCCGCGAGTTTAGCAATGAATTTATTAAATTAAAAATTAACTAAAACTAACGAGTATGGTATGACATTATTGAATTAAATTATTGAATGTTAAACATCACGTTACGCAAGCGATTCCATGAAGTTAAAGCACGCCTACTAATTGCCTAGCGTCTAAATTAATTAAAAAGCGCTTCTTTTTTATTACTTGTTCGACCGAAAAAAATGATATTATTATTAAAAATAATTTTTAACTAATGCAAGACATTAAACCCGGGTAAGCTTATGTTAAACTTTCATGGTATTGAGCCACCTATTTTATTTAACAAAAGACAATTTATTGATTTTAAAGAAAATGCCCATCTTACTTTCTATTGTTATTGGGCCTACAGATTTTAGCTTATTTGGCCCATGTTGCTTAAGAACCTCGATGACCAAGACAGCAAAAAATAACAAGTATTCTTCTAAGCCCAAATTGCTTCTTACATTGATGTCCAAACTAAAATTATTTTTCATAAAAGAAACTTACATGCTAATTATTATCTTTATCTTCTTAACCAACTATTTCTTAAGGACTAACATAATATTTCTACTCATCTATACCAACATGGCACTAATCAAACTACACCCATTAGCAACATAAAAACCACGACTAAATATAAATACAGTAATACTTTAATGCTAAAGAGAAGAGCTATATTATAACATTATGTTGACTATAATTCAAAGCATCAAAACATTTGAAGCTAGAAGTCTTTCTTAGATAATTATACATGAACCATGAAAGTAACTCACAGAAAAGATCCCAAACTAAACAAACATGGTTAAAAGTGGGGTCTTTATTTTTTTCTTAAACTAAATAAACTTAACAGAATGCAATTTCAATCACATATATTAAGAAGAAAATGATAATTTAACTAATTTTTAACAGATTTACATGATGATAACACTAATATAACATTCATCTTGAAACAAAATCAGATCTAACATGTTCCATCAACCAAACCGGGATCAAATCCTTCTTATTATCATCAAGAATCTGCAATATAAGAATTTAAAAGTTACCTGGTTTGTAGAATAATAAAGTACAATAGTGCATCAACAAAAAATTCAGCAACAAATACAGTAGAAACAACAGCAACTCAAGTGTTAAGACAACCCAGAAAACTCAACAAAGATACTTGAAACTGGTAGCTATCAACTTCACAAATTACCTAAGGGATCTTTCTATTTTTCTCAAAGTTTTTTGCACTCAAATAATACTCACAAAACTCTGAAATTTCAACTTGCTATATGAATTAAGCTGCTGATTTTTCTCAAAGATATATGTCTTTAAGCAACTCTCCAAGATGTGTCAGTGTAAGATCGACTGTGTGCCCTTTTTATAGGAGAAGAGAAGCCCTTTAAATAGGCAAATAAATCAGAATTTTTGGACAGATTTTGGTTCACTAAAAGTCTGTCCAAAAAACTGATTTTGTGTGCTAAACACTGTTCAAAAGTTGTCAAAAAGTATTGTATTTGTCACCACTCACCACACAATAATTTTTGAGTTTTGTACTCCAAAGTCTTTGCACAGTAAAAACAACCAAACTTGTACTATTCCTTCTTTAATTTCAGCTTTTATCAATACAAAATTCAAATACTCAAATACAATAAAAATAAATTTGCTAAGCACTTTAAACTTTTATCATAAACTATCATGACTAAGCGAATACAACAACAACAATAACCCAGTATAATCCCACTAGTGGGGTCTGGGGAGGGTAGTGTGTACGCAGACCTTACCCCTACCCTGGGGTAGAGAGGCTGTTTCCAATAGACCCTCGGCATCCTTCCCTCCAAGAACTCCCACCTTGCTCTTGGGGTGACTCGAACTCACAACCTCTTGGTTGGAAGTAGAGTGATTCCAAAATTGCAAAGACCAGCCACGTCAAGAGATCAGCCACATACTAATATGTACCTTTAACCTTTGTACCCTCCTGAAGAAGAAACAAATTTGCTAGACATAAACTAAATACAATACAATTAGAAAAAATAGATAAAGGAAACGAGAATATGGGTATACCAAACGGGGGCGTTCGGGGTGGTCGCCGGAATTTGGCCGGATTTTTAGTTGCCAGATTTTCGGAATGGAATTGATATCAATAGGTAGGTCTTGATGAGCTCTATCCGTTGGTATAGGTATTGTGGGGGTGGTAGTGGCCGGAACTTCAAGATTTTGGGCAAAAAAAGTGGCGGCTAAAGTTTCCTAGATCTAAAATTCAAGGAGTTTGAAGGGGTTTTGAAGGATTTGGTTTGGAGATATGGAAAGAAGAGGTTGTGGAGATTACATGGTGTGAATTTGAGAGTATTTGGAGGTTAGCCGCCGCCGGTGGGCGATTTCCGTCGGACGGCAGCGGTGGTGGGGGCGGATATGGGAGAGAGAAGAGAGAGGAAGAAGAAAAGAATTATGGGGGAAATGAGGGCATTTTTCAGATTTTTTAGGCTTTAAATACCTCTTGAGAGATCAAATATGAACCATTAGATCAAGGGGTGATCAATGGGTGAGATTTGATCTTGGGTCACTTAATGAAACGACGTAGTTATGAGGCAAAACTACGTCGTTTCAGATCCTTTCAAGGGCAGCCCCTTATCTTGCACTTTTGGCCACTTTTTCTTTCAAATTTAGCCCAATTTCTTCCTTAATCCTACTTATTAAACTAAATTTACACAAATAAATAAATTAATTAAGTAACTTATTCAAATGATCAATTAACTAGATTAATTTACCAATTAAATAGTTAGTTAATTCCTAAAATGCACAAATGAAGAAAGAACTATTTTTGGTATTTTTATGATAGGAAATATGCAATCAAAAACACAAAAATTGGAAAAATAATTAAAGTAACAAAACACTAATGACTTTAGGAGGTGTTTAAATAGTGCAAAAATTAGGTATGCACAACGAGTACCTATGCGTTGTGGTTGAGTCAAGGCATGCGGGTGGAATTTGTTTATCGAGAATAATTGCCTATTTAATTAAGATATTCATGCTTGAGTTTATTATTGATTATTTGATCATTATTATTCATTTAATTATTATTGAATATTTTGGAAGGTGAAGTCGGTATTCCGGTACTGAATTGATTGATGAGCGTATATCCCTGCATTTAAATACTCTTCCGAATTTATATTATTATTTTTATAGTAAGGAAGAGTGTTAAAGCACGAAGGGTAATATCGTGCCAATTATTATTATTATTATTTATTTATCAGTTTATGGGAGGAATGAGAGTAAAAGCACGGAGGGTGGTGCCATGCCATTTTCATATTATCAGTTGCTCATTTTATTGTCGATGAATTAATTGACTGTTACGTGACACTCCTCCTGCTGAAATTTCTATATCATTCCCCTTCGCATGTTCCCTCCCAAATTTATAAATTATTATTTATTGTGTTATTATTGCTATGTATTTATATATACTTGTACAGGTTATTTATGTATGTGTCTTGTCACTACTTCGTCGAGGTTAGGCTCGACACTTACGGAGTACATGGGGTCGGTTGTACTCATACTACACTATGCACTTCTTGTGCAGATTTTGGAGTTGGTCCCATCGGCGTACCATAGACGTACTCGGATTCAGCTACTCCGAGGAGACTTGGAGGTATAACTGCACAGCGTTCGCAGCTCTGAAGTCCCCTTCTATCTTATCTTAGCTGTGTATTATCTTTCAAACAGCTTGAATTTTATTAAAACCTTTATTTGTATTATTCTAGTAGCTCGTGCACTTGTGACATCAGATTTGGGGATGTATTTTGATGCTTCGATAGTTATGGTCTTTCGCACTTTATTTCAGTAATTGACTTCTATTTAATTTAATTTGCTTAAAAATAGTTAAGATCATTTTAATGTTTGTTTGCCTAGCAAGTGAAATGTTATGCGATATCACGGTCCTGAAGGTGGGAATTTCGGATCGTGACAGAGACTATATAGTAACATATATGGATTGAATCACATTTTCTATCGTCTCCTTAATTAGTGATTAATTTGATTGTCTCAATAATGAATTGTTTGATAACAAAATGATTAAGTTGCTTGATTTGTAACCGACCACACATTTATAAACTTATGTACAATATCACAAGCACTGGTGGAACCAGAATTTTCGTTAAGGGGTGTCAAAATATATAAAAGTAGATATATCAGAAAATTAAGGGCATATTCAATACATAATATATATACATATAATTTATTTTTTTTACCTAGTTACATAGTGTGTGGCTCCGCTACTGATCAGAAGACGTGTGATAACTACAATGTTGTTTATGTTAGTTTGACAACAATTGATAAAGTTTCATTTAGAGGGCATATATGACTAATCAAGGGCGGAGCTAGAGAGGCAGAGGTCCTTATCGTCGAAAAATTACATAATATATATAAAAGTCAAATTATTTTAATGTATATTTAATAGTTGTTGAAGCTCTTGTTAAAAATCCTATCTTCGCCCTATGACTAATATTTCATTGATGTGACCTATGAGCCCGTAAGAGGAGTAGCCTACACGGCAATAATTCAAACTGTTGACCAAGAGGCATAAGGGTAGGTTTGTCCATTCGCTCGTAGATCGGACCTACGCGGATGCTTAGTCAATGGTCCAGTTTTTTCTCAATCGTCTCATTTGGGCCAAAATACAAAATTGACCTGTCGTTGTCTGCAATAACTGTATTTGCTAGCAAGTCGAAATTAGAGCATGTAAATTTTTTTTGTATATGATACACACATATCTAATTTTTCGGATATTAATTTTGAGAACGACTAAAAGTATACATTTCTCTTTAGTTTGTTTACCAATGAGGCCCTAGTAGAGATATGGCGTCTGGTAACGGCAATTGTAGTTCTTAGTTTCTTACTGTAATATGGCCAAATTTTCATAATATTTGCCATGACATAATATTCATTATAATAAATTTGTGGCTCATGACATTTGCCATGACATAATATCCATTATAACAAAATTGTGGATCATGACATTTGCCATGACATAATATCCATTATTAAGCCAAGGATTTCTTGCTATAAATAGAGGAGTTTCTCCTCATTTGCAAATACACCAACAAGACTTGTCTTCAATTCTTGTTTCTTCCTTTCTTCCTTTATTAAGAGTGTTTTGTATGAGAATTAGTGTTGGAAAGCACTTGTGTGAACCCTTTCTTTGGAGTGATCTTGTGAGGTTATTCTCTTAGGGTATTTGGGATTAATTAGAGTGTTTACTCTAATTTTGTACTCTTATTGTTATAGTAAATTGCTCATCTCCGCTTGTGGACGTAGGACACTTTGACCGAAGCACGTTAAATTTGTGTCTTCTTTATCTACTTTAATTATCGTTGTTATCAACTTCCATTGTCTTTGTTATTGCCATTATACTGTTGTTTGGCTATATTCCGCACTACCCGGGTTCTCGATCCTAACACTTACCCATCATTAACGCATGTCAAGAAGAATGGTCCAATTATACTTTTCAAATTATGAAGAAAATTTCCAACTCCAACCTTGCACATGGCAAAGTTATAAATCAGCTGCTATGTTTGAACAATTTCAGAGGACACAACCAGTTTGAATATTAACGAATAAAAATAGAAACTTATATTGTTTGCATGAAGCATCAGAATATATGTTAAAATTCTGAAACATTATATTCATTCACATTTCATAGCAAAACCTAATTCCAAGAATGGCCAGCCTTAAACTTTATATTCCAGTTTTAATACTAATTTCTATTCATGTAATTCGGCAATTTGAAGCTGCTTCTCATGAAATAGAGACACCCGATCAGATATACAGGACTGCGTTTCATTTTCAACCTGCTAAGTATTGGATGAACGGTGAGCTGCTTTTAACTTTTCTTCGTTTTTATTAGTCCCACCTTAAGTAAATTAGCCATTGATATATAGTTTGAATCTCTGCTACTTTATTTATCCTAATTCTTGTGTTTTTTCTTGTTCTTTTTCTGTTGTTTATGTACGACTTTATGGTGATCAAATTCACAACCTTTGGTTATGGTTCCACAGATCCTAATGGTAAGTTTCTCAAGTTAATTCCCTCTTTGATCATTTTAATCTTAGTGTATTTGGTACGACGGAAATTACTCTCCAGAATATTCTTCACGAAAAATATTTTTCTTAAAAGTATTTTCCAGTGTCTTTGATGAATGACAAATATTTTTCTAAAAAACTTATAGTAAAAATTAACAATAATATTAGCAAATCAGAGAATGTTTTGACTGAAATTTCGAGTGTTGTAATCTTGTAGAGTGTTAGTTGGAATACCTATAAATAATATGAGTTAAGATATATAGTTGTAAGAAAACTAATTTTCACTCATAAATGAATGAAGTCATTTTTCTCATTTTTATGGAATATTTTTTCATAATCAAACGCATGAAAATAATTAAATTTTTTTCATAACAAACATTTTCCTCAAAAATAACTCCCGTGGTGCCAAAAGTGACTTTATAAATGCATGGTTAATTAATCAAATTGCTTAAACCAATTTATCTTTATCAAAATTATGGATGTAGGACCAATGATATACATGGGAATTTACCATTTCTTCTACCAATACAATCCTTACGATGCACAATCCGGAAACATAGTCTGGGGACATTCTACATCAACTGATCTTATCAACTGGACACCTCAGCCGCCGGCACTACTCCGATCAGAGCCTTATGATTTTAAAGGCTGTTTTTCAGGTTTTTAGAAATTATTTTCTCTTATTAAAGATTTATATGCCAGTATAAAATATAGCGTTCTCCTATTATTATTATTATTATTATTATTATTTTAAGAAAAATGAAGCAGCATGATTGGTCAGGATTTATATAGTTGACTTGGACCTATTTGGAATTGAGGCTTAATTGATGTAATTATTTTCAGGTTCTACAACAATTCTCTCCGGCGGAAAACCGGCAATTCTCTATACCGGAGTAGACTTCTCCGATATCCAAGTTCAAAATCTAGCCGTGCCCAAAAATTTATTGGACCCTTACCTTATAGAATGGGTAAAATCACCTTATAATCCACTAATAACACCTAATTCAGTGAATAAAATTGATGGTCAAAATTTCAGAGACCCAACTACTGCTTGGGTAAATCCTACAGATGGTAATTGGAGAATGGTAGTTGGAAATAAAAAAAATAACACAGGAATTGGTTTATTGTACAAAAGCAAGAATTTTATTGATTGGATTCAAACTGAACAACCTTTGCATTTTTTAAACAATTCTGGAATGTGGGAATGTCCTGATTTTTTCCCAGTTTCAACAATTAGTCAAATTGGTTTAGACACTTCAATTATGGGTCCAAATGTAAAACATGTATTCAAAGTAAGTGTAGCAAATTCTGATTACTATACAATTGGAATATATAATCCAAATAAGGATATTTTTGTCCCGGATAATGAATCCTTGGATATTGGATTAGGATTTAGATATGATTATGGAAAGTATTATGCTTCAAAAACATTTTTTGATAGTGCTACTAATAGGAGAATTTTATTTGGATGGGTTAGTGAAGCAGTAAATATTGTTGATATAAATAGTATTAGAGGTTGGGCTGGTCTTCAAGGAATTCCTAGAAGAATTTGGCTTCAGAAATCTGGAAATCAGCTGTTGCAATGGCCAATAGTCGAAATTGAAAAGCTTCGAATTAATAATCCAGTTGTTGAAGGTACTACTGCGCTTATGGCTGGATCAGTACGTGAAATATCCGGCGTCACAGCTACACAGGTAATTTAATTTTTTTAAGTTGTATACATTGACGTAATATTTTTCACATTATTTAACCAGCAATAACTAATGATTGTATTAAGATAGATTGTCTATATTGTATATACCTCTAAACGTACGGCACTTTGCCGTACCCTGTGTGAATACAAGATGTTTTGTGCATCGAGATGCTTTTTTAACCTATTATAATTGGTTTGTTATTATCTTTTATGTATCATATTTCTGATTTAAGTTTAACTTACAATACAAAAGAACTTTTACGCATCAAGTAACCTATAAAATAAATAAAAGTTGTTCATAAAAGCTGGATTAGTTACCTGAAAAATAGAGGAGGTTACCCACTACAACCGGGGCGAATCCACCCGCTAGGTTGGTAAGATTATCATATATTTATGTACAAAATCTATATTAGTTATTACAAGTACATTAAAGGAAATTGTTGCACCCCGCCACCTTTAAATCTGACTACAAGAAGTTAAAATGCGTAGTTATAGAAATTTTCTACATCCCAGTGTACATGAGTTAATCCTAACAATTATGTATCATACGGATTTAGCTATAATTACATTTAATCCATTGACTGTATATTTGACTGTATAAATATCTTACCCACAGTTAATGCTAAAACTTAATCCATTGAGCTAAACCTACGATTTATCAGCATATAATAATGATAAAAGTTAAAACCATGCCTTCCTTCTGTTATTAACTAATTATAATTATTATACTGTTTACAGGCAGATGTAGAAATTTCTTTCGCAGCGAAAACGTTGGAAAAAGCAGAGATATGGGAAGCAAATTGGACAAATCCACAGCAAGTTTGTAGCATAAAAGGTGCATCAGTAAAAGGTGGGATTGGACCATTTGGATTGCTTGTCTTGGCATCTAAGGACATGCAAGAATATACTGCAGTTTTCTTCAGAATTTTCAAAGGAAATAACAACAATTTTATAGTGCTCATGTGTAGTGACCAGAGCAGGTATATTTAATTTAATCTCTCTTTTTATTTTTCTCCTCGTCTAATTGTAATGCCTATATTTTTCCTTAATTAAACTTTCATTTTTCTACGTTGTGTAGGTCTTCCTTACACTTGCCTTCAACTGATTATGACAAAACTACTTATGGAGCCTTCTTGAATGTGGATCCTGTTCAAGAAAAATTGTCGCTAAGGACTTTGGTACGATAAAAAAAAGTCTATCTTTTGATGTTTGATTGTCAGGAAAAAGTGCTCGAAAACATAATTTCCACCAAAAGATCTAGGAAAACTACCTTATTATACTTTTGGGCAGAAATTATTTTGTTTCACAATTATTTTTCTTAATCACGCCCAGACATTAATTAATATTCAAAAGTTTATCGAAACACTCTCTATTTCACAAATATTATTCAAACTAAACATTGGATAACATTTTCCAACAAATAAGTCATTTTCCAAAAAATATTAAATGACTAATGTAATATCAAATACATATATACACCCAAAATATAATGGACATGTCATGAGAATATTATTTATATTGTGTTTTGTTTTTGTGTAGATTGATCACTCAATAGTGGAGAGCTTTGGTGGAGAGGGAAAAGCTTGCATTACAGCAAGGGTTTACCCAACTAATTTAGCAGTGGATGGTGGGAGCCATTTGTATGTCTTCAACAATGGTTCAGAGAATGTTGAGATCTCAAATTTAACTGCTTGGAGCATGAAAACAGCGCAGATCAATTGAAACAACCAACATAGATTTTCTTAGGATTAATATTGTGTTATTAATAAACCATGTATGCACATGCATACTTAGAGGCTGATTCAAAATTTGATCTTGATGGTTTCGACCTTTAAAGTTGTAGCAATGAACTCACACTACTCTTGAAATTATAATTTCTTAATCTAATCTTTATTGAGATTTCGTTGTTTTTCACTTATATATTTTTGTTCCGTATAAAAAATATTGGTTTTAGCCGTATAGCTCAAACACTACATCTGCCACCGTGACATGCATACTTGAATAAATTGTGTTTGTTTCTCACAAGTTGCTCACACCTCTTTATAACAGTCTCGTTTGTTCAGATATTTTTTGGTTACTATAGTGAAGTGGTGTTATACAGGACATATATTATAACATAACATAAAAATCAATTCCGAGAAAAACTTGATTTTTATAGTGAATGGTTGTTATAGAGAGATTTTGTTGTATAGAGGTATGACTATACCATGAAACTTCACAACAACAGTCAACATGAGCTCTATAAGTTCGTTCCTTGATTCTTGCAATTGATTGAAGGAATGAAAAACAACTAATTACATGGGTGTACAAATTTTATCCGACCCATACCTTGTCGAACGGTTTGAAATTTAATCATAATCCACTAAAATAGCAATATAGCATTCAGACAGAAGTTTTTACACTATTAGTGGAGTTAGTTATCATTTTTACCATCAGTGATATGATTGTGTGTTACATGCACACAACCTAAACTCGTCTGTGAATTAGATAAGTAACTGTTTGTTTTGCATTTGAGGGAATTCAAGGGTTGTATGGCTTTACAAATCTGGATAACAGTTAGTGCAGGCAGTGGCGGACCCACATGTACTCAAGGGGTGTCAAACGACATTTCTTCGTCAAAAAATTATATTGTGTAGCTAGGTAAATGTTTTAAAACTATGTATATATGCTACATATTGACACACTTTGGCTTCTTCGTGAGTTTATTTTTTAATATTTTGACCTCCTTAATGAAAATCCTGACTCCGCCACTGAGTGTAGGGACCAATTCAAGAAATCAAAATGCTACATTCAGTATATCCTGGAATGCTTCTCAATATGGGAGTTTTTAGGTTCCAAATTATTATAGACGCAAACTGAATAAAATTACTACTACCATATTCTTTTTCCTGGTTTCTGGAGAATTCAATGTGCAGAAAGATGTAGAAATATCTTAACTAGTGAATGCATCGGACTTTAACAAAAGCAGAGGCACTGAACATAAGTTGGACAAACCCACAAGTTTTATGGAGCCAAAAGAGTGCATCAATAAAAGGACTTGAAAGAGCACACAGCAGTTTTCTTCAGAATTATCAAACATGTGGTGCTCAATGCAGGCTTATTTGTTAGTGGTCATAAAATCATACATCACATATTGCACTATTATCATTGAAACAAAGCCCTGGGCTTGTTCACTATGTAGCAACATAATCACAATAACAATTTTATTTGTCTTTCTCCTAATTCCATTGCATAAAATGCGAAGCCCCCCTCCCCCCCCCCCCCTTCTTTTTTTTGTTTGGGGGAGGGGGTGAATGGAAGAGCGGATTACAAGGTGGGGAATCAAACCCTTGGTAACAAGGTAAAAGTTCAGGTAACCAACCAACTGAGCTACTAAGATTCCCCTAAAGAACCCCGTATGATCCTTTCACAAAATAAAATTTGTTATAAGTCTAATTAAGGTTTCAGGCAATGCTGTTCTTTTTTCCTTTTTGTGGGATATTGAAGTTTAATTACTTTGGATTTGCAAATCGATAACCCAACATTGGAGAGTTTAATCAATATAAGTAAATTATCTTAATTAATGACAATTAACAATATAAATCTTCGAACTTTGCTGATCGATGGTTGATCATAGATACAAAGAGTTTTCCACAATTTGCAATAGATCTAATAGTACTAGGATGCACGAAAGGACCAAAAAATCATACAATTTCTCAAACAAAATCAAGAACTGCGGGTATATGATTTAAACTGATCATTACTTTTTGCTCAAACTATGCATATATATATTTAAAAAATAATATAGTATTGATGATCACACTCGTTCTAAACTCACCTACTCTAAATTCTGAATTCGCATCCGAGAAGGCAACACAAACCGGCAAAGTGGACAAACCCTCTTCACAACTAACCAGTTCATTATACAGTTTCCATGGTACACATGAGAACAGGGCATTTTTCTTGCTTCACTTCCAACCTCCATCTTTTCCATGCATATCACACATTCCCTTCCCAACTCTGTTTCTTCTATTCTCACCTTCTCTAAACCCTCAACATATTTATTCCCAGCTGGAATTGCTTTGAATTGCACAGTATTCGTGTGAATCAAAACAAAGGAATCGTCAGGTTCTTCTAAAGAGTAATTGACAGCGATAGTAATAAAAACCTTCATTGGGAGTATTTTCTTGTTCCTGTTGTGGGGTTCATTGACAATTTTATCCGCACATAACAGCATACGATAAAACATATATTCATGATCATATACCTGCACTCCCATTATATCCAACATTCTTGTAACGCTGTGCAACGATAAGTTGTTGTATGGCATTCGATTACATCGCTCCAGAAATATTTCTGTTTTTCTTGTGATTTCTAAGCGGGAGAAATCTGGTTCATCATTATCTTGGTCTTGTTCAGGCAACTTCCGAAATTCAACTTCAATCTTGATGAAGAACTGGTCGTAACGTGTTGGTTCAACGCAGCTTATGTCGAGACTCTCATCTTCGTAGGCATAACAAGTATCATTCACTACTGGTGCATAATCCATTACAATGATGAAAAGTTTAAGTTTGAACAGGGTGATTACTGCATGGGAAGTTTTACTAGTGCTATATTATAAATTTTTAAAACGGGTGCAGGGCAGCATAAGGAAACCTTTTTTAAGTTGGAAAAGGATAAGTAAGTAGTCCTAAAATATTAGGAAGGCTTTAGAGTCGGTTTTAATTCGAAAAGGATAATGGGGATCCTTTTTCGGCAATAATCTAGTTACCATACTCATCTTTTGTCGTGTGTATTTTATAAAGATTTTACAATAATTCATATGTTAGTTTGATTTCAAAAATTAGTTGAATGAACCACAATAAGCAAAAGTGGTGAATCATTTGTTTTAAATAAATCAACATTGTCTAACAATTAGGCTTCGGGAATTTAGCATAAACCCATCTTATTACCTGTTTAAACTTGACTTTCTTCTATCCTTCGCTTTGACATTCTACCACAATTAGGCTTTTGACATTTTGGTCCTCACTTCAATGGAATAGAATAAATTGGGGCTTTTCAGTATAAATCCGATTCCTTACCTTTTAAAACTCTTTTTATATTGTTGTTAACACTTACTATTATACTATTTATTATTATTATTTACACTTTACAAAGTCTAAACTCAAAACACATCGATTTACTTAATATTATACATCTATACTATTTTTTTTATTATTTACAGAGTCCAAAGTAACACATCGATTTGCTTGTTGCTAGGAAACAAAAAAAAAAGGAAAAGTTTGTCACTTGAAGAACCCAATACAGTACAAAATATAAGACATAATTTTGATATTACGGTTTTTTTCCTGAGCATAACTTATTTTTATACGTGAATCTGTGGGGTAGTAGTAAGAAAAGCAGAAGCCCGTGAGTTTTAACCATTATCATTCCCCTATTGTGTCACTTGAATTTAATTATAGCTTTATGCTATTTCATTTAACAAGAAACGTTCAAGTTTTAAAGAGTAGGCAAATTCCTCCATCTTACGTTTTCTGTTTGTATTTTTTGTGTTCTGCTGATGGGATACTTTCGGTTTCAATGTTGGGCTTCGTTTTGGTAAAGGCGTCTCCTATCGCAACATTTTCAGCCAAGTTCTCGTTCAGTTCTTTGATGGATGAAATGAAACCAAAAGTCACGTTAACAATGAGGGAGCAACGTCAGATAAAACGAAAACACACAACACTGACCTTTTAGTCAACTTACAAAAACTTACGCCTTGGCAGCACAGGGAAGAAAATGGAAATAGAACGTGCATCTCTTAAGCGTGGTTAAAATGTGTACGGATATGAAAACATATCTTTACATGCATTGCAGAATAAACAAATTTCAATGCATCTTGTACTACTCCAATTTTTGCAATAGTGTAGGTTGTAACTGAAACACATTTTGAAACGACCACAGAGAAAGCTTGAAAAGGGAGGAAGAGGCGAGGGAGGACAGGCAGATAAGGTCAGGATATAAATGTGAAATTTTCATGAAAAGCAAAAACTAAACCCAAGTACACCCCACTAGATTTTACATACGGAAGACCGGAAAATGAATAAACAAAAAAAATAATGAGCAGACATACTAACATGATCAACGCAAAATTAAATACCAATGGCACGGTAGGAGTTCCATCAGCTGCTAAGGGCAAAAAAACAAACTACTGCTGCTTGCACTCTGGAGGACGTTCCCCCTGCTGACCTTCTCCAACTTGTGCTTTCGACCTCTTCTACATTTTTATCAAATAAATACAAAGTCACGCACTAAAGAAAATGGAAGGCGATTTACGAAATCACCTAAAATAACTGCCATCATAGCTGCTCATTCCACCTTTAGTGCTGAAGACTACAAGGACAATCGAATAAATCATATGGACAGATACAAGAAAAAGATAAGCAGAAAAATAAGGGAAATAATATTATCACTTTGTAGAAGCAGGCCAAAACAAATTTTACCTTCTTTTTGCTCTTCTCCTCTTCTTCATCATCCTCATCTTCTTCATCTTCTTCGTCCTCATCTTCATCATCATCATCAGCAGTAGCATCTTCAATATCTTCAAATTCATCCGCTTCAGCAGCCTCACCAGTAAACCATGACACAGCATGGGGGATGATTTTGTCCCGAATTGTCGAGCTGCAAACATGGAAGCCCCAAAAGAAACATCAGTTTCACTCTTTCAATTCATAGAAGATGTAGAAGCTGTTGGGACCAAGTTCAAAGCAAATCCAGACATCAATTCAAAAGGAATCCCAAAGCTATGAGGAAAGCTGCAACTGACCCAATATCGTAATCTTGTTCCATTAGATTCTGAAGTTCTTCAGCCTGTCAAGATATGTTAGACAAAGTCACCAAACAAGATCACAAAACATTCTGAATTACAGCGTAAATGAACAAAATAAAAGTTGTTGAACCTACAGCATCTTCATCTATGTCATCATCATCATCATCTTCAGGTACTTGTGGTGGCTTAAAGAAATTGAAAAAGCTCTCGCAGTTCTCAGTCTTGATTATGGGTTTAGCATTTTTTGACCCCTTCTTTGGCTTCTTTTTTAGGATCTTTTGCGTCAAGCATTTACCAGGACACCAATCAATCTTGGTCCTACAAGACATCCCACATCAAGTAAATAAACAAAAATTAAGATCACAGTATGTAAAACCAAAACTTATACTGTATAAGTCAAAAACTTACCCTATGGCCTTCTCCAATATAGGATCATCATCATCAATCATGTGATAGGTTTTAGTCAAGACAGAATTCGTGAAGAAAGGGTTTGTATCAAAGAAGAACTCAAGCTTAAAACCCTTTCGATCATCAATCTTGCACCACTTGATATCCTTGAGGTACTTTAAAGCTTCCTCATCACGCTCTGAGATCTACAGCACCATCATTTGCACTTGGTTAAACAATCGGTATTTTAAACCAAGAAATATTTATCACATTTGTTATTTACCTCCTCTGCCAATATTTCATTAGTCTTCATTGCAGTCAGCCAGAAGTTGGGAACACCTTTCTCTGCACCAAAATGTAACACCATGAAAAATTAAAGCACATGTTAAGATCAATCTGCATGGATGGATGATCCTCGTCAAAAAAAAATGCATGGATGAAAGAAAATATCCAATGAATAAGCTTTACCATTTTCAGCCTCTTTATCCTCTCCCTGGTTCATCAGGGCTTCATTAACACCCTCCACTTCGACAACCCCATTTACTATTTCATATCTCTGCAACACATCCACAAGATCATAAAACACGGAAGGATAACAAAACCATATCTCATTTCCTCTCTTTCTTTCTTTCTTTTTTTTTTTTTTTGGGGGGGGGTGGGGGAGCTAATTTCAATTGCAACATGGAATGGCTTGGAATTATTTGTCTCACCTTTGTATATAAAGGTGCATACAGCTTCTGGTATTTAGCTTCCAGCGCAGACCTCTCCTCGAAAAACTGTGATTCCAGCTCATCATGTTGGCTCTATATTTAGAAAATCATGTTAAGCCTTTTTCCTCCATTTACAGGAGGAGCAATTGGAATTCACACAAGCATATTAGTACGCCAGCATAAAGTAAAAAAGCTAAAGCACCATCAAAAAATTTCCCGACCGAAGAAAATGAGAATGGATCCCTCAATCAATCATAAAATTAAGAAATTGCTCCTCTGCGAGCATATTGCTCCAAGTTAAGCATTACTGGCAAAGAAATTAGGCCTTGCGGAATACGTGGGCGAGGTCGTCACAAGTATAGCATATTTGTCATGCAAGTAGCATGTCTTTCTTGATGGGCACAACTTACACCAAGTTATGTAAATAAAAACAAGCAGCTGTAGCAGGGCATAATCATCAAAAACATTGGTATATTCATCATGTCACTGTGTCTTGCTTCAATTTAAATGTAATAGAAAAATCATGCATGACTAGTAGCACAGTGCACACCATATTCTTCATTGTAATCTGTCATACGGACATCCCTAACAGCCTGGTATTATATTATATTGTGGAGTGTCCCCTTTTTGAAATACTCAATCCTTTAAAGACCTAAACTATGGCTAGTGAAAGAACGACTCTATAATCAGATAGATATCCAAGGTGCTTTTTGTTTTGTATAAGGTAAAGGTTTCATTGAATAAGTACCAAGATGGTACACAAAAGTACAATAGATATCCATGGTGCTGTCTTAATGTATTTGTCAGATACTATTTGGAACTAGATTGATAATGCATTATCCCGCAGTGGAAACACCTTTGGATTTCTTATGCTTCAAGAACGGAATTAAGCCATCATCCCATTGTTCTTTTCTCTTTCCTTGGCTGATTCAACAAGCAGTATGTCACTTGTTCCCATGGTAAAGACATAGGCAATAAGTTAGAAAGTCCAACATGAGTAAACAGAGAGAAAGGAGGCCAAGCGATTTTTATGTTGTTGTTGTTGTGGTGGTGGGGGGTCTATTTGTATTAAAAAAAATACACTTAGTATGCATAGTAATTTATCCAAAACCCAGTAAGCTGCATTTTCTTACACCCAAAACCCATAAACATAAAATCATGGTTTCGACTCTACTTTCAAAAACACAACATTAGTTTTCAGACAATAGTTGCCTCAAAAAAACCTACCAACATCACTAAATCACATTCTTCGTGAAATCTATCAACCTAGACATTACAATTCGAACTGTGAATTGAATCATGAAGCAACTTTAACTCAGGATAGGACCCACAAAACTACCAATAAATAGAATTATTTAATTTTCTTATTGCATCCCTATGCCAAATGCAACTTCTTTGAAAAAGAAGAAGCAAGTATAAATTCCAGAACATCTCAGCGATAAATAAACGCACCTGAAGCTCTCTTAAAACATCCACACGCTTCCTAACTTGTGGAGTCAAAGTTTCGAGTATATCCGAATGCTGCCCAGCCAAATTCTGAAGCTTATTCTACACATTTCACATAAAAGAGACAAAGATAAAACAGGTGGGAGTATTAAATTAAAAAGATGTGACACAAATAAAAAGTTAAAAAAAAACAAAAAGATAATTAGATAAAACCGAACCTTGAGCGCATTCACCAAGCCAGCACGATCTTCAGCACTCAAAGCTACACAGAAACAACAGATGCAATAACAAAATGATAGGAATCAATTGCTTCATCCAAAAAATAGAGAGGAATCAATTAACAAGCGAATTGGCTTAGGGGAAAGATTAGGGATTTTACCGGCGGCAGCGGCGGGGAGAGAAGCGCCGAGATCGGACATGTCAAACTGATCTTTATTGGAATTACTCATAGTGGACGGATTAGAAACCCTAGCTGGAGAAAAATTGAATAATTTCAATAGGCGTTTTGAAGTAAGAGAAGCGAAGGGGGGAGAAGGAGGGAAATGGTAAGGGTTTTTCGTGCGAGCAGTTTTGATTGTGTATAAATAAATTCCCAAGTTTTATAAAGCCACCCCGGGCGGTGCCCCGCTCGTGCGTCTCAACTCTCAAGTGGGTCTCGGATGTTCCTTTTTTTTTTCTTTTTTTTTTTATAATAATCCGATATTTGAAATTCTTGAAAAATGTTTTGAATTTTATTGTCTGATTAATGCAAATTCGTAGTTCATTTGAAAAAAAGTTTTTCTATTAACATAATTTTTATTTTTAAGATTGTCTTAAATTTTACTAAGCTGAGGGTTTATTGGAAACAGTCTTTCTATCCTCACAAGATAGGTATAAGGTCTGCGTACACTATTCTTCCTACATACCACGGTGTGAGATAATATTGAATATATTGTTGTTCTTGTTGTAAGATTGTCTTAAATTTTGATTCAATGCATAGTCAATGTTCTCTGGGAAAAAAGCTTTTCTATTAAGGAAATTTAATTCTTAAGATTGGATTGAACTCTGATTCAATGCACCTCTTGGTCACACAAACACTAAAATATCGATAAAAATAATACTTACTCATATTCGATGTTTATATTAAATAAAATTAGTTAAGAAATTAGGGCAGAACAACGTTAAATTATATTATATAATTTTTGTATATAACATACATAATATATATATATATATATATATATATATATATATATATATATATATATATATATATATATATATATATATATATATATTGATTTAATGTAAATATTCAGATATGAATAAATATTTAGTCAATGTAGATTTGTTTAAGATTATGCATGTAAGATTTGTTTCTCCAACTGTCTTGACAAAAAATTTCCGATCTAGAAGTAAGATAACTATGATGCTTACACACAGACAATTAATAAAATTAACTCACTCTAATACACATTAGTAGCAAGAATATTGAATTCTAAGATAAACAAAACATATTTTTTAATCTTAACATTACAATTTGAAGTCGTTTGGTTGAGGTTTGTAGAGATTTAATCTTCTCAAAATAGCCCGTATTATTTTATACAACTAGCACTACTAGAAATTCGGCAAAAATCGACCAAGGTCGACCGACGGTCGGTCAAAAAATCGGCCAAAAGACCGACCAAAGTTGGTCGGTTTTTCAAAATATTTTATTTTTAATTTTTATTGCGGGAAACTATTTTTAAGTCCCGCAAAATTTATTTTTTAAAAAACCGACCAACTTTGGTCTGTTTTTTAATTAAAATAAATAAAATTTAATATTAAATTCGGCCGGTCATTTTAAAAACCGACCAACTTTGGTCAGTAATTTTATTTTTTAATAAAACCGACCAACTTTGGTCGATTATTTTCATGCGAAAATACAATTAAAGAGTATAAATCAAATAAAAGACAGTCTTAAAATAAAATGCACCAATGTTCTAATGGTAGAATAGTATTCTGCCACAGTACAAAACCCGGTTCGATTCCCAGATGGTGAATCTTTTGATTACATAATTAAAAAACCGACCAACTTTGGTGGGTTTTTTTCTATTTTTTTTTAATTTAACTGACCGACCAAAGTTGGTCTGTAATTTCAAACCAACTTTGGTCGGTATGCCTTTCCGACCTCTAAAATAGCGTCCACACGTAAATGGTCGTGTTTTGGACGGTTACTGGCCATTATCGACCAAAGTTGATCGGTTTTTACCGAATTTCTAATAGTGTAACTTTAGGGTATGCGCTTTGCGCGTGTACCAGTGTTAATAAAAATAATCATTAAAAATTATATAAGTATTACTAAACAATATGTTTGAGTGATCAAATAAAAAACAAATATAAGTTCCTGAAAATGATAAATGTTAACCCTATTTAACTAGCTTAATTAAAAAAAAAAAAGATGTCTTATTGTGATTTTGGCATTGTCTTTAATTATTAAAGATATCTCTCTCGCTCTCTCTTTAGATTTTTAATTATATTATTATTATTTTGTTATAATTGTTGAGTATAATTTTCAAATATTATGCAAAAGAATAAGAGAAAAATATTAGTATTTGAGTAGAAAATTAAAATTGTTCAAATATAATATCGAACAATTTATAGTTAAACAAGATTAAATGATAATTATATTTAATATAAAATATATTTTAAAGAAAAAATTGGTCATTGTACAAATATAGATAAATCAGTACTAATCGAAATGGTTGCGACATAAATTGCATATAAATTTTGTGTCATGAGAATTATCCTTCTCAAAAGAATTATAATTACAAAGGCATCTGACAAAGTCACGGTGATATTGTATGAGTTAAGCGTAAAATGAACGTGCTTTAAGCATGTTTCTTCCTCTCTTTTTTGCTTTGTTTATTTTTCTGATTATATTTTAGAAAATCATAGCTCCACTTTCACTCTATTACATTGTGTACTATCTCCGAATGATTGAATTGATAGTGCTTTTGAATAAAATATTTAATAGTATATTTAAGTTAATTTATTTAGCAGGGACGGTGGGAACTTTGAGTACTCCCCAAAACTAATAGATATTGATGGGAGTTAGTTTCAATATTAAAAAAACAGTTATCAACTTTTAAAAAAGTGTGAATATATATTTGTACGTTTCTTGTTTGTGCAATGAACTAAAATTAATTTTAGCTGTTTTCAAATAAGGAAAATATTTATATAAGGTGAAACTTAATTAACTTTAAATTCCTAAATATAGGAGTTTTTACATAGTTCAAATAAGAAAAAATATAATAATCGATATTTTAGATGATTTCAAATTCCTAAATATTAGGAACATAATTATTAAATTACAATTTTGTTCAATATGAAATCTAGTTTTAAGGGACAAAAAAGGCGAACGACATTTCGTTAAAGGTTTTCGTGCTTTTAATATAGTACTAGTCTTAGAGTACGTGCTTGCACGTGTTTGTTGAGTCAATAACAAAAAACTATTGATAAACTATATTCTTCATCATACAAATAAATATTAATATCGTGTTTTAATCGAAATAAAATATTTCAATTAGAAATTTTGAACTAAATATTAAATAATGTGCAAGCACAAGTTGCTCCGTATTTGAACAAAATTATAATTTTGGTAAAAAGATGTTAGAGGCTATACTATTTAAAAAATGGTATTTTACTAATCTTTTTCAATTTTAATTTTTTAGAAGTTATGGGTCTTCATTGTTTCCTTTTTTCTTTTCTTTTTTTTTTTGGTCTTCTTGATATGCTTTTGCCTTCTATCTTTTCATCTTTAATTTTTATTGCATCAACTTTTACAATTTCGTGTAACTCCAATATAATTAAACATCTTCTAACACGATGCCCTCAATTTATTGTATATATTTTGAAAAGAAAGATAGATATTTTTTACCCATACTTAGGACCATTTTACGATAAAAATTATTTTTGTTAAAAAAATAGCAGGTTAGATAAAAATATGGACTATATATATTTATTGTATTGTAAAAATTAGATGAAAATGATATAACATTTTGAGAGATTAACTCTATATGTTTTGTATTATCACAACTTTCAGCCAACCTAGTATCTTGTAGCTTCAAAAAGTGTCATATTACTACTCATGTTTATTATTGTTAATATCAAACACTTCATATATTGAAATATATCTAAAAGTCATACATAAATAAGTTGTTATTGCATTTATGGATATATCACAATGAATCTTTTAATCTTAAATAATTATAAACCCCTAAATATTAGGATTTATCACATAGTTCAATTGAATTGAATTCTTTTGCTAATTAGTTAATTAAAAAATGTAACTATTTGTTCTTAGCGCTATAAGGATAATTCTTTACTTTTTCAGATTCTTATAATAGCTCATCTATTTTAAATTATTTAAGTGTACTTGCTAAGGAAAATTAAAAAAAAATTATATTGTTAACTTTTCAGTAATAAAAAATAAAAATCAAAAATTAATAAAGTAATAGGAATTGAGTTGCATTGGTTGGGAAAATATTTTTTGATCTCAATAGAAAATATGGCAAATAGGTTGCAACAAATAAGGAAATTAAGAATTTTTAGAAAGTAAAATATTAATTAATTTTAAAATCCTAAATATTATGAGAGTAACTTAAATTACAATTTTATCCACTATAAAATTTATTTTTAAGGGTATTCGTGCTTTTAATATAACATAAATATAGATATATAGATATGTGATCGTTACTTTTGTCTTCCTAATAAGTAATACATACACAAGTTTTGTGAGAATTTATGTTTTATTTTATGTGTCATAAAAAAGTACTACTATAAATGCGGACACAAGTAATACATGGATTAAAAACACGACAAAGCCAACCCTTATACTGTATTAGTAAGCAAACTTTTATTTTGTTTTCTTCTTTTGAAAATTAAACACTATATATTATTGTATTTATATCGAGCTAAACATTTAACTTTTTTTTTTTTGGCATTACTTTTTTTTAATTATTGCATTGTTGATTCGTGTAGGGGTGTCAATGGATATTTAAAAACTAATTAAACCGACAGAACGGTACCGCACCGAACCGATTTTTATGTTTTCTTTAATAAAACCGTAGGTTTTTATATAAATTTATAATCGTACCGATAATTAGGGTAGTTTTTTTATTTTATGAAAATAAACCGAAAAAATACCGAACCGCACCGAATAAATTTACATAAAAAAATATATTTATATATTAAGTTTAAAAATAATAATGCGTTAACATTTTTCTTGGGCCTTGAAATTATAAAAACGATTACAAACCAACAAGTAATTAAACTCAAAATCCTTATTTCCAATTCTATTATATAATATTGAAACTAAATTATTTCCAGCATATTCACTAGTAAGACACAAGGTATTCTAGCGATTATGAGTAGCAAACTATAATGTATTGAATATTTTTTTTTCCGTATGATTTAAATTTATATATTCTTGAGTCTCAACTTACTTAATATCTTTCCACTCGTGTGATTTAAATTTTTTTTATTTTTGCTTAGTTTCTTTTACGCTGTTGTAGTTGATGAATCTATACTCTAGTCATCTTTCATGTTTTCTTAATTCATCACCTTTTAAATAGTAAAAATATCTAGAGAGTTTTATTAAATCCTATAAAAGTACGTATGTTGTTGCATTCTGCTTCTAGCAGTGATTTTTAAGTAACATTTAAAAAAATACTGAAAATTAAACTGAATCGTACCGATATTGAAGAGAAACTGACATGATTTGTACGGTTTCTAAAAGTTTAATATTGATTATACATAATAGAATAACTGAAAAATTAGTATAGTACAAATTTTATAAAATATTTGGCGGAACCGAACCATTAGTGTATAACTTTGTTCATAAACCAAATTACATAGCAAAGCCGCTGTACATAGACCAAAAAGAAAAGAAATTGTACTTATTTCCACCCGAGATATTTCACTTCGATATCTTGGCGCGGCGGCAAGTTTCCCATCTCCACCCCACGAAAAAAGGGCGCAAAGCTGCTAGGGTTTTTGCAATTACAGAGGCTCTCGACCTCCAATTACTCTCCTCGATATTCAATTCCGCCTAATAAATCCATAAGCTAGCTTCGCCTCTGGTACTACATGTCAAGATTTTGTTAGGGTTTAGATGAAAAGTGCGGAACCACAGGTAAAAAGTTATAGGTTGTAGTTGGAAATAATCTCGTATTTATTTGCAGGTATATTTATAGATAGAGAAACAATAGGAACAAAATGGATTATGATGTAGCTGAACAAAATGATGGTAACTATCAACCACTACAGCCGTATTCAGAAACCCGTGGAGATAATAGTGCAGGCCGTGAATTAAAGCATTCAATCGATGATTCTTCTGCAGGGTTAGTTTGTAGCTTAGTACTTAGTTTTTTAGCTTCTAGTTTTGGGTCTTTAGGGTTTAGATGATGGCAAAACGCATGAGGCCATGCCGAAAGTATTGTAACTTTGCTGGTTTTGCTTGTTGTTAGAAAGCTTTTCGTTGGAGGCATTGCTTGGGAGACCAATGAAGGTATTCTAATTTCTGATTCTGATTTCCTTTTTCACTTGTATATGATTTAACATGTTTTAGTATTTGATTGCTTCTTTTTGCTTAGACTTGGAGACAGATGCGGTGTTGGCTTGGACAACTAGTATAGCCTTTTAATTGACATATGGATCGGTAGTAATTTTAAAGATAAATATTACTAGTTGAATTCCTGATGTAGCTGTCTAGATTCTAGTTGTTCTGCTTTTTGTTCATTAGGATTTGGTTGTGATGTAGTGGAAATCTTAAAAGCCTACTTATTGTATGAGTTTGATATAGGAAAAGATATATTTCCTGTGGAAGTTCTTATGTTTATTAGGAAGGTGGAAACTTGGGCCTTCAGTTTACACTATTATACCTTGAGTTTCCTGCCCAACAAATATGAAATGTTCGTTTCTAAATAATATCATAAGCATCTTTTTCTTAGTGTTTTATTTAATTAAGTCATGCACATATATCTTAGCTGCATCACGAGGTGTAGTTCCCTGGTTCAAATTTTGGGGGAACATGTTTTTTTTTTCTTTTGGTTTGTGTTTGTTTGGGGGTTTTTTTTTTTTTTGGGGGGGGGGGGAGGGGAGGGGGGATGAAACATTTTGCAAACATCTTCAGGAAAACAATAAAGCATCCTTTAAGTCATATGCTCCTCTGATACGATAATTCAGTTTCGTGAGTTAATTATCTCCTTTCTTATGTATTTGCCTGGTTTTGGGTGAATCCGTAATATATTCAAATGATTTAAAAAAAAACTGTTGCATTGTTGTAAGAACGCACTTTCAAATAGTTTTATGTTAGTTAAAATATGTATATTGTGTCCGCTTTGTTTTTATTTCTTACTCTTAAATCCAACTCTCAGCTCGATACTTATTTTGTACATGTTATTTTCCAGAATCTTTTAGGAAATATTTCAGCAGGTTTGGAGAGACAACTGATTGTGTGATAATGATGGATAAGGTCTCTGGAAGGCCGCGAGGATTTGGATTTGTAACATTTGCTGACCCAGAAGTTGTGAATAAGGTTTTAGAGGAAGACCTCGTCATAGATGGTAGAACGGTAGGATTTTTGAGTGGGAGTATCTTGTAATGTCATGTTTTCTTTGGTTTATTTGGAAGTTTGTATTTAGTAAATTTACTATGATTATTGGATCAGGTGGAAGTGAAGAGGACAGTACCTAAGGAGGACATGCAAGTTAAAGGAGCTCCCAAAACAAAGAAAATTTTTGTCGGCGGTCTTCCATTATCTTTAACCGAAGGTAAAATTCAATACGAGTTCTTATTGTCTGTGAGCTAAAATAAATGTTTTAATCCTGTGATTCATTGCAGATGAGTTGAAGGAATATTTTTCTTCTTATGGCTATGTTCTGGAGCACCAAATCATGCTGGACCGCGAGACTGGTCGGTCCCGAGGCTTTGGCTTCGTGACTTTTGATAGTGAACATGCCATTGAAAAAGTTTTAAACAATGGCCGTATGCATGAAATCTGTGGCAAACAAGTAAGTCATGTGGACTGTATATTAATCATGATTAATTATCTCCATGGTACTTGTGTGAAATGAAATATATACAGCTCTTTGACATTTAGACATCTTCAGGTTGAAATTAAGAGGGCTGAGCCAAAAAGAGCTGGTCCTGAATATGCAAACGGGAGCAGGCAGCATCTTGGTGGTAGTGGCTCGAAATCATACAGTGGCTTTGGTGGGTCTGAAGGAGGGTTTGGTGGTGGATATGGTGGAATGATGGGTAGAGGGTATGGTGGATATGGCGGCTATGGTGGTTATGGAAACATTGGAGGAAGTTATGGTGGGGGTGCTGCAGGATTCTACTCTGGGTATGGTGGATATGGTTATGGTTTTGGGTTTAGTGGACCTATGTATAGGGCAGGTGTATCCGGAGGCACTAGCTATGCGGCTCCTGGTAGCTATGGTGGTCCCACTGGGTATGCTGGCAGTAGAGGATATACAGGCGGCGATGGTAGCTGGTATGGTGGGGCTAAAGGCTCCGTATCTGGCAATGCTAAAGGGTATGGTGTTGGTGGTAGCACTGGAGGTGCTAAAGCATATGGGAATGGTGGTGCTGCAAGCGGAAGGTTTCATCCCTACCAGAAGTGAGACGTTCCTCGTGAGTCTGGAGTTGCAATTGCTTTGACTACTATTGGCGGGTCCGAGCTAGGTGTAAAATCTTTGCTGCTGAGTTTGTTTCCTTGTGCGGTTGATTTTCAGTGAAATGTTATCAGCTTATTTGTTGATTAAGCCTTCTGTAGATGTACTAGCATATTGGTTTTGGGAGAACGATAGTATAGTCTTTTGGCTTAACTTTTGCAAATTGCTTAATCATCTCTGTGTAAGGTCAGGATAGAAGTTACAAACTTTGTTCTTCTGGTGGCACACTCGGATATGATTGCTTCTGCTGACGGTCTCTTGGTTAGTTGGTAAATTAGAGTATGTGCTATAAACATTGACTTCTGAGAAGTCTCATTTTTAGTAAGTTGTATATAAAAAATGTGTCCAACCCATTGTTTTATATATTTAAATGATTTTAGCGAGCTTTTAAAATTGAAAGTCGCTTCTGCAAAATTTTGCAAACACGAACCTCTTTTGTAATTTTTGCAAAAATCCTACTTTTGTATGTAGCATCTAGTCTAGAGCATAAAAGATAAGACCTTTGCAATATCGCCATTAAAGGGCGAATCCTATAGGTTTCTTACCTTAGTACTACAACAACATCAACCCAGTAGAATCCCATTAATGGGGTCTGGGGAGGGTAGTCTGTACGCAGACCTTATCCCTACCCCAAAGGAGTAGAGAGGCTGTTTCCGAAAGATTCTCGGCTCAAGAAAATGAAAAGACAAAACGACAAGAGGAGA
This sequence comes from Nicotiana tabacum, assembly GCF_000715075.1. NCBI lineage: Eukaryota > Viridiplantae > Streptophyta > Magnoliopsida > Solanales > Solanaceae > Nicotiana > Nicotiana tabacum. The sequence continues at coordinate 4,415,863 of NC_134083.1, read as the reverse complement.
CAACATTAGTATCACCACAACAATTATAGAAAAAATAGGAACACCATAAAATGCAGAAGAAAGATGCAAAACAAAACGATAGCTAGTAAATAGGACATGCACTGAAAAGCGAAGTAGTAAAACACAACATTGTCGATAGCTACCCAAGACAAAATCCCTACGTGAACAGTCCCACAATGGTACGAAGTAAGTCAAGACTTAACTACATTCTAACCTACAAGTCTAATACTCGACCTCCACATCTTCCTATCAAGTGTCATGTCCTCGGAAATCTGGAGCCTCGCCATATCCTGTCTGATAACCTCTCCCCAATACTTCTTAGGCCGCCCTCTACCTCTTCTCGTGCCCTCCACAACCAGCCGCTCACACCTCCGTACCGGAGCATCTGGGCTTCTCCTTTGAACATGTCCGAACCATCTAAGCCTCGCTTCCCGCATCTTGTCATAAATGGGAGCCATGTGCACCTTCTCCCGAATAACATCATTCCTAATCTTATCTATCCTAGTGTGCCCGCACATCCACCTCAACATCCTCATTTCTGCTACTTTCATCTTCTGGATATGTGAGTTCTTAACGGGCCAACACTCAGCCCCATACAACATGGCCGGTCTAACCACCGCTTTATAGAACTTACCTTTGAGTATTGGTGGCACTCTCTTGTCACACAGGACTCAAATGCTAACCTACACTTTATACATCCTACCAAAATACGGTGTGTGACATCCTCGTCGATCTCCCTCCCCCTGGATAACCGAACCAAGGTACTTGAAGCTGCCTTTACTCGGGATGACCTGTGATTCAAGCCTCACATCCACGCTCACTTCCCCTGGCTTAACGCTAAATTTACACTCCAGTTATTTCGTCTTCGTCCTGCTCAACTTGAAACCCTTAGACTCAAGAGCCTGTCTCCAAACCTCTAGCCTCTTGTTAACACCGGCTTGCGACTCATCAATCAGAACTATGTCATCGGCAAATAGCATGCACCATGGCACCTCCCCTTGAATATGGTGTGTTAACGCGTCGATCACGAGGGCGAATAAGAACGGACTGAGCGCAGAACCTTGGTGTAACCCCATTACAACCGAAACTGCTCAGGTTTCTTACCTTAGTGATTTTGGTTATCTATAAATTGTTGAAATCCGAAGTAATCCAATGTTCCTTAACAGCTTATCTTGCTAAATAAGTTGGTATTTCCAGTAACACTCACTCGCTATTTTATCTAATATCACATATTATTGCTACAATAACTTTACACCTTCAAAGTACTAGTTTAAACTAAGAATTTAAAAGAATACTTAAAAAAACCACACCTGGGGATCTATTGTCCTCTTTATTTTTTGTCTAGGACACAGAGAGCGTATGTTCACTATTTAGACTAAAAAATTTAGTAGGTGTAATAACAATATTTGGTTGAAGCATTAAAAAGTATTTGAATTGAAATTTTAAAAGAGTATTTGAAAGTTAAAACTTACTTCATCCGGTACAATAAGTTGCTTTTTTGATCTTTTTATTTTGGTTCAAAATAAGTGTTCTTTTTACATAATCAAGAATGAATTAACTATATTTTTTTTAAATTTGTCCTTATTTATATATCACAATGTGTCAAGTTAACAATATGTAAATTTTAATTAAGGGTAATTTAGTCAAGATATTTAATTTTTTCTATGAGTCATTATATTTTTAAGGGGTGTGCCAAATATCAAAAAAAATCGCTTGTTATGGATCGGGAGGGAGTTGTATCTTATTTAAAAAATATTTTACCTATATTTCAAATATTAAAGTTGATAGCCAAATGTAGGATATTGAACTCCTCTGAGCCAAGTAGCCAATGGTTTATTAGGCAGATTAGTGATTTAGAGGACTGTGAAAGAGATAGCGAAAGGACAAGTGTCTGTTGCTGATAACAACAAGGCCATACCCTGAAACTCACAGAGTAGAGAAACGACAAATTACAAAAAGAGGAAGAAAAAGCGAAGAATGGCCAAAACATTGATGCTTTAACCCAATTGCAGTTTCGAAATCCTATCTACTGTACTCTTCAATTCACCTCCAAAAGCTACAGCATCGGGAGCCATGGCAATGTGCTCCACTTTTTGTCCCCGTGTATCCACTCACCTAAATTGCAAACCCTTCTCCTTTTCCCCAGCTAAAACCCGTCGCTTCTTTGTTTCATTCAAGGCCTTTTCTTCTCAAACTTCTGCTTCTACTCCCAAAGGTAAATTCTTCTTTCTTTTGTTTTTTCCTTCTAATTTTCATAGCATGTATCGAGCTTCTGTTTCTCTAGTTTGAAATTGTTTACCATTCTGTGAAGATTAATCTGTAAGTACTCGCGTTGGAGTTTAATAAATTTATTATAAAATTCCTATTTGCTTTTCTGGAATAAGACATTATACCCTTTTGTTTATCTCCTCCACTCCTCCACTGAGTGTCCAGAAAAGTAGACTATCTAAGACACAACTGGAATTTAATTAAGCCACTAACATGGCTCAGCATTTCTCTCTCATCGCTTTGGAATTTAAGTTGTATATCTGTATACGGGTAGAACCGAGCTTTATGCTTCATCGAGGCATCTGGAACAATAGATCGAGGCTCGGCCCCTTACCTAAGAAATCGAAGTTACAAATATGACTAAGCTCGATATCGAGGTCGAAGTTCGTACAAGATCATCTGATTTGCCCTCGAATTTATTGGGGGTACGACCGACCCTGCTTCTAACGACCTCGAAGAAAAATTTTGCCAACTCACACGACAAGTATCCGTGATTCTCGCCACTGACCAATCATTATGGCGGAAATTACGGGATTAAGTCAATAAGGGAGCCAACAGTCTACATAATTTCCTATAAAATAATGTCTTAAAGGTTTATCTCCCTGTATATATAAAAAGGGAATGGAGTGAGTCTTGGGACACATTGTAACATACTTAAGAGTACAAGATACTATTTTTTCCAGCTTTGTTCATATTATTCTGGCTTCAATAATATCACATCTAAATTCGAAGGAAATTAACCTTGAGAGGCTTAAATTGTTCAATCTGCATGGTTTGTATTTATTTTTCTACTTATTCTTCCATATTAAATCTGATTTCTCGCTTTGTATCAAATTAGATCACGTATCCTTAAAATCACGTATAAATTCAATTGTTATCCAATTTTTTGGGTAAACAGTTTGGCGCCCACTGTGGGGCTAAGGATAATAGTGGTTATTTGGTACAAATCTTCATAACATACATTACTTTACACTTGCTCTTTGAAATATCTTTGATCTCAGGCCAAAAATGGCAAACTCTCAACTGGCACCTCTACATATCGACAACGAGGTTGGTCATCAAGGTGAGAATAGCAACATGACGCCCGTTAATGCTGGGCCACCCGTTAATGCTGGGCTACCCGCTGATGTCGTTTGGATTCAGACTGTAGATCCAATGGATGTAAATTCACATGTGACCATCCACGCGAACTTGCGGACCGACCCTGAAAATAACGTCCGTGGTGTAGCCCGATCTGCAACTCGAAACACACAGAACATTGAAGAAGACGGGATTAGTCTACGCATGATCTTCGAAATGCTACAAGCTCAACAGGTGGCGATAGCTCAGTTGCAAAGCCAAGCCAGGCGCCAAGCAGGGTTGAACCCGATCCACCCCAAAAAGTCACCCGCAGAACGGAACTGGCCATGGTAAGGTCGAATGAACAAGAATCGGGGATTAACCCCGAAATTATAAAAATGTTCGAGGAGCTGACAAAGCGGATAGTGTCAGGGGAAAAGAGGATCGAAGCGAACGATAAAAGGGTTGAAACCTATAATTCCAGGGTAGATCAAATCCCGAGAGCGCCCTTGATATTGAAGGGACTGGATTCCAAGAAGTTCGTGCAAAAACCTTTTCCCCCAAGCGCGGCCCCGAAACCGATCCCCAAGAAATTTCGTATGCTCGAAATACCGAAGTAGAATGGAACGACCGATCCTAACGAGCACGTGACCTCTTATACATGTGCCATCAAAGGGAACGACTTAGAAAACGACGAAATCGAATCTGTTTTACTGAAAACATTTGGGGAGACCTTGTCGAAGGGAGCCATGATATGATATCACAACTTACCTCCTAATTCTATTGACTCATTTGCTATGCTTGCAGACTCTTTCGTAAAAGAATATGCCGGTGCCATCAAGGTCGAAACCAGAAAATCAGACCTTTTCAAAGTCAAACAGAAGGAGCACGAGATGCTCAGAGTTCGTGTCCCGTTTTCAAATGGAACGAATGGATCTGCCGCTGGTCGTTGATGATTGGGCTGTTCAGGCTTTCACTCAGGGACTCAATATTCGAAGCTCGGTGACTTCGCAGCAATTAAAGCAAAGCCTGATAGAATACCTTGCCGTTACCTGGACCGATGTACACAATCGGTATCAATCGAAAATCAGAGTCGAAGATGATCAACTCGGGGCACCTTCGAAGTCTATATATCCCGCCAGGACTCTCGATAGACCCAAGAGGGACATCGATCGTGAACCAGGATCAAACGGGGATCGATATCGGCCCTATAACGGAGATCAAATTAGCAGTGAGTCGGGACGGAACCCCATGAGGAACGACAAGAGAAATGATCGGGGTCGAAGCAACCGGGGGCTCATGACCAAAAATGGCTTCGACAGGACCATCAGGCCTAAAGAAGTACCAAGGCTATCGGAGTACAACTTTAATGTCGATGCTGCCGCCATCGTATCTGCTATCGGGCGCATCAGTGATACCAAATGGCCTCGACCTCTACAATCCGATCCACCTCAAAGGGACCCTAACCAGAGGTGCAAATATCATGGCACTCACGGTCATAGAACGGAAGATTATCGACAGCTGAGGGAAGAAGTAACCCGTTTATTCAACAATGGGCACCTTCGAGATTTTTGAGCGATCGAGCCAAGAACCACTTTAGAAACAGGGATTCTAACAAACCGACAAGACAAAAAGATACTGAATCTCAACACATCATAAATATGATCATCGGTGGAGTCGACATCCCACAAGGGCCAATGTTGAAACGCACCAGAATCTCCGTCAGCAGGGAGAAACGAACTCGAGACTACACACCTGAAAGAGCCTTATCCTTCAGCGACAATGACGCAAAATGGATCATACAACCTCACAATGACGCACTGGTAGTATCTGTACTCGTAAATAAAATTAGAATCAAACGTGTGTTAATTGATCCAGGTAGCTCGGCCAACATTATTCGGTCGAAGGTCGTAGAACAGCTCGGTCTACAGGACAGGATCGTGCTAGCAGTTCGAGTCCTAAACGGGTTCAACATGGCATGCGAAACCACCAAAGGAGAGATAACGTTATTGGTCAACACCGCCGGAATCGTACGAGAAGCCAAGTTTTATGTAATCGAAGGGGATATGAGGTACAACGCCCTTCTTGGAAGGCCATGGATCCACCACATGAGAGCAGTACCCTCAACTCTTCACCAAGTGTTAAAATTTCAGTCCCGGGGGGGATCAAGGCAATCTACGGGGAACAACTAGCCGCTAAAGAGATGTTTGCCATCGAAGAAGTAATTCCGATATCAACGCTCACAACACCGAAGGAACCGAATTCTGGCACCGATCCAAAAGCCAAATAGCAATTACCGACTCCGGTGAAATCCGATCAGATAAGCAAAAGACTTACGAAGACATGATTACGGGGTTCCCCTATCTTTTATAATCCCCGATGACTCCGACGCAATCAAATCAACGGCCGAAAAGCTGGAGCAGGTTGTATTAATAGAGCATTTCCCCGATCGAAAGGTATATCTGGGCACGGGATTAACTCACGAGCTCAAAAAAATTTATTCAATTTCTTATAGTTAACATAAATTGTTTTGCTTGGTCCCATCTTGATATGACAGGGATCCCACAAGAAATAACCACTCACAGACTAAGGATGGACCCGAAAATTAGTCCGGTGAAGCAGAAGAGGAGGCCCCAGTCCGAGGTCAAACATGCTTTCATCAAGGACGAGGTATCTAAACTCCTAAAAATAGGGTCCATTCGAGAGGTTAAATACCCGGATTGGATGAAACATACCTTTGGAAGTTAGAACTTAGAACTAAATAGACTAACATATATTCAAGAGTCACTAGTCAAAAGTTTTAAATAATTAGCTATTCAAATTAAGTTACTCAAATGACCACCAAAAAGTCTTACAGAAATTGTAAGTTCACAAGTTTATAGACAAAAAATAAGTACATATCATACACATTTAAACTACGCTAGACTTGTCACTTGAAACATTGTGCATGAGTACATTCTATTCAAAGGTCATCTTCCTCAATCTCTTCAATGTCAACTTCTTGCAAATCTTGAACTTACTCTTCAAAGAAGACTCCTTCTAGTTGAGGTTCGTCTATTGACAATTCAACTAGATCATTGATACTTTCATCAATATTAAAATAATCCCCACCTAAAACAATACCAAAATAAATTTAGAAGATTGTGAAAGGAACTTATCATGCTAAAGAAATTACTTAAGAAATATCAAATCATGGATATGTATGTATACAGATATACCTAAATCCCAATATTTGCTTGGACCACTTGTATACTTTTCCTTTCTTCGAGAGAGCAAGCGAAGATTATAATGGATAAAAACTAAATCTTCGGCTCTAAAAGTAGCTAGCTTGTTTCTCTTGATGCTATGAATCAATGAAAAAGTACTCCAATTTCTCTCGCAACAAGATGAAGAAGCTGGCTGGGAAAGCAATTTGTAAGCCAGACTTTGTAAAAGTGGAGCATTTACACCATGGTTAGCCCACCAAGATAAAAGCTCCTCATACCCCATAGCATCAATCACATGAGGCTCACCAAAGTAACCATTCCCACAACAAAATGCCCCATACTCCAAAGAAGCTTTCTTTAAATCATTCGGATCCTTGAAATATCTTTGAAAGCATTTGAGCCTATTTTGTGAAAATCTCTATATCTTCATTAGGAGCAAGTCTTCTTAACCCGTTGCTTTCACCTTTAAGCCACGACTCATGATAATATTTCGGAACCAATGAATGTGCCATGCAATGCAATGGAGTATTACTCTTATTACACCTTGCCACAAGAATTCCTTGAATTGTAGCAAAAAAATTTGATTGGCCGGTAATAAGATCTTTCCCCTCATGCTCAAATACAATCACCTTCACCTTTTCAATCATTGTATCCCACATGTCATAAATAAGGTGCAATTTTGGACAATCAAGGTCGGCACTTCTAAGCATGGATACAATTGGCTCCGTACACCTCAACAAGTATTCAATAGTATCCCACCATTCATCATCCATCACAAGAGATTTTATTTCGCGCGCTTTAGCTTCAATTACTTTATCTCCTTTATAATTCTTCCATTCGTCATCCATCACCATTTTTTCCAATGACGATTTAACTCTATGAATACGAGAAGTCATAATAATATGGGAAGCAAATCTTGTTTCCGCAACTTTCAACAAAGATAACTCCGAATACTTTTGGAAAATGGCAAGCGCCATGTCATGATTCACCACAAAATTCTTTAAGCTACTCACTTGACCAATCAACTTTAATATCCATTCGCAATTTTTAAAGTGAGTTGATTTTTCTGAAGGTTGACACATACTTTTTAAAGCAAGATTCAAACAATGAACAACACATGGTGTCCAAAATATGTGCGGAAAAGTTTGCTCAACAATAGAACCGGCAAGCTTCATATTACCTGCATTATCAGTGATAACTTGGACAACATTCTTTGCATCGACATCTTCTATGGCTTTAATAAATAACTTAGCAATATATTCACCATCCTTAATAATCCCACTTGAATTGATTGATTTTAAGAATATTGGTCCACCACTAGATGCTCCCATTATATTTATCAATGATCGCCTTTTAATATCTGACCATCCATCCGAACAAATCGACTATCCTTTTCTTTTCCATGTATCTTTAATAGGTTGTAGTTTTCTATTAATATGAGCCTTTTCTTGGGCCAAAAGAGTTGTTCTTAACCTATTAAAAGTTGGCGGAACATAACCAGGCAAAGAATTTGCTGCCAAAAACTCCGAATATTTTTTATAGTAAGGAGAAGTTGCAAGGTTAAATGATAAACCTGATGCGTAGAACATACGAGCCGCCAACTTGTCGGCAATGTTTCTGTTACAAATGTTAAAAGATTTCTCTAGTGCTCCACCATTTGAACCTTTTCTTTTTTTCAGTTGTGATAAGTCTGAGCCTTCCGGTAGAGATACATAATTTGCCTTTTTTCTTGCATTCAGTTGTGCGCCAGTTTTTTTCTTTTCAGCTTCTTCGTTCTCCATCTTCAATGTTGCACATACTTCATGAGTAATCTCTTTGCATATAGCAACGCCATGACCAGAGATCTTTAGAAGATGCGCTTTAACTTTAGAATATGAACCAGTAACTTGTTTATTGCAAAAATTACAAGACCACACTCTGTTTCCACCTCCATTAGGAGGAACTGAAAGAACTTTAACATGATTCCATAAGGGTTTGTCATCAAAATCTGATGCATCACTTTTTGTTGGTCTTGAATTGCCTTTTCCTTTTTGTTTCACAGCTGTTGATGAAGCCATTTTAAGGGATATTGGGTGAAGAAAAATTCTAAAATTTTTCAGCTATGGATTCAAAGAAAGTCGAGATGAAGAAGAGAGAGTGAAAATGGCTTGTTTGTCTATGTTCTTGGACAAGAAAATTCATTCAATGAGAAAAAAGATATTCTGATGGGGAGATGGGGAGTTTACGATGACAATAGACTTATTGGACAAATAATTCATTAAATAAACAAAAAGGTATTATGATGGGTGGAGTTTATGATGATAATTCACTTTTTGGACAAGATAATTCACGTCACTTTTCATGTGATAGTAAAATATTGCATTAAATGATATTTGTACCATTTAGTTTTATCATTTTAATTTGGAAATATTTTTTAATTTTAATAGAAATATAATTATTAATCAAACTCCAAAACTAAAACCTCAAACCCCAAAATCATATAACCTTAAACATTATTTAATAACATATGATATTGTGTATATTTTATTATTGATTAAATTAGTCGATTAATGTGATTTGTCTGAAAGCTATATAACCTTAATCATGAATAATTAATTATATTTCAAGTATTTCAATAGATCAATATTAATTAGCTCGATATTCTAGAACTTGTATTGATAGAAAGAATCAAACAATCTAACAAGACGGGATCCCTAATATGATAGTGGATATATCTTGTTATCGGTCAAATTAGTCAAACAAAGTCAATCGTTATTTCCAATCAAACATATATTTAGATTTCAAGTATTTCGATAGTTCATAACTTGTATTGATAGGAAGACTCAAATGATCTAACAAGAAGAGTTTCCTACTCTAGTCGATTAATGTGATTTGTCTGAAAGCTATATAACCTTAATCATGAATAATTAACTATATTTCAAGTATTTCAATTGCTCAATATTAATTAGCTCGATATTCTAGAACTTATATTGATAGAAAGAATCAAACAATCTAACAAGACGGGATCCCTAAAATGATAGTGGATATATCTTGTTATCGGTCAAATTAGTCAGACAAAGTCAATCGTTATTTCCAATCAAACATATATTTAGATTTCAAGTATTTCGATAGTTCATAACTGGTATTGATAGGAAGACTCAAATGATCTAACAAGACGAGTTTCCTACTCTAGTCGATTAATGTGATTTGTCTGAAAGCTATATAACCTTAATCATGAATAATTAATTATATTTCAAGCATTTCAATAGCTCAATATTAATTGTATAAATTAAGTGTTATTAAGTTCTCTCATTCTTTGTTTATTTTCTAAAATTCGCTAATATTCTTCTTTGTCATATTTCTAAAGTATTTCGATATTCTAGAACTTGTATTGATAGAAAGAATCAAACAATCTAACAAGACGGGATCCCTAATACGATAGTGGATATATCTTGTTATCGGTCAAATTAGTGAGATAAAGTCAATCGTTATTTCCAATCAAACATCTATTTAGATTTCAAGTATTTCGATAGTTCATAACTTGTATTTGATAGGAAGAATCAAATGATCTAACAAGAAGAGTTCCCTAGTCAATTAATGTGATTTGTTTGAAAGCTATATAACATTAACCATGAATAATTAATTGTATTTCAAGTATTTCGATAACTCAATATTAATTGGTGGTGCTAATCAAATATAATATAAGAATATTCTTCTTTGTCATTTTTTAAAATTATTTTAGCTCATTCTCAAATCATGTAATTTATAATTAGTCTTAAAATATGTGTCACAACATAGCATATAGTGGAGAACTAAAGGGTCAATTCTATTATGTACAATTTATAAATTTTCATGATCTTCGCGAGAACGTAATTTGTCAAAAAATTTACATGCTAATAATTAATTTAGAAATTATCCCCCGTTTCTTTGAGAAAGAAAATATTTATAAATAGTATAATTAGGTAAATTAATAAAATTTGTTTATTTAGAGCATATACTTATTTAATATATATGAAGTTTACTCAGATAAAAATATGTGTCTTTAAAGCATATACAATTATATTTAGTTTACAATTAAATAATTATTTATTATTTTGATTAAAACTATAACTATTTTTGGTACAATTAAAACTGTAATTTTTATAAACAAAAAACTATTGAAGACATAGTATATGTAATGTCTATCTCGGCAGAATATTAGCAAACATATCAACTAGTAATAAAGTAGTCAATTCCTAATTAGTCTAAAGTCTTCTTTTTCCTTATTCTCTGCATTCCTGTCTTCTTCTTCCTTATTCTCTGCATCGCTGTCTTCTTCTTCTTCTTCTTCCCCAACAAATATTTTTCCATGTTTCTGCTTTTTTCCAGTAGAACAAGACCCGGGCCCTTCCAAATAAGCCTCAGTCCAGTAGTCCACCACCCATCTTCAACTTCTCTGCCCTAAAAAAACATTATAGCTCTTGATTTCAGAAACCTGCAGCATGAACAAGAAGATTGATCAAGACAAAAAGCTTCAAAAGGACTAGTATAAATTACTACATAGCAGTGTAATGGAAGGTATTTCGTTTTCCATCTCTTCAAATCTTTACTTAGGGAAATCAATTCTAAAAATTTTCCCCAAAATTTTGGTCAACACACCCGATCTCGTTTGACCGGATCCGACCCAGATCCCACACCCTTACTCGTGTCAGTGTCGTGTCGATACGGGTATGGCACCCAAATTGCCGAGTCCGAGTAACTTAGCTTAAAACGATATTATTGCTAAGGTACGACCCCAATTCTTTCTCTATTTTTCTTTTTTACATTTCAAATTGACACTTGCAGGCAACTTACAATGGATGATACGAGATCCTAGGTCTGAAAGCACGCGTTGCACTCTTTTTCCCTTGAAACGGTTTTGTCCAAAATGGGTTTTCCGGCAAGGTTTTTAACGAGGCAACAAGTAAATCGTGCTAACTTAGAATCAAAGGCCGGTTAAAATGATCACGACAGCAAGATCCTTGGGGATGTCAAAATTATCATGGCATTTCAACTTCGAGATTAAAGGGCCTCGATCAACAGGATTTATTGTAAGGGCCAAACGGTCAAATGAACCGTGCCCGCTCAAATCACTCGAGCGCTGGCACAAAACGTGTATACATGTACGACTATTATGCATAGGAATAAAAAAGGAGACTCTTCTTTGCAGATAAACATCTCGTCCTCAAAAATGTTTCTTGCATTTCTTAAGAAATTTCCCACACTTAATAGCCTAAGGGCAATCTTAAATCCGAGTTCGAACATTCACTCGGGGATTGAGTATCGATGCCAAGCCCAAGGGCCATCTCAAATCCGAGTTCGAACATTCACTCGGAGACTAGGCATCGAGCCTAAAGGCAAACTGTCGACCGATGCCGAGCCCAAGGGCCACCTTAATCCGAGTCCGAACATTCACTTCACTCTGGGACTGTAGGCATTGCCTAACTTAAAAGGCTAAGGCCGTTCCGAGTTAATAATACTCGAGGGCATAAAGCTTATTTGGCATTGCCCGAATTTAAAGGCTAAGGCCGTTCCGAGTTAATAATACTCGAGGGCATAAAGCTTATTTGACATTTCCCGAATTCAAAGGCTAAGGCCGTTCCGAGTTAATAATATTCGAGGGCATAAAGCTTATTTGGCATTGCTCGAATTTAAAGGCTATTTCCCGAATTTAAAGTTAAGGCCGTTCCGAGTTAATAATACTCGAGGGCATGAAGCTTATTTGGCATTGCCCGAATTTAAAGGCTAAGGCCAGTCCGAGTTCATAAAACTCGAGGGCATGGAGCTTATTTGGCATTGCCCGAATTTAAAGGCTAAGGCCAGTCCGAGTTAATAAAACTCGAGGGCATGAAGCTTATTTGGCATTGCCCGATTTTAAAGGCTAAGGCGAGTCCGAACTAAAGAAACTCGAGGGCATGAAGCCTATTTGGCCTTAACACAAAAAGGTGATAAAGGCAAGGTTTGTTCAAACCTTCGAACACAACCTATTTATTTCATGCTAAGGCATCTCGACCTTTGAAAATAGATAATAAAGCAAGGAAGAAATTGGAAGCTATGAAAGAGACCTTATATATATATATCAAAGTTTTTACAAAGGCTGAATAGCCCCGTTACATGTCATATACAAATGCCAAATTGCCTCAACAAAAGAAACAGTACAAAAATTTGAACGACCTAATCTTCACCGGGGGCTGCATCATCGCCTTCGGAGTCTCCTTCGCCACCGGATTCGCCCGATTCTTCAGATGCATCGGAATCCTCCTCGGGAAAGGCTAGCCTCCGAGCATTTGCTTCGTATGTCTTGGCTTTCTCAATTTCGTTCAATATGTCGAAATTCTGGGCATGGACTCCCCCGAGGGTCTTCCTTCGGGATTCCCACCACGCATGCTTCACCATACTTTTTGCTTGCTCCTGTATAGCCTCGGCATCAACTTTGAGCTGGGCCACCCTTTTATCAGCTTCGTTTCGGGCTGCAATGACTTCTAACTTGGCAGCCTCGAACTCCTTGGCCAGATTCTCTTGGCCAGAAACAGCGAAACTGAGCTGAGGTTGGAGTTCCTCGATCGTTGTGGCCTGTGCTGAATTCTTCTCCTTTGCAGCCCGAAGCTGGACGTTAACAGAAGCCAATTGTGCCCGGGCAGTTTCTTTTTCCGAGGCCAGACGGTTCATATTTTTCTTCCATTTTTCGGCCTCGGCCTTCACCACGTCCACCTATGCCTGAAGCTGCCCGACCTGGTCAAGTCTCTTTTGAGCCTGTAGTTTCAGGTTGTTAGCCAAAGTATCTGAATCATCATCAGCCTGAAGCTTCTCACTAAGAATCTTATAAGTATCCTTCTTCTCGGCAAGCTCCCGAGTCTCGGCCTCGTGACGCTTGAACACCTCCCGGTATCGGAGAAAGGCCTCATGATGAAGCACCGAGGCCTGCAAACACAAAGGAAGATATTAAGATTATTCACTATTGAATCTAAGTATATAACAAAGGGATATGCAAAATTACCCGATTCAGCGCCTGTTGAGCTTCGTTGAAAAGGCAGGGCGCCTCTACCTCGTTCATTTTGATTTGATCCTCTTCGGTCACCAAGCACCGAAGGTAACTAGCAATTCCACCGGAGCGGAAAGAACCCGGGCATCCTCCGGGATGGATATATAAATTGCTCGCCTCCGAGTAGGATCAACACTCGGGGTAGGGAACTGATGCACTAAATTCGAGCTCGATGAGGACCCGCCAGCTCCCCGGGACGGTATCTTCCTTGATACTGATAGGTCGCCCAAACCGGTAACATCCTTCGAAGCAGTGGAATCTAGGCCGTCGAAAAAATTATGAAAAGAATCGGCTACTCCTTGGGCCTCTTCGCCGAGGTTACCTTTCAACGCCTAGGCCTCGTTTATCATAGAAGTTGTAAACGAAGGCGACCCAGAAAGGTCAATCACCCCAAGCGCCTCTTTGGGTGCGTTATCTTTTGACCGGGATGTATCGGTCACATTTTCTTTCTCGACCGCACCAGCTCGGTCCAAATCGGTCTCAACCCTCTCAGAAACTTCGGTCGTTGTTTCTTCTACGGCCTCCATGGCTCGAGGCATTTCGAAGCCGCTTCTCACGCGGGCCACTAACTCAGAATTCTCTTCTTCCTTGAATTCATCCCTCAAACGATTGAGTGAGTCCGATGAAAGTTTGGCTAGAATCATCATCAGCCTGAAGCTTCTCGCTTCCTCGATCTTTTCCTTTCAGGGGCAAAGGGACTCGGAGCTTTTCTTTTCTTCTTCTCTTTACCCTGTTTCGGAACGGGGGGTCGGCATGTATATCATCGTTAGCTGAGTGAGGCCTCATCTCGACGTCCTTTCCTAAACCTACAAAATGAAAATATAACGGATCAGAGACTGATGATGAAAAAATTAGATCAGATGCATTATTAGGGAAAAACCCTTACCATGATTACGGGCCTCCCATCGGCCCTTCGAGAGCTCACGCCATAAACGCTCGGAGTAAGGTTTTTGTGTCGCGATGCCCTCGACCCACTCTTTAAGTTCAGGAACGGGGTTCATCATTTGGGCGACAGTTGCATTACATAACATCAATAAGAAATCAACTGAATGAAAAGTAATAAAAAGAATACCGAAGGCAGAGCTAAACTTACGTTTCATGTTCCATTTCTCGGGAAATGGCATATCCGCAGCCGGGATTAAGTCCGACGTCCTCACTCGAACAAATCGACCTAGCCAACCCCGGTCTCGATCCTGGTCGATACTCAAGAATAAGGTCTTGGTGGCTCGGCGTGCGAGCTTAATTAACCCTCCTCGGTAAAGTCGCATGAGATGGTCGATGGTGAATGGGCATCCCTCGACCTTGCTCACAAAGAATCGAAGCAGAATAACGATCCCCCAAAATAAAGGATGTATGTGCCCGAGCGTCACATCATACCTTTTACAAAAAGCTATGATAACCGGGTCTAGAGGACCAAACGTGAAAGGGTAAGTGTAAACGCTTAAGAAACCCTCTACGTGGGTGGTGATTGATTCTTCAGAGGTAGGAACCACTACGAGTTTGTCTACCCAGTTGCAGTCCTCTTTGACTTTTTCGAGGATGCTCTCCGTGATCGTACATATGTACCTCGAGACCGGTTCGCATCGACCCGGTACCATGCGCGTATTCTCAACTTTGAAATCGAGCACAGTAGGGCACCTAGTAGGGATGTATGATCTCAGAGGGGGTTCCTCAGTAGCAGCGTGAGGAGCGTTTTCGGAAGGTTTTGAAGAAGAAGGTGCTTCTTTTTGAGGAAAAGACTTTGAAGTTTTTGCCATTTTTATAAAAAATGAAAGAAAACAGAAGTCGAGTAGTTGCTTTAAGGAGAGAGTCTGACCAAAGTGGGAGAGTGGCCGGGTAGCATATGGGTTCTGTGGTAGGATAGCTACACACGTTGAAGTTCTAACTGTTCTATACATCATTGTTTATAGAAATAAGAGAATAATGAACATAAAGGGATAGAGGGGGACTCCGAGGATCTGCGGGCGCGGGCAGTTGATCAGGTGGTGCTGCGTATATAACGCCGTAACCTTTTTCCATATCCCATATACATATAATATACATATATACGCGTATATAACGCCATCTGATTCTGGTGTGTCGCACCTGCGACATTTTGTACGCAGGTGCGTGGTCGCTCCTGCGTAATTCCAGTCGCTTGCGACATTGGACAACCCTGCCGAGCTCCGCTTCTGTGGAGAAATGAGCGCAGGTGCGCAACCGCATCCGCGATGGACGAGTCGCTTCTGTGGTCACTAGGGCCCGCAAAAGCGAGCAATGGGACGCAGATGCGGGACTAGGGGAATTGGCCAGAGGTCGCAGGTGCAGTGTGAAGGCCGCAGAAACGGAGTCGCTTCTGCAGAAGAATGATCGCAGAAGCGGACAAAAGAGACTGTTGATAAGGGGAAGCTTTGAGGTTGGCAATGAGAAAACCAGAAGATGAAGAAGATGTGAAGTTCTTAGAACGAAAGAAGGATATGAGCGTAAAAGTTCTAACAAACGGGTTAAAGGATATTTATAGGTTCCTCAAGCGGCGGCTCATCTCCTGAGTTAGCCGACCGTCAACTGACATACATTTAATGCCTCGAAAGCCGGACTAACGGGACGTTTCACTATTCTTATCACCTACGTCATGTACCCGACGTCATGATTTATCGAAGTAAGGACGGAGGGTTCATATCGTTTTTAATCACTTACTCTCCGCAAAACGAGGGGACTATCTGTATACGGGTAGAACCGAGCTCTATGCTTGATCGAGGCATCTGGAACAATAGGTCGAGGCTCGGCACCTGCGTAAGAAATCGAAGTTACAAATATGACTAAGCTCGATATCAAGGATCGAAGTTCGAACAAGATCATCTGATTTGCCCTCGAATTTATCGGGGTACGGCTGACCCCGCTTCTAACGACCTCAAAGAAAAGCTTTGCCAACTCACACGACAAGTATCCGTGATTCTCGCCGCTGACCAATCATTATGGCGGAAATTACGGGATTAAGTCAAAAGGGAGCCAACGGTCTACATAATTTCCTATAAAATAATGTCTTAAAGGTTTATCTCCCTGCATATATAAAAAGGGAATGGAGTGAGTCTTGGGACACATTGTAACATACTTAAAGAGTACAAGATACCAGTTTTTCCAGCTTTGTTCATATTATTCTGACTTCAATAATATCACATTTAAATTCGAATGAAATTAACCTTGGGAGGCTTAAGTTGTTCAATCGGCATGGTTTGTATTTATTTTTCTACTTATTCTTCCATATTAAATCTGATTTCTCGCTTTGTATCAAATTAGATCACGTATCCTTAAAATCACGTATAAATTCAATTGTTATCCGATTTTTTGGGTAAACAATATCAATCACCGATACTCAAATTACATGAATTTGGGTGTGCAAACTATACTGGCTGCTGCTTCTGGCTGTAGTGTGATTATGTAGCAATCTGGTAGATGTAGAAATGGAATGAGGAAGCTTTTTTCTTCTTTTTTATTCGTTTGGTGGTTCTGGAGTGGGCACGATTCAAATTTAGATTTTGGTGTATTTTGTTAAGCATACTAGACTTTCCCTGTTTTATATAATCTTAAGCAAAGGCATCTTATTGTCGTTTGAAAAATTGAAGGTCTTTAGGACTTCTGGATATATAAAGCTCTGATAAAAATTGAGTCTGTTATGCAAAGCGTTAAGATATCTGTGCATTTCTCTTGATCCTTGCATCTGAAAGCAAGACGAAAGTATTCGGGCAGCATGGCACCATGTTAAAACTGAAATAGGATGAACTTATTGATTATATCATGATTTTGTCATTGTCAACAACCTAAATTTCCTCTTATAAGCTGTCGTTTTGCATTGAGTTATCTATTTCGTATGCTATTTTACAACTGACAGAAAGTTTAGGTGTTGCATTTTGTCTGATTGGTGTTTTAGTTTGTCTGCAGCTGATGATACTCCAGCAAGCATTGGATTTCTAGGTCTTGGAATTATGGGCTCCCCTATGGCGCAAAATCTCATAAAAGCAGGGTATGTTCCAATTATTCCTTGATAGACTAATTTAATGGATTTCAATGTGCTTTCACTTTGTGAACTTCATGAATCACTGGAAAGCGTTTATTTTTTTCTGCATACTCATCATCGTTGTTCTTCCTTAACCAGCAGAATTATGATTATCCTAAAATGGTGATCTTTCAGAAGCATATGTTGATAATACAAAAGATGTTCAGAGCAGACACACGTTTTTGTCTGGAGTAGTGAAACATGATTGTTATACTTAAACACCTTTTTTTTTCCGAATAAATAAAATATCAAACTCTTATCAATTTAATGTATTTGTGGTTCTCATGCTGCAGACGTGACGTGACAGTTTGGAATAGGACCAAGAGCAAATGTGAACCCCTTATCTCCATGGGTGCAAAGTAAGTATATGCCAATTTTGCTTTAAACTGGAGACTTGTGTTCGGTTGAGATGGCATCCTGGAAATGTGGGTTTAAACTTATAAAATAAACCAGCAATGATGCACCGTGTGAACTCTATGCTAATGCTTGTCTGGCCATGTATCAGATCTCGTAAAGTTTGTCAACTACTGTTACTTCTTGCGCTTATTGATAATTTGCATTTTAAAGTAACTTGAGGTTTTTTTGCTGCAGATACAAGTCCTCCCCTGAGGAAGTTGCAGCATCTTGTGGCGTCACATTTGCCATGCTTGCAGACCCTGAGAGTGCAGTGAGTTTTGAGTTTATTGTGTGAATGTGTGCATCTTTCTATATACTTGACAAGTCTAGTCAGCATCTTGATAGTAGTGCGTTGTTTTTCCAGATGGATGTTGCTTGTGGAAAATATGGAGCTGCAAAAGGAATGGGTCCCGGAAAAGGGTACGATTTGCTTTGTCTCTGCTCTGGAAACTGTAAAGTTTGGACATTACTGTTGCATCTTTAGCACTGAATGACACGTATAGAATTCTGATAAGTGGTTGGAGGAAATTTTTTGTAAGCATAACAGGGTTTGGAAGTGATTCTGTTTTTCCTGGTGTTAGATGTCTGGCTTAGTTATATCTAGAAGCGTGAGGTTATGATAGTTAATGATGCAAGAAATTGGAACGAGAAGAAATGCAAAGTTGCCTGTACTTTAGAGGAACTAATTACAAGTTACACCATCGTGACATGCTCTAAGTCAATCTTTTATTCATATGCAAAGTTGGTAATAAAATTATCCTAGTGATTTTATATATTTGTTAAAATAGATATTGCATTTGCTGGACGCAAGTTTCTTTGGTTGCTTTTCTATGGCTTTCATACTGCCATCTGAATTTCATTTATGGCTTTGCACCCTGGTATATGTAAATGCAGTTATGTAGATGTTTCTACAGTTGATGGTGAAACTTCTAAACTGATCTGTGAGCATATCAGAGCTACTGGAGCTCATTTTTTGGAGGTGAAATTTTCCTTATCCTGTTAAGCATTGTGCATATGAAAGCTATTACTTCCAGTATATGACCCCACCGCTCTCCGGGGCCAAAAGAAAATGAAATAACAACAGAATATTGTCTTGTGTTACATTAAGTTGAATAATATCCCATATTTCTTCCAATTTGTCGAAAAGGCTCCAGTATCAGGGTCCAAGAAGCCAGCAGAAGATGGACAGCTAATATTTCTCACTGCAGGTGAAGCTTTTCCCTTCACTATATTTGAGTTATTGGCAATGAAATATGCATGGCATAAATATTGTTACATGTTCATAATAATGAAATTAGCTTGCCTTTATTCACTCCTATCTTCTTCGTTATATCATGATTAATGATCCTAATATAGATGCAACATCTACCCATCCCCCTCCCCCTAATCCTCACCCACACGACTGTATTTCTGAAGTTTGACTATAATCTTGTTAGGCTACTCTTAGTTCACATTTTATGAAAATGAATACTAGTTTTAGAAAACAAAGATGTGGTTGATACTGTAAACTTAGAAGCATGACACAGATTTAGGAAATTAGGAGGGAGCCTCTGAAGTTCACCCTTTAATTTGTTCTTCCTCCGTTTCATTTTATTTGGCAGTATTACCTTGTTGGTCCATTCCAAAAAGAATAACACCTTACGAAAATGTTATTGACATGCTTTTAACTTGTACAATTTAACTTGTACATCTCATTTTAGCTTTAATGACATGCTTTTAGCCACAAAAATGTTATTGCACGTTTAAGACACAAGTTTCAAAAATCTTATACCGCACAAATGTTTTGACATGTTTAACACCACACGTTCCAAAAATCTTTATTTCTTTCTTAAATTTTGTGCCAGTTAAACTACGCACGAAGGCGTAACTAATTTGGATTACTTGAACTTTATTCATAAATAGGACAACCTATTATTTGACAAACTACTGATTTTTAAATTTTTCACATAATACCTTATCTATATAGCATACAATGAATTATAGCCACAAGCAATGCATGTACCTCTCTAATTTTGACAAAAATTGTTTAGTCCGGTTCTTGAGACTATCAAAGAACAAGAATTAAGTCCAAACCATGGCTGCAAACCTTTCAGGTGACAACGTGCTGTATGAAACAGTTGCTCCACTGTTGGATATCATGGGGAAGGTCTCATTCTGCCCTTCACTGAGTGATGCAACTCTTTCCACCACCTAATATTTTCTTTCTTTATCTCAGTCAAGATTTTACCTTGGTGAAGTTGGTAATGGAGCTGCAATGAAACTTGTCGTCAATATGGTTATGGGAAGGTTCTATTTTTTAATTTTTTTCTCATCTCTTTGTAGTTTTGTTCTGTCTAACTAAAGCAAATGTCAACCTTTCTTTCACAAAAAAATTTGCAGTATGATGGCCTCCTTTTCTGAAGGATTAGTACTTAGCGAGAAAGTTGGACTTGATCCAAGTGTATTAGTGGAGGTACTTCCTGATAAAACAAATAGCTTACTTTTGAGACTGGCCCCTTGTGAATATGTTTCTTGCATCACTTTATCTTCTTGATGGTTTATAAATTATCTTGCACAATTTTCTGTTCTTTGCCTAGTCACAAATAACTCGTCTAATGAAGAGAACAATATAACTAGAAACATGTTTTGTGCTCTTTAAGGTTTCTGAACTGGATTTTGGTAGGATTGACAATGTTGATAATTTCCCAAAGACTTATCTTTTTAGATTTCCGAGGAAGATCGGAATTCCATGTCGATTGAAGTTGCTGAGACTTTACCTTTATTAGGATACGATTAGGCCAACAATAAATATAAAAGTGAAAAAAAAGAAAAAAGAAAAAGAGAGAGGTTATGTCCATGACCATGCTATTTGCTGAAAACGGATACTTAAAGGATGTTGAGCAGCATCTGTGAGGCTGTTGAGTGTGGAAAAGTTAAAGAGATGATTACTTAGTGAAATGACTGAACTGGCTTAAAAATAGCTCCACGAGTTTCCGGACAATGCATGGTGTGAAAAAGATTTAAAATCGATAATTGTGCCCAAGTAAAAGTAAATGAAAACATATACGTGAATCCTTAATTGACTTGCTGATATGAAATCAACTCTTGTTCATTTTAATTTCGAGTACGTACAGAATTCACACAGGGTAAAGACTTTACAACTTTATTTTTGCCTCTTATATGCAAGGAGAACTTCATCCTCTCAACAATGACATCTTCAAAGGATTTCCTAGTATAAGATGCTCACAAGGTGCATTGAACTTAGAAATACGTCTAATATCTGTTACTAATTTTTTTCACCACGGTTATGCACAGGTGATCTCGCAGGGTGCTATTAGTGCTCCAATGTATGCCATGAAAGGTCCTTCAATGGTTAAATCTTTGTATCCGACAGCGTTTCCTCTGAAGCATCAGCAAAAGGTTTTCTAACATTCAGAGACTGCCTAGTGCTACTGTCTGCAAACCAAATGTTGTTTTCTGAGTTCTGACCAGAAAATATGTTTGTCTCAGGACCTTCGTCTAGCTCTGGGTTTAGCTGAATCTGTTTCACAACCCACTCCAATTGCTGCTGCAACCAATGAACTTTACAAGGTTGCAAAATCTCATGGTCTCAGTGACCAGGACTTTTCTGCAGTAATTGAAGCATTAAAAGTGAAATTACAACACCAAACTTAAAGCAGTCTTTCCTGGATAACATATGCTATTTCCTTCACAAAGCTTGGGTGTAATATATCCACCATGATACGGTAAATTTTTTGGTTCACAACTAATGTTTTCATTGTTACCCATCTTTAAGGGTTTTACATGCATGTATACCTCCTCCTTTCACTTCTTTATTATATATTTCTGGGTATGTTTTTTCAAACAATGTGATAATTTGTAGTCGGATGAAGGCATTTGTGAGCTAGTTTCCCTTTAATATTTGGATGTATTATAGTCTTAACTCGCTCACATGTAATTGTTCCATGATACTATATAACAACAGTCAAGATTTTACTTAAAAATATTCAATAGAAAACATTTTTCTTCTGAGAAAACAGTTGTGCACTATAGAATCCTCATTTCTATCATAACAAAACCCATCTCAGTAGACCATTCATTTGATATTGATGTCTTACTTTTTTTAATTTGTAATTAAGTACTTTGTATTCATGTTATGAAATGCCTCAACTAACCCATAGAGTTTCAATTATCAATTTCAACACCATTTAAGATTTAACACGATTTGTGATTAAGTACTTTGTAAAAGAACGCATATTATTGAATATCACAATGAAGTTGAAATATAGCAAAGATAGTAGAATGAGTTGATATACCAACTGCGACTGACTTGGGATATGAATAGTTATTGTTATTATTATTATAATAATTGTCATCTTCAGAATACCTGTCGGTCCTACTAAAAGTGGGGCAAGTTTATTCTTGCTTTGATCTAGCGGCAAGAACGTAACACATGATGTGTGGGTTCTAATTCTGCTTCATATAGAATTATGGTATTAAAATGGAGAAGGGTAAATGGACGAGTAAATTCTTCACCGAATTTTAATTTCCCACTTGCCAATAAATTAAAAAAAAAAAGTGGGGCTAGCTATAAAAGATGGTTGAGAACCTGGTGGAACAGTAGGAGCTTTAAAGTACTTGTACGATATCATAACTGATATGGTCTCCAATGCCTTTTCCCATACCCACCCTCACTCCCTCAAAATGGTAAGTAGAATAAAAAAAAAGGAAGAATAAGAAAACAAATCCCTTTGGACTTTGTGGCAGGTTTAACGTGGTTGAAACAGTAGGAATCTATTTGGTTTTAATTAGTTGATGGTTTCAATGGATCAGTCAAACTAATCGATTACTCCTCATATTCTATATTTTTCTCTCCGAATATTCTATTTCCGACATTTGTCCACGTTAAGCACTTTAGGCTTTTCGAGTTTTGGGTCCTTTGTCACCCCTCCCAGCTAATTGTGATTTTGTGCGAGCTGTTTTTGTAGTTTTACGGTCGGTATCTGTTATTTGCTTTGGGCTTAGATTAATCCGGATTTGAGTCTTCCTAATATGATTTTTTTTATTTTAGGACTTGAATTGGAGATATCCGATTGAAGGTGAAGGGATCATTTGGTTTGATATTGAATAAAAAAATGCGAGTCAAACCGACATATAAATATATAATTTTTATGCATACTTTTAAGACTTTATATAGAATTTTCTTTAAAAACATGTCTAGAAATATTTGGGATTCTCTTATGGAATATAATATTTAATAGAATATGAAGTGCTCCATTTTTATTAACTTTAAATAATGTATCGTATGATCACTTTTCTTATCAAGTGTTATTGCAATGTAACAATCTCTTTGTTATTCCTTATTCATATGTCAAGATCTATTAAATTCTTATATCTTTTTCGATTTTGAAGTGGTATTTCGATAATTGAAAATTAAATAGAACATATCATTATTTAGGTATCACATTGATTTTTATATTTAATTATTAAATTCGGTTAACCTTGAAGTGTACATCAACGAAAAATTATTGTCAGATAACTAAAAAAATAACTGTCATGTGTTACTAAAATAATTCTCCCCTAAGAATATTTTAATAGATCATATGTTTGTCAATCTTTTTAATTTTTAGTAAACATATATTTCCTGGTAAAAAATTTAACAAAGTAAGATTGATATAATATTTATGTAACCAAAAAAAACTCGAAAAATTCGACAAAGTCGAACCAATCCAAACCGATATAGTTAGTTTGGTTTGGTTTTAATAAAAATCGAATCAACTCGGTCTATGTACACTCCTATTTTATGTGAAGGGATTTTATCCATCCGACCACAATCTTGAATGATATTTTGTGTGAGTTTGTTACTGAAGCAATTTGTACATTTCTTTCATTTGAAATCTATGATTGAAAATGAACGGATATCCATTCGACCACAATCTTATTGATAATTTTGTTTACCCGAAAAACGGATAGAGTTGAATTTATACGTAGTTATAAGGATATGTGATATAACTTAATATAAATTGTAAGGATAAAAGAAAATATCAAATATGGACTGCAAAGAGTGCAAAATAAATAAAGTTGTAAAGAAGACGATTTTTAGGACTAAGCAAGATGAATCAGTTTATGAGGCTTAAAAGTGTAACTCTTGAATATAAGAGGATATGGTGCTTGAATTACATTGTGAGCTCCAAAAACTGCCCTTCTAGAAATGATAACCCTCCAATTTATAGTAGAGAGATCTTACTTTAAATATAATTGAAAATACTTAGTGAGAGATCCATGATAAATTAACTTTTTCACAATTCCTGCCAAGATTCTCCTCTAGTGGGATTGCAACGGCTTTTGTCTGTGAGCTTGATCTGACTCGACCTCTCGATCTTGGCTTGAGCTTGATTCTAACTCGAGCTCTCGATCTTGGCTTGAGCTCGATTCTGACTCGAGCTCTCGATCTTTGGGTTAAGCTCGATTCTGACTCGGACCCTCGAATTGATTCGGGGTCAATGTTGGTCGGTCTCTGGATCATAAGCTTGATAGCTTTACGTTGCATTATAGTTCGATTTGGATTCGAGCTTGATAATGATATCGAACTCGACATTGATCGGCCCCTCGGGTTTGAAGCTTGTTTGTACCATCTTCGGAGCTCATCTCGAAGTCTCACTTCGATCGATTATCTTTCGAACTCGATCAGACGTACGAAGGCCGAAATCTATTTCGACCGTATACAAATAGTCCCCTCGTTTCTCAGGAAGAATGTGGTGAGAAACGATATGATTTTTCAACGTCTCGATCGGATTATAAGCTAACGTTTCCATCGGGCTCGATCATGACGCACATGATAACTGTTCCGTCGATTTAGTCTTTCCAGGAATTTAATGCATGTCAGATGGTGGTCGACCACCGCTGATACTGAACCGCCATCGCTTAAACCTATAAATAACCCTTCCTTTTATCATTTACCACTTTTGCATCTTCAATCTTCCAAATTTCCCAAGTCCCTTTTCGTATTCTCTGACTTACCCGCAAATCTGTGATTTTTCTTTGCAAAAAGCCCTTCTTTAATTTTACCAAATCTTTGTCACTTTCTTCTATTCCTCACCTTTGAATTCGAAAGTGGCGAAAACATCACAAACCATTCCTCAGAAAAAGAAGGCTTCATCTTCACAGTGTGCCGCCGATGAGACACCGACAGAACCACGGCCTGAGGAGTGCATTCCCGAGGCGTGTGTTCTTACTTCTGATTTTAAGATCGATAAAGGCTCATTGGTCCCTGGCCGATGTGAGCCGGTATCGAGGTACATGTGTTCGATAACCGAGAAGCACCTCAAACAGCTAAAGAAAAATTGCAATTGGGATAAAAAATAAATAATAATTCCTACTTCTGACGAAAATATCACCACTTACGTGAAAGGATTTATGAATGTGTATACTTACCCTTTCACGTTAGGTCCCCTCGATTCCGTTATTATTGACTTCTGTCGTCAATACCAAATAACCCTAGGCCAGGTCCATCCTTCCTTTTGGTGAATCATTATCTTGATCCGATACTTTGTGAACAAAATCGAGGGGATGTCGTTCACCCTCGACCATCTTATCTGATTGTACCGTCCTCGGATTTTTCGAGGAGGGTTAATAAAACTTCAGCATCGGGCTACCAAGGCTCTATTCTCGAGAATTGATGAGGACAAGGATCGGGGCTGGATGGGCATGTTCGTTCGAGTGAGGACTTCGGACCTGATTCCGACCGAAAAGATGCCCTTTCCCTAGGAGTGGAATATGAAACGTAAGTGTGATCGTGCTGTTACTTCCTTCTATTTTGTTTTTTCATTTCTTTTCTCATCGATACTCTTTCTTTTGTGATGCAGCGGTTCCCTGGATGCCCGGAGTAGTTCCCGATCTCAAGAACTGGGTACGAGCTTTTATTTCGATCTCCACATACGCCGAGCACTCATGGCGTGATTTGTCAAAGGGTCGGTGGGAGGCCAAAAATCATGGTAAGCCCCTTTCTCGTACTCTTTAATAATTCGAACGAGATGGTTTCCAAATATTTTAATAAAATTTTTCATATGTAGGTTTGGGCAAAGATGCGATTTTGAGGCCTTTGTCCAACGAGGAGGAAACTTTGGCCTCTGTCCCAAAGCCGGTGAAGGAAAATAAAAGGAAAAGAGCCTTCGTTCCCGAAGATCCAAAACCGAAGAAGAGGACGGCTCGTAAGCCGAACAAGAATGTCATTCCTTTGACCGTGGAATCAGTTCTGCATCTAAGGGATGAAGATGAAGAAGAAGAAGAAGAAGAAGAAGAAGAAGAAGATGATGATGATGATGGGTCCGCGCTGGCGGCCTGAACGAAGAGAACCACCGATGCCCCATCGGCAGCTGGATCGATGATGCTTCATGAGGCTCCGCCTCGAATTGAGGATATACCGGAGAAAGATTCGGGCGGAATCCCTGAGTTAGCGGAGATCGAAGACGCATCCCATCGGAGCCAACAGATGGGGGATATGTGTGAAAGGCCCCCTCTTGAATCCCTTCGAACCGAAGAGAATGCTCAAAGTGATTCATTTGGGACAGCAACAATCGAAGATTCGCCCACATTCCCCGCTTTTTCCACAGGGGTGATTCGGGAAACCCAAGCTTTGGGGGACCTCGATCTAGACAGTCCTCATAATAGAGAGGATCCCTTTTGGGACCTGTGTACCGGTATCGAGGACGTTGCCGGTACTAGTGATGAATCGGATCTTTTTCACGGGGTGCAATAGGCTTTGAATCAGGCGAGCCTTAAAATTATTTTGTCGGTACTACCTTTATATTTACTTTTCGTTTCTAACTTCGTTTCTTGTTTCTTTGCAGGCAGTGGCAGTTCATCGAGAAGCATGTTCTCGGTCCCAAAACGAGCTACGTCGATACGAGGCCGACCTTCAACGGGTTACTGAGGAGAGGAACTCCTTAAAACTTCTCTTAGGGCAAAGAGAAGAGGAAATAAAAGACCTCCAAGCTTAGTTGGCCAAGGCTTACCGAGATCAGACCGATCTGTCTGAGCAGGTAACGATACTTTTAAAAGCCTATGGGCTTGATACCGGAACGATGGCTAATTGTTCGGTCTCACAGTTGCAGCAAAAAATTGAGATGATCGGGAAGCTTCGTGAGGAGGTCGACGTGATAAAAGCGGAGTCTTTGCACTAGAAAGAAGGTATGGTCCGTTTTGCTACAGAGAAAGAAACTGCTCGAGCCCAGTTATCAT
Source organism: Nicotiana tabacum (assembly GCF_000715075.1). Classification (NCBI taxonomy): domain Eukaryota; kingdom Viridiplantae; phylum Streptophyta; class Magnoliopsida; order Solanales; family Solanaceae; genus Nicotiana; species Nicotiana tabacum. The sequence goes on along the minus strand of NC_134083.1, from coordinate 4,388,643 downwards.
CGGCCGAAACCCAACTTTAGAGAATGAAGGAAAAAGGCTTGGTTCAAGCAAGAAGAATAGAGGAGCTCGAGGCTCGGTTGGCCTCTGTACTTGCCAAGGCCGAATCTCATGCCGAAAAGGCAAAGGCCGATGCGGATGCACTCGTGGCCGTCTATCGGGCCGATGCTGAAGCTACCCAGGTCCAAGCAAGAGAGGCAGCCGAGACTGCCGATACTCGAACATATTGGGTCGCTGAACTTGCTAAGTGTCGATCTTGGAGGGAAACCCTCGAGGAGATCCATGCTTGTGGTTTCGACCTCGCTGAAGAGATAAAAAGGGCCAAAGAACTCGAAGCCGATGCTGAAGCCTTGGTTTCCGATGATGATGATGATGATAATGATGATGACGATGGGAGTAACAGCATATCTGAGAACGGGGTGGATCTCGATAGAGAAGAGACCGCTCCTGGGGATGACCATGAAGCTTAGTCCTTAATTTTTACGTTGTAATCAATCATGTAAACAATTTTGTATATAAAAATATCCCCTTTTTTGCCGACTTGCTTTTGTTTTGTTTCCTATCGTGTAAAGACTTTATTCAAGCCTTATGAATGTTTTCACAAGGATTTAAACAACTTAATCAAATTTGGACTTCGTAGCCTCTATAACCGAGCGAGCGTTTACTCAAACTTGAAGTGATGTAGCCCTTAGGCTTATTAGTTGAGTCAATAGTTCGAGCTCAAAGAAATATAGCCCGTAGGTGTAATGGTCGAGTGAGTGTTTGCTCGAACTCGAAATAAAAGCAGCCTGTAGGCTTAGTAGTCGAGTGAATGATTCGAACTCGAAGTAATGTAGCCCGTAAGCGTAATGGTCGAGTGAGTGCTTGCTCGAACTCGAAATAAAAGTAGCCCGTAGGCTTAGTCGAGTGAATGTTCGAACTCGAAGTAATATAGCCCGTATGAGTAATGGTCGAGTGAGTGCTTGCTCGAACTCGAAATAAAAGTAGTCCATAGGCTTAGTAGTCGAGTGAATGATTCGAACTCAAAGTAATGTAGCTCGTAGGCGTAATGGTCGAGTGAGTGCTTGCTCGAACTCGAAATAAAAGTAGCCTGTAGGCTTAGTTGAGTGAATGATTCGAACTCAAAGTAATGTAGCTCGTAGGCATAATGGTCGAGTGAGTGCTTGCTCGAACTCGAAATAAAAGTAGCCTGTAGGCTTAGTTGAGTGAATGATTCGAACTCAAAGTAATGTAGCCCGTAGGCATAATGGTCGAGTGAGTGTTTGCTCGAACTCGAAATAAAAGTAGCTCATAGGCTTAGTAGTCGAGTAAATGATTCGAACTCGAAGTAATGTAGCCCGTAGGTATAATGGTCGAGTGGGTGCTTGCTCGAACTTGAAATAAAAGTAGCCCGTAGGCTTAGTCGAGTGAATGATTTGAACTCGAAGTAATGTAGCCCGTAGGCGTAAGTCGAGTGAGTGTTTGCTCGAACTCAAAATAAAAGTAGCCAGTAGGCTTAGTAGTCGAGTAAATGATTCAAACTCGAAATAATGTAGCCCGTAGGCATAATGGTCGAGTGAGTGCTTGCTCGAACTCGAAATAAAAGTAGCCCGTAGGCTTAGTCGAGTGAATGATTCGAACTCGAAGTAATGTAGCCCGTAGTCGTAAGTCGAGTGAGTGTTTGCTCGAACTCGAAATAAAAGTAGCCCGTAGGCTTAGTAGTCGAGTGAATGATTCGAACTCGAAATAATGTAGCCCGTAGGCGTAATGGTCGAGTGAGTGCTTGCTCGAACTCGAAATAAAAGTAGCCCGTAGGCTTACTGGTCGAGTTTATCTTAATTCTGTTTGCATAATAAATCTCCAAATAGAGGAATTTTTCTTGGATATAAGGTATCGGTAAAAAGGAGAACTTTCTTTGCAAGTCATTATACATGTGTTCATGTTTTGCGTCAGGGCTCGGGCCAACTACATGAGCATGGTTCGTTTTGACCATTTGGCTCTTACAACTTTTCCTATTGGAACCCTGTTGTTACGAAATAACTTTCTTGCATCAGAACTTGATATATTTGAGGGCTAATGCCTCCCCAGTATTCGAGGTCGATTGTAAAGAGGCCTCGGATACTGTCGAATTATTTCTAAGTTCAGCACGATCATTGGTTGCCTCATTAAAAACCTTGCCGAAAAACCCATTTGGGATCAAGCCGGTCTAAGGGAAAAAGAGTGCAACGCGTGCTTTAAGACCTAAGGCTTCGTATTGAAGGATCCATCCTAGCTCTCGATCAGACTTCTGCAGGGGTTAGTTTTGAAATGTAAATGAATATGGGAGGGCCGTACTTTAGCAGTAGTATCGTTTTAGATGCGACACATTCCAATTGCTTGATAGTTGTTTGCCGTTTATAATGCCGAGCTTATATGATCCCTTTCTGAAGTTCTCGAGAACCTGATATGGTCCTTCCCAGTTCCGTCCTAGTTTTCCTTCATTCGGATTTCGGGTATTGAGGGTGACTTTCCTTAGCACTAAGTCCCCAGGCTTAAAATGGCGGAGCTTGGTGTCACAACCCAAAATCTAACCATGATCGTGATGACGCCTATCGTGTTACAATGCAAGCCTATTTCCAAAAATATTACTACTAAATCGATTATAAGAATTTAATAAAACATTTCCAACATTTGAATTTTTCATAAACTAAATCAACTCTAAATATAATTATAGAAAATACGGAAACGAGCCTCAAACATCGGGGTGTCACTAAGTCATGAGCGTCTAAATCTATGAACTAAGAAATAAACTGTCTAACTATCAATACAATCCAAAAGAAGAAATGATAAAAGGAGTAACAAGGCCTTGCGGACGCTAGCAACTACCTTGCAGCCTCCAACGATAGCCGGCCTGAACTCAACGATCGCCGCGCTCTAACTCACCTGGATCTGCACATAAAGTGCAGGGTGTAGCATGAGTACAACTGACTCAGTAGTAACAGAAATAACTAAGGAACTGAGTAGTAGTGACGAGCTAAACAAAACAGTCCAATTATTTATTTTCACAATTTACAATAAACATGAATAAACAGGTAAATTCCATAAAACCAACAAATGACACAAAGAAATTCACAGGTAAATGCAGCAACATCAAAAGTAAATGCAACCTCACAGCAATATCACTCCATCACTCAGCACTCGGCACTCAATACACTCAACACTCAATAGGTACCTGTGCTCACTAGGGTGTGTACAGATTCCGAAGGGGCTCCCAAAGCCCAGGCGCTAAGCACGGATAACTCACGTGCCATAATATCAATCCCTGGATCCGCACGGTCAACTCACGCGCTACGCGGATAACTCACGCGTTATGGTATCAATACCTGGATCCGCACAGACAACTCACGTGCTGCACGGATAACTCACGTGCCTTAATCAAATACCTCACAACAGGCTCTCGGCCTTACTCAGTCATGTACCTCTCTAGCCTCACCATCATCAACAAATAAGGGAAACACAACCCACGTCAAATATCACAGCATATCAGCAAAATAATAGGGACTGAGGTAAACATGTACAATAATATCTATGACTGAGTGCAAATAATGTGAGCACGAATAAAGCCTAAGCATGATCTCTAACATGAAGGCAAACAAGTTCAACAACAAATAAATACATAACCACAGATAATAGCTCCAAGTAAACACATAACCATAGTCCAAGTCTCAATCCCTCGTGGTGCACACCCATACGCCCGTCACCTAGCATGGGTATCACTTCCAAACAATCACGTGATATCAAATCTCCGGATTTATACCCTCAAAGTCAGAGATTAAACTGTTACTTACCTTAACAACGTAAAATCCTACCATTTTCAACCCAATCTATATCCATTTGAACTCAACAATCTTTCCATAAACCTTATTGATATGTATAAATGATATTATTACGCCCAAGAATCATACTCTTAATCACTCATCTTTACCCAAACTCGAAATTGAAGACTAGGGGTTAGAACCCTACCTCTTGGGTGAAGATCTTGTGATATTTCCTCGTTGGATTTCAAAGCTTGAACAAGATCTTGATGAACAAAGCACTTGAGCTTCTTCCTCTCTCTAGAACACTCTCCCTTCTCTCTAAAAAATGTTAGATTTTTGCTCCAAAATGAGTCCCAAAGCCTATTTATCAAAATGGGTTTGGGTTATGAAAATAGAAAAATTAACCCTCCGAAAGTAGGTCTGCGGTCGCATAATGGACCGCAGAATGGGTATGCGGGTCGCAAAATGCACCGCAAAATCGATGCCCAGAAATGGGCTTCACTGGACAGGTCTGCGACCATTTTGCGGTCGCATAACTACTTCTGCGATTGCATAATGATTCTGCGATCGGAGAATTGGTCGCAGAATCGCACTTTTCCAGACTTTGATAATTTCGTCATAACTTCTTGTAGAAATGAGACTCAACGATATTTCATTGTACTAGGTAATACACCATATAACACTTCGTATCATGAGAGTTATGCTCATTTGAAGTTAGGTCTTGTGCGAACTCACTTGAAACTTTAATCTTATGAAATTTCCAACTTCCAAACTTCTCGTTAACCGTCCAAAATCATCCCGAGCCCCACGGGACCTCAACCAATATTTCCCACAAGTCATATATCACTACCCGAACTTATTCGAACCTTCAGAACACCCAAAACAATACCAAAACACCAATTCAACCTCGGATTCAAGCCTAAGAATTTCTAAACTTCCAAAATTCGCCAACGACGCCGAAACCTATCAAACCACGTACGAATGACCTCAAATTTTGCACACGTCACAAATGACACTATGAACCTACTCCAACGTCCAAAATTCCATTTCGACCCCGATACCTAATTTTCCATTGCCGACCAAAATCGCCAAATTTCCTACTTTCGCCAATTCAAGCCTAATTTTACCACGGACCTCCAAATAACATTTCGGACACACTCCTAAGTCTAAAATCACTCAACGAAGATGACCGAATCATAAAAATCCAAGTCCAAACTCGTTTACTCATAAGTCAACTTCCGATTAACTTTTCTAACTTAGATTTCTAACTAAGAGACTAAGTGTCTCATTTCACTCCAAAACTACTCCGAACCCAAACCTACCAACTCGATATAATTCAACACAGTTTAACAACATGTAAATAAGCAGAAATGGGGAAAACGAGGCTACAAATCTCGGAACAACCGACCGGGTCGTTACATCCTCCCCCTCTTAAACACGACTACCCTACCAGTGAATCCATATGCTAATCTGCCACTCTTACTTCGGTTAAATCATCTCCTTTAAGAAACTTCTCAACCTCTACTTCTCCTACTTGACCCTCTAGTACTTCAACCACCGTGAAACGCTTCCCGTCATGTCTTCCCTCATACTTTGCTGCCCAATTGCTGCATCAACTCTAAATGCATCTCTGTCCTACCAGAACAAATAGAATATTACCGACTCTAAGTCTCTTCGAAGATTATCTTTCTCGAGCCATCAACATCAAAATACCCATTCGCAACCACCATTATTACACAATCACTTACTCTTCTTGAGTCCAAACTCATTGACAGACATGAGAATTTAATTTGCCCCAAAATTTAACAATATGAAAGATCCTTCAAAACATTCACACTCGAGACCGTACGCCACATCAAAATGAAAAATCAAGCACCCGATGGCCTTTTTTTTATATTTTAAGAATACACTTCTCGTCACATTCACACCGTCTTAACACCTTCCGCAGTTACGTCATACTCACCACAAAGTCATTCCACCGCTTATCGAGCCATAAATTCCACTCGTGGGGACATTATCGGATATATGAGTCCAAATGTATAGGTTACAACTGAAGCTACCGAGCCTAATCTGCGGTCTAACCATGGCCTCAAGTTCTCCAGACTGGCCCACCACCTCAAACACAGAATACACATCTCAACTTTGTTCATAGAATCATAAGCCGACGATGCACAACCGATACCGAGCGCTCATGTGTGCATATGAATGCATGGAAGAAATTCAAGGAGTTATGTTCCAAGCTGAATCAATTCTGCACGATAGAATACAAGAAAGTGAAATTTTTTTAAGGGTTCTGTAGCCTCTCGAACATAAGTACAGACGTCTCCGTACCGATCCGCGAGACTCTACTAAACCTGCTCATGACTCGTGAGACCTATGTAACCTAGGCTCTAATACCAACTTGTCACGACCCAAAATCTAACCATGGTCGTGATGGCGTCTATCGTGTTACAAGGCAAGACTATTTCCAAAAATATTACTACTAAATCGATTATAAGAATTTAATAAAACATTTCCAACATTTGAATTTTTCATAAACTAAATCAACTCTAAATATAATTATAGAAAATACGGAAACGAGCCCTAAATATCGGGGTGTCACTAAGTCATGAGCGTCTAAATCTATGAACAAAGAAATAAACTGTCTAACTGTCAATACAATCCAAAAGGAGAAATGATAAAAGGAGTAACAAGGTCCTACAGACGCTAGCAGCTACCTTGCAGCCTCCAACGATAGCCGGCTTGAAATCAACGATCGTCGCGCTCTAACTCACCTGGATCTGCACATAAAGTGTAGGTGTAGCATGAGTACAACCGACTCAGTAGTAACATAAATAACTAAGGAACTGAGTAGTAGTGACGAGCTAAACAAAACAGTCTAATTATTTATTTTCACAATTTACAATAAACATGAATAAACAGGTAAATTCCATAAAACCAACAAATGACACAAAGAAATTAACAGGTAAATGCAGCAACAACAAAAGTAAATGCAACCTCACAGCAATGTCACTACATCACTCAGCACTCGGCACTCAATACACTCAATACTTAATAGGTGCATACACTCACTGGGGGTGTGTACAGACTCTGGAGGGGCTCCCAAATCCCAAGCGCTAAGCACGGACAACTCACGTGCCATAATATCAATCCCTGGATCCGCACGTCAACTCACGTGCTACGCGGACAACTCACGCGCTATGGTATCAATATCTGGATCCGCACGGACAACTTATGTGCTGCACGGATAACTCACGTGCCTCAATCAAATACCTCACAACGGGCTCTCGGCCTCACTCAGTCATGTACCTCTCTAGCCTCAACATCATCAACAAATAAGGGAAACACAGCCCACGTCAAGTATCACAGCATATCAGCAAAATAATAGGGACTGAGGTAAACATGTACAATAATATCTATGACTGAGAGAAAATAATGTGAGCATGAATAAAGCCTAAGCATGTTCTCTAACATGAAGGCAAACAAGTTCAACAACAAATAAACACATAACCACAGATAATAGCCATTAGGCCTCACAGCCTCACGGGACGGACCAAGTCTCAATCCCTCGTGGTGCACACCCACACGCCCGTCACCTAGCGTGGGTATCACTTCTAAACAATCACGTGATATCAAATCTTCGGGTTTATACTCTCAAAGTCAGAGTTAAAACTGTTACTTACCTTAACAGCATAAAATCCTACTCCGGGATGCCCTCATCTCTGGACTCGGTCTCCAAAAGCTCTGAATCTAACCAAAATCAGAATACTAATAACAACATAGGCTAAAGAATCGAATTTCATAATAAAAACTACATAAATAGGCCAAAAATCCAAAATCAGCCAAAACCCGCCCCTCGGGCCCACGTCTCGAAACCAATCAAAATGGCAAAATAACAAACCTCGTCCTCACCCGAGTCTAACCATACAAATTTCACCAAATTCCGACATCAACTCTACCCTCAAATCTTCAATTAAAGTCTTGAAGATTTCTACCATTTTCAACCCAATCTATACCCATTTGAACTCAACAATCTTTCCATAAACCTTATTGATATGTATAAATGATATTATTACGCCCAAGAATCATACTCTTAATCACTCATCTTTACCCAAACTCGAAATTGAAGACTAGGGGTTAGAACCTTACCTCTTGGGTGAAGATCTTGTGATATTTTCTTGTTGGATTTCAAAGCTTGAACAAGATCTTGATAAACAAAGCACTTGAGCTTCTTCCTCTCTCTAGAACACTCTCCCTTCTCTCTAAAAAAATATTAGATTTTTGCTCCAAAATGAGTCCCAAAGCCTATTTATCAAAATGGGTTCGGGTTATGAAAATAGAAAAATTAACCCTCCGAAAGCAGGTCTGTGGTCGCATAATGGACCGCAGAATGGGTATGCGGGTCGCAAAATGCACCGCAAAATCGATGCCCAGAAATGGGCTTTACTGGACAGGTCTGCGACCATTTTGCGGTCGCATAACTACTTCTGCGATTGCATAATGATTCTGCGATCGGAGAATTGGTCGCAGAATCGCACTTTTCCAGACTTTGATAATTTCGTCATAACTTCTTGTAGGAATGTCCAAATAACGAACGGTTTGAATCGTTGGAAACTAGACACATAGAAATTTCTTTTAATAGGTTATACACCATATAAAACTTTGTATCATGAGAGTTATGCTCATTTGAAATTAGGTCTTGTGCGAACTCACTTGAAACTTTAGTCTTATGAAATTTTCAACTTTCAAACTTCTCGTTAACCATCTGAAATCATCCCGAGCCCCTCGGGACCTCAACCAATATTTCCCACAAGTCATATATCACTACCGAAACTTAGTCAAACCTTTAGAACACCCAAAACAACACCAAAACATCAATTCGACCTCGGATTCAAGCCTAAGAACTTCTAAACTTCCAAAATTCGCCAACGATGCCGAAACCTATCAAACCACGTACGAATGACCTCAAATTTTGCACACGTCACAAATGACACTATGAACCTACTCCAACGTCCAAAATTCCATTCCGACCCCGATACCTAATTTTCCATTGCCGACCAAAATCGCCAGATTTCTTACTTTCGCCAATTCAAGCCTAATTTTACCACGGACCTCCAAATAATATTTCGGACACACTCCTAAGTCTAAAATCACTCAACGAAGCTGACCGAATCATAAAATTCCAAGTCCAAACTTGTTTACTCATAAGTCAACTTCCGGTTAACTTTTCTAACTTAGATTTCTAACTAAGAGACTAAGTGTCTCATTTCACTCCAAAACTACTCCGAACCCAAACCTACCAACTCGATATAACTCAACACAGTTTAACAACACATAAATAAGCAGAAATGGGGAAAACGAGGCTACAACTCTCGGGACAACCGACCGGGTCGCTACACTTGGTTCTTCGATTATAGTATCTTTCGATTCGTTGATTTTGGGTGGCCAATTAGACGAGAGCATCTTCTCATTTTTCGACCGATAATTCGAGGTTATTATTCATAGCCCTCGTTATTTGATTCTTCTGTTGTGTATCGAAATTTGGCACTGGGTTCGGCGACTTCGACTAGTATTAAGGCTTCGGACCCATATACTAAGGAGAACGGGGTTGCCCCCGTATTAGATTTTGACGTTGTTAGATATGCCCAAAGGACTTCGGGTAGGATTTCTCTCCATTTTCCTTTAGCGTCGTTCAGCCTCTTCTTTAGGTTTTGAATGATAGTTTTGTTCGTTGATTCGACCTGTCCGTTCCCACTGGGGTGATATGGTGTTGATAATATCCTTCTTATTTTGTGATCTTCGAAGAATTTCATTACTTTGCTGCCAAAAAATTATTTCCCATTGTCACACACTATTTCGGCGGGTATCCCGAGTCGACATATGATATGATCCCAGATAAAGTTTATAACCTCTCTCTCTCTTACTTTCTAGAACGCCTGTGCTTTAATCCATTTAGAGAAATAGTCAGTCATAAATAAAATAAATTTAGCTTTACCTGGGATCAATGGTAGAGGGCCGACGATATCCATTCCCCATTTCATGAATGGCCATGAGGATAGGACTGAGTGATGTTGCTCTCCGGGTTGATGGATCATTGGTGCAAAGCTTTGACATTTGTCACATTTTCGAACAAATTCCTTCGCATCTTTGCCCATATCGATCCAATAATACCCTACCCTGATTATTTTTCGGACTAATGGATCGGCACCAGAGTGATTCCCCCAAGTGTCCTCGTGCACATCATGTAGGATGTAATCGGTATCTCCTGGACCTAAGCATACTGCCAATGGTCTATCGAATGTCCTTCGGTATAGCGTTCCATTTGAAGCCAACGTGAATCGAGTAGCTTTAGTCCGTAGGGCCTTTGAATCTTTAGGGTCCGATGGGAGCTTCTCGTTCTTTAAGTATTCAATATACTTATTTCTCCAATCCCAGGTTAAGCTCGTAGAATTTATCTCGGCATGACCTTCTTCGATCACGAATCTCGAGAGTTGAACGACAGTCCCCGAGCTCAAGTCACCTTCCTCGACCGATGATCCCAAATTCGCAAGTGCATCAGCCTCACTATTTTGCTCTCGTGGAACATGCTGTAAAGTCCATTGTTTGAAATGGTGCAAAGTGACATATAATTTGTCCAAATACATTTGCATTCTATCTTCTCGAACTTCGAAGGTTTTGTTTACTTGACTTACCATCAGCAAAGAGTCACACTTGGCTTCAATGAATTATGCTCCCAAGGTTTTAGCTAGCTCGAGACCTGCAATCATGGCCTCGTACTCGGCCTCGTTGTTAGTCAACCTGGTAATTTTAATAGGTTGCCTAATAGTGTTACCCGTGGGTGGCTTTAAAACTATGCCTAGCCTGGACCCCTTCACGTTCGAAGCCTCATCCATAAAAAAGATCTATACCCCCGATGACATACCCGATTTCAACAGGAGTTCTTTCTCGACTTCAGGTACGAGGGTTGGCATGAAATTGGCCACGAAGTCTGCTAAAATTTGAGACTTGATGGCCGTACGGGGTTGATATTCGATATCGTACCCACTGAGTTCGACGGCCCATTTGGCCAATCGTCCTGATAGCTCAGGTTTGTGCAAGATATTACGAAGCGGGTAAGTGGTTAATACGCATATGGGATGACATTGAAAGTACGGTCTTAACTTTCTAGAGGCGCTTATCAGTGCAAGTGCCAATTTTTCTAGGTGCGGATATCTAGTTTTTGCTTCTCCTAAGGTCCGACTTATATAATAAACGGGAAATTGCGTACCTTGCTCTTCTCGAACTAGGACACTGCTTACTGCGATTTTTGATACTGCCAAGTACAAGCAAAGTTTTTCGTCTGTTTTTGGAGTATGAAGCAGTGGTGGGCTCAATAGATATCGTTTTAGTTCCTCTAATGCCTGTTGGCATTCCGGGATCCAAGCGAAATCGTTCTTCTTTTTGAGTAGAGAGAAAAAATTGTGACTTCGATCTGATGATCTCGAAATGAATCGACCTAAGGCTGCAATCCGTCCCGTTAGCCTCTGTGCAGCTTTCACGTTGTCCACGATGGTGATGTCTTCGATGTCCTTGATTTTATCGGGGTTAATCTCGATTCCCCAATTTGACACCATGAAGCCGAGGAACTTGCCCGAACCAACCCCGAAAGCATATTTTTTGGGGTTGAGCTTCATGTTGTATTTCCTCAAAATCTCGAACGTTTCCTGCAAATGGGTCAAATGGTCCTCTGCGCGCAGGGACTTAACTAGCATGTCATCAATATAAACTTCCATTGATTTACCGATTTGTTCTTCGAACATTTTATTTCAAGGCATTGGTAAGTAGCCCCTGTATTGTTTAGCCCGAAGGGTATCACATTATAACAATATGTTCCATATTTGGTGACAAATGAAGTCTTTTCCTGGTCCTCCGGGTTCATCTGGATTTGATTATACCCGGAATAGGCATCGAGAAAAGTGAGGATCTCGTGGACGGCCGTGGCATCAATTATGCGATCGATGTTGGGCAGCGGAAAGGAATCTTTGGGGCATGCTTTGTTCAAATCCTTATAATCCAAACACATTCTAAGTTTGTTCCCTTTTTTAGGCACTACAACTACATTGGCTAACCATTCGAGATATTTCACCTCCCGAATGGACCCTATCTTGAGAAGTTTGGTTACCTCGTCCTTTATGAATGCGTGCTTTACCTCGGACTGGGGTCTTCTCTTTTGCTTCACCGGTCTGAACCTAGGGTCCAAGCTTAGACGATGTGTCGTTATGTCCGGTGGGATCCCTGTTATATCTAAATGGGACCAGGCAAAGCAATCAATGTTATCGATAAGAAATTGAATAAGTTTCTTCCTGAGTTCGAGGCTCAACCCCATTCCCAGGCATACCTTCCATTCGGGCAATTGCTCGATTAATGTGACTTGCTCCAGTTCCTCAACCGTTGATTTGGTAGCATCGGAGTCATTGGGAATCACGAAGGATCGAGGGATCCTCTGATCATCATCTTCTTCAATCTTCTGGTTATCTGGTTGGGTCAAAGCCGATGTCTGTGATTGCTATTTGGTATCGCATTCCCCTTCTGAGCCCGATCCCTTTACTGGCGGAGGTGAGGATATTGGTTTCGCTTCCTCGAAGGCGAACATTTCTCTTGCGACTGGTTGTTCTCCGTACACAATTTTGACTCTTCTCGATGTTGGGAATATGAGGACCTGGTGTAGGGTCGAAAGTACATCTCTCATGTTGTGGATCCATGGCCTTCCGAAAAGGGCATTGTATCTCATGTCGCATTCGATCACGTGGAACTTAGTTTCCTCGATGGTTCCGATGACGTTTATTGGTAGAATTATCTCGCCTTTGGTGGTTTCACATGCCATATTGAATCTGTTTAGAATCAGGGTTGCGGGTACGATCTGGTCCTGCAGGCCGAGCTGTTCTACGACCTTCAATCTGATGATGTTGGCCGAGCTACCTGGATCAATCAACACACGCTTAACTTTAGTTTTATTCATGAGTACGGATATTACCAGTGCATCGTTATGAGGTTGTATGACTCCTTCTGCATCTTCATCATTGAAGGACAAAGTTCTTATGAGTGTGTAATCTTAAGTTCAAGATCGCTTTTCTCTCACAATCAGTGTCTTAGTGCGTTTAAGCACTGGTCCATGAGGGGTATCGGCGTCGCCGTTGATCATGTGAATGACGTGTTGTGGTTCTTCTTGTTCGTTTTGCTTGCCGAAATCCTTGTTTTTAAAATGGTTCTTCGCCCTATCGCTCAAAAATTGTCGAAGGTACCCTTTGTTAAATAACAGGGTTATTTCCTCTCTTAGTTGCCTGCAATCTTCCGTTCTGTGGCCATGGGTGCCATGATATTCGCACATTTGATTGGGATTCCTCTGGGCAGGATCGGTCTGCATGGGTCGAGGCCATTTAGTGTCTTTGATGCGTCTGATAGCCGAAACAATGGCGGATGCATCAATGCTGAAGTTATATTCCGATAACCGAAGTGCTTCCTTAGATCCGGTAGGCCTATCGAACCTACTTCTGTTCATCATCCCCCGGGACCCTTGACCTCGATTACTTCTTTTGTTATTTTTCTCGAGGTTATGTCTCGATTCACTGACTCTGTGGCTTCCGTTGTACGGTTAGTATCGATCCCCGATCGGACCTCATTCTCGATTAGTATCCCTTCGAATAACGGGTTCAGACCCTAATTGATCATCTTCGACCCTAATTTTTGATTGGTACTGATTGTGCACGTCGTCCCACGTGATGGCTGGGTATTCGATCAGGTTATGCTTTAACCACCGTGAAGTCGTCGAACTTCGTTCGTTCAAACCTTGAGTGAAAGCCTGAACAGCCCAATCGTCTGTAACTGGTGGCAAGTCCATTCGTTCCATTTGAAAACGAGATACGAACTCCCTCATCATCTCGTTATCCTTTTGTCTTACCTTGAAGAGGTCTGATTTCCCTGTTGCGACTTTTACGGTGCCGGCATGTGCTTTCACAAAATAATCTGCTAACATGGCGAACGAGTCGATGGAATTTGGTGGTAGGTTGTGATACCAAATCATTGCCCCCTTCAAAGAGGGTCTCTCAGAATTTTTTTAACAACATAGATTCGACTTCATCGTCTTCTAAATCATTGCCCTTGATGGCACATGTGTAAGAAGTAATGTGCTCGTTGGGATCGGTTGTTCCATTATATTTGGGAATTTCAGACATACGGAATTTTTTGGGGATCGGTTTCGGGGCTATGCTCGAGGGAAAACGTTTTTGCACTAATTGTTTTGAATCCAACCCTTTTATCATTGGTGGAGCTCCCGGGATCTGATTGACCCTAGAGTTATAAGTTTCTACTTTTTATCGTTGGCTTCGACTCGCTTTGTGAGTTCCTCGAGCAATTTAGCAATTTCGGGAGTAGTCCCCGATTCTTGCTTATTTTACTTCACTATGGCTAACTCTGTTCTGTGGGTGATTTCTCGAGGTGGATTGGGCTCCGACCTGCTTTGTAGCTGGGTTTGGCTCTGCAACTGAGCTATTGCTGCCTGTTGGGCTTGCAACATTTCGAAAATCATACGCAAGCTAACGTCGTTTTCCTCGACGTTATAGGTATCTCGAGCTGCAGATCTAGTGCCACCATGGATGCTATTCTCGGGTTCAGCATGTAGGTTTGCCTCAATGGCTACATGCGAATTGATATCTATTGGCGCTCCAATTCGAGCTCCAACAGTATTTACAAGTGGTCTTTCGGTACTGGGTGTCAAGTTGTTGTTTTCGTCTTGAAGACCTGCTCCGTTATCGATTGGTGAAGCCATTTGATTGGTGGTTAGTCGTAGCTAATCCGAAATTCAAGATATTTTCGGAAACAAGCGCAAAACACAATGGCGTATTTTTTCAGATTCGTATCAAATAACCACTGTTATCCTTAGCCCCACGGTGGGCGCCAAACTGTTTACCCGAAAAACGGATAGAGTTAAATTTATATGTAGTTCTAAGGATATGTGATATAACTTAATACAAATCGTAAGGATAAAAGAAAATATCAAATATGGACTGCAAAGAGTGCAAAATAAACAAAGTTGTAAAGAAGACGATTTTTAGGACTAAGCAAGATGAATCAGTTTATGAGGCTTAAAAGTATAACTCTTGAATATAAGAGGATATGGTGCTTGAATTATAATGTGAGCTCCAAAAACTGCCCTTCCAGAAATGATAACCCCCTCCATCTTTATAGTAGAGGGATCTTACTTTAAATATAATTAAAAATACTTAGTGGGAGATCCATGATAAATCAGTTTTTTCACAATTCCTGCCAAGATTCTCTCCTTTAGTGGGATTGCAACGGCTTTTGTCTGTGAGCTCGATCTGACTCGAGCTCTCGATCTTTGCTTGAGCTTGATTCTAACTCGAGCTCTCGATCTTGGCTTGAGCTCGATTCTGACTCGAGCTCTAGATCTTTGGCTTAAGCTCGATTCTGACTCGGACCCTTGAATTGATTCGGGGTCAATGTTGGTCGGTCTCTGGATCATAAGCTTGATAGCTTTACGTTGCATTATAGTTCGATTTGGATTCGAGCTTGATAATGATATCGAACTCGACATTGATCGGCCCCTCGGGTTCGAAGCTTGTTTGTACCATTTTCGGAACCCATCTCGAAGTCTCACTTCGATCGATTATCTTTCGAACTCGATCAGACGTACGAAGGCCGAAATTTATTTCGACCGTATACAATTTTATGCGAGTTTGTTTTTTGTGTGAAAATTTGGATGTTATCTTTCAATTATTTAGAAAATCTATGAAAAATTGTCGTCAAGAGATTAAATTGATGCTTCGGCAAATATTGGATATGAAGTATGAATCCTTTTTTCCACTTTCAGGATCTGTTTGCCAGATCAAAAGTGGTTCTTTTACAGCTAAAAGATCAAATCAACTTTGACATCAGAATTTCCATTCGATATGGTGGGTCTGAAAATTTAATTTCAACAAAAGTTAACGAGTAATAAAAGTTATGACATCAGCAGTTGCAACGCAAGGACGGGGAAAACTGTCTGCTAATAAAGGATTTTATTTTATGAGCATTGCTGTAAGATCTAATATCATACAATAAATTGTACCTTCTTAAATATAGACATGTCCTTTTCTCATGATGGGATCAAAATAGGAGAAATTCATACAAATGGTAGTAGTTCTCTTGCTCTTAGCTAGGCATGGCTTTGAAATATCACAATGTGTATGTAACGGTCAATCTCATTAGTGATATTATTCGTTTTGCGCTTAGGCTCGCACGGTGTCATTAAAGCCTAAGGCTTGTTTATTTATATACTCAACATCTTTCCCGTATTTTGTCGATGTTTGATTCAACAGGGGTGTCGCATACACCTCCCTAGAGACTCATCGTTCTCACTTAGGTTTGCACACCACCTTCTCAAAGATGTGGGATTCATCTAAACTCAGTTGACTGCTAAGGTTTGTCCTACCATCGTTCAAGGTTACGCGAGAAGTGGCTCTGATACGAGAGCAAGTCGAGTGCGACTGGGCAGACTTCTAGGCTGACAAACTTCTGAAGAAGGCATGCACATGTCACTTTAGGCGAATATTACATCGGAATGCTATGAGCTTGGATCGTGACAGTGTAGCTCTCAGTAGTTGCGGAGCCAAGATTTTATACAAGGGATTCGAAAAATTCACACATGTAACCTGAAACAGTCTTTGGAACCCCTTTGCCACTTTACTTGAATCTTTCCTAATGTTAAAGAGATTCAATAGTTTATATATAACTAACTCGTTATTCTATTTACGCAGTATAATTTTTTCAACGAATGAGATTCAATTGAACCCTTTTTTCAAATTAGCTCCCCCCTGGCTCTCCATCTGGGAATATTTTGCCACTCAATTGGAACGTTTGAGAAAATCCAAGCAGGTGGTTGTTTTTTAATTTCTCCGATTCT
Source organism: Nicotiana tabacum (assembly GCF_000715075.1). Classification (NCBI taxonomy): domain Eukaryota; kingdom Viridiplantae; phylum Streptophyta; class Magnoliopsida; order Solanales; family Solanaceae; genus Nicotiana; species Nicotiana tabacum. The sequence goes on along the minus strand of NC_134083.1, from coordinate 4,371,933 downwards.
CTGCCAAATGGGTACTTGCTAATTGGCCAGAAATGATTAAAAAAATAAAAATTATTGAGTACTAGTAGTTTTTTTAATTAAAACTTCGAGTTAGTGAATATTTAAGGTAATTCTTGTTGGAAAAATCCTTTTCCTTATGGGTTAATCTGATTCACGTGATTGAACGGATTTTACTCACTCAAACACAGTTAGTTTGTCACTCTTCATATTCCATCATCGCATTAAATCGATGTTGCAATCATGATTTATTAAATAAAGGTATATAAGTAAAAACTTTCCTTTCTAATAGATTCATTTTCACAATTGCAGATAACGTTAAAGTGCATTTGTGAACTCCACGATTAGAATACATGTACAAAAAAAGTTGTTGAGTCGTATACGAAACAGCTAAAGGGATAAATGTATTAGACTACTTTATTCTATTTTTTTCTTCAATCCACTTCATTTTGATGCTTAGATTCCTTTTCCAGCTGATCACTTTCTTTTCTTGTCCAAAACAATACTTTATCCTCTTAAAAGACTATACTGTTACAAGAGAAATCAAATTATGTTAGATGTCTACTCTTCCTCTTTGATCTTCTCAAATGTTTAATGACATATTCAATGACATATTTCTATGCTTAATGACATATTCAATGTCATATTTTTATTCACTTTTCATGCCTATATAAAGGCCTTGTAATAGATAGGAAAAACACACAATTGAAGAAGAAATAAGAATCTCTCTTCCTCTCTTTCTCTCTATATCTCTTAGCCTGTTTTTCCTTGTTCGATATTGTTATTTTGAATTATATTTATAACACGTTATCAACACGATTGTCACCTTCATTTTTACAATCAGATCCTAATTGTGTTCGATTCTCCTTCAGGTATATCACTATATATTCTTTTAGTTTATGGTAATATATATGCACCAATATGCTATTTATTAACAAATTCATATACTGTTAAGCATTTATTTTAGTTGATCATGTTACTGAAGTTCTCTTACCTTGCTTATTGTTAAAGAAAATATAAGATATAGATCTTAAGTGCGTTAAACTAACAAAAAAAATTAATAAATATGTGTGGACTTGCGTAGAGCAAAACTTATCTTCAAGACATTCTACAAAAATAAAATAGTGATAACCAAGGTGACAAAGTAATTATTGTACGTACTAGTTTAAATTACTTTACAATTGGTGGAAAGTAATATTTGAATACATTCACTCTTATCGCCGTATATGGTTATTCCTCAAATTTACGTTTATAATAAATTGCTTTTCTTTTACCATACTAAATATATCTCTTTGTGTTTATTCATATACTCCATAATTCTTATTTATTTGACATATATATTATATGTTACTTTTTATACTACATGTTTGAAGTGATCAACTTCTTAATTAGTTGTCTGATTTATTTTTACAAGTATATTTTCATTGAAAATTATTTTTATTTGTTCTAACCCATTTACTTTTGTGATTAGTTTTAATATGTCAAACTTGTCAAAGCTTGAATTTGTGGCACTAGACATTACCGGGAAGAATTATTTATCATGGGTCCTTGATGCTGAAATTCACCTTGACGCTAAAGATCTTGGAAATACTATTATACAAGAAAATGAAGCATCAAATCAGGATAAAGCGAAGGCCATGATTTTCCTTCGTCATCATCTACATGAAGGGTTAAAAACTGAATATTTAACTGCAAAAGATCCACTTGAGTTATGGATTAATTTGAAGGATCGATATGACCTCCTAAAACTTACGGTATTACCGAAAGCTCGGTATGAATGGATACATTTAAGGTTGCAAGACTTTAAAATCGTAAATGAGTATAATTCGGCTATCTTTAAAGTAAGTTCTCTATTAAAATTATGTGGAGACACTATCACAAATGAGGACTTATTAGAAAAAATATTTTCTACTTTTCACGCTTCAAATGTGGTGCTACAACAGCAATACCGTGAAAAGGGTTTTAAGAAATATTCTGAGTTAATCACATGCCTACTTGTGGTAGAGCAGAATAATACTCTATTAATGAAAAATCATGAAACCCGTCCCACTGGGTCAGCACCATTCCCGGAAGTGAATGCTGTAGCAACATATGATAAGTCTGAAAGAAAATAAAATAATTACCGTGGTCGTGGACATAGTCGTAGATGTGGACGTGGCAGGGGACGAAACAATTATCGTCATTATGGTGGAAGTAAACAGGAGAACAATAAGGGTTCTCAAATTAATCCTTCAAAAGGTAAATTTAATATGTGTCACCGATGTGGTATAAAAGGTCATTGGGCACGCATTTGTCGTACGCCAGATTATTTTGTCAAACTTTATCAAGCCTCCCTTATAAAGAAAGAAAATAATGTGGAGGCACACTTGACCTTTCAAAATAATGATGATGAAGCAGGTCCCTCAAACAAATATGATTCTGAGGCACATCTTGCATATAAAGATGATGATTTTGGAGGCCTAGCAAATATTACTCATTTAGAAGCTGGAGACTTCTTTGAGGATATTGACTGAAGAACTAATCATCTTACTGGGAATGAAGCTATAATAAAAGTTGTCATTTTGTTATGTTTGCAACTAGTTTATTTTTCTTAAGTGTATTTTCCTAATGTATCTGTGTTGTTAGTTTCTACATTCCTAAAGTATTTTTTAATATATATTTTGTTTGTCTTTCGTATTTCTTATAATGTACTTTTTGATTTTTTTTTAATGAAGAATATGAAAATTTTTCGGTCTTCAGTTGGACTCAAGATTAATAAAGATGATATATGTCTTCTGGATAGTGCTACAACACATACTATTTTAAGAGATAAGAGATATTTCTCTTATTTGGTAATGAAAGAAGCCAATGTTAATACAATATCCGGTAGTACAAAATTAATTGAAGGTTCTGGAAGAGCCAATTTATTACTACCAGGAAGAACAAATTTGGCTATTGATGAAGTACTATATTGTAGTAAATCTCAAAGAAACTTATTAAGTTTCAAAGATATTCGCCAAAATGGCTACCATATTGAGACTACAAATGAGGAAAAGATTGAATATCTTTATATTACTACAATAATGTCTGGTAAGAAATATGTGCTTGAAATGTTACCCGCTCTTTCCTCCGGCTTATACTACACAAGTATTAGCAAGATTGAAACGCATGCCATAGTAAATAAAAAGTTTACTAATCAAGATAATTTTATTATTTGGCATAACCGGTTGGGTCATCCTGGTTCTACTATGATGCGTAAAATAATTGAGAATTCACATGGACATTCAATGAAGAACCATAAGATTCTTCAATTTAAAGAATTCTCTTATGCTGCATGTTCTCAAGGAAAATTAATTATTAGACCATCAGCTATTAAAGTTAGGATGAAATCCCCTACATTTCTAGAACGTATAGAGGGTGATATATGTGGGCCCATTCACCCTTCATGTGGACCATTCAGATATTATATGGTTTTGGTAGATACATCTACAAGATGGTCACATGTGTGCTTACTATCAACTCGCAATATGGCACTTGCGAGATTATTGGCTCAAATAATAAAGCTAAGAGCACAATTTCCAGATTATGCAATTAAGATAATTCGTCTTGATAATGCTGGTGAGTTTACGTCCCAAGCCTTTAATGATTATTGTATATCAACTGGGATAACAATTGAGTATCCGGTTGCTCATGTTCATACACAAAATGGTCTAGCGGAATCATTGATCAAACGCCTCCAATTAATTGCTAGACCAATGCTTATGAGAACAAAATTTCCCATTTCAATATGGGGTCATGCTATTTTACATGCAGCAGCACTTGTGCGGATAAGGCCCACAAGTTATCATAAAGTCTCCCCATTGCAATTGGCTTTTGGTCAGGAGCCAAATATTTTTCATCTTAGAATCTTTGGTTGTGCGATATATATTCCAATTGCTCCACCACAATGCACAAAGATGGGTCCCCAAAGAAGATTGGGATTATATGTTGGGTATGAATCTCCTTCTATTATAAAATATCTGGAGTCTATGACTGGAGATTTATTTACAGCAAGATTTTCTGATTGTCATTTTGATGAATCAGTATACATAATATTAGGGGGAGAAAATAAGCAGCTGAGAAAGGAGATAGATTGGAATGTATTATCAATATCTCATTTAGATCCTCGAACAAATTAATGTGAACAAGAGGTTCAAAAGATAATTCATTTGCAAAATATTGCAAATCAACTGCCAGATGCATTCACTGACCTACCAAGGGTGACTAAGTCACATATTCTAGCTGCTAATGCTCCAATTCGAGTGGATATCCCGGTAGGACAATTAATTAAAGCAAATAATTTTAAACCACGCTTGAAACGTGGTAGACCTATCGGTTCTAAGGATAAAAATCCTCGAAAAAGAAAAGGAGCAAATGATCAAAGTGATCATAATACGGAGGTAGTGACTCAAGAAGAGCACAAAGACATAACAAATGATAAAACCTCAAGGGAGGTTCAGGTACCTGAAAATGATAAGAATGAAGAGGTCTCAATAAGTTATGTCTTAACGGGAAAAAGATGGAGCCGAAATAATATTATTATCGATAACGTTTTTGCTTATAATGTTGCTATTGAAATAATGCAACAAGATGAGGATCTTTAACCAAAATCTGTTGGTGAATATAGACAGAGAAATGATTGGCCAGAATGGGAAGATGCTATCCAGACAGAATTAACTTCACTTGCGAAACGTGAAGTTTTTGGGTCTGTAGTCCAAACACCAAATGGTGTTAAGCCTGTTGGCTATAAATGGGTTTTTGTACGTAAAAGGAATGAGAAAAATGAGGTACAAAGATATAAGGCACGCCTTGTTGCACAAGGATTTTCACAAAGGCCTGGTATCGATTATGAAGAGACATATTCTCCTGTTATGGATGCTATAATGTTTCGTTATCTCATTAGTTTTGCTGTCCATGAAAAGCTTGACATGTATTTAATGGATGTGGTTACAGCCTACCTTTACGGCTCACTTGATAATGAGATATACATGAAAATTCCCCAGGGATTTAAAATGCCTGATGCACATAATTCGTAGTCCCGGGAAATATTTTCAATCAAACTGCAAAGATCTTTGTATGGTCTAAAGCAATCAGGTAGAATGTGGTATAACCGCCTTAATGAGTATTTATTAAAGGAAGGTTATATAAATGATATCATTTATCCATGTGTTTTTATAAAGAAAACAACATCAGCGTTTGTTGTACTTGCTGTATATGTTGATGACATAAACCTTATTGGAACTCCTACAGAACTCCAAAAGGCAATTGATTATTTAAAGAAGGAATTTGAGATGAAAGATCTTAGAAAAACAAAATTATGTCTTGGTTTGCAAATTGAACATTCGGCAAACGGGACTTTTGTTCATCAATCTGCCTACATAGAAAAGGTATTGAAACAGTTTTACATGGATGAAGCACATCCATTAAGTACTCCGATGATTATTCGATCACTTGATGTGAATAAGGACCCGTTCCGACCTCAAGAAAAGAATGAAGAACTTCTTGGTCCTGAAGTACCATATCTTAGTGCAGTTGGTGCACTTATGTATCTTGCTAATACTACAAGGCCTGACATAACTTTTTCAGTTAATGTCTTAGCAAGATATAGCTCTGCTCCTACAATGAGACATTGGAATAGAATCAAACACATATTACGGTATCTAAAAGGGACTATCGATATGAGGTTATTTTATGGCAATGATTGCAGTCCCGATCTTGTTGGTTATGCCGATGCTGGGTATTTATCTGTCCCACACAAGGCTCGATCTCAAACAGGCTATGTGTTTACATATGGAGGCACTGCCATATCTTGGCGATCGACTAAGAAATCAATAGTGGCTACTTCATCTAATCATACTGAGATAATTGTTATTCATGAAGCAAGTCGAGAATGTGTATGGTTGAGGTCTATAATACACCTTATTCGAGACAAGTGTGGTTTGAAGTGTGATAAATTACCCACAATTTTGTATGAAGACAATGCAGCATGCATAGCCCAATTGAAAGGAGGATTCAAAAAAGGAGATAAGACAAAGCACATTTCACCAAAGTTATTTTACACACATGATCTTCAAAAGAATGGTGATATCAATGTGCAACAGATCCGTTCAAGTGATAATATGGCTGATTTGTTCACCAAATCTCTACCGACGTCAACCTTCAAGAAACTAGTGTACAAGATTGGGATGCGAAAGCTCAAGGATGTGAATTGATGCTCTCATCAGGGGGAGTTAATATGCGTTGTACTCTTTTTCCCTTACAAGGTTTTGTCCCGCTGGATTTTTCTTGCAAGGTTTTTAACGAGGAAACCAAAAGGCGTATTTCTAAATATGTGTACTCTTTTTCCTTCACTATGATTTTTTTTTCAATAGGATTTTTTTCCTAATAAGGTTTTAGCGAGGCACATTATCTATGGACATCCAAGGGGGAGTGTTATAAGAGAAATCAAATTATGTTGGATGTCTACTCTTCCTCCATGATCTTTTCAAATGCTTAATGACATATTCAATGACATATTTCTATGCTTAATGACATATTCAATGACATATTTTTATTCACTTTTCATGCCTATATAAAGGCCTTGTAATAGATAGGAAAAACACACAATTGAAGAAGAAATAAGAATCTCTCTTCCTCTCTTTCTCTCTATATCTCTTAGCTTATTTTTCCTTGTTCAATATTGTTATTTTGAGTTATATTTATAACATATACTATTTTCTTTTCCCATATTTAATTTTTAACTAACAAACCATTTCACTTTTTCATATTCAAATTATTCATAGAAATAATTGGAAGAAGAAAAGTAATTGAGGGGCATATTTTACGGTTAAAAGCTCCTTTTATTTTTCCCCGCTCTCAATGATCATAGGCATTTAGGGGTCATTTGGTATGCGAAAATAAGCAGAGATAAGGTATGAGATTAAAATAATATTTTATTTTATTGACAGTATAAATTTATATATTTTGGAATAAATTATACCGTCAATCAAACATAATATTATTTTAATCCCAAACTTAATCTTTGATATCCCATCTTATTCCATCATACTTGAGATTATTTTATCTTACCTCTTATGTGAGATAAATTAGTACAAAAATTATAATCTTTGAATTATAATTTCTAAATAATTTAGTATGCGTACTAAACTATACGTTAAAACATAAGTTTATATGCGTTGAAGTGAAATACAGGCGTCAATTTAGCATTCCTTATTTAAAAAGATCATACTCATAACAACTTTACGGGTCAAATTAACATTATTTGACCGGGTAATTAGTAGCAAGCAAGAAATAAAGTAGGGAGTTGTATCATAAACATATTGTACTGTTTTTGTTGTTGATTAATTAAGAAAGTCCCCATCTGAAGTTATCTCATTTACAGTATATTATTGAAGTCTTTATTAGCATCATTCATCCAAAAGTGGGGCCCTATAAAAACAAAGCAATTACTGGAGGCCACGTTGCAAATACTTTATACATTGTCTGTTTATGATATTATTCTTCGGCACCGATTCACGCTCTTTGTTACTGCGTGTCAGGCACGTCGTCAATTTCAAAATTCATTGCCGCCCACTTGAATTTTACGTATTATAAAATATACTCACAAATGAATTAACTAACAGATTTTATTCATTGAATTTTCAAAACTTTATAATTCAAGAAATGAGACACGGTTACTTGAATCTACAAAAGCACATCAAGAGTTCTCCGTTATGAATTTATATAGTGATACATTGAATTGATTCAGTTAGCAATTCGATTCTTATTCTACTTTATGATTTTCTTATTTCGGAATCGATCGCTATTAAATTTATCAATCTCATTGTATTAAAACGATATATAAATATACGTATGCGATATTTCTATCTTATTCGACGAGTGCCTTATATGTAAGTAATATTATAATTTAAAATTTTTACATCATAATTTTCAAAAAAATGATAACTTGTAAATGAACTATTGATCTGCATTAATTCAGTTAAGTCATAAAGAAATCACTTTATTATGCTCAATTTTGTCGTAATTGCCCCTAATAACATACCAATAACACATCACTAAAAAGGACATAAAAATAATAAAATCTCCAAAAGTCGTACTTGATGGTGGCATATTATTAAATGTGTTTAGACAATATGTTATATTAAAATTATGCTAGCTGCCAACCTTCTAGCAATGTCTTATTTATTTAATTTCAAAGAAGTAAAATTACTTGTTCTCCTACTGAAGATATTTGTTTATAACGTTAAAATTATAAACTAGGCTACAATCATAAAAATGAGATTCTCAGTACTGTTCAAAATATGACGTGTTTCATGCGCACAATCCTATGAATTAAAAATATTATTCAATTTCTAAATTGAATATTAATTAAATAAGAAATGTTTAATTTTGTCCAAAATTGTAATACTTTCCACGTTAACGATTTATCTTAATCGGTAAAGTTTCGAACTTCTTTTGATATCAACTATAAACCCAATAAAAATTTTAATGCAATTCGGGGCATGCATTTTATTATTTTTTCCACTGCGCATTTCTGGTTAGATACACAAATGCTCTCTTCTCTCTCATGTTCTCAGCGCACGTTAGATAAACGTATGCCAGCGTGGCCGCCATGGGGAAAGGGAGAAGTCGTGGACGAGGAAGACCAGAACGAACACCTGTTATAGCTTTTGGAAGTACAATAAGCTCTAAGACGCAAACAGGAAAGATGAATTCAACACAGGAACATGCAATGGTGACACCGGAGATGCAATCGATAGTGGAAATTGGTTCCTCTTCGAGAGATTCTGGGGTAAGTAAGAAGCTCAATCTCAGTGGCTCACCTTTAAATTGTCAATTGACTCAGCTAAGTAAGGGCAAATCTAATGGGGAAAGCAATGGAACAGTAACCATTGACAACCCTAATTTAGAGAGGAGGAACAGTGAGGACCCAAATCGAGAAAGCACTCATGAGGCGGACAATTTGAGCAAAATTGAAAAGCTCAGTACCTATTTGGGCACGATTGGTAGTGAGAACCCCCAGGGGAAGGCTAATGAAACAACGGAACCTATTGTTGTTACAGGACCCAAACCATGGGCAAGTCTTTTCCAACAGAACATGGTCGCAACTCATGGAATGGCATTGCGATACATTCCTCTTCAAAATGTGGATGGACATGCAGTTATTCAATTGGAATTGCAAGATGTTGAAGAAGAAGAACCTACATCATTGGAAGTAATCCAGGGTACAATGCAATGAAGAGATACATTGCTCAACACTAGTTGGATGTTGCAGAACCGGAATTATTTTTGCATGATGAGGGGTATTATGTTATCAAATTTCAGTAAATGGAGGATATGCATAAAATCTTCTATGATGGCCCTCACACTATTAGTAATAGACCAATCACCTTGAAGCCTTGGACGACTGATTTTGATGTGAGCAAGGAGTTTCTCACATAAATTCCCTTATGGGTTGTCTTACCTAAACTGCCAATGAGCTGTTGGGGAAGTGAGTCCTTAAGCAAAATAGCTAGTGCAATTGGGAAGTCATTGTTTGCAGATGAATACACTACAAAGCAAACACGAATATCGTATGCAAGAATGTTGATAGAAGCTAATGTGACTAAAACTCTACCAACAAAAGTCACCACCATAGATCCAAGAGGCAAGAAATTTCAATAGCAATTGATGTATGAATGGAAACCAGTATACTGTAACAAGTGTCAAACTATCGGACACACATGTGCTAACCAATAGGTCCCTAAACCATAACAAGTAGAACAACCTAGAAGAAGAAGAGAGGTCAGAAAGGTTACCTATGAATTGAGAACCAAGGGTCTTGTGGTGAATGCAGAGGTTGATAATGAAGAACAAGCTCAGGCTCCTAATATGAAACATCACAGTCAAAGCAGTGACCAAATGTTAGCACAAAATAATTGTTTAATCTAAGGAGCAAATACCTTAGTAAGGCAAGAGTCAGTGCAAAAGGGTAAAGACAAAGAAGGCCAGTCCAGAAATGAACCTGACAAATTTTTCTATGCTACCAACTTCCACAAGTAGAACTGAGGTTTTGTTGGCTAAAAGAGGTCATAGTGCAAGCCTTTCACTGCCTCGTGATAGGGGAGGGGTTAACCATACCAATTAATGACTTGGCTTTTATGGAATATCAGGAGTGTGAACAAGTGGTATAAGCAGAAAGAATTGAAGAACTACCAGAAAATTAATAATATTAGACTAGCAGGCATAGTAGAAACAAGGGTGAAAGCACATAATGCAAGTAAGGTATGTGGTCATATTGCCCTTGGCTGAGAGACTCTTCATAATTATAACTATACTATTAATGGAAGAATATGGTGGCTATGGGATTCAAGTTACTATACAATTACTTTGCTGAGAGCAGAAGCACAACTAATTCATTGTTCAGTTAAAGGGATTGCTGATGATATTGATTGCTTATTGACAGTTGCGTATGGATACAATACTGTAGAAAAGAGGAAACATCTGTGGGAACAACTGGAGGAGATTGCACAGGGGATTACCAAACCATGGCTTATTGGAGGAGATTTCAACACAGTTTTATACTCACAGGACAGACTTTATGGAAATCCATTTAATGCAACAGTGACTAGAGATTATACAAATTGTGTTCAAACACTAGATCTCAATGAATTGACTTGGGAAGGGGAGTATTATACATGGTCCAATAATCAATCTGGACCTGACATGATATGGAGTAAATTGACAGAATGTTTGGAAACTATGATTGGATGATGAAATGGGGGACACATTTGTATTAAGTATAGACTGCCTTATATCTCATACCACTCTCCTATGCGCATGAAGTTAACAATCAAAAAGTGAACTGGGAAAGCACCTTTTAAATTCTTCAACGTATGAGCAGATCATGAAGATTTCTTATATGTTGTAAAGCAGGGATGAGGCCATAGATTCAGCAGCAGGATAATGCAAAATATCTGGTTAAATTTGAAGGCACTCAGACCTATGCTAAGGAAGCTTAATAATGAGGAATTCAAGTTCATTAAGCAGAAGATAGAAAGAGCAAGAGCAGAACTTAGTGTCATACATGGGCAATTCTCTACACAATATACAGATGATTTATTAGTGAAAGAGAGACAACTAATATAAAACCTAGAGAAATGGGATTTGATGGAGGAAGGTGCTTTGAAACAAATAGCTAGAGCAAAGTAGATCAAGCTAGGAGACTCAAATTCAAAGTATTTTGCAGCAATTATAAAGGAAAGGCAACAGAGGAAACAAATAATTGAGCTTACTTCTCTTACTGGAGACAAATTATCTAAACCTGAAGATATCACCAATGAAATAACGAGCTTTTATAAATCTTTGATGGGATCTGCAACTCACAGCCTACCAACAATAGAAAAGGAAATAATGCAGAAAGGACCAGTATTGTCACAACAACAGAGGATTATGCTATGTCAAGATGTTACTGAACAAGAAGTTTATGATGGACTAATGTCAATTGGTGATGACAGAACCCCCGGTGTAGATGGATTCAATGCATATTAAATTTTCAAGAAGGCATGGAAGATCATGCACCGTGAAGTTACAACAGCTGTTATGGATTTCTTTGCCACTGGGAAGCTATACAGAGCAATCAATTGTATAGCTATCAACTTAGTGCCCAAGACTGGCAAACCTAAAACAGTTAAAGAGTTTAGGCCAATTGCATGTTGCACAGTGCTTTATAAGCTTATTTCAAAAATTCTGGCTGCTAGAATTCAAGCTGTTATCTCTACTGTAATTAGTGAAGCACAGGTTGGCTTTATACATGGTAGGAAGATATCTGATAATGTCATTTTAGCACATGAATTGGTCAAAGTCTATTCTAGGAAATACACCTCCCTAGATGTATGATTAAGATAGATCTTCATAAGGCCTGTGATTCTGTGGAGTGGCCCTACTTGAAGTAGGTTATGGAAGAACTAGGATTTCCTAAGTTGTACATATCATGGGTTATAGAATGCATACAGACTGTGAACTATTTTGTCATAGTTAATGGAGAATATTCAGTTCCATTCAATGCTACCAAGGGCCTTAGACAAGGTGATCCAATGTCACCTTTCCTTTTTGCAATTGTAATATATCATTTGAGTAGAAGCTTACATGATATTAAGGCAAACAAGGAGTACAACTATCACCCCAAGTGTTCAAGTCTCAAGATCACTCACTTATGTTTTGCGGATGACCTCTTGCTATTTGCTAGAGGGGATGTGAAATTAGTAGATGCAATAGCTCATAAATTCCTGCAGTTTGCAAAAGTATATGGGTTACAGGCTAACCAAAGTAAGAGTGCAGTGTATTTTGGAGGAGTATCAATAATAGTGCAATAACAGATCTTACAACACTTAGGTTTCACCACAGGAGACCTACCTTTCAAATATTTGGGAGTTTCTCTATCTACAAAGAAATTGAGTATCATGCAACGTCAACCTTTGATAGACAAGATGACATAAAAAATAACATCATGGACTGCAAGGAAACTCTCATATGCTGACAGAGTCCAACTAGTCCAAAGTGTTTTATTTGGAATACAAGCTTTCTGGGCTCAACTTTTCATTATTCCTGCCAAGGTGATCAAGGTCATTGAAGGTATATGCAGATCGTATGTGTGGTCAGTACCAATGTGATCACAAAGAAAGCTCTACTAGCCCGGGATAAGGTATGTCTACCTAAAGCTAGAGGGGGGCTGAACCTTATAAATCTGCAAATCTGGAACAAAGTTGTTATAGCTAAAGTATGCTGGGATTTGGCTCACAAGGAAGATAAGCTATGGATCAGATGGATCCATACCTACTACATAAAAAATCAGCAATTCAACATTACCCTGACCCCTCAACAGGCTTGCTGGATGGTTAGGAAGATCTTTGAAGCTAGAGGTTCCCTAAAGAATATCATACTTGCACAGACACCTAAGAAGAGCCTAATCAGACACACATACTTTCAACTGCTTGGTGACTATGCAAGGGTTGAAGGAAAAGCATCATGTTTAACAATGCTACACGACCAAAAGAAAAGTTCACAATGTGGCTATTGATGCATGGAAGACTACTAACAACTGATAGGCTAAGCAAATCGGGTATATATGTGAATACATAATGTGCTTTATGCCAAGAGTGGGAAGAAACTGTCACAACCTAAAATCACGTGATCGGCACCCGATATACTACCCGACCTAAGCGAACCAAACCATGTGATGCACACAAATCATATGCATGAAAATGAATTTAATTGCGAAAACTCCTTGAAAATCATATATATTTTCAAGTTAAATGATAAAATAATTTCCAATTCAAAGTCACACATGATATTTTTCATGATAATAACAATGAGACTAAGTAAAATAAATATACTTTCATGTATGTCGTGTACAACCCCGTTACTACAACCTTTCATAACTATCTATGGAGCCTCTATACCAAAGAATAGAACCAACAGTTGGAGTAATTCCAACAAAATAAAATAAGAAAGAACATGATAGCTACCACGAAATAAAAGTGGTGCTTCATAATACCTCAAAAAGAGAGTCATCATAGCATGACACCCTGATCGCATGCCACGTATTATACATATCCTGAAACATGTAAAGTAAGCAGAGCCCTGGAGGGGGGCCCTTAAGGGTCGAGTACACCACATCGGTATTCAATAAGTGTCATAGACTCTCTCTAACTTAAGTTCTCGGGACAAATTTTATAAAAATAATGTACCAATATTTGATATAAAACGATAAGAAATTTTATCAATTCATGACCCTTATTATTTTAAATAACAACCAAGTAAAATTTAACCCACAATATAAACTTTTAAAATATTTACATCAATGATAAAATCATACAAAATTATTCCATTTGCTTTAAGTCATTGAAATCACTTTCGGCTCCTTAGGCCTAAACATAAGAAAATCATCCTTACCTTTCACTTGGAGTACTATACCGTCACCGACATAAGAAGGTCAACTAGGTTATGTACCTAGCGGCAAGTGTCATATACCTTACTTGCTCAAGTCATCTCATCGTAGTGCCGTACGAATCGACTCAGCCATGCTAATAATAACACAAAATAGTACCCTCTCGAGGAGAGCACTGTGTCGTAGTCTATACCACAAAGTGGCCATCTACGCCTACACCGGCACGTGTAGTTTCATGAAAACGAATACGATATATCCGAAGCCAATCTCGGTGAATACAAGTAACTCCCAAAATATTTGATACTTCAAAAATAGATTCATAGCATAGTAGCCTCAAATGATCTATTTTTATCAAATCATAGCATTTACAGAAAATCTAAATCATTTGAACAAAGTTTAAATAAATAACCTTTTACGTGCTAAAGCCTTTAGCAATTTAACATCAATTTTTAAAAGACACCACAAGTGTTATTCTGCTCATCAATTTCCAAAAGAAATACTTTACATGAAAACTTATTTTTAGCACTCAAATATATATACTCTTGTCAATATGTAAATTTTGATGAAAACTTATAACATTTAGCTTGAGTGTCATTTTGCCAACAAGATTTAAAATAAATTTTTATAATACAGAATGACACTACATATGCAACATAATATTTAAATATATGGAGACATCCGTATTTGTTTGTCCCCAGAAATACGAAAGCACATTTGCAAACAATTTAAGTATTAACTCGAAACATGCTTTTAGAGAAAGTCCCTCAAGTAGAGTAAGTTTTAATCAACTTACCTCGCTTTTGCTTTATTAACATTCACAAGCTTTCAATCCTCCCCCATCATTCCAATGTTGATTAAAATGCTCAACATCACCAACAAGTCGATATCTACAATTAGATATCCTAATTACATTAGAATATGACCTAAGATATTGATTAATATCCATATATGGCTCATAAGTTGACTACAAGCCTCCAACAACTCAAATCGTTAAATAGTTTTACATGCTAGATCATTCAACTTCATTCTTATGTTTTAATATCCATTCGAAGTCATTAATGATACTGCATTAATTGTCCATTGCCACCAAGTTACTATTCATCGTCTTCCATAATCAACACTTGCAAAATATACAATTCGAGTGATTACTTAGTTGATCACTTCCATCTTTTGCTAATAAATAATTCCATAGGTTTATTGTATTTATAAATTTCATCGCCAAGATTACCATTCATCTTCTCTCTTATTTTCTCAAAAGTACTATTCATGCCATGAACTAGAGTTTTATAATCCAATCTTTCAACCATTAAAGCTTATAACAAATGCTTCAAATACTTCTAACTACTCATAATAAATGAGTTTGAAGCATTAGAATTACCTCTAGTAGATCAATCTTGAAAAATCACAACTTTTGGTGATTTTGGTGTTTTTAAGGATTTGATGATGAAATCTAGCATTTGGATGCAAGAATGATGTTAGAACTCATGTATATTGAGTAATAATCAACCCAAGACATCATTAACAACTTACCTTAGTTGATTGGACTTGATTTGAACTCAAAATTGCCCCTTCACCTCAAGAACACTAACCTCCAAATACTCAAAATACTCTCATCCCCCGACCTTGTATTCATAGGCCCGAATTTCTGGGTTTCGGACGCGGCCTCGGATGCTTCACATCCCCAGTTCACTCCTCTTCAAAGCTCGGATAAGGATCTGGATGCTATGGCAGCACTTCACTGCCAGTCTTTCTTTCGGACGCGGCTCCGGATGCTTCGCATCCGCAGACTCCTCTGCCAGCCTTTGGTAATTTGGTCATAACTTCTTGTAGGAATGTCCAAATGATAAATGGTTTAAATCGCTAGAAACTAGATTCAAAAATCTTTCATTTGATAGGTTTTACATCACATAAATCCTTATATATATGTTGATATGCTCGTCAAAAGTTTGGTCTTGTGCGTACTCATTTGGAACTTTAGTCTATCATGTGATTTCCAACTTGACTTGGACTTAGGGCTATCCTTAGACCCCACATCACTTATAATATGTCTCGTACACTTATTATCATATTCAATTAATATCCATCATATTAATAGTCATCGTTTGCATACAAAATAATATAATTAGCACACATCAACTTTCTTAATAGCGTTTAAGTACTTCGAAATTTTTCGGGGTGCTACATTCTCCCCCACACATATTTGTGCACTATAGATATGCAAGAGATGTATGGACAAAAGTATGGCATTGGATACAGTTACAAGAGCCTGCTACAAGAGGTTGGAGTGAGTACAATCAATGGATCATAAAGTGTTCAAGAGAAAAATCCCAACAAGCACTAATCTTCAAACTCGTCTATGCAGAGGCTATTCATCATATTTGGATTGAGAGGAACTTACGAATATTTGAACAAAGGAGTAGGCAATATGGAAGCATTGCAAAGGAAATAACTTATATTTGCTGTGTTCGGGCACCCCAGGATCAAAGCTCAGTCTTATGTCTTTTAATATGGTCAAAGTAGGGAGTAGGTAATTTGCTATGTTTGTTTTTCCTATTAAGATAGCTAGCTTTGTTGGCTTAGCTATGAATCTGGAGCTAGCTTTGGTGATTAATAAAATTAAGTTAGTTACCAAAATAAATAAATAAATATACAATATGTAAATTATTGAATTTAGTGGGCGTTTGGACATAAGAATGGTAAAATTTTAAAAAAAATAAAAAAATTTTTCAAGTGAAAATGATATTTGAAAATTAGGGTTATGTTTGGATATGAATATAATTTTGGGTTATTTTTGAAGTTTTATGAGTGATTTGAGTGAAAATTTTAAAAACTAACTTTTTGGAGTTTTTTAAATTTTTGAAAAATTCTAAAATTTATCTTCAAGTAAAAATTAAAATGACTAAACACTGATAAAAAAAAGTGAATTTATTTTGGAAAAAAATGAAAAATTTCTTACGTTGAAACGACTCTTAATTTTCAAGCAAAAAGATGTATAGTAGTTGTACCTTTGGCTTTTAATTAGTTCGTGTAGCTAACCTGTTTCGATGAGAATGAGAATTGCTGTTAGTTTTTATAGGCGTCAATTTCATCACTGTTCCTTCAGTACTTTCCTTCCTCACGGTACCCCATTGCCGAAACAAACCCATATTCTCTCTCTCTCTCTCTCTCTCTCCTTTCTCTCTCTAAACAACGCCGTTGGGGACAGGTATATCCATTGTTGAAAACTGCTCTCTAGGGTTTTGAAATTTCCCCATTCCTGTAGCTCAACAAAAAAACCGCTTCTCTTTTTCTCCCTTTTCATTTCCTTGTAATCATCATCTCATCTATAGAAGAAAAAAAAATGACGACTTCTGCGGTGAAGAACAATTTTTTGCCACCGGGTTTGGTATCCAATCTTCAGGAAGTTCTTCTCAACAGAAAAGGTGTGGCCCAAGATCAGCAATCGAAGCCCAATAATAACGATGAGCCTGCGGCTCAGCCTTCTTCTTCCGACTCCGTTTCCGGTGATGCAGCTGACACCGACGGCAAAAAGCCCGTTGTATTGGTTACAAACGCTGATGGGATCGAATCTCCTGGGCTGACGTGTCTTGTTGATGCTCTTGTTCGTCAAGGCCTCTGTAATGTTAACGTCTGCGCTCCCCAATCGTGAGTTTTCTATAATCTCCCTTCATTTATACTATTTCTTGTATATACTCCCTCCATTTTATTTTATATGACATAATTTGCTCAACGGAGTTTAAAAAAGAAATGAAGGATTTTTGAAACTTGTGATATTAATCATGACATAACATTTGTGACTATAAAAGTTTTGAGAAGTTTATAGTTAAATTGTTTCTAAACGGAGGAAGTATCTTTTTAACATTGGTACAAGTTGTTCTGCTACATTAGTTTTACATACCCACATAACGCCAATCCCAACTCTTAATAGGAAAAAGAGAAAGAAAAATTAAGTTCCATGTATGATTTTAGTGTCGTTGATTTTGAAATTTGTAATGTGTTTTCAGCTAATTTTGTTTTGAAGTTTGAATGTGGACCCTTGAGGTCGGCTTTGTGAGTTCCATTTTGTTTTAGCTAAAAGCAACACATTGTGAATGATTCTGAAGATTTTTCTTTTGGTGATTAATTGATATCTGCTATTGTAGAAATAAATTGGCCGAACCCAACTTGTTTGTGACTAAGGCATAGTTGTTGTTATGGTTTTAGTGTTGTTAATTTTGAAGTTCTTTCGTGTGAATTCAACTAATCTTGTGTTGACGTTTGAATGTGAACCCTTCAGTAAGCTTAGTAAGTGCCTTTTTTTTTGAGTGCCTTTTAGGTTGAGCTAAAAAGCAACACATCCGAGATTTTGAATGACTTTGAAGAATTTTTTGTTTTGTGGTTAAAATTAAATCATGTCTGTTATTGTAGAGATAAATCGGTGGCGGGTCACTCTGTTACTCTTAAAGAAACCGTTGCAGTTACGCCGACAGAGGTTCATGGTGCTACTGCTTATGAAGTATCTGGTATGAACATATAATTGCTGTAGGATTATTGTGAAACATAGTACCTTGACTTTGTTGAACAGTTTGTATATTAGAATTCAGCTTAACATTGTTATGCTTCTTGGATTTAATCTGCTTTCAGGGACTCCCGTAGATTGTGTGTCATTAGCCTTGTCTGGGGCACTGTTTTCCTGGTCGAAGCCGGTCCTGGTATTCTTTTGCACCCTTTCAACTATATCATTGCTTTGAAAAGGATATTTCGATTTGGTATTGCTAACCTGCTGAGTCTACTCTATTTTCTTTCCCCATGGATGTTTAGGTTATAAGTGGAATCAACAGGGGCTCAAGTTGTGGCCATCATATGTAAGTACTGTTTCTTTTTGGTTGGCATTCCTTTTGGCTTCATAAGCTGAACCTTCCAGAATCTTTGCCATTGTAAACTATAACTCAGCACACATGTATTGCTTAAAATTATTTGGTTACTAAGTTTTTCAGCTCGTGGACAGAAGGTTTCTGTCACATGTATTTCTTTTGCTTTTATGTCCTTAAGAATTTGTGACTATCTATATCTATTACTTCACTGTCCAGGTTTTACTCAGGTGTCGTAGCTGGTGCAAGGGAGGCATTGTTTAATGGCGTGCCATCCATATCGGTATCACTTGACTGGTATTTACCCTTCTCGTACAGTACATGACTGAAACTTCGATCAGTCTTCTCGTCTTAAATTAATAGCATCTTCAATAATCTACTTTAGGAGGAATGATGAAAGTCAAGAAAGTGATTTCAAGGATGCCGTGAGTGTTTGTCTACCGTTGATAAGTGCAGCCATCAGAGATATTGAAAAGGGAGCTTTTCCCAAATGTTGCTTGTTGCATATCGGACTTCCGAAATCTCCTCTGACAAACAAGGTATGTTATATATCTCTCCATCTCAACTGCGCCTCCATGGGGAAAGAAAGAAATGAGTAATATATCACAAAACCTATGTGTCAATGTCTATGGTGGGTCAGGGTTCCATGATGACTATGGTCATGCTTCTCTTGCTAAGCCCCAAAACAGTTCTTGCACCCACTCCAGTTTCCAGGAAGAAAAATGAAATCGAACCCGATTCTTTTAAATTGTTAAGAAAATGAATTTGATTTATGATTTGGTTGTCTGACCATTGCATTAGAGATAAATAATGCCCTTATAACCGGTATAAACATGAAAGATTAACGTGTGTTTATTTGTGTTGGGTGCCAAAGGCAAAAGCACATTTCCATTTTTTCTCCAATCCACCTATTGTTGAAATCAGGGCCTGCCTTTATGTATACAGACCATATTCTTCTTGCTTGCATAAAAAACAGATGTCATTTCAGCGCCTTTGTTTGACAGGGATTCAAATTGACCAAGCAAAGTCTCTGGAGCTCTAAGCTTTGCTGGCAAGCTAGTTCATCTACCAGAAATCTTGCTGCTGGGCGTTTTCTTCCAAATCAGCAAAGCCTTGGGATGCAGCTTGCTCAACTAGGTCGAGATGCTTCTGCGGCAGTGAGTAGACACTGTTTCTAACATAATTGTTGCTTCATGTCATGTAATAGCATAATAATTGCATTATGGTGAAAGCAAGTTCATCACAGAGTGATGCTATGAATCTTTTGGAGAATAGAGCTCCTTTGTTGCAAAGTGGTGATGTTACAGTTAGAGATTAAGAATTAAATTGTCCCCTGTCCTTTATGTAAAAGAAACTTTTAAAGAGTTGAAGTTATCATGAATAAGTGTATCAGTATCAATCAATCAACTATGCCTCAATCCCACTGTATACTGTATAACAACTTGTCCACCCAAAAAAAGGAAAAAATTATATAACTAAACACAGAAAGAATAATAAATCTAGAAGTTCAAGTGCTCAACTGAAAGGATGGTTACTAGAAAGTTGATTCATTTTGCAGTTTCAGGTTCGCTAAGTAGTATCTGAGGTAGTTTTAGATGCCTCATCGTATTTATGAAGACAATAATGTGCAGTAATTGTTTGAAAACTGTGACATGCATTTGGAAAATGAAGTGGTGATGTCCCTACTTGTCTTTGGTTGCCCCCTTCCTCATGTCTTTCCTCCTCTCTTGGACATCATCAAACCTTTGCCTTCTTATTTTTTCTCAGGGTGCTGCTCGCAAATTAGCTACACAGAGAAAGAATATAGAGGTCGTTGAATCTGTTGGTGTAGCAGGGAAATCTGATCCCGATAGGAAAGTCAAGTACTTCAGACTGGAGGTAAGTGTGCTTTTTCCTTTCTCCCACAACATAGTATCTAGCTGCTTTCCTCTATGAGTATTGAGTACAAAGGGCCAGTTAAATTTCCAAGCGAAACTGCAAATTGTGACATTGTAATCTCTATCAAAAGAAAGGTGGAGAGATGTGATGTATCTGAGCTGTGTTAATAAATGGAATACTATTTTGATGATATAGTATAATTCTTCTGCTGATGTGTTGAAATGCTGCATAATGTGGTTACGGCCGAGTGCACCACCATTCCTTCTGCTAGCCCTTCTCATCTCTGCCCCCTCCAAAAAAAAAAAAAAAAACCCACCCAACCCCGCCCTTATTAAGCTTTATATCAACTGGGTTTAATTTCTTCTCTCATCGACTTTTTTGGTTATTTGCACTGCAGTTGCTTGACAAGAAGCAGGAAGAAGAAGACGAGGATTTAGATTTTAGAGCTCTTGAAAATGGATTTGTAAGTCTGTTTCCGCAATTCTTGAGTACTATCTATTTTCCTACATGGCACTTCGGGTATTCTGTTTCAAAGTGGAACGTTTTTTAGCCTACTTAAAGATTTGAGAACTCATTGTCAAAGAGTTATATTTGGAGTGTCTTTTTGTTCTCTGCCCTTGTTGACATTACATATGGAGTGTTTGAGCTTACCTTATTTTCTTAAAACCAGTTTATACTATTGAATCGACCGCAATAGAAGCACTGTTCTTCAGATGCTCATGACTAGTTCGGTCTTTTTGTACTCTTCAGGTGGCAGTCACTCCGGTCTCTCTTGTGATGCATGTGGAAACAGACGTTCACACTGCTGCATCAGAGTGGATTTCTTCTGCATTAGAAGTGGAACAATGAAAGCATGAGCCACTCTTCAGTACTGTTTGTACATCTTAAGATGATTTTTGTTCTGGTCATCTTGCAATATTTACATGGGCCATATTTGTGATGCCTTAATTATTTATTTGTTTTAGTTTATCTGATCAACCTTTTGATTTGTGTCGTGAAGCTAATGCTTCCCGCTGTTGATTTAAAAGGCCAGCATTGTTGTAAAAGTGCCATATTTTTTTGCTTGGTACCACAAAATTGTGTTTTAGGTTGGTTTTATTGGGCAAATTGTTAGGCAGGATGGTTGGGATCTTCTTTTCACCTTGTAAACTGGAAACAGCCAGATGAAATATAGTGGAATGCTGTTGTCTGTTTGTAATGGAGTTGAGTGTCTTCTTTCTTTCAAGCTTCTTTTTGTTCTTTATTATTATTATTATTATTATTATTTTTTTAATCAACATATTTCAAGTTGCACAACAGTGATAATTGTGAAGAGATGTTTCTAAGTTTTGTTGGAGACTGGAGATTATAAACTGTGGGGAGTGCAACATTATGTGTTGAGCTTAGTATTGAAGATTGTGTGCATCTCTTGTGAAGTTTTGTTTCAAATATACTGTTATCAGTTATTCCTTCTACAATTTATACTCGTAACCCGTCTTTTACACCAAATTTCAAATTCTTGACTATGACTCCAAAGTAATTGACGATCTAAATCAGAATACCTCGAGAGACCAGAAAAGAAGAATATATGGCATTTTGCCATACCAAACCTCAGGTTAATTTTCAGGAATTACAGCTAATAGACCTTGAAATGCATGATCTTGATTTTTGAACTCTGCTTGCCCCACTCGTAAGGTCAAAGTCAAAAGTGATGCCCATTGGGCAAGCGAGGTTCAACACTGGTTAAACTTGAAGTTTTGTCAACAGGGCAAGAAAAATCAATAGTAGCACCCCTTATTCTCCACGGGCTCAAACTTTGATTAGAGGCAGGATTTCATCTTAGGCCATTTTTCCAGGACAAGCGAAAATTGACAAAAAGAAGGAAATGTGGAAAATTGCCAATCGGATCCTCAACTTTAAACTTTTTCCATTTTAACCCCTAGTGATGAAAGAAAAGAATTTTTTTTCTTGCTAATGGTTTTTTTTTTTATTTATAAATATAATTTCTTTGTAACAATTTTGTGCTCCATAAATTTCTATTTGTTCAAGTATGTAAATACATTGCCACTATGAGGAAATTTCTATTTGTTCGACTATGTAAATGAGTCGCCAATATGATACAAGTGAATTGATATTGCTCTTATAGAAAATATTTTGTTCCTTATCAAATTTTATTTGCAGACGCTATAGAGTATATACTCATGCCAGTTGAAAATGCTACGAAACATTAAAACAATTTACTTAGCTAAATACAATTGTATCTTGGACACTCGTACATACCTGCACTAAGATTGTATAAGGACTAAAAAATCAAAGTACAGTTGCGTCATCTTTTTTCTGAATTATATACTCCGTACTTTCATGTTTTTTTATGAGGGGTCAACCCAAGATTTCATTTGAATATAATTTATACGATTTAAAGATAATGTCCTGATCAGAATTATCTGCACGGATTGACAGCTCCATCCTTGTACAAATTTCAAAGGACTCGAAAATATAAAAGTTGTTCACTATTCTTTCTTTTTTTTTTTCAGAAAATATTACTACGCAATTATTAAACGTATTTTCTTTTTCAAAGTTTTTAAAAAAGTAACATGCAGAAATCGATTAGGATGTAAGAAACAGTACCACAATCGCTTACATCTGCTGAGGAAAACCATAGGAAACTGGTTGAAGTCCCTTTTTCCAAATTTGCTGTGATAATTTCCATGAAAATTTTGCTTTCTGAAGCTACCAAACACGGTTTCATTGTTTTTTTTTTAAAAACTTTTTCAAGAAAGAAAATGACAAAATATGAATTATCATCCGAAACTAAGCGTAAAAATAAAATAAAAAATAATGATTGGGTTGAATATTGACTGGCATATAATTTAAACTAAGAGGTGTCAAAAAGATTTAGTAACAAGAAGTGCAATATATCTAATGTAGAAACTTACGTTGAATTATATTTTGGCTTTTAAGTTCTATGCACAAAAAAGTGTAAAATATTATTTTCACAGCGGATACTTAATTTTTAATGGTAACTTTCTTCAATTGGCGGTAATCAATGCACATCCGTATATTCCTATCACATTTAGCCGGATTTAGTTTCAAATCATACTTGCAAAGCCTCTGGAAGAACTTCCTCAAATCCCGCACATGATCCTCTTGCATTAATAATCATTAATTAATTATCCGGTAAAAATGATAGTCTAAATAAGAAGCGAAGAAGAAAGAGTAGAAAGAATTATAGCCTGTTTGGCCAAGCTGCAAAAATCTGCTTATTTTGAAAAGTATTTTTTTTTTTCAAAAGTGTTTTGGTGAGAAGTCGTTTGCGTTTGACTAATTAATTTAAAAAGTACTTCTAAGCAGCAATTAGTGATTGACCAAGCTTTTAAAAAGTGCTTCTAAGTGCATTTTTCTCAAAAGTGCTTCTCAAAAAGTGCTTCCGGGACAAATCTACTTTTTTCTGCTTCACCAAAATTGCTTCTAATTCTACTCAAAAATATTTTTTTTCCTTCTAAAAGCTTGACCAAACACTTCTAACTTTAGAAAAAAATACTTTTTAACTTGGAAAAACTTGACCAAACAAGCTAGCAAGGGGCATAGAAACTATTTCAAAAATTGGGACAATGGTCCCCTCAGTATCTAGTATCCGCAAATAGCTTCGCTTTAAATGAAATTTACACATTCAATATTTTGCTATTAGCGATTAGGAAAAGCCTATACAAGTGTAGCCATACAATTACTTAAATCAAACAATTGTCTTTTAATATATGAAACTTTCTTAAAGTGACAAGACTGTAGTTAGAATATTCCTTTTTAGGTTTTAATTGTTCTTGCTTGTAACATTTCCGTTGTATTTAATATTTGGATTTAACTTATATATACTCTATATAGTTTCGTGTATAAAATTTTTTTACTATTAATTTATTTTAACATGTTGTAGTCGATAACTTGCCTAATTTTTCAAGTAACTAATTCTATTTTTTATGATAGGTTATCTGCAATTATCTTTTTTTTAATACAATAATGTTAAAATTCTTCACAATGTCAATGTATAAAAATGAAACTCTTAATCTTTTTGTTTACATGAAGCGAAGGAAAATTGTGACCAGGGGGCTCCACAAGTAAACACAGATATTGACATATTGAAACTACTAATATTGATCAATACAAATATTTGTTGTTACAGAGAGTAATTTCACGGGAGGGAACAAAGAAACTGCATAAAATAACACATAATTGGAAAGTTCTCAACTTCTCTATGCAAAACACTATATAACTGCACAATAATAATATGAAACTAGCTAATTCCCTCGATCTCCTTTTAAGCTGTTCCCTCATCATAAAAATCTCCCTTAATTCCCTTGGAACAGTATTACATATAGTATACTTGAGAATACAAAAAATAAGATGTTTAATACATATTTTAGCCCGAGTTTGTAGCGAAATCCCTGTAACACACTCACCTTTACCGGGAACCTTTTACGCACCAAACAATCACATCACAAATGCCAATTATTACATGTTTCTATGAATCCCAACTTGTAGGAAGACTAGGGTTCATCATAAATTGAGTATTGCATGATGATGGTGAAGATTTGGATGATGATGGTGATGATGATGATGGGAAATTAGATGACATGTGCATGCATTCTATTTGCTCCATTTCATATACTCCATTCATACCAAAATGTGGATGGATATAACCATTTGGGAAAGTACATGGGAGACTACTAACCACCATTGACTCAATCTGTTGTGAAGCAGCAGGAGGTGATGATTCCACAATGCCACCATTCCCTTTTATCATTTCAGAAAGCTTGGGAAGCAACGTTGCGTGCTGAAGATATAATTAAGTAAATAAAAGCGGTATCATCTAACAACATAAGCTTTTAGCAGGATGAGACGATCACAGCGGTTGTTGTGTTCACGTGAGTGGACATGGGCAGCCCGGCGCCTAAGCTCCCACGACGCGTGGGGTCCGGGAAAGGCCAAACCACAAGAGTCTATTGTATGCAGCCTTACCCTGCATTTCTGCAAGAGGCTGTTTCTACGGCTCGAACCCGTGACCTCGTAGTCACATGACATCAACTTTACCAGTTACGCGAAGGCTCCCCTTCGACGAGCTGAAGACATAATTTAGTAGTATATAAAAGTGTACACTCTCTAACAGCTTAAACCTTTTAGTTAAATAAGATGGTTACACAATTAACAGAACGTACCATCAATAAATCTTGGTGAGTTTTGATATCTGCATTTCTTGAATCCATGAAATTCTCCCCATTAGTGTAATTCAAAGAAATGTTAGAAGTGAGCATGGAATCGGAGTTGCCTTGTATAAGAACATTTTGGTTATAATTATCAAGATCATGTTGAGGATGAGGATAGTTGAAATTAACCCAAGTAGGATCATTTGTGATTGAGTCAAATGACAAAGGATTAATAAGGGAAGGTACCACTGGATTTAAATTTAAATCCCCATTTAAATGATTATTATTCATTTGGTGGTCAACTTGTAGAATTAGTGGAGAGTTTGTGCTAATTGGCATGAAATTAATAGGAGTGGAGTTGAGTGGGTAAAAATTCTCAAAAGAGGGATTAGGGTTTGTAGTTGTGAGATTGTTAGGAAAAATCATGGAGAAATCAGAGAGGGTTCCATGAGAAAGTAGCTTTTTCTTGATGCTAGAATTCCAAAAGTTCTTGACTTCATTGTCTGTTCTTCCAGGTAGATGCTTAGCTATTTGAGCCCACCTGTAAAGACAAAATGTCACTTTGCATGAAACTGTAAAATGACAAATATAATTCACCATCATCATCTAATTATCTAACAAAAATGAATTCTTTCTTATTCGTCACGGTTTCGAGTCGTGAAATCAGCCAGTAATACTTATGTTAAAGTAGGCTGTCTATATTATACCTTAGAGTGCGATCCTCCTTCGAACTCTGTAGTGAACACATGATATTTTGTACATTCGGCTGCCCGTTTTTTAGTCAAAGAAGATATGGTGATGATGATGAAGAAGAAGTAGAAGATATTTACCTGTTGCCAAGAATACTGTGGAGTTCAATGATAAGTGCAGCTTCTTGATGAGAGAAACTCCCACGTTTCAAATCTGGTCTGAGATAATTTATCCATCTCAACCTGCAGCTTTTTCCACATCTTTGAAGCCCTGTACCGTACAAAAATATATAAAGTCATCTTTCAAACAACAACTTTAGGGAAAATCTATGTCTTGAAGCTAAGGCTTTAAGCCTAAATAAAAGAAATCTTTGGGTGTTTGTTAGAGAGGCGCATGTACATGAACTATACAAGAAACCTTAGATGTATATAGCAAAACACATATGACAAACCCGTAGAGGCGGATTCAAAATTTAAACTTGATGAATTCAATCTTTTACGTTCTTAAACTGAATCATGGGTAAGATACGAATTGAAATTTCAGTGATCTTTTACTGTTTCGTGACGAAAGTACTGAATCAAACCCATTGTACAAAGGCTGCATCCGCCTTTGTGAACAAACACAAACAAGAAGATTGGCATAAGTTGATTTATTTTCTCTATTAAAAAAAAAACCAAAGATAGAGAATGAAGAGGGGGGTTTTGTTTTTGTTTATGTGGTTCGAATAAAGAGCAGAAAATCAAGTAAAAAACAAACCAGCAAGCTTAGGAACAGAGCTCCAACAACCATGGCCATAAGTAGTAATGTACTTAATGAGTTTCTCATCTTCTTCAGGAGACCATAGCCCTCTCTTCACTTTTTGTTTGTTGCAACATGTATGATGCCCCATCTCTCTTTTTGTATATATCCCTCTCTCTGCTAAATGCAGATATACAACCAGAGAGTACTGTAACAGTAACAGATTCCACAAAGAAACAACAACCCAAAGAAAGCAGCTGGCACCTCTACCTATATATAATCTAACCCCCAAAAAAAAAAAAAAATTTATTTAGTGATCAATCAAGAAAATGGGCTGGCTGTTGATGAAGTTATATTAATTCAATGGAAATTAAAGCCATGAGTGTGGGAGCTAGAGAGGGTCCCTCTTAAAAAAGAAATAGTACACTCCATTAGGGTTTGTGGTAAAGAGAAATGATGTGTGGCTCTATGTCTTATAATAGGAGCTGAACACTCAAGAGTACAGATTGAGAAAGATGACCTTAATTTCAATTTGTTTTAGTATTGATTACAAGTTTTATACTGATTGCTAGCTTACTGTAATCCTACTTCTAACTCGGAAGTTCTGAGCTTGAAACCGATAAAGTATTGCTTACAAGTTTTATAATGATTGCTAGCTTACTGTAATCCTACTTCTAACTCGGAAGTTCTGAGCTTGAAATCGATAATGTGAGCAAACTCATATAGGCGGAGTTTCCGATAATTCTATATATGAACATCATTAATTTGTACTTACTACTATTTGTTTATATACTAATTTTGTATATACGAATGTTATTTGTATAGGGGTTGGCCAAGAACCACGAGTCAGCCATGCAGAAAATGCAGGGGCCCATGTGCCATTTACAATGTCCCTACTTGGGATTTATCGTCCCAGAGAGCAATTGACAGGTTGCTTTTTACATACAAAAAATTGGGTCCTCTTAACATCTTTGGATCTGTTCTCCAATCAGTCCGTTGCTACAGCGGGAGCCACCCAATACCATATTTGTCTTTACTATATTCTAATTTTAAAACTCTAATTTGCACAAATAGTCTACGAGCTACGTAGTTCCATACTTTAATTTTTAAGCTAGATGCGGCATAGTTCAAAAGACAAAGTTAGGAAATTATTTGGTCAAAGCGAACAATACGTTTATGATTTGAGCTGATAAATGTGGTATTTAAAGATTCTCTGTGAGAGTTCAAAATTCCTAAGATGAGAGTGTATGTGACACCATAATGGAGGGTGAGTCGAGGAAAAGAAATGACAGGCTTCTAGCGGACAATATGTGTCATCGGCTTGACTTGTGGGACTTACTCTCTCTTTTCCCGTAATCTATTTTTTTACTGTTTAAATCAAATTATTCTTTGTTTAAGTATAATTTGTTTTAAAACTATATTGTGATTTGTAAACTTTTTTAATACAAAAAATTATTTAAACAAAAATTCTTGTGCCGAGAGACTATCGGAAACAACGTCTCTATCCCATGGTAGGGGTAAGTTCTGCGTACACACTATCCTTCCCATACCCAATTTGTAATATTATACTGTGTTGTTATTGTATTTTAAACAAAAAGAATTACAGTAATAGTCAACCTCTGAATTCGAAATTAGATGGGTTAAACATCATACTTTGAGAGACTATCGGAAACAACCTCTCTATCTCATGGTAGGGGTAAGTTCTGCGTATACACTATCCTTTCCAGACCCCATTTGTGAGATTATACTGTGTTGTTATTGTATTTTAAACAAAAAAAAATTACAGTAATAATCAATCTCTGAATTCGAAATTAGACGGGTTAAACATCATACTTTGAGTCCAGCGAATCTTTGTAGAACGAAGGGGGTATATTAACTTAGATTAAACAAAATGTCTTATGACATGGCCGGTGTGAAACCTTTGGGTTCGAGTGTAATTTCAAGTTTCAGATTTGATCTTTAGTAAAAGATGGAGTACTCTTTTTGCTTAAATATCTAAATATCGAAGTACTTTATAATACATTTACCAGTTCTGAGTTACTAGAAAAAGATTGTTAAAACTAAAATCATTTACACATAAAACACACGTCCGTCTTAAAGTATTGCGTACGAGTTTTGTAATGAATCAAGGTAGAGCCATATAATAAAGCCATGTTATTTTTATGAAAAAATGACACTATATAACCGTTCTCAAAATAATAGTCGAAAAAATATATTTTTTTTTTGTATATATATACATTTCTGTATGTTATATACAAAAATTATACAAATTTTATACACTTTTTCAGCCCTGAATATAAATAGTTTATGGCGTGAGCTAAAAATTATATTTGACCTATTCTTAGTGACTGGAAAGAAAATCTCGTGTTCCACAAAAAAAAGAGCCAGAGGCGGAGGTAAAAGCGGAGATATAGATGCTAAATTCAGTAGTTTTTACGTAAATAGTATATTTGCATTAGGTAATTTATTAAATATATCAATATATTAAACTTTTAATCCAAATATTAATGTTGGAAGTTATCGTTTCAAAATTCAGAACACATAAAATTAAAATTCAGGCTCAGACTCTTAATATAGTAGTAACTAAACTGTATCAATTGATCGAGGATATGTAGGCACGCTCGGATGAAGGGAGCATGAAACTGTTTTCGTACTAACAATATGATGTTTCTAATTAATTTTGGCTGGAGAAGTGAAGGGTAAGATCATTGGAAGAGTCATGATTACGAACAAATTAATATGATTGATTTGCAACAAAAAATTCATATAGTAGTAGTTTAAACATCTAAATAAACAGGTGGTCCATGTGTGTCTATGTTCTCCCCCTCAACAATTAGTCGGAGAAGAGGATGCAGTATAGAGCCAAAGTCATCTTACTGCTAATGTTATTGATTTTAATTTCTATACACCGAAAACGTAAAAGAAATTTATCTGATCAGGTTACTTAAAAGAAAATTATAAATAATTCTTAATAATAAATAAATTAGTAAGCTGAAAGATAAGTTAAGTAGTCTAAAAGATAAGTTCAGTAACCTAGCACAAGTTAAATATGCTGTAAACTTTTATAAAAAATGGTGGAAAAGTTTAGAAATGGAGTATTGGATTAAGGGTAAAGTTATTTTTATGTGATGTATAAGTCACCGGTTTAAGCTATGAAATCAACTATTAATGCTTGTATCAGGATATGCTGTCTATATAATTTGGAATACAATTTTTCCCTGAATGCTACGCGAACGTGGAATACTTTATGAATCGAATTGTCTTTTTTTTTTCCCCCACTTTTGCTTTGCACAAGAACAAAAAATTGTGTTTTAACAAGGGAACCAAAGTCATCATTAGGGAAAGTCCAGTTAGAATTGTTGGGTTTAGTTTAGTGCTAATTATGGTTTCAAAAGTACAGAATGTCCTGTGCATGTAATCGATTGCTTACTACTATGTCCTTCTATGGCTGCTCCTTTCTCATATGCAATGATTGTGACACTTGCTGAATTTAACTTTTTCCTTTGTTTCAATTATTTGACTTTTGATACCCCATACTCAAAGAAAATTAATTTAATTTGTCTTTTTATGAAATAGAAGCTTTTAGCTTTTTCGTTCCAAACGTTAACGCATTTATGCCAATCACTTTAAAGGCCTGAATTCAACATTTTCAGTCGAAAATAAAAAGCTCTTAAAATAATAGTCAAATATATATATATTTCATACATTATATATAAAAATGTACAGATTTTATATACTTTTTCGACGATAGAATATAAATAACTAAAAGTAATCTTTGCCCGATATAATGTGTCTAACATCACTAAGTATATTAATCTGTGTTGTATTACAACTGACGTTTTATCTCACACAATTATGATTTTGAGAGGTTGGTTTAAGCAATTTTACAACAACTACCTTTCGGTCTCAAGCAAATTGGCTAATAGATATTTGCATTGAAATTTGGATAACTGATGTTGGTAGTACAAATTTAAAGACTCAGCCAAAATTTGCCAACAAACTTGTTTACCCTTAAAATAGATAACAATTGAATTTATACGTTGTTTTAAGAATATGCGAATTAATCCGATATACGTGATTAATAATGTTAGATAAGTAAATAAAACATAGAATAATTAGCCAAACCAATAGTAGTATTGAATTCGGGCTCGATTGTGGGCTTAACAATTTATGTATCTTTGATTCGTAGCCAAAATATATATGAAAAGTTATGAACAAGAATAATAACCTTTGAATACCTTAGAAACAGAGAGAACAAGTTTATATTGACTTGATGTTAATTGAATAATAAACTTCCCCTTTATATAGTAAGAGAGTTTTACTCTAAGTATAATTCTAAGAAAGGTAAAAATCTTCATTTTCGCTAATCACTAATCTGCTGCCGATACGTGCCGAGATTCACGTCGTGATAGCCGACCCTTTATTAATCGTGCGTGGACGTTTGGTAATGCTTTCTGAAGTCTTGGAACTCGAACCGGATCCGGGGGGCATGGTCTCAATAGTTCCGAGGACATGTGTTTTGTTCGGGCCTTGATACGAGAGGTTACTTTCTTCGATTCTGATTCCTTATAGTTACGTCCTTGCTTTATTTGCCCCTCCGAAAAGTCGGAATGCTTAATAGCCTCGGTTTTACACAATAGCCTCCAAATTAATACTATGTGGAATGAGAATTAATGTAAGAATGTAGTGAGAGAGACAGGAGTTGAATTTATTTTGTTGCAGCACTAATCACGTGGTACTGATTTAGAATTTTAGATAAAGGAAAGAAGAAGTAAAAAGGCATAATGCTGGGCAATGATTAAGCCTGTTTTCTCTCTTTACCCCTACTGAAACTTGGTAACGACGTCTCCTTAGAATAACCACGTGGTCCTTTTTTTGCTTAATATGGAGAATTTCTTTCTATTTAAAAAATTCTCTTACTTAGCGTTTGGACATAAGAATGGTAAAATTTCAAAAAAAGTAAATTTTTTTTTTAATTGAAAATAATATTTAAAAATTAGAGTTGTGTTTGAATATGAATATAATTTTGGGTTATTTTTGAAGTTTTGTGAGTCATCTGAGTGAAAATTTTGAAAATCAATTTTTTGGAGTTTTTCAAATTTTCGAAAAATTCCAAGATACATCTTCAAGTGAAAATTGAAAAATTTATGACCAAACACTGATTTCGAAAAAAAGTAAAAAATTTCTTATGTCCAAACGGGCTCTTATTAAGCTCAATTTGTGGGAAATTGCGCAGTCCAATTCAACATGGAATTTTTACATTCCTATATACTATTTCAAACTTTATTACCCTCCCAACTCAAGTTTTAATCTAATTACATAATATATACAAAATTACCAATTATGTACATTTTTAGGTATTTAATGATAATAATTAAATCCTAAAATCACTCTAACGTCTATATCCCATCCCCCCACATTTCTCTCCCCCCTCCCCCCCCCCCACGTATCTTTAGTATCTCCCTCCATTAACGCTTGTTACTCCTGTTTTCACTCTTCTTCAAAAATCCCTCTACATTTTTTTACTCTTCATCAAAAATTCCTCTCCATTTTTATAGATTCAAGCTCTAAATACTCTACCACACACCTCCATTAACGCATGTTGCTTGCTTAACTTTCAATGAATAAGAAAACACTTTCAAAGATCAGCCCTAATTCCAGTAAGAGAGTTGCAATTCCACCATTGACAGCCATTAATAAGCTTTGAAACTTTGAATTCGAATTTGAGTTTTCAAAAACTATTATTTGTTTGGATTGAGTGTTGTTGCAAACAATTGAGAATATTGTTTGGAGTTTATATCTCCATTTTGAGGATGTTTTGGTGAAGATTAGACTTGATTTTGGCTGAATTTCAGATTGAAACTCGAAGAAGAAGAAGAAGAAGAAGAAGAAGACATGACATACATTATACTTACGAAATTGTATTAAAGTTGTAGTAAAATTATAGAAAAATTATATTCTGTTGTTTATATATATTTTTTATTTAAATATTGTATGAAAATTAAACAATATTGTATAAAAATTATATTTAAATAGTCTGATATTGTAGTTGTATATAACTGGGTAGAAATAATATATAAACGTTATAGATAAATTATAGATAAGTTGTATAATATATAATTAGTTGTGTAAAATTTATTTTTACTATGTATAAATCAGATACAAAATATACAAAAGACATAATGTATAAAATTTGTATACAAATTATATTTAAGTGGTATGATATTGTAGTTGTATATAACTGGATAGAAATAATATTTGTGTCACGACCCAAAATCTGACTAGTAGTGATGGTACCTAACCCAACCCGCTAGGTAAGTCAATTAACCACTAACCAGTTCCAATAACAATGTATAAAGCAATTAAGTAATGAAATATCTTAATCTTATACATTCCTCAAGAACTGGTAGTACAAATCATGAGCTTCTAAGAATAGAGTTTACAAAGCGGAAACGAAATAAGTACATAGTCTGTTTGAATAGTACATAAACATAGTTTTTATAAATCTAAGGCTACCATGAACAAGAGGTAGCCACAACAGAAACGCATGTACATCTTCAAATCCGGCAACCATCGAGCACAGCCATAACAGCAGTCAACATCTGCACGCAATGTGCAGAAGTGTAGTATCAGTACAACCGACCCCATGTACTGAGTAAGTAACAAACCTAACCTTAGGTTGAAAGTAGTGACGAGCTAATACAAGGTCGGGTCCAATAACAATATCCCACAACAACTCATAATAGCATAATACAAGTAATAAAAGATGTATCTCAGAAGTAAAATGCTCAACTCGTTCACAGTTCCAGAAAATAGTCATGCTTTTCAAGTATCTTAGTGAAAACCCAACTCTTTTACCAAAAATACCAAAAATACGAGTAAGTTTGAAAATTATAATTTTTTCAAATATCCTTTCCACAATAAATAAGATGTTTCATTTTTTTTCCAGATAGCAAGTGTGAAATACCTCTCTATGCCCACATATTAATGTGTGTAAAAAGTCATGAATGACGTGATACCGTACAACATAAGAAAAAAATGCATCTCTATGCCTGTATGTCATGTGTGCATGCCAATGCCATGTATCTCAGAGATGAATCATGTACTCACACTCTCAGAGTACTCAATCTCACTGTCTCGCATTCTCTCTCGCTATGCTCAGCACACTCAATCACACATTGTTGTATCATACCCGTTGCGGCGTGCAGCCCGATCCCTATTTATAGTCGACTACGCTCACTGGGGTGTACAAACTCCTGGAGGGGCTCTTTTCAGCCCAAGCGCTATAATCCGCAGGGACAACTCACGTGCTGCACGGACAACTCACGTGTTGTACGGACAACTCACGTGCTATAGTATCAATATCTGGATTCGCATGGACAACTCACGTATTGCATGGACAACTTACGTGCTATAATAATATCTGGATCCGCACGGACAACTCACGTGCTGCACGGACAACTCACGTGCTATATTAAGCCAATCTGTCCTGCTAAAGGCAGGAAACCCCGATCCACATAATAATAAAGTATATAAAGCCAATATGGCCTGCTGCAGCGTGTAGCCCGATCCCATAATTATACTCACAATCAGGCCCTCGGCCTCACTCAGTCATCAATCTCTCCAGTCTCTTTCTCATGGGCTCATAATGTCATAAAATAGCCCGAAAATAATGATATGATATATCAATAAATAACAACAGAGACTGAGATATGATATGTAATGACATGAATATGACTGAGTATGAATTTTTAATTTAAAACAAATAATTCACAGCAATATGACCTCTGTGGGTCCCAATAATACTGGCACATAGCCTCAACATGATTTTTAATATAATTCTCAGCTCAATTTTTTTAGCACGTAAAACTACATAGAAAATGCCAAGATTATTTGACTACAAAATTTCACGAAAATAATTATGTCATAATTTCCATGGTGTACGCCCACACGCCCGTTACCTAGTTCAAAAAGTCCACCCCGGTCAAACTTCCCAAAATTGAACTTTCGGCATTTCAAGCCTAATTCCATTACAGACCTCCAAATAATTTTTCGGACACGCTCCTAAGTCCAAAATCACCATACGGAGTTATTGGAATCATCAGAATTCAATTCCGAGGTAGTTTACACATAAGTCAATATCCGGTCAACTATTTCAACTTAAGCTTCCAACATGAAAATTCATTCTTCCAAACTAACTCCGAAATACCTTAAAACTAAAACCGACAATTCACACAAGTCATAATACCTCGTAGGAAGTTATTCAAGACTTCAAATAGTTGAAAGGAGCATAAATGCTCAAAACGACCGGTCGGGTCGTTACAATCTCCCCCACTTAACATACGTTCGTCCTCGAACGTGCCAAGAGTTGTTCTTAACCTTCAAATCTTTGTTCCACCTTTCCACGCATATACCCGGGGGTGATCTCACGTCACCCTATTCTTTATAGGCCTGACCACACAACATAACTGAAAACCATTAATTTAACCTTAGCCCAAAAACCATGGAGCCAAATTTCTAACATCTAGAATTCTTTTCAAAACCTGAATCTCACATCTACACATTGTATAAGCCTGAACAAGCTGTATCTAGCCATAACCATAATCCCAGATATAATCACATAACATACTACATAACTCACATACTCGTAGCACCATTTCTGATCACAGTAACTACTCATCAGATCAACTAAGCCATGGAGCTCTCTCGCCTCAACCAGAACCATAATCCTCTCCTAAGCCGACTTTCAATATTATCCTCTCGAATATGCCATAATCAAGCATGATAGTACCCATTCTAGGTCCAATGACCTTATATTATTAAACATCACTATCCCACAGTCACGCCACATCAATATAACTCAAGCCACAACTGCACAATTTGTGTACCCAAATATGGGAGATGTCTCAAGGAAGAGAACCGTATTGCAAGTTCAACAAGCACCACCACAACCGCAATGTTACAACCAACTCCTCAAATTTTGTGAAGAGGATAACCATAGGTGCATGTGCATAATTATAGAGGAAGGAAGTTAATAGATCAGATAAATTATTATAGAAATAGAATTCTCATACACGGCATGGACAACTCACGTGCAAATAATATGAATCGCCCGGCATGGTCACAGGCCTCCAGTCCTAGCATATCATACATGAGCAATTAAACAAGTACACTTGTATATGATAATGAAATAAGATTCTCATGCTCCTGGACTGGTAGAAATAACACGCCATAGTGTAAGCACGTGCAACGTCTGCTATCACACTTCAAATTGGCAATTTTTTTAACGCAGAATTAGTAACTATCCCGTTTATTTAGGGAATCATCTTCTTTGTAACCTCAAGTATAGCCTAGATAGTTCTCAACAAAGGTACGAATATGGGAAACGTTATAACTTTACGCTTAACAGTCAACTCTAGGCATATAATAGCCTAAGAATTCTTCCGAGTATGAATACTTTCTCTAATGACCGCACACGGGCTCAAACCTCACATATATGCGCACTCCTAGCGCATGGCTATCACAAATAATTAACGCAACTAGTGCCTCCACCTAGTTTTAAATAAAATAGTCACCTAAAATAGGTTGCAACCCCGAAACAATATACTTTTGAGAACTCCCAACTCCAAATTCATCGAATACATGAATCACAGTAACTGATCCCAACTCCAACACTAAAATGACTAACACATCTTCCATTCACGATAATTCCATGATGAATACTTTCATAATTCTTCCGTGCCATATAGCAATAATTTGAATATCAGCAGTCTATCAACCATGTAAATACTACAATACCGATGAACATTCGTAAGTCAAAACACAACACGCCTTCTGAAATACGCACCTTTATCAGGAATTATCGAGCAGTTATAACATTCATCGAAATATTTGAAACTAACCATGCTGTCCAACATTCATTACCTTCTCTTCAAGACTGAACTGTCACCTTGTACATGTGAATCCTTATCCCGCATAACACACCACATCTATTATGCCATCATGTGACAAGCACAAGAATATCATTATCAACTCTGAGTCACCAGCAAATTACATACCTGATTAGTTATAAACCTTCCTTTTGCTTCCTTCCAGGAGGAAATCATAATACACAACACGTTTTCCACACCAGTAGAAAATATCCGGTTCAAACCATGGTAGAAACCATCAAGAACACTTTGAAATCCATCTGCACATAACCAAGCTATTAGAACTAAATTCCTCTAACTCGACCAAACCACGTAGGTCACCAAACCCAAGAATATTGCCACTAAAATATCTGTAGAGTCTCATCACAACATAATTACCCCTATAAATACCACAACTGAAACACCCACTCTAAAAATACCTTATTTGAGTCTAAGGTCGTTTTATTCACCTTCCTGATACCGAAATATAAAATCCACAATGATATACAAAAATGCCACAAGTCTCGACACCATCCAACTTAAATCTAAGATTTTAGCCACAAACAAATCCGCCAAAGATTCTCAATTGTTAAATATTAATCTTGAATCCATTAGAACTTTCTTGAGAGTCACCCCTTTTATTCAAATCCACGTTACACTGCCCAAATGGGCCAAAAGACACGTGCCCCATTAGAATAACAACACTCAAAGAAGTAACTCTACTTTAATACCTCCTATCAAATTCATACTTCGCGCGCACTACATCATTCACAAATAACAACTCACTCTTTCCACGATTTTCATATACTCATAAGTGCAATATAACCCGTATCTAGGAATTTTCTTATTCGAGTCATCCTCGATCTCAACTTCTGCAAGTCATAACTAACCCACCAGTATGCCTCGACCCAAAACTAAACCTTTACATATAACCATGAAATTGAATTATCAATAGCAGGCTCCCCCATTTGGCTCAAAGCCATAGATTAGAACATTCTATAACTCACAATACCAATACTCTATTACTGCCATAATGCCATAGTCAGTTTAACGAAACTTCTTCTCAAATTCATGCAACGCCAACCATAAAAATACCCCAAATCATCCGCTAAGCTCGCAATCATTCTCTTGACACTCAAGCCAACTTTCTCAGCCAGATTCAAATTCAAATCTCCACACATACGCCCTTCTGGCAGAAAAGAAACTCTCCACTCACATATAAGGAACATACCTACGTAGATTACTCTACAGGGGATAACCTACCTGCTTAGCCTCAAATTGGTATCTTGTTATACCCTTTCGCAATCACTTAATTTTTCCAAGTCCAAACTCATTAACCAAACACGAGAATTTAATTTGCCCCAAAATTTAACAACGTGAAAGATCTTTCAAAACATTCACACTCGAGATTGTACGTCACATCAAAACAAAAATAAGGAACCCAATGGCCTTCCTTTACATTTCAAGGAAATACTTCTCGTCACATTTAAATCATCTTAACACATCCAGCAGTTACATCATACTCATCACAAAGCCATTCCGCCGCTCATCGAGCCACAAATTCCACTCGTAAGGATATTACCGGACATATGAGTCCAAATGCACAGGTTACAACTGAAGCTACCGAGCCTAAGCTGCGGTCTAAACCTGGCCTCAAGTCCTGCAGACTGGCCCATCACCAAAACACAGAATACTCATCTTGAACCTCATTCACAGAATTATAAGCCGGCGATACACAACTGATACTCAGCGCTCATGTGCGCATACGAATACGTGGAAGGAATTCAAAGAGTTATGTCTCAAGCTGAATCAATTCTACACGATAAGGAAACGGGGCACCCTTCTGGGTAAATCTGGTCAATGGGGCTGCTATGGATGAAAACCCCACCACAAATCGACGGTAATAGCCCGCCAAACGTAGGAAACTAAAGAATCTCCGTAGCCGATGTGGGTCTAGGCCAGTTCTGGACTGCCTCAATCTTCTTAGGATCCACCTGAATACCCTCTGTTGATACAACATGACCCAAGAAAGCAACTAAACTCAACCAAAACTCGCATTTTGAGAACTTAGCATATAATTGGCTGTCTTTCAGAGTCTGAAGAACGATCCGAAGGTACTGCTCATGCTCCTCTCGACTGTAGGAGTAGATCAATATATCATAAATAAACACAACCACAAAGGAATCCAAGTAGGGTTTGAACACCCGGTTCATCAAATCCATGAATGCTGCTCAGGAATTTGTTTGCCCAAATGACATCACCAGAAACTCATAATACACATACCGAGTCCGAAAAGTTGTCTTAGGAATATCGGATGCCCTAATCCTCAACTGATGGTAGCCAAATCTCAAATCAATCTTTGAAAACACCTTGGCACCCTGAAGCTGATCAAATAAATCATCAATCCTCGGCAATGGATATTTGTTCTTGATGGTGACTTTGTTCAACTGCCGATAATCTATACACATCCTC
This sequence comes from Nicotiana tabacum, assembly GCF_000715075.1. NCBI lineage: Eukaryota > Viridiplantae > Streptophyta > Magnoliopsida > Solanales > Solanaceae > Nicotiana > Nicotiana tabacum. The sequence goes on along the minus strand of NC_134083.1, from coordinate 4,332,281 downwards.
ATCGATCCATCTTTCTTCTTCACAAACAACACAGGTGCACCCCAGGGCGAGACACTAGGTCTAATGAAGCCCTTATCCAGCAAATCTTGCAACTGCTCGTTCAATTCTTTCAACTCTAGCGGGGCCATGCGATATGGCGGAATGGAAATAGGCTGAGTGCCCGGAGCCAAATCAATGCAGAAATCAAAATCCCTATCGGGTGGCATAACCGGCAGGTCTACAGGAAACACCTCTGGAAACTCACGAACAACCGGCACCGAATCTATGGAAGGAACCTCCATACTAGAATCGCCTACATAGGCCAAATAAGCTAGATACCCATTCTCGACCATATGCCGAGCCTTCACATAAGAGATAACCCTGCTGGCAGAATGGCAGAGATTCCCTCTCCACTCTAATCGAGGCAACCTTTGCAAGGCTAAGGTCACCATCTTGGCGTGACAATCTAATATAGCATGATAAGATGACAGCCAATCCATACCCAGTATGACATCAAAATCAACCATGTCGAGAAGTAGAAGATCTACACGAGTCTCAAGACTCCTAATGGTGACCACACACGAACGATAAACACGATCTACAACAATAGCATCTCCCACTGGTGTGGACACATACATAGGAGCACTCAAAGAATCATGGGGCACAACTAAATAGGAAGCAAAATAGGATGACACATAGGAGTAAGTAAATCTCGGATCAAATAGAACTGAAGCATCTCTACTGCAAACTGAAACAGTACCTGTGATAACAACGTCAGATGACTCAGCCTCAGGCCTGGCTGGGAAAGCATAACACTGGGGTTGGGCCCTACCAACCTGAACTACGTCCCTGGGACGGCCTCTAACTAGCTGGTCTCCACCTCTAACGGCCTGACCTTCACCTATAACAGTCTGGCCTCTACCTCTGGCTGCCTGACCCCTGCCTCTGGCTTGCTGAGCAGGTGGTGCAGCAACTGGTGCCGGGACCATGGCACGTGAACTCTGATGTTGTGAGTTGCCCGTTGCTCGAGGGCAAAATCTAGAAATGTGCCTCAGATCACCACAAGTATAACATAACCTCGGATGTTGTGACTGCTGACCCTGAAACTGACCTTGTCGACCTGAATAACCACCCTGATAACTCTGGAGTGGAGGTGCACTAATAGGAGTTGGCGGTGCACTATAGGCTAGCTGGTCGGAATAATACATCTGAGGGCCACGACTACCTGAGGCACCGTGGGATGCCTGGAGCGCTAAATGAAATGGCCTGGGAGGATGGCCTTTACCAAAAGTACTCTTGCCTCTAGATGAGGCACCGCTGAACTCACCGGAATGACGAGGTCTCTTGTCAGACCCTTGACCTCCCTGAGTAAGAACCATTTTAACTCGTCTGGTGACATTAACAGCCGCCTAAAAAGAAATCTCACTCCCAGTCTCCGTAGCCATCTGCAATCTAATAGGCTGAGCAAGTTCATCAATAAACCTCCTCACCCTCTCTCTCTCGGTGGGAAGCAGAAGAATGACATGACGGTCCAAATCCACAAAACGGGTCTCATACTGAGTAACAATCATATTGCCCTGCTGGAGACGCTCAAACTGACGGTGACGCTCCTCTCTCAATGTGATAGGCATAAACTTCTCTATGAAGAGCTGAGAGAACTGGTCCCAAGTAAGAGAAGGCAATCCAGCTGGTCTGGTCAATAAGTAATCTCTCCACCATTTCTTGGCGGAACCAGTCATCTGAAATGCAGCAAAATCGACCCCATTGGTCTCCACTATACCCATGTTCCGTAGAACCTCGTGACAACTGTCAAGATACTCCTGGGGGTCCTCTGAAGGAGAACCACTGAAGTGAATAGGAAAGATCTTGGTAAACCTATCCAATCTCCATAAAGCCTCAGAAGACATAGCTGGCCCATCTCCGACTTGTGCCGCAATAACCGGCTGAACTAATCCGACTGGCTGAGCTGCTGGAGCCTGAGATACCTGCTCCGGAGCGGGAGTGGTAGGAGTCTGGGCTCCTCCTCCAGCCTGAGAGACTATTAGTGCCATGGGAAATGTGCCAGTCTGGGCCACACTTTCCAAAAGGCCCACTAAACGTACCAAAATGTCCTGAAGTACTGGGGTAGCAATGAACCCCTCCAGAACCTGAGCTGGTCCGGCAGGAACAGTCTGGGGTGGAACCTCCTCGTCAAGCTCTATCTGAGGCTCCACTGCTGGGGCTACTGCTCGGGCCCTAGGCTGAGCCCTGCCCCTGCCTCGGCCTCGGCCTCAAACTCTGCCCCGCGTAGGAGCTGCCACTGGAGGTTGTGGCTGCTGCTCAGCTGAGGAAGCGGTACGTGTTCTCGCCATCTGCGAGAGAATAAGAGTAGAAGAGTTCAATCAGTATTGAAAAAGCAAAATCGCACGACAGAGAAGAATAGAAGTGAAACTTGTTCCTAAACTTCATAGCCTCTGGAAGATAAGCACAGACGTCTCCATACCGATCCTCCAGACTCTACTAAGCTTGCTCATGAATCGTGAGACCTAGGCAACCTAGTGCTCTATTACCAACTGTCACAACCCAAAATTTCCCACCGACGGGACCGTGATGGCGCCTAACATTTCACTTGCCAGGCAAGCCAACGTTAGAGAATCATTAAACCAATTCTTTATTTCCATTCAGTAAATAACAATAATTAACTAATATAAAATATAATAAGTGCGGAATATCATAAAACTATATTAATTACTAACACCCCGATCTAGAGTCAAAATTCACGAGCATTCTAAAATTTGCTACAAGTAATAGTCAGAAAGAAATACAACTATCTGAATGAAAGAAACAGTAGACCAGAAAAGATAGACGGGGACTTCAAGGTCTGTGAACGCCGACGGATCTACCTTGAGTCTCCGGACAGCGGACCAATAGCAAAATCTCGATCAACCCGCGCCGGTATCAAAATCTGCACAGAAAGTACAGAGTGCAGTATCAGTATAACCGACCCCATGTACTGGTAAGTATCGAGCCTAACCTCGATGAAGTAGTGACGAGGCTAAGGCAAGATACCTACAAATCAACTTGTACAATTTAACAATGTATATACAAATAACAGAAATGAAGAACTAAACAGGAAATGTCGGGAGGGGAACATACTGAGGGGAATACAAGATAAAGAACTACAACAGAATGATCACCGGAGCAGTCAATATACCATGAATTAACAGGAATAGTGAATACAGTAAGGAAAAATACACGGCATCACCCTTCGTGCTTTTACTCTCAATCTCACCATAAAATTAATAGAAACGGCACGGCATCACCCTTCGTGCATTAACTCTCATATCATGGAACGGCATAACCCTTTGTGCACTAACACTCACAATATGGCACAGCATCACCCTTCGTGCATTAACACTCACAATATGGCACAGCATCACCCTTCGTGCATTAACACTCACAATATGGCACGGCATCACCCTTCGTGCATTAACACTCACAATATGGCACGGCATCACCCTTCGTGCATTAACACTCTCCCTTACCATAATGCAATACATAAATAACAACAGGGAGATAGAATAACAAGTACAAACCTTACTTCAACATTTGGTTCCATAATATCAGTCTCAACTTTGAAATAAAAACTCAATTATCACCAGAAAATCCGTAAACATGATAAAAACAATAAATTGAACAACACTAGTAATAGCACGTAGCAATTTGGCATAGGAATGAGACAATATAAGAAGAACAGAGAAACATGGAAAACACCTAAATTGGCGGCGCATAAGTACTCGTCACATCATATATACGCCGCTCACATGAATTTCACTTAGCAAGTAATCTAAGGTTCTTAATTCCCTCAAGTCAGGGTTAGACACAACACTTACTTTGCTCCGAATGCCACTTAATTCTCAATCACAGCTTTTTCTTTGGAATTCACCTCCAAACCACTCGTATCTATTCAAAAGTGACTCAATAATATCAAATATTTCTAAAGGAATCAATTATATTGCATAAATTAAATTTCCCAAATTTTCCTCCAAAAAGTTAAAAAATCGACCCCGTGCCTGCTTGGTCAAAACCCGAGGTTCGGACCAAAATCCATTTACCCATTACCCCCGAGCCCGAATATATAATTGGTTTTGGAATCCAGCCTCAAATTGAGGTCTAAATCTCCAAATTTCTGAAATCCCTAGTTTCTACCCTAACCCCTAATTCTACTAGGAAAACTCTAGATTTGTGGTTGATAATTCAAGAAATGTAATGAGTAATTGAAAGAAAATGGTTTAGAATCACTTACCTACACTTTGGGGAAGAAATTGACCCTTGAAAATCGCCTCTACCCGTTTGGTTCTTGAAAAATGTTGAAGAAATCGCTTAAACCCGTGTTTAGAGTCTGTTTTAAGTCACTGGACAGGCCTTCATCGCGTCAGCGAGAGGCCTATCACGATCGCGATGCACAGCGGCCTAAGGCCTTTGCGTTAGCGAGTCTTTCTACGCGTTCGCGTAAGGCAGCTCCCCCCAAGCCTTCACATTCGCGACCCAGTGGACGCGTTCGCGTAGAAGAACATGACCCCCTCCCCCAGGTCCCTTAAACTATCGCGTACGCGAAGGGTACCACCCCCAACGCTTTGCGTTCGCAACCAGCCCTTCGCGATCGCGAAGAAGAAATTTCGTGTTCGCGACATTACCTACGCGAACGCGAAGTAGGGCACACCAGAACAGCTGCTGCAGCAAAAACCTCAGATTTTCTAAGTGCAATAGCCTATCTGAAACTCACCCAAGCCCTCGGGGCTCCAAACCAAACATGTACACAAGTCTAAAAATATCATACGGACCTGCTCGCACTATCAAATCGCCAAAATAATACCTAGAACTTCGAATTTAGCACCAAATCGAATGAAATTCTCAAGAACACTTTAAAATTACTATTTTCTCAACCGAAGGTCCGAATCACGTCAAATCAACTCCGTTTCTCATCAAATTTCTCACACAGGTCTTAAATATCATAATGAACATGTACTGGGCTCCGGAACCAAAATACACACCCAGTACTAACAATGCCAAATATCAATCAATTCTTAAAAATAATTAATTTTTAGACTTTTAATTTTCATCAAAAATTCATAACTTGAGCTAGGAACCTCCGAATTCGACTCCGAGCATATGCCCAGGTCCCATAATTCGATACGGACACACCGGGACCATCAAAACATGGATTCGGGCCCGTTTACCAAAAATATTGACCAAAGTCAACTAAAATCAACTTTTAAGGCAAAAGTTCTTATTTTCATTAATTTTCAATATAAAAGCTTTCCGAAAACCTGCCTGGACTGCGCATGCAAATAGAGGAGGGTAAAATAAAAATTATAAGGCTTAAGAGCGCAGATTCGAGTTCTAAAACATAAGATGACCTTTTGGGTCATCACAAAAATTGAGCTAAGAATCATATTAAAAATAATGTTGAGGCTATATGCTAGTATTATTGGGACCCACAGAGGTCATATTGCTGTGAATTATTTATTTTAAATTGAAAATTCATACTCAGTCATATTCATGTCATTATATATCATATCTCAGTCTCTGTTATTATTTATTGATACATCATATCATCATTTTCGGGCTATTCTTATGACATTGTGAGCCCACGAGAGAGAGACTAGAGAGATTGATGACTGAGTGAGGCCGAGGGCCTGATTGTGAGGATAATTATGGGATCAGGATGCACGTCGCAGCAGGCCATATTGGCTTTATATACTTTATTATTATGTGGATCGGGGTTGCCTGCCTGCAGCAGGCCGGATTGGCTTAATATAGCACGTGAGTTGTCCGTACAGCACGTGAGTTGTCCGTACAGCATGTGAGTTGTCCGTGCGGATCCGGATATTGATACTACAGCACGTGAGTTGTCCGTGCAGTACGTGAGTTGTCCGTGCGGATTATAGCGCTTGGGCTGAAAAGAGCCCGTCCAGGAGTCTGTACACCCCAGTGAGCGCAGTCGACTATAAATAGGGATCGGGTTGCACGCTGCAGCGGGTATGATACATCGATGTGTGATTGAGTGTGCTGACATAGCGAGAGAGAATGCGAGACAGTGAGATTGAGTACTCTGAGAGTGTGAGTACATTATTCATCTATGAGATACATGGCATTGGCATGCACACATGACATACAGGCATAGAGATGTATTTTATTCTCATGTTGTACGGTATCACGTCATTCATGACTTTTTACACACATTGATATATGGGCATAGAGAGGTATTTCACACATACTATCTGGAAAGAAAATGAAACATCTTATTTATTGTGGAAAGGATATTTGGAAAAATTACAGTTTTCAAACTTACTCGTATTTTTGGCATTTTTGGTAAAAGAGTTGGGTTTTCACTAAGATACTTGAAAAACATGACTATTTTCTGGAACTGTGAACGAGTTGAGCATTTTACTTCTGAGATACATCTTTTATTACTTGTATTATGCTGTTATGAACTGTTGTGGGATATTGGTATTGGACCCGACCTTGTGTTAGCTCGTCACTACTTTCAACCTAAGGTTAGGTTTGTTACTTACTCAGTACATGGGGTCGGTTGTACTGATACTACACTTCTGCACATTGCGTGCAGATGTTGACTGTTGTTGTGGTTGTGCTCGATGGTTGCCGGATTTAAAGATGTACCTGTGTTCCTGTTGTGGCTGCCTCTTGTTCATGGTAGCCTTAGATTTATAAAAACTTTGTTTATGTACTATTCAAACAGACTATGTACTTATTTTATTTTCGCTTTGTAAACTCTATTCTTAGAAGCTCATGATTTGTACTACCAGTTCTTAGGGATTGTATAAGATTAAGATATTTCATTACTTTATTGCTTTATAAATTGTTATTGGAATTAGTTAGTGGTTAATTGGCTTACCTAGCGGGTTGGGTTAGGTGCCATCACGACTAGTCGAATTTTGGGTCGTGACAAGGTGGTATCCGAGCTGTAGGTTCATAGGTTCTACAAGTCATGAGAAAGTGTCTAGTAGAGTCTTGCGGATCGGTATGATGACGTCTATACTTATCTTCGAGAGGCTACAGGGCATATAGGATAATTTTCCATCTTTCAGACGAGTGTGAAGCGAGCTTTCAGAAGCTCAAGACTGCTTTGACCACGACACCGGTATTGGTGTTACCCACAGGTTCAGGATCTTATACAGTATATTATGACGCATCTCGTATTGGTCTGGGTGCGGTATTGATGCAGGGTGGAAAGGTTATTGTATATGCTTCACGACAGCTGAAGGTTCACGAGAAGAGTTACCCTGTTCATGATTTAGAGCTGGCAACCATTGTTCACGCGCTCAAGATTTGGGGGAACTATCTTTAAGGCGTTCCATGTGAGGTATTCACTGATCATCGGAGCTTGCAGTATTTGTTCAAGCAGAAGGAACTCAATTTGAGACAGAGGAGGTGGCTGGAGCTATTAAAAGACTATGATATCACCATATTGTATCATCCCGGGAAGGCCAATGTGGTGGCCAATGCTTTGAGTAGAAAGTGAGTCAGTATGGGTAGCCTTGCATATATTCCAATTGGTGAGAGACCACTTGCATTGTGTTGCGACCAAACACACTCACGCAAGTATACGCGGTCGTCAAGTAATAAAGTGACTAAAAGTCGGATGTCGAACCCACGAGGACTTATGATTAACTATTAACTAAATTAGACTATCCCAATTATCTAAACACGAATTAAATCTAAAAATATTTTATTCTAAACTAATTAAATAAGAAAAATATAAATAATAAACTTTGAACAGAGAAAGAGCAGATTTTTATGATATCAATGTAATGAAAGCGATCTAGGGTTATGGGCTATCTAACAATCCTATTGTATTCTTCAATTGAATTGACCGACTAATTTATCTATCTTATTGGTTGACAGGGTTAATGCTCATAAGAATCTGTCGAGTTCTTACTCGCCTATTCAAGCTAACCTAACGCCTATATGTCTATGGAGTTAGAATCAACAAGAACGCATTTATAATTCCTGTAAATCAACCAAGCAAGGCAATTAGGTATATGTCTATCCTAACTACGAATCCGTTCCCCGATGCCCGAGTTCAAGAACTTTCCCTACTCAATCCTATATGCAATATAGAATTCCCACTTTCGAGTTCAATTCTAGATTCGTAGATAATATTCAATTGGTGATCAAGCAATTAAATAATTAAGTGCAAGATTGAATAAATAAACTAATATGATAAATCAAGAAGTCAAAATCAATATCCGAATAACAATAGTCATGAAAGAACCACAACCCTAGAACGTGAAGTTTAGCTCCACATAGACATGGTAGCCAAACAACAAATCATATAAAGAAACATAAAAATTACTAAGTTTGGTGGGAGAAAGAAGAAACTTGATGAATTCCGGCCTCCACAGCTTTGTCGTGGCTTTTTCCCTCTTCCCACTATGTTAGATAACCTAAAGGAGGCGTTTTTGGCTTATATATTGCGTACAAAAGTCGTGGGCCAAAGCTCTCCTATTTCTAATCCAAATCAGCTTCAGGGATTGATGCTAGGGTGGATGCGACGCATCCACCTCGTCCTCCATTTCAATTTTGCCTGCGAAGGTGGATGCGACGCATCCACCTTGTCCTCTATTTCTCAGCTTTGCACGCGATGGCGGACGCGACGCATCCAGCCTTCTCTTCTACTTCCCAGTTTCGCACGCGATGGCGGACGCTATGGCCCAACTTCACTGCTAAGGTTGCATGCAGGATGATGTTTTCCTAGGTTGGATGCGACGCATCCAACCCTTCTTCCTCTGGCTAAACCACCTTTTCTTCATATTTTGCACTCCGAACACCTTAAATCGTCACACATAACTTAATTAGTCATCAAACCAATAATTACACCATGTTGGGTGTTTTAAAGATTAAATAACATCAAAAAGTGGTTAAAACATGGGCAAAGTAACATCAACACATATCGAAATATGCCAAACATCACTACCCCACACTTAAACCTTTGTTCGTCCTCGAACAAACCATCCTATAGTAGACGAAACAAAATTGAGCTCTTATCATTCAAAGCACACTGCACCTCTGACCGTGGTTATTTGCAACAATTAGGCTCTAGGCTATGCATCACATACCCTTCGCTTTACTTAAGCCATTCTTTTAAAAATATTCGAACAAAGACAACATGCTCACAACAATCCTAACCTCAAAAACCGACTCAATGTCACTATGCACTCATGGCTTGAACAACCAACATCATAGAGAAGTCTAATAACGTTACCTATCCCTCGTGAAACCATGTGCCCTCACAACAAAAGCAGAGAGAGTAGAATCAATCCACACATTCGAATCTCATGCTCACAAAGAAAATCGCTCACTCTCACAAAAGAAGTCACATGCATGTAGTTGGTACCATAGGCTTGCCCTTAATGTAAATCTCTACTAATGTAAGCTCGCTCGATCTAAAATCAATTAGGACTTTTTCATGGTTGTAATGTGGGCTAAGGGACGGGTAGGATATATTTAAGGAATAGTGACTCACCCTCCTAAGCACTTTAATACATCACAAAATTACTTTAAGCGCAAATTCTTCAACACCACTTCAATTTCACAAACAATATCACCCCCAAAACAGTCCCTTTTTCTTTAAGCACTACTTTAATTCATACCCACTAGCAAGAACAAGATAACAATTTATTCATTTATATTTTTCTTTCTTTTTTTCCAGATTTTTCTCTTCTTTTTTTCTTCTTTTAATTTCCGCTAGTGGTGTATTATTTTACAAAATAAGTGCACCCTTCTTTCTTTCATTGGTTCCACTCAAAAGTCACCCCACACTTAGTCCCTTCTTACTTCTTTTAGCGCTCATCTAACAATTAAAGTGCTTTAAGAGGTAAAAGGATCAAAACAATGTCAATTAAGAATAAAAAGGGTATAGGCTTGTAATGTGGGTACCAAATAAAAGGTCTACAGGCTCAAAAGGGTTAACTAGGGATAGATTTTATTTGTGATAAGCAATAAGCTCAAAAAGATCAAAGAAAGCCTAAAATCATTTTTCAAACCGAGCATCACCTAAAATTTCTCTTCAACTCACATACCGGGCAAGTTCTAGACACAAGTACAATACATGGACAATACAAAAACCTTACCACACATGGCACATGACTCATTAAGGACGGTTACATTCCGACTCTCAAGTAATGCAAGTATTCACGGAGCAACGAGATATTAAGCATTAAGCGCAAAGTGAACACAAGTCAAGAAAATGAGAAATAGGCGCCACAAAACATGCTATCCAATTTAACAAGGCATCATCAATAAATTCAAATCATACAGAAGATACTACACATGCGAAAGTATAAATATGTTACTATCAAACAAGTCAAGGGCGCCTAGGTTCATCATTCTTGCTCCTTTTATTCCCTAAATTCCTAATCTACTCGGAAAGAAAAAAACTATCCGGTTCAAACTACATCCCATGGAAAAGAACCGAGGCACAAAGAAAAATCACAGGGGATTATTACTACCTAAAGAAAGCTAAAAGACATATTTTGAATTTTTGTTTAGACTTTAATCCCTCAAGAAAACTGTCTAGGAGATCAATCGTCGGGAAAAGTCCAATTTTTCTACTTTTTCATTTTTTTTTAAATTTCTTTTTTTTTTTTTTTCACAAAAGCTACTACACTTAAGAATGAGTACTACAACTAAGCTAAAATAGCACAGAAACTCATCCAAACGATCTCCTCACCCCACACTTAAAATTTTGCAATGTCCTCAATGCACATTATAAATAATAAGAGGGTAAACGAGACTCCCTGGTAGGCCAAAGGCCGAAGCAATAGCGGCTCACGAGGTACTCAGACTTCCCCCAGGTATCGTCCTTTGTGTGGGCACCCCACACTTAGTCCTCACCATCTAGCTCGCTTTTGCACTCTTCTAATGGCTTTGCTTCCTATGCTCATAATCCTACAAAACAAAAATAAATACTACAAAATAATAAAAATAAAATAAAATAAAAAGTGAACAAAAATAAAAGAAAGCAGTAACGCTGGGTTGCCTCCCAACAAGCGCCTGATTTAACGTAGCGGCACGACGTGAACCACTTTTTGCCTCCACCTCGAACTTATGAATTGAGCCCCTAATATGGCATTCAGTTTGCGGCTATGCTCCAGTGGTGGGGCTACAAAGATAGCAGGCCAAGTAATAAATTTTTCACTCTACACTTCTCGGCCTTTAGATGAGGAATGTATTTTTTGCTTTTTGGCATGACAAATTCAAAAATATAGGCATCATCTTCCTCTTCCATTGACTCCTCCAAAGGCTTAGATGACTCGATTTCCATGTCATCATCCAAATACAATGTCGAAAAATGTTTAGAATGAGGACCAACACGCCCCAACTTTAGAATTGTATTACTATTTATATCCTCATATGTGCACACATTAGAGTCTTCAAATATAACATTATCTGCTACCTCGCATGGCTCTAGTGTACTTTTCTCAACATGGGCATCATCAACAGAAATATGCTCGAATGATTGGCTCTCCACTTTTAGCTCCTCAATTTGGCGTATAAGCTCCTTTTCAGCTTCTGACAACTCATTACTATTTTGTTGGGCGATAGACGCAACAACCTTTGCATTTAATTTATCTTGCAAGTCGTGAGTAGTAGTGATAAATTTATAGATCCCTTGTCCCAGTTTAGATCTTCCCTCTATAAAGTGTCTCATCCCATCAGTAAGTTCCTCATATTGAGCTTCATATATTTCTAACTTTTCAGCCTGTTCTGCCAGCCAAGTTTGGCTCAAAATCTCCTCTTTTTCAAAAATTTTCTCTTGCTGGTACTCGCTCTCTTCATTCAATTCTTCCATATTGGCCTTCATTCTTGTGATTGCTGCCCTCATTCTTTTCATATCTTTTTTGAGTTCATCCTGTTGCTCTGCTACTTGCCTCAGAATATCCCTAATATATGCATCAGGCTCCATATCCTGCACTTCATTGCCCCTATCAAACTCAGAAATATCATTAGAAAGATCATAATAAGGGCTCAGAGAAGGATGAACAAAATTAGGACAACCATCCCAATGGCCATCTTGACCACCACACATATTACAAATATTCCACTCAAAGGATTGAGATTGTGCGCACAACTCGCTCCTAGGAATATTCTGATAATTTTTCCACCAGTGGGGTCCTCCACAATATGGACAAGGATCATCAAAATAAGAATAACCATCATTCGAACAATTTTTATTCCAAGATGCCATGCTAAAATAAATAAAAAATACTAACTAAAATAAAATAATAAAAAAAACATGAATAGATAAAAAAAAATGTCTAATCTAGAAAAATAGCAAATTTCTAAGTCCCCGGCAACGGCGCCAAAAACTTGTTGCGACCAAACACACTCACGCAAGTATATGCGGTCGTCAAGTAATAAAGTGACTAAAAGTCGGATGTCGAACCCACGAAGACTTATGATTAACTATTAACTAAATTAGACTATCCCAATTATCTAAACACAAATTAAATCTAAAAATATTTTATTCTAAACTAATTAAATAAGAAAAATATAAATAATAAACTTTGAACAGAGAAAGAGCAGATTTTTATGATATCAATGTAATGAAAGCGATCTAGGGTTATGGGCTATCTAACAATCCTATTGTATTCTTCAATTGAATTGACCGACTAATTTATCTATCTTATTGGTTGACAGGGTTAATGCTCATAAGAATCTGTCGAGTTCTTACTCGCCTATTCAAGCTAACCTAACGCCTATATGTCTATGGAGTTAGAATCAACAAGAACGCATTTATAATTCCTGTAAATCAACCAAGCAAGGCAATTAGGTATATGTCTATCCTAACTACGAATCCGTTCCCCGATGCCCGAGTTCAAGAACTTGCCCTACTCAATCCTATATGCAATATAGAATTCCCACTTTCGAGTTCAATTCTAGATTCGTAGATAATATTCAATTGGTGATCAAGCAATTAAATAATTAAGTGCAAGATTGAATAAATAAACTAATATGATAAATCAAGAAGTCAAAATCAATATCCGAATAACAATAGTCATGAAAGAACCACAACCCTAGAACGTGAAGTTTAGCTCCACATAGACATGGTAGCCAAACAACAAATCATATAAAGAAACATAAAAATTACTAAGTTTGGTGGGAGAAAGAAGAAACTTGATGAATTCCGGCCTCCACAGCTTTGTCGTGGCTTTTTCCCTCTTCCCACTATGTTAGATAACCTAAAGGAGGCGTTTTTGGCTTATATATTGCGTACAAAAGTCGTGGGCCAAAGCTCTCCTATTTCTAATCCAAATCAGCTTCAGGGATTGATGCTAGGGTGGATGCGACGCATCCACCTCGTCCTCCATTTCAATTTTGCCTGCGAAGGTGGATGCGACGCATCCACCTTGTCCTCTATTTCTCAGCTTTGCACGCGATGGCGGACGCGACGCATCCAGCCTTCTCTTCTACTTCCCAGTTTCGCACCAAGTTCGTCTCTTCACACCTAGCTAGCACTTTATCAAGGTTCATCAAACAACTATCAAAAGAACATCCAAACACAGAAAAATCGTCCATGAATACTTCTACATATCTTTCAACCATGTCAGTGAAAATAGCCATCATACACCTTTGAAAAGTCGCAGGTGCATTACAAAGACCGAAGGGCATTCTCTTGAACGCATACGTGCCATAAGGACATGTAAATGTAGTTTTCTCTTGGTCTTCTGGGGCTATAGCAATCTGATTATACCCCGAATAACCGTCCAGGAAACAGTAGTATTCCTGGCCAGCTAATCTATCAAGCATTTGGTCAATAAAAGGAAGGGGAAAGTGGTCTTTCCGGGTGGCATTGTTCAGTTTTCTGTAATCTATGCAAATTCTCCATCCAGTTACAGTTCTAGTAGGAATTAAGTCATTATTTTCATTAACTACTACGGTTATCCCCCCTTTCTTCGGCACACATTGAACGGGGCTTACCCATTTACTATCAGAGATTGGAAATACAATACCTGCATCAAGCCACTTAATCACTTCTTTCCTTACCACTTCTTTCATGATTGGATTTAGTCGGCGTTGGTGTTCTACACTTGGCTTGTGTCCGTCCTCCATGAGGATTTTGTGCATGCAGAAAGCTGGACTAATGCCTTTAATGTCAGACATTGTCCACCCAATTGCTCGCTTGTGCTCACGTAGCACCCTTAATAGCTTTTCTTCCTGTAATTTAGACAAGTGAGCAGAAATAATAACAGGTAAAGTGTCAGAACTTCCCAAATAAGCATATTGAAGGTGAGGGGTAGGGGTTTAAGTTCCAAATTTGGAGCTTTTTCAATTGACGGCTTTGGTGGGGGGCCACTTGGCCTATTCAGGGGCTCAAACGGGATTATTCCTTGCATGTAACCACATGATGTATCTAGGATTCCCTTCATCTCCTCAACCTCATCACCCATCTCCAAGCTATCAAACATCATGATTGCTTTTTCTAAACAGTCGCCTAGATATACACTCGTGTTAAGAAGTTTCTCATCCACCTCCACCACAGATATCATAGAGAGCTCCTCATAGTGGCGGGGGAGTTGGATTGCTTTGTAGACATTGAAGACTGCCTCCTCGTTGTCCACTCTCATAATCATTTTCCCTTCTCTCACTTTAATTATTGCATCGCCAGTAGCCAAGAGAGGTCGTCCCAATATGATTGGAACTTGTTCATCAGCCTCGAAGTCTAGAATAATGAAGTCAGCTGGGAAGATGAATTTTCCAATTTGCAGCAGCACATCTTCAATCACTCCTTTGGGGTAGGCTATGGACCTATCAGCTAATTGCAACATCACGGTGGTTGGTCTCGGAGCTCCCAGACCTAATTGCTTAAACAAGGATAACGGCATCAGATTTATGCTTGCACCCAAATCACACAGAGCACGTCCCACGTTAATATTACCGATTTGTACTGGAATGGTGAAGCTGCCAGGGTCCTTAAGCTTTTGGGGAAGCTTGTTTTGGACCCTTGATGTGCACTCCTCAGTAAGTGCAACCGTCTCGAACTCAGTCAATTTCCTCTTATGAGCCACTATGTCTTTTATGTACTTAGCGTACTTTGGAATTTCACGAAGTACATCCACTAATGGAATATTTAATTGAACCTGACTCAACATGGAGAGAAATTTGTTGAACATGCGATCGTCATTCCTTTTCTGCAATCTTTGGGGGAAAGGTGGTGGTGGCCTTGTAACCTCCATTCGCTCTGAACTTGCATCATCTTCCTTTGACTCTTGTGTTGCCTTAGGTGTCAACTCCCCCCAGGTATAGGTTTTTCTTTTATCTTCCTTGGCACTTCCTCTAGTTCCCTCCCGTTTCTAAGTGTAACTGCATTAATTTGAGGGTTCTTCTCTGTATCACTGGAAAGTGAGCCTGTAGGTCTGGTATTTTGGTTTGCTGCTAACTGCCCCATTTGCCTCTCAAGATTTCTGAAATCGGTCCTGAGCTGTTGATTGTCTAGTAACAACTTTTTCAGCAAGTCATTCGTACTTTCTTCCATTTGTTGGGGTGGCTTCTGAGGTTGAGTAAAATTCCCTTGAGGCCTATACTGATTCTGTTGACTTCCGCCCCATGAGAAGTTAGGATGATTCCTCCAGTTTGGGTTGTAAGTGTTCCCATATTGCGCATGTTGATTCATAGGACCTCTGTTTTGTTGTCCCACATAATATATAGATTCAGGATTCGTGGGGCACATGTCAATCATATGACTGTCTCCGCATAGTTCGCAACAAATAGACATCTGCTGTACATGTTGCATTTGTTGTGTTGTCATTCTATTCATCTGATTTGCCAATTTTGCTATATCGGCTCTCATGGCGGAAAAGTCATCAAGCTCAATCAAACCGGCGGCCTTCTGTTTAATTCCCCTTCGTGAATCCCCCTCTCCTTGCCAATTATGGTCATTAGCAGTGAAATTATTTAGCAAGAGTTGTATTTCACTATACGGTCTTGCCATGCAACTACCTCCACAAGCTGAGTCAAGATTCATCTTTGATGCTTCATCTAACCCATCAACAAAAGTGTGACCCAATACCTCATCAGTTTGACAATGATGCGGGCAGTCTCTGAGTAGTTTCTTGTATCTTTCCCAAGCTTGACGAAGTGTCTCGCCATCCCGTTGTTAGAACCCAAGAATTTGGCTCCTCAACGACTTTGTCTTCTTAGTTGGGAAAAACTTGATCAGGAATTTCCTTGCTAGATCATCCCAAGTGTGGATAGAGTTCGCGGGCTCCTTTTGCAACCATTCTTTAGCTTCCCCCAACAGTGAAAAAGGGAATAGTGTCAGCCTGACATAGTCCTTGGAGACGTTCGGATAATTGTAAGTGTCCGTGATTTCCAAGAAGTTCTGAATATGCCTCTGCGGGTCCTCATGAGATAGACCCACATATTGTCCTGTGGACTGAATCAGCTGTACCATGTACTGTTTGAGTTCAAAATGCCCAGTGATATCAGGCTTCACAATAGCCTGAGTCATATTCGCAAGATTGGGCCTTGCGGCTTCAATTACCGGACGCTCTTCATTGCCTGCCATATCTATTGGCTGTGGTTGGACTGCGATGTCCAAATCTCTTTCTATTCTCGTTCTAGCTTCGTGTTCCCTTCTCACTCTATGTAGTGTTCGTTCGATTTCTGGATCAAGAGGAATGAGGTTGTTTGCACTTCTACTCCTCTGCATTCGAGAGAAAACCCTGCGTTGACATAAACCAGGCAAAGTGAAAATTAAAACTTGAAAACAAATATCTAATAAAAGCTTAACTTAGTCACGTAGCTAATTTCTAAGTCCCCGGCAACGGCGCCAAAAACTTGTTGCGACCAAACACACTCACGCAAGTATACGCGGTCGTCAAGTAATAAAGTGACTAAAAGTCGGATGTCGAACCCACGAGGACTTATGATTAACTATTAACTAAATTAGACTATCCCAATTATCTAAACACGAATTAAATCTAAAAATATTTTATTCTAAACTAATTAAATAAGAAAAATATAAATAATAAACTTTGAACAGAGAAAGAGCAGATTTTTATGATATCAATGTAATGAAAGCGATCTAGGGTTATGGGCTATCTAACAATCCTATTGTATTCTTCAATTGAATTGACCGACTAAAATATCTAATCTAGAAAAATAGCAAATTTCTAAGTCCCCGGCAACGGCGCCAAAAACTTGTTGCGACCAAACACACTCACGCAAGTATACGCGGTCGTCAAGTAATAAAGTGACTAAAAGTCGGATGTCGAACCCACGAGGACTTATGATTAACTATTAACTAAATTAGACTATCCCAATTATCTAAACACGAATTAAATCTAAAAATATTTTATTCTAAACTAATTAAATAAGAAAAATATAAATAATAAACTTTGAACAGAGAAAGAGCAGATTTTTATGATATCAATGTAATGAAAGCGATCTAGGGTTATGGGCTATCTAACAATCCTATTGTATTCTTCAATTGAATTGACCGACTAATTTATCTATCTTATTGGTTGACAGGGTTAATGCTCATAAGAATCTGTCGAGTTCTTACTCGCCTATTCAAGCTAACCTAACGCCTATATGTCTATGGAGTTAGAATCAACAAGAACGCATTTATAATTCCTGTAAATCAACCAAGCAAGGCAATTAGGTATATGTCTATCCTAACTACGAATCCGTTCCCCGATGCCCGAGTTCAAGAACTTGCCCTACTCAATCCTATATGCAATATAGAATTCCCACTTTCGAGTTCAATTCTAGATTCGTAGATAATATTCAATTGGTGATCAAGCAATTAAATAATTAAGTGCTAGATTGAATAAATAAACTAATATGATAAATCAAGAAGTCAAAATCAATATCCGAATAACAATAGTCATGAAAGAACCACAACCCTAGAACGTGAAGTTTAGCTCCACATAGACATGGTAGCCAAACAACAAATCATATAAAGAAACATAAAAATTACTAAGTTTGGTGGGAGAAAGAAGAAACTTGATGAATTCCGGCCTCCACAGCTTTGTCGTGGCTTTTTCCCTCTTCCCACTATGTTAGATAACCTAAAGGAGGCGTTTTTGGCTTATATATTGCGTACAAAAGTCGTGGGCCAAAGCTCTCCTATTTCTAATCCAAATCAGCTTCAGGGATTGATGCTAGGGTGGATGCGACGCATCCACCTCGTCCTCCATTTCAATTTTGCCTGCGAAAGTGGATGCGACGCATCCACCTTGTCCTCTATTTCTCAGCTTTGCACGTGATGGCGGACGCGACGCATCCAGCCTTCTCTTCTACTTCCCAGTTTCGCACGCGATGGCGGACGCTATGGCCCAACTTCACTGCTAAGGTTGCATGCAGGATGATGTTTTCCTAGGTTGGATGCGACGCATCCAACCCTTCTTCCTCTGGCTAAACCACCTTTTCTTCATATTTTGCACTCCGAACACCTTAAATCGTCACACATAACTTAATTAGTCATCAAACCAATAATTACACCATGTTGGGTGTTTTAAAGATTAAATAACATCAAAAAGTGGTTAAAACATGGGCAAAGTAACATCAACACATATCGAAATATGCCAAACATCACATAGTATCCGCCCCGCCCAACCAGTTCGTGAGGTTAGATATTTCTAAGCCCAACCATGTTCTAGCTTGTACAGTTGCTCGGTCTTCTTTGTTTGAGCACATCAGGGATTGGCAGGATAACAATCCTCATTTACTTGTCCTTAGAGACACAGTGCGACACGGTGGTACCAAGCAGGTTACTGTTGGAGATGACGGAGTTATGAGGATGCAGGGTCGTATTTGTGTGCCTAATGTGGATGGATTTCGTGAGTTGATACTTGAGGAGTCCCACAGTTCACGGTATTCTATTCATCCGGGCGCCGCCAAGATGTATCAGGACTTGAGGCAACATTATTAGTGGAGGAGAATGAAGAAGGACATAGTTGCCTATGTAGCTCGGAGCCTAAATTGCCAGTAGGTAAATTGTGAGCATCAGAGACCTGGTGGGTTACTTCAGAGGTTAGATATACCTGAGTGGAAGTGGGAGCGTATCACTATGGATTTTGTTGTTGGACTCCCACGAACTCAGAGGAAGTTCGATGCAGTTTGGGTTATTATGGACAGGCTGACTAAGTCAGCGCATTTCATTCCTGTGGCAGTTACCTATTCCTCGGAGCAGTTGGCAGAGATTTATATCCGGTAGATCGTCCATATTCACGGTGTGCCCGTGTCTATCATTTCTGATCGAGGTACACAGTTTACCTCGCACTTTTGGAGGGCAGTTCAGCGTGAGTTGGGTACGGGGCTTGAGTTGAGCATAACATTTCATCCTCAGACGGACGGGCAGTTCGAGCGTACTATTCAAATCTTGGAAGATATGCTCCGCGCTTGTGTTATAGACTTCGGAGGATCGTGGGATCAGTTCTTGCCCCTTGCAGAGTTCGCCTACAATAATAGCTACCAGTCAGGCATTTAGATGGCTCCCTATAAGGCATTATATGGTAGGCGGTATTGGTTACCAGTTGGGTGGTTCGAGCCGGGAAAGGCTCGGTTGTTGGGTACAAACTTAGTATAGGATGCCTTGGATAAGGTCAAGATTATTCAGGATCGACTTTGCATAGCTCAGTCCAGGCAGAAGAGTTATGCCGACCGTAGAGTTCGTGATGTTGCATTCATGGTCGGAGAGAGAGTGTTACTTCGAGTATCACCCATGAAGGGTGTAATGAGGTTCGGAAAGAAGGGAAAGTTGAGCCCTAGGTATGTCAGACCTTTTGAGATTCTGGAGAGAGTGGGAGAGGTGGCTTACAGACGTGCGTTGCCACCTAGTTTAGCAGCTGTTGATACGGTATTCTATGTGTCCATGCTTTGAAAGTATCACGGCGATCCGTCCCATGTGTTAGATTTAAGCTTTGTCCAGTTGGACAAGGATTTGACTTACGAGGAGGAGCCAGTGGCTATTTTAGCCCGGCAAGTTCACCAGTTGAGATCAAAGAGTTACCCTTCAGTTCGAGTGCAGTGGAGCGGTCAACCTATTGAGGCAGCTACTTGGGAGTCCGAGTCCGATATGCGGAGTAGATATCCCCACCTTTTCACCAACCTAGGTACTTTTCTATGTCCATTCGAGGACGAACGGTTGCTTTAGAGGTGGAGATTGTGATGACCCAAAAGGTCATCTTATGTTTTAGAACTCGAATCTGTGCTCTTAAGCCTTAAAAATCTCATTTTTACCCTCCTCGATTTACGTGCGCAGTTCGGGCAGGTTTCCGGAAATCTTTTATGTTGAAAACTAATGAAAATAAGAATTTTTGCCTTAAAAGTTAATTTTAGTTGACTTCGGTCAACATTTTTGGTGAACGGGCCCGGATCCATATTTTGACGGCCCCGGTGGGTCCGTATCGAATTATGGGAGATGGACGTATGCCCAAAATCGAATTCGGAGGTCCCTAGCTCAAGTTTGAAAATTAATTATTTTTAAGAATTGATTGATATTTGGCATTGTTAGTACCGGGTTCGTATTTTGGTTTTGGAGCCCAGTACAGGTTCATTATGATATTTAAGAGCTGTGTGAGAAATTTGATGATAAACGGAGTTAATTTGACGTGATTCGGACCTTCGGTTGGGAAAATAGTAATTTTAAAGTGTTCTTGAGAATTTCATTCGATTTGGTGCTAAATTCGCAGTTCTAGGTGTTATTTTGGCGATTTGATAGTGCGAGCAGGTCCGTATGATATTTTTAGACTTGTGTGCATGTTTAGTTTGGAGCCCCGAGGGCTCGGGTGAGTTTCGGATAGGCTACGAGATGATTTGCACTTAGAAAATCTGAGATTTTTGCTGCAGCAACTGTTCTGGTGTGCCCTTCTTCGCGTTCGCGTAGGTAAAATGGGGGCAGGGGAATTTCTTCTTCGTGAACACGAAGCGTTGGGGGTGGTACCCTTCGCGAACGCGATCTGTCTCACACGAACGCGATAGTTTAAGGGACCTAGGGGAGGGGGTCATGTTCTTCTACGCGAACACGTCTACTGGGTCGCGAACGCGAAGGCTTGGGGGGAGCTGCCTTACACGAACATGTAGAAAGACTCGCGAATGCGAAGGCCTTAGGCTGCTGTGCATCGCGATCACGACAGGCCTCTCGCGAACGCGATGAAGGCCTGTCCAGTGACTTAAAACAGACTAAACACGGGTTTAAGCCATTTCTTCAACATTTTCAAGAACCAAACGGGTAGAGGCGATTTTCAAGGGTCATTTTCTTCCCCAAAGTGTTGGTAAGTTATTCTAAACTATTTTCTTTCAATTACCCATTACATTTCTTAAATTATCAACCAAAAATCTAGAGTTTTCATGGTAGAATTAGGGGTTAGGGTAGAAACTAGGGATTTCGGAAATTTGGGGATTTAGACCTCAATTTGAGGTCGGATTCCAAAACCAATTATATATTCGGGCTCGGGGGTGAATGGGTAAATGGATTTTCGTCCGAATCTTGGGTTTTGACTAAGCGGGCCCGAGGTCGATTTTTCGAAAGAAAATTTGGAAAATTTAAT
The DNA here is from genome assembly GCF_000715075.1 of Nicotiana tabacum. Taxonomy (NCBI): domain Eukaryota; kingdom Viridiplantae; phylum Streptophyta; class Magnoliopsida; order Solanales; family Solanaceae; genus Nicotiana; species Nicotiana tabacum. The sequence goes on along the minus strand of NC_134083.1, from coordinate 4,310,739 downwards.
TCATGAAATATAATTGATTCCTTTAGCAATATTTGATATTATATAGTCATTTTTGAATAGATACGAGTGATTTGGAGGTGAATTCCAAAGGAAAAGCTGTGTTTGAGAATTAAGTGGCCTTCAGAGCGAGGTAGGTGTTGTGTGTAACCTTGACTTGAGGGAATTAGGAACCTTAGATTACTTGATAAGTGAAGTTCATATGAGCGGCGTATATGTGAGGTGACGAGTACTTATGCGCCGCCAATTTACCCGTTTTCTATGTTTCTCTGTTCTTCTTATATTGTCTCATTCCTATGTCAAATTGCTACGTGCTATACTACTGTTGTTCAATTTATTGTTCTTATCATGTTTATGAATTTTCTGGAGATAATTGAGTTTTTATTTCAAAGTTGAGATTGATATTATGGAACCAAATGTTAAAGTAAGGTTTGTACTTATTATTCTATCTCCCTGTTGTTATTTATGCATTGCATTATGGTAAGGGAGAGTGTTAATGTACGAAGGGTGATGCCGTGCCATATTATGAGTGTTAATGCACGAAGGGTGATGCCGTGCCATATTGTGAGTGTTAATGCACGAAGGGTGATGCTGTGCCATATTGTGAGTGTTAGTGCACAAAGGGTGATGCCATTCCATGATATGAGAGTTAATGTACGAAGGGTGATGCCGTGCCGTTTCTATTAATTTTATGGTGAGATTGAGAGTAAAAGCATGAAGGGTGATGGCGTGCATTTTTCCTTACTGTATTCACTATTCCTGTTGATTCATGGTATATTGACTGCTCCGGTGATCATTTTGTTGTAGTTCTTTATCTTGTATTCCCCTCAATATGTTTTCCTCCCGACATTTCCTGTTTAGTTCTTCATTTCTGTTATTTGCATATACATTGTTAAATTGTACAAGTTGATTTGTAGGTGCCTTGCCTTAGCCTCGTCACTACTTCATTAAGGATAGGCTTGACATTTACCAGTACATGAGGTCGGTTGTACTGATACTGCACTCTGCACTTTCTGTGCAGATTTTGATACCGGCTCGGGTTGATCGAGATTTTGGGAGACTCAAGGTAGATCTGTCGGCGTTCATAAACCTTGAAGTCCCCGTCTATCTTTTCTGTTCTACTATTTCTTTCATTTAGACAATTGTATTTATTTCTGACTATTACTTGTAGCAAATTCTAGAATGCTCGTAAATTGTGACTCCAGATCTGGGTGGTAGTAATTAATACAGTTTTATGATACTCCGCACTTATTATATTTTATCTTAGTTAATTATTGTTATTTACTGAATGGAAATAAGGAATTGGTTTTATGATTCTCTAACGTTGGCTTGCCTGGCAAGTGAAATGTTAGGCGCCATCACGGTCCCGTCGGTGGGAAATTTCGGGTCGTGATAATTTCTTTAGCACATAAAACTACATAGAAAATGCCAAGATTATTTGACTACAAAATTCCACGGAAACAATTATGTCACAATTTCCATGATGCACGCATACACGCTCGTCACCTAACATGTGCGTCACCTCCCAACAATTCACATAATACATATATTCAAGGTTCATACCCTCAGCTCAAAGATTAGAAGAGTTACTTATCTCGAACAAGCCGAGTCAAATATCGAGCAAGCTAAACAATGCTCCAAAAATTCTATTCTGCACGTATCAACCTCCGAATGGCTCAAATCCCGATAATTTCCTTGAAAATTCCTCAAAAATAAAATCGCCACAAATCGAGCTTTCTTGTTTCAGCTCTTTAGTGATATTAAAACCTCCCACCACTCTTACAACTTAAATCTACATCAACATAATTCAATTGGACCAATATTAGTAAATAATTTCAAGGTTTTTGGTCATTTAGGCATTTTATCAAACACCTAGAGTGCATAACATTTTACTACATCTAGTAATGATGTTTCTTCATCTAACAATTCCTCCTTCCTACAAACAAGAGATACTAAACCATTCTTTTTCTACAAACACCCTTCTTTAGCACCATTACAATCATCAATGAACTCACATGCACCCAATTGTTACTAATTAATTCATTACAAAATCTCTACAATACCCAATAATCTAGTTTAAGTATTTATGGCTTCCAAGCACCATCTAACAAGTACTAATACTTATTTCTTACTCACATACTCATAATAAATCCGTGCATGTATGTTTAGGGGTGAAGATTTACCTTTTGGAAGAAATTTTGCAAAACCCTCCTTTGAGTTCTTGAAGAAATTCCTTGAAAATCTAGGTATTTTATGTGTAGATTTCATCAATACTAGTGTAGAAATGATAAAATATCACACCAAGATAATGGAGATTACTTACCTTGAAGAAGATAGGAGTTGGTGGTCTTGAGAGAGTGGAGAAGATCTCCAAAATTCGGCCAAGAGAAATGGGGAGAATGAACCCCCGAAATGAGTACTTAAAAAGACTTCAAGTGGGGGTAGCGTGCCCGTGCCAACGCCAACTTCTATACTTCACTGGTTTTTCAAACTTGTTGAGAGGGCTGGCGTGCCACAATTCGCACGTTGCACGGACTCTAGCACGCTCCCAATGGTTTTCTTTTCCATCTCTTACTTCTCTACTCACCCTCACTTGATACCTTGCTATGATATAGATCCAAATTGACTATAAATTTTGCACACAAGTCTCATTTGACATTACAGACGTACTCCAACTTCTGGAATCGAAATCCGACCCCGATTCAAACTTCCCAAAATTCAACTTTTGGCATTTCAAGCCTAATTTCATTACGGACCTTCAAATAATTTTTTGGACATGCTCCTAAGTTCAAAATCACCATACATAGTTATTGGAATCATCAGAATTCAATTCCAAGGTCATTTACATATAAGTCAAAATCCGGTCAACTATTTCAACTTAAGCTTCTAACATAAAAATTTATTCTTTCAAGCTAACTCCGAAATACCTTAAAATCAAAATCGACAATTCACATAAGTCATAATACCTCGTAGGAAGTTATTCAAGATTTCAAATAGTTGAAAAGAGCGTAAATGCTCAAAATGACCGGTCATGTCATTACAATATGAAAGTTATAAATAAATTAGATAAGATATAATAGAACTGTGAATCTGAACCCATAAAGTTCAAATCCTGGATCCACTTCTAGCTGCCAAACACGTTTCGATGGTATATTACGCCAAAAAAAAAATCAACATTTTACCAACAAAGGGGAAATTGTAAAGAAAATTTATTCCTTCCGTGGGTCCACCAAAACATAAAATATAGAAAAAGAAACGAAAGGCAAAAGGAAGAAACAAGATATTATAGGATTTGTATATATAAGAGACTGTAAAAGTTTTGCCACTCTTCGTTTACAGATCGTAAAGCATCAAATCTTATGATGGACAAGTTTAAATTTGGTGCATCATAATTAGTTCCGACATTTGGGGAACTAATTAAAATCAGATGAAGCTTAGATTTTCAAATATCTTTTAATGATAGTCAACTGAGTGCTTTGTGTGCAAATATAGATGAATTGGATGGAGGGAAAATTAGGAAGTTTGTGAGGGATATTTTTATTTTACCAAAATTGGAAACTAAAATCAAGGGATACAATATGTAACAACTCGGCCGGTCATTTTGAGTATTACAACCCTGCTTCCCCCTTTACTGCTCAAATTATACTTTACAGTTGTTGTGTGAATTGCTGGAGTAATTGGTTCGGGTCCGGTGAGGTTTTGGAATGAATTGGAACATTTAGTTTCAAGGTTTAAAGTTTAAGTTAAAATAGTGACCGGATGTCGACTTATGTGTAAATGACCTCGGAATTTAATTCTGATGATTCCAATAGCTCCATATGATGATTTTAAACTTAGTAGCATGTCCGAAAAATTATTTGGAGGTCCGTAGTGGAATTAGGCTTGAAATGCCGAAAGTTAAATTTTTTGGAAGTTTGATCGGGGAGTTGACTTTTTGATATCGAGGTCAGAATCTGATTCTGGAAATTGGAATAGCTCCGTTATGTCGTTTATGACTTGTGTGCAAAATTTAAGGTCAATCAGACATGATTTGATGTGTTTCGGCGCAAGTTGTAGAAACTAGAAACTTCAAAGTTTATTAGGCTTGAATTGGGGTGTAATTCATGGTTTTAGCGTTGTTTGAGATGATTTGAGGATTCAACTAAGTCCGTATGATATTTTAGGACTAGTTGGTATATTTGGTTGAGGTCCCGAGGGGCTCGGGTGAGTTTTGGATGGTTAACAGATCATTTTTGGGCTTGGTGATATTGCTGATATCTGTTGCTGCATTTTTCGGATTTTCTCTTTCGCGTTCACGAGTGGGCCCTCGCGTCGCGAAGAGGAATTTGTGGCAGGCAGGATTTACTCTTCGCGTTCGCGAGGAGGTATCACGTTCATGAAGAGAAGCTGGGTTGTGCATCGCGTTCGTGTATGGGGTATCGCGTTCGCGAAGGGAAACATATTGGGCTTAGGTTTTTGCCTTCGCGTTCGCGAAGGGGAGCTCGCATTAGAGAAGAAGGGCTCCGTTAAGCATCGCGTTCGTGAGCAGTGTCTCACGTTCGTGAAGAGCAAATGTTGGGAAGCACATTTTGTGCTTCGCGAACGCGAGGGACCTGTCGCGTTCGCGAAGAAGAGAGGCCTGGACAGAAAGTTTAAGTTCAGAAAATGAGACTTCATTTTTAATGATTTGGAGCTCGGATTGAGGCGATTTTTGGGAGATTTTCAGAGGAAACAATGGGGTAAGTGCTCTTAACTCAATATTGGTTAAATTACCCGAATCCATGGTTGTTTTTATCATTTAATTGGTGAATTAAGTTGGAAAAGTTTGAAAACTCTCTTAGTTTAAATTGAGGATTTGAAGGCCGAGTTGTGGTCGGATTTGAGTAATTTTGGTATGGTTGGACTCGTGGTTGATTGGTAGTTCAAATTTTGTGAGTTTTATCGGATTCCAAGTTGTGGGCCCACAGGTAATTTTTGGGGCGTAATTTCGGATTTTGTGAAAATATTAGTATTTTGATATGGAATTAATTTCTATAAATTTTGTGGGCTGAATTGAATTAATTGTGACTCGATTCGAGCCGTTTGGAAGTTGATACACGCAGAGTGGAATTGCTGGAGCATTGCTTAGCTTGCTCGACATTGGATTTTGCTTGTTCGGGGTAAGTAACTCTTCTAATCTTGGAGTTGAGGGTATGAACCCTGAATATATGTATTTTGTGAATTGTTGGGAGGTGACGCACATGCTAGGTGACGGGCGTGTGGGCGTGCACTATAGAAATTATGACATAATTATTTCTGTTTAATTTTATAGTTAAATAATCTTGGCATTTTCCATGCGGTTTTATGTGTTAAAGAAATTGAGCTGAAAAGCATATTAAAAATCATGTTGAGGCTATGTGCCAGTATTATTGGGATCCACAAAGGTCATATTGCTGTGAATTATTGTGTTGAATTAAAAACTTCATACTCAGTCATATTCATTTCATTGCATATCATAACTCAGTTTTATGACTCTATTTTGATGCATATAAATGTTTTGGGCCGAATGAATATTTTACTGAAATACCCGAGTGGCTTGAGAGGTTTATGACTGAGTGAGGCCGAGGGCCTGATTTATGTTGCATATTTATGGGATCGGGCTTCACACCCAGTATGTTGCATATTAATGGGATCGGGCTGCACGCCGCAACATGTTTGATATCGGCTGAGGGCCTGATTTGTGAGGATGAGTGTGGATCGGGGCTGCCCGCCTGTAGCATATTTATGACTGAATGAGGCTGAGGGCCTGATTTGTGAGGATGAGTGTGGATCGGGGCTGCCCGCCTGCAGCATACTTTATTATTATAGCACGTGAGTTGTCCGTGTAGCACGTGAGTTGTCCGTGCAGATTAAAGCGATTGGGCTGAAGGAGCCCCTCCGGAGTCTGTATACACCCCCAGTGATTGCAGGTACCTACTGAGTGCGAGTGCCGAGGGCTGAGTGACTGGGAGGCATGCGTGATTGTGAGGTATGCCCAAGTGGCAAGAGTGATTGTGAGGTATGCCCGAGTGACACGAGTGACTGTGAGGTTTTGCCCGAGGGGCTGTATATGAGAGATGTTCTTCCCGAGGGACTGTTTATGATTTTATCAATGAGTTGCATTGCATTGGCATGCACACATAACATACATACATAGAGATGTATGTCCTCGTGCTGTACTGCATCACATCATTCATGATTTCTCACACATTTGTTTTTGACAGATGGGCATAGTGATGCATTTGTTTTACACGGGTTATCCGGAAGGAAAATAAAATATATTATTTATTATTGAGAATATTTTTGGAGAAATTTATTATTTTCAAACTATTTATATTATTGGAAACTTCGGCAAACGATTTGGGTTTTCACTGAGGTATTTGAAAGGAAGAACTATAATTTTTTTTGAAATCATTATTTGGCTGAGTATTTTATCCCTGAGTTACTTCTGGTATTATTTGCTTTATGTTGTTATGGATTATTGTGGACTATTGGTTTTGGACCCGACTTGGTGGATGCTCGTCACTACTTTCAACCTACGGCTAGGTTTGTTACTTACTCAGTACATGGGGTTGGTTGTACTGATACTATACTTCTGCACATTGCGTGCAGATGTTGGCTGCTGTTGTTGCTGTGCTCGATGGTTGCAGGACTTGAAGATGTACCTGCGTTCCTATTGTAGCTGCCTTTTGTTCAGGGTAGCCTTAGATTTATAAAAGCTCTGTTTATGTATTATTCAAACAAACTATGTATATTTTATTTCCGCTTTGTATACTCTATTCTTAGAAGCTCATGATTCGTACTGCCAGTTCTTGGGGAATGTATATGGTTAAGATAATTAATTACTTAAATTTCTTTAATAATTATTATTGGAATTGGATAGTTGAAAGTTGGCTTACCTAGCGGGTTGGGTTTGGTGCCATCACGACTAGTTGGATTTTGAGTCGTGACAAGGTGGTATCAGAGATCTAGATTCATAGGTTCTACAAGTCATGAGCAAGTGTCCAGTAGAGTCTTGCGGATCAGTATGATGACGTCCATAGCTACAGGGCATTTAGGATATATACTTCCCATTTTTCTTTCCTTATCGTGCGAGATTGATTCAGCTTGAGATATAAACTCTTTGAATTCCTTCCACGTATTCGTATGCGCACATGAGCGCTCAGTAACAGCTGTGCATCGTCGGCTTGTGATTCCATGAACGAAGTTCGAGATGAGTATTCTATGTATGGGTGAAGGGGCTAGTCTAGAGGACTTGAGGCCAAGTTTAGATCGCAGCTTAAGCTTGGTAGCTTCGGTTGTAACTTGTACAATTGGACTCATATGTCCGGTAATGACCCTACAGTGGAATTTGTGGCTCGATGAGCGGTGAAATGGCGGTATGATGGGTATGATGTGACCGCGGGATGTGTTAAGACTATTTGAATGTGACGAGAAGTGTTTCCTTGAAATGTAAAGAAATGGCCATTGGATGCTTGATTTTCGTTTTAATGTGACGCATAGTCTCGAGTATGAATGTTTTGAAGGATATTTTATTTTGTTAAATTTTGGGGTAAATTAAATTCTCATGTCTAGGTAATGAGTTTGGACGCAGATTGACTAAGTGATTACATAGTAATTATGATTGCAAAAAGGTATAACAAGATACCAGATTGAGGCTAAGCAGGTGGATTATCCCTTGCGGAGTAATCTATGTAAGAGTATTTCTTATGATGTGAGTGGAGAGTTTCTTTTCTGCCGACGGGAGTTGAGATTTGAATCTGAATCTGGTTGAGAAAGTTGACTTGTGTGTTAAGAGAATGAATACGAGCTTAGCGGATGATTGGGGAGAAGAAGTTTCGTTGGACTGACTGTGGCATTATGGCAGTAAGAGAGTATTGGTATTATGAGTTATGGAATGTTTTAATCTATGGCTTTGAGCCAAGTGGGGTGTCTGCTATTGACAATTTGATCTCATGGTTAGGTGTTAAATTTTAATGTTGGTCTGAGGCGTACTTGTGGGTTAGCTATGACTTGCACAAGTTGAGATCGAGGATGACTCGAATAAGGAAATTTCTGATTAAGGATTATATTTCACGTATGAGTAAATGAAATTCGCAGGATGAGTGAGTTGTTATTGGTGAATGATGTAGTGCGCACGGAGTATGAATTTGATATGTGGTGTTAAAGTAGAGTTACTTCTTTGAGTGTTGTGGTGCTAATGGGGCACATGTCTTTTGGCCCATTTGGGCAGTGCAATTAGATTTGAGCAAAGTGGGTGACTCCCGAGAAGATTCCAGTAGGTTTGAGAATTATATATAGCAATTGAGAATGTTTTCGAACTTGTGTATGGATTCTACATTTTTGTGTAAGGAAGGTAAGAAGAACAATTTCAAATTCACATAATGTATTCTCAGAGTGAGTGTTGTAGTTGTGGTATTTTTGAAGGTGCTTAAGAAGAATACAGTTGCTTATGGGCCGTAGGGCATTGTGGTTCTATGTTAATGTTTGTGGGGTAAGTTGTGGTTAAAGATCATGGTATTTTAGCAAGAAGAAGTATCAATCTGAAGACAAATTCGGAAGGGACTTGGATAAATAGGACAACTTGGTAGTAGGTTGGATCAGTATGGTAATGGATATGATCGGTTCTTTGAGTGCTTATGATGTGGGGATTTTCTACAGGTGCTTTGTGGCAATACACCTGGACTTGGCGACCTGCGTGGCTTGGTCGAGTTAGAGGAATTTAGTTTTAAGGGCTTGATTATGTGCAAATGGATTCCAAAGTATTCTTGATGGTTTCTACCGATGTGGAGAACGTGTTATGTATTGTGATTTCCTCCTGGAAATAAGCAAGAGAAAGGTTTCTAACTAAAATGGTTTGTAAATTATTGGTGACTCAAAGTTGATAATAAGATTCTTGTGCTTTTCACATAATGGCAATATAGATGTTACGTGTTGTACGAAAGCTAGATTTTCATGTACAAGGTGGCAGTACAGTCTTGAAGAGAAGATAACGAATGTTGGACAACATGGACGGTTTCAAATAACTAGATAAATACTATTACTACTTGGTGTTGTATGAGAAAGGGGCGGACTTCAGAAGGCGCATTATATTTTTTTACTTACGGAGGTATAAATTAGTATTGCGGTACTCACATGGTTGATAGACTACTGATATTCAAATTTTATCAATTGGCACGGAAGAACTTTTAAAGTATTTCTTTTGGGATGATCGTGTATGAGAGAGTTATTAGGCATTCGGGCGGTGGAGATGGAATCAAATATGGTGATTCGCGTGTTCTATAGATTTGGAGATTGGGAGTTCTCAGGAGCGAATTGTTTCATAGTTGTGGACTGTGAAGTTGTGGCCGGAGCTAGCCATATGATAGAATGTGTTATGATTCAGTCATTATGGATTTTTGAAAGAATTTTTATCTATTTTTGGGTAACCCGAGTTGATTTGGGGGTCCATAGGTAGGCCCAATTAAGATGTGTATTCTACACCGAGCCGGAATGGTTGGCTCCATACTGCTATTATTGAGGGATGTGTCATTTGTTTGATGTCGAACTTATTCGTGTTCTCAAATGATCTAGGAGTTATTCCTTTAAGCTACGAGGAGTTGTGATTCATTGGTTATGTGCACAGATGGTGCGGTTCTATTTGAGCTTTATAGCGAAATTTGAGTGTGATGAGTAATTGGGTATTGCATGATCGATAGCGTAATGGTTATGCCCTTTCCGGTTTTGTATGGTATTTTTGTCATTTTCCTCTCCGTCGTTATTAAATTGGAGCAGGGTGGCTCGGAGTATATAATATGAACCTCGTGTTAGAATCGGGTGATGATTCTATGGTGTATGATGAATTTTTCAGCGTTTCGTTGTGGAAGTACTTGTTAATTTGGCGGGACAGTTCTCTCATTTGAGTCATTTTCCATGACTGGGTACATTTGAATTGTTGCATATTAGTGCACAGATGGTACGAGTTGTGGCTCCGAGTTATATTGGTGCGGTATGTCTGTGGAGCAGTCATGTTTAGTAATATAAGGTCATTGGACCTGGAATGGGTACTATCAGGTTTAATTTCGGTATATTCAGGAGTATAATATTGAAAGTCGGCTGAAAAAGTGATTATGGTTCCAGTTGGGGCAAGAGACCTCCATGACTTGTTGGTATGATAAAGGGTTACAAGATTCTGCGTGTTTATTTTATTATCAACAGTGTACGAAGGTTTTGGGATGAGGTTTGGTTCGATATAGGTTTAATACTAGTATGCGGTTGGTGTTGGAGTAGCCACTGCGATCAGGAATGGTGCTACGAGCATGCGAGTTGTGTAATATGCTTTGTGATTATATCCATGGTTATAGTTATAGCTCGATGCAGCTTATTCGGACTTATACAGTGTGTAAATGTAAGATCCATGTCTTTAAATAAATTTTAAAGGTTGGAAATTAAACTCCAAGGTTTATGGGCTAAGGTTAAATTAATGATTTTCAGTTGCATTGTGTAGTCAAGCCTATGTGGGATAGGGTGACATGGGTTCACCCCCGGGTACATGTGTGGTAAGATGGAACAATGATTTGATGGCTTGGAAACAACTCTTGGCACGTTCGAGGACGAACATATGTTTAAGTGGGGGAGAATGTAACGACCCAGCCGGTCGTTTTGAGTATTACAACCCCGCTTCCCCCTTTACTGCTCAAATTGTACTTTACAATTGTTGTGTGAATTGCTGGGGTAATTGGTTCGGGTCCGGTGAGGTTTTGGAATGAATTGGAACACTTAGTTCCAAGGTTTAAAGCTTAAGTTAAAATAGTGACCGGATGTCGACTTATGTGTAAACGACCTCGGAATTTAATTCTGATGATTCCAATAGCTTAGTATGATGATTTTGGACTTAGGAGCGTGTCCAAAAAATTATTTGGATGTCCGTAGTGGAATTAGGCTTGAAATGCCGAAAGTTAAATTTTTGGAAAGTTTGACCGGGGAGTTGACTTGTTGATATCGAAGTCGGAATCTGATTCTAGAAATTGGAATAGCTCCGTTATGTCGTTTATGACTTGTGTGCAAATTTTGAGGTCAATCAGACGTAATCTGATGTGTTTCGGCGCAAGTTGTAGAAACTAGAAACTTCAAAGTTCATTAGGCTTGAATTGGGGTGTAATTCATGGTTTTAGCGTTGTTTGAGGTGATTTGAGGTTTTGACTAAGTCTGTATGATGTTTTAGGACTTGTTGGTGTATTTGGTTGAGGTCCCGAGGGGCTCGGGTGAGTTTTGGATGGTTAACGGATCATTTTTGGCCTTGGTGAGATTGGTGATATCTGTTGCTGCATTTTTCGGATTTTCTCTTTCGCGTTCGCGAGTGGGCCTTCACGTTCACGAAGTGGAATTTGTGGCAGGCAGGATTTACTCTTCGCGTTCGCGAGGAGCTATCGCGTTCGCGAAGAGAAGCTGGGTTGTGCATCGCGTTCGCGTATGGGGTATCGCATTCGCGAAGGGAAACATAGTGGGCTTGGGTTTTTGCCTTCGCGTTCGCGAAGAAGGGCTCCGTTAAGCATCGCGTTCGTGAGCAGTGTCTCGCGTTCGCGAGCAGTGTCTTGCATTCGCGAAGAGCAAATGTTGGGAAGCACATTTTGTGCTTCGCGAACGCGAGGGACCTGTCGCGTTCGCGAAGAAGAGAGGTCTGGACAGAAAGTTTAAGTTCAGAAAATGGGACTTCCTTTTTAATGATTTGGAGCTCAGATTGAGACGATTTTTTGGAGATTTTCAGAGGAAATAATGGGGTAAGTGCTCTTAACTCAATATTGGTTAAATTACCCGAATCCATGGTTGTTTTTATCATTTAATTGGTGAATTAAGTTGGAAAAGTTTGAAAACTCTCTTAGTTTAAATTGAGGATTTGAAGGCCGAGTTGTGGTCGGATTTGAGTAATTTTGGTATGGTTGGACTCGTGGTTGAATGGGGGTTCGGATTTTGTGAGTTTATCGGATTCCAAGATGTGGGCCCCACAGGTGATTTTTGGGGCGTAATTTCGGATTTTGTGAAAATATTAGTATTTTGATATGGAATTAATTCCTATAAATTTTGTGGGCTGAATTGAATTAATTGTGACTAGATTCTAGCCGTTTGGAAGTTGATACACGCAGAGTGGAATTGCTGGAGTATTGCTTAGCTTGCTCCATATTGGATTTGGCTTGTTCGAGGTAAGTAACTCTTCTAATCTTGGAGTTGAGGGTATGAACCCTGAATATATGTATTTTGTGAATTGTTGGGAGGTGACGCACATGCTAAGTGACGGGCGTGTGGGCGTGCACTATAGAAATTGTGACATAATTATTTTTGTTGAATTTTATTAAATAATCTTGGCATTTTCCATGCGGTTTTATGTGTTAAAGAAATTGAGCTGAAAAGCATATTAAAAATCATGTTAAGGCTATATGCCAGTATTATTGGGACCCACAAAGGTCATATTGCTGTGAATTATTGTGTTAAATTGAAAAATTCATACTCAGTCATATTCATTTCATTGCATATCATAACTCAGTTTTATAACTCTATTTTGATGCATATAAATATTTTGGGCCGAATGCCCTGTTTTACTGAAATACCCGAGTGGCTTGAGAGGTTTATGACTGAGTGAGGCCGATGGACTGATTTATGTTGCATATTTATCTGATCGGGCTGCACGCCGCAGTATGTTGCATATTTATGGGATCGGGCTGCACGTCACAGCATGTTTGATATCGACTGAGGGCCTGATTTGTGAGGATGAGTGTGGATCGGGGCTGCCCGCCTGCAGCATATTTATGACTGGAGGCCGAGGGCCTGATTTGTGAGGATGAGTGTGGATCGGGGCTGCCCGCCTGCAGCATACTTTATTATTATAGCACGTGAGTTGTCCGTGCAGATTATAGCGCTTGGGCTGAAGGAGCCCCTCCGGAGTTTGTATATACCCCCAGTGAGCGCATGTACCTACTGAGTGCGAGTGCCGAGTGCTGAGTGACTGGGAGGCATGAGTGATTGTGAGGTATGCCTAAGTGGCAAGAGTGATTGTGAGGTATGCCCGAGTGGCAAGAGTGATTGTGAGGTATGCCCGAGTGGCACGAGTGAATGTGAGGTTTTGCCCGAGGGGCTGTATATGAGTAATGTTCTGCCCGAGGGACTGTTTATGATTTTATCAATGAGTTGCATTGCATTGGCATGCACACATGGCATACATACATAGAGATGTATTTCCTCGTGTTGTACTGCATCACATCATTCATGATTTCTCACATATTTATTTTTGATAGATAGACATAGTGATGTATTTGTTTTACACGGGTTATCCGGAAGGAAAATAAAATATATTATTTATTATTGAGAATATTTTTGGAGAAATTTATTGTTTTCAAACTATTTATATTATTGGAAACTTTGGCAAACGATTTGGGTTTTCACTGAGGTATTTGAAAGGAAGAACTATAATGTTTTTTGAAATCATTATTTGGCTGAGTATTTTATCCCTAAATTACTTCTGGTATTATTTGCTTTATGCTGTTATGGATTATTGTGGACTATTGGTTTTGGACCCGACTTGGTGGAAGCTCGTCACTACTTTCAACCTACGACTAGGTTTGTTACTTACTCAGTACATGGGGTCGATTGTACTGATACTATACTTCTGCACATTGCGTGCAGATATTGGCTGCTGTTGTTGCTGTGCTCGATGGTTGCGGGACTTGAAGATGTACCTGCGTTCCTATTATAGCTGTCTTTTGTTCAGGGTAGCCTTAGATTTATAAAAGCTCTTTTTATGTATTATTCAAACAGACTAGGTATTATTTCATTTACGCTTTGTATACTCTATTCTTAAAAGCTCATGATTTGTACTACCAGTTCTTGGGGAATGTATAAGGTTAAGATAATTATTTACTTAAATTTCTTTAATAATTATTATTGGAATTGGATAGTTGAAAGTTGGCTTACCTAGCGGGTTGGGTTAGGTGCCATCACGACTAGTTGGATTTTGGGTCGTGACATAATAGTTGGCTTAAATTACTGCAAGGGTGGAAGATCCGGAGAGAAAAGGGGAAAGTGGAGAGAAAAGAAAAGGAAAAAGGTATAACTAAATCCCTTGATTGAAGGCATTAATAATGGATTGGGAGCTTTTTACGGTAGAATGTTTATATTTTGTAGATAAAACTTGTTTAGGTCGGGTAATTAACTAATCGTGGATATCTTTGGTAATAAAGTTTCAAATAGTGTATAGGAAAGAAAAAATCACATTCAACATTACGAGATAGTTTAGTTGATGGTTTGGAATAGTTAATTTTAGCATAAAATTTCATATAAGATAATATAGGTTTAGTTGGTAGCATAAGGAAAATATTATTCGCCGTATAATTAATGAAACGTTTGGTTGGGGATTAAGAGTTCGACCCAATGCTTTCTTTCCATCCTAGTTGATCCTAATTAGACATTCTAGAGCCCGTTTGGACATAATTTTTTTTTTTAAAAATATTTTTACTTTTTTACGAAATCAGCGTTTGTTTATAAAATTTTCAATTTTTACTTGAAGATGCATTTTGAAATTTTTCGAAATTTTAAAAAATTTCAATAAGCTGTTTTTCAAAATATTCACTCATATTACTCACAAAACATCAAAAACAACTCAAAATTATATTCATGTCCAAACACAACTCTAAACCATTTCACTTGAAATGTTTTTTCACTCTTTTTTGGAATTTTACAATTCTTATGTCCAAACGCCTACTAGAAGTATATTGATTGTTTTCCAATAGCCGAATACTTTTATCTGTAAATACTACATATTTGATTCAATCCAAAAATCAATTTTCTTCCGTATGAGTTATAGTCTCAATATGAATGCTAGTTCTTACTATCCATATATTATGATATGAATATACCACATCAATTAATAGTAAGTTAGTATAAGAATTTGTGTTATTTTATGCGGGATAGAATATGAAATAAAAATATACGAGAAGTGCACAAATATTCATTCTCAAGGATGCTATTTAGAGATTAGTCAATACTTATTTTGTCCTGAAATTTTAAACTAAAAATCGTAACTTCAGGACAACTCGGGATATTTTTATCCTGAAAAACTGAAATTCAGGATACACTGGCTAATTTCTAAATAACAGCCCTTTAGAGTGGCTACGTGGTGTCATTTGATAATTAAATGATTAGATATTAACTTGTTTTATAATTAAATTAGAAAGCCACTTAAAATGCTTTACGAATTATAGCAGAAATCAAGCTTGTTATTTTAAATTAAAAAATGGCGAGTAATCACAAATGATTATTGAAACATTTAGGTATAAATAACTTTTTGACACATAACTAGACATATTTTACGTAATAGATATACAAGATGACAAATTAAAAGTAAATGCACTAAGAAAAATATATATGAACATGTTAGACATTTGAAATTCATTAGCTTTTGCAGTTTCCTTCATATCCACTGATTGAAGAACACTACTAGAAATCCGGTAAAAACCTACCAACTTTGGTCGGTAATGGCTAATAACCGTCTAAAACGCGACCATTTACGTGTGAACGGTATTTTAGAGGTCGGAAAGGAATACCGACCAAAGTTGGTTGGAAATTACCGACCTACCTTGGTCGGTATGCTCTACACGACCATCTGACACTTTAATAGGATTACCGACCAAAATTGGCCGGAATATTATTTTATTAATTTAACTTAACCGACCAAGCTTGGTCGGTGTATTAAATTTATTAATTTTTTGTACCGACTAAAGTTGGTTGGTATTGAAAAATATATTTTTTTAAAATTATTAAAATTTTAAAAAAAAACCAACTTTGGTCGGTAAACTGGACTGGGTAGGCAGAAAACCGACCAAAGTTGGTTGGTAATGTTGAATTCTGGGAATTCATTATACATTAACCGACCAAAATTGGTCGGTAAACTGCAATTTAATTATTTTTTTTATTAGTAACCGACCAAGGTTGATCGATTTTCTAGGTTTAATTTTCGCAGAAAATGCCTGTTTTGGTAGCTACATCACCTGCCAAATCAAAACAACGTACCAATACCCCCAATTCAACTCTAACAACCACCAAATCACCACAAATCTAACCAAAAACCCAACAACTACGACAACAATAACCAAACATCCAATTAATACTTTAAAACTAACAAATTAAAGTTCAATTGAACATAACAATCCAAAACCAAGTGAAAACTAATTACAACAAGTTCAGAATTGTTCAATCTAATTCAAAACTAGTTCTATTAGTCTAGTTCAAAGTATTTAAAAGTATTGGTCAAGGGGTGTTTTGTACAACATCATCATCATCGTCTGATGAACTTTCATCTACAAGACGGAATAGAGAATGGTCTTGTGGAGGACGGGAGGAACGATCACGAGGAGGATGGGAGGAACGATCACATGAAGGTCGAGCCTCTGGTGATGACTCACGAGACCGGGGCAACGGAAAAGCTCCGGTAGATAGGAGAGTTCTGATCTGAGCTTGCATACCAAGGAATTGAGCATCTCTAAGCCTTTCTCTTTCCTTGGCCGCTTCTAGCTCGGCTGTAAGCTTTGTCACTGTCTCCCGCATAGCCGAGAGGCTCTCCCTATTAAGTTCCTTACCTTGTGAGGAAGTCCCTATTCCTTGCATTCCACACCTATAGCGATGGAGTTTTTCATAAGAAGCCCGTATACCTTCCCCCATTTTGGACCGCCAACAGCTTCCAACCATATTCTTTCAGCGTCCTCGTCCGAAGGTTGGCTTGGCTAGCCCGATTCACTAGATGGATGACTACGAATGAATTCCTGCACGTTACTTTGGTAGCGACCCTACATTATTTTAAATTAAATTAGTATTTAAAAATTCTTATAGAAGTAAATTACAACACTTAAAGAAAATTAAAAGCTTACATATGCAGTCTCTGCCCGGTCCTCGACCCACCTATCTCCATACACCTCTTTCTTATTCTTTACAATATGCGTCTCCTTGAATAGCTCATCATGGCTCATTGGACGCCCATACTTCTTTTCCTGAAAACAAATTAATTTAGTTAATAAATAGAATTGATATACTTAGAAAAGTAAAATAATTTAAGAAATTATCAATCTTCTTTTTATTGTCCCCAGGCTGATCACACCTCTAGTGTGAAAGGAGCCTCCCTTCTCGGATGCGCGAGCTTTCTTTCCTTTTTTGCTCCTCTCTAAGAAATCTGCGGTCTTCCATTGCCTTCACAAATAATTCCATAAATCCTCAAGACACCAGCCAGGCCTCTTGTTCTTCTTTCTAGCATCCGAGAAATTATCCGCCAATCTCTTGCGAGCTTTATGATGAAAATTTGCATCCACTTCCATGTTATAGCGGTCTTCCCATACACACCTGCTCTACATTTCAAAAGTTAAATATTAGATGGAAATATCATACATATAAATTATTAAACTGCTTAAAAGAATATTTATACCTTAAATTGATTGAAAATTTGCTCCTTTAACGAGAATGGGAAATCAGTCCAAGTCGCATAAGGGCCATCATACAACTTTCTGATGGCATTGGTGATTATCTTCGTAGTCTTCTCACACATCCTGAACCTGCAATTTAACAATAAAAACGCATGAATATCTTAGTAAAAATATTACAAAATAATAGACGCAAAAATAACAAATAACTCTTACCCATCACCCTCAGGGACTACGATGATCCTGCCATAGCGATCATAATGCACTACCCCTGGATCATCATCCTCAGCATGTGTATGAGAGGCATGTGTAGACGGTGTAGGGGGCTCAGAGCTACTACCTCGCACGCGAAGGCCTGAAATAGATGGAGTCGATGATGAAGATGGTTGCAATCCCTGTGACTGCGACATAGCTGGATGCGACCCAAGTGGTTGTGATACTGATGGCTGTGACCCGAGTGGCTGTGACTCGAGTGGCTATGACATGGATGGATGCGATCCATGTGGCTATGATATGTAGGTGTGATGACCCAAAATGTCATCTTTAAATTTAATAAGTAATTCTGTATTCTAAGACCTCAAAAAGCACTATGTATCATTCATCGACTTGCATACGCAGTCCTTACAATTTTTCGGAAAGTTTTTATTTGAAAAATGGATTAAAATATGAAATAGAGCTTTAAAACTCAACTGAGTTGACTTTGATCATTCTGAGTGGAAAGGAACTCCTGGTCATTCTGCCAGCAGAGCTATTTCTTATATGAAAGCTCGGCGTATGGTAGAGAAAGTGTGTCTAGCCTATTTGGCTTATATTCGCGATCCGAGTGCGGATGTCCCTTCTATGGACTTAGTACCAGTTGTTCGTGAATTTCCAGAATTATTTCCTGCAGATTTGCCGGGGATGCCACCCGACAGAGATATTGACTTCTGTATTGATTTGGCTCCGGGCACTCAGCCCATTTCTATTCCACCATACCGTATGGCCCCGCCAGAGTTGAAAGAATTGAAAGAGCAGTTACAAGACTTGCTTGATCAGGGATTCATTAGACCCAGTGTCTCGCCCTGGGGTGCACAATGTTATTTGTAAAGAAGAAAGATGGCTCTATGCAGATGTGTATAGACTATCGGCAGTTGAACAAGGCCACTATCAAAAACAAATATCCGCTGCCAAGAATTGATGACTTATTTGATCAGCTTTAGGGTGCCAAGGTGTTTTCGAAGATCGATTTGAGGTCTGGTTACCATCAGTTGAAGATTAGGGCATCTGATGTCCCTAAAACAGCTTTTCGAACTCAGTACCGGCGTTACGAATTCCTAGTGATGTCATTTGGGTTGACAAATGCCCCAGCAGCATTTATGGATTTGATGAATCGGGTGTTCAAGCCATATTTGGATTCTTTTGTGGTTGTATTCATTGATGATATCTTGATTTACTCCAGCAGTCGAGAGGAACATGAGCAGCATCTTTGAAGTGTGCTTCACACCTTGAAGAATAATCAGTTATATGCCAAGTTTTCAAAATGTGAGTTCTGGTTAGACTCAGTTATGTTTTTGTGGCATCTTGTATCGGCATAAGGCATAAAGGTGGATCCTAAGAAGATTGAGGTTGTTCAGAATTGGCCTAGACCTACTTCAGTTACAGAGATCCGGAGTTTCCTGGATTTAGCAGGTTATTATCGTCGGTTCGTGGAAGGTTTTTAATCTATAGCAATCCCATTGACCAGATTGACCCAGAAAGGTGTCCCATTCAAATGGTCAGACGAGTGTGAGTTGAGCTTTCAGAAGCTCAAGACCGCTTTGACTACGGCACCAGTGTTGGTATTACCCACAGGTTCAGGATCGTATACGGTATATTGTGACGCATCTCACATTGGGCTTGGTGCAGTATTAATGCAAGATGGCAAGGTAATTGCATATGCATCGCGGCAGTTGAAAGTTCACGAGAAAAATTATCCTGTTCATGACTTAGAATTGGCAGCCAATGTTCATGCGCTGAAGATTTGCAGGCATTACCTCTACGGTGTCTCGTGTGAGGTATTTACTGATCATCGTAGCCTTCAGTATCTGTTCAAACAAAAGGATCTTAATTTGAGGCAGAGAAGATGGTTGGATTTGTTGAAAGACTATGATATCACCATTTTGTATCACCCCGGAAAGGCCAATGTGGTGGCCGATGCTTTGAGTAGAAAGGCTGTGAGTATGGGCAGTATTGTGTATATTCCGGTTGGTAAGAGGCCATTAGTTGCAGATGTTCAGACTTTGGCTAATCAGTTCGTGAGGTTAGATGTTTCAGAACCCAGTCGGGTTCTAGCTTGCTCAGTCGCTCGGTCTTCTTTATATGAGCGCATCAAATTAGCGAACGCGAAGAAGGCCTGACGCATGTGTCTTAAAACAGAACCAGAATGAGATTTTTCCCATTTTCACAAACCCTCAATTAGAACTCGGTTTAGGGGCGATATCAAAGGAGTTTTTTACGATTTAGAACTGGGTAAGTGTTCTTTATCATATAGTTATTGTATTTCATAAATCTAAGTCTATATCCATCGTTTATTTCGAATTTAGATGAAAGAAATTGGAATTTTTGTAAAACTTTTCAAAAACGAAAAATTTAGATTTGAAGGTCCATTTAACATCAGAATTGGATCATATTTGTATGGGTAGACTCGTCTCGGAATGAGTGTTCGGATTTTGTAAGTTTTTTTGAGATTTGAGACGTGGGTCCCACTGCTGAATATTTTAATGAATTTCAGATTTTTATCCGGAAAATTTGTATATTAATATGGAATTAATTCCTATAATTCGTATTGAGTATATCGAATTGTTTGTGAATAGATTTGAAGCTTTTGTACATAAATTTAAAAGGAATTGCCGTGGTCGAGTAATTGATTGGAATTTACAAAGCGAGGTAAGTGTCGTGGTTAACCTTGACTTGAGGGAATAGAACCCTTAAATTATTTGTTATGTGAATTGCATGTGAAGGACGTATAGGCGAGGTGACGAGTCTCTATACGTTGTCAAATTAGTTGTTTGCCTGCTTACTTGAAAAATCATAAATTATTTTAAATCATGAATTAATTATTATAATAATTATTTCTCTCCTATTCTTTGTCAAATATTAATTCTTGAATTCCTGCATTAATTGTTACATACTATTTGAATTATGTGCCTTAATTGTTATTTGACATTTAGCATATTAAATATTAAACTGCATATTTTCTCTCTGATTTCCATAATAACTTGTTATTTACCTTTGTTTGTTTCATAATTAAATCATAATTATTGTATGCTTGTTGTCTTATAATTTTATATTAATTGTTGTATTTATTGGGAAAGTTTCTTCTATAAGAATTGATTATAGTAAATATATTGGAGGATCGGGTTGCACGCCGCAACAAAATTAATTATAATGAATATATTGGAGGATCGGGTTGCATGCCGCAACAGACTTATTAAAAAGTCCATATTGGAGGATTGGGTTGCACGCCGCAACAGACTTATTTAAAAGTCTATATATACTTGATTAAAATAAATATATGACAGACTTGATTAAAATGAGTATATTGGAGGAGACACGCCGCAACAGACTTGATTAAAATAAATATATTGGAGGAGCGGGTTGCATGCCGCAACAGAACCGAATGTGAATATATTGTGAGAGAGGGTTGCACGCTGCAACGAAATTGAATGTGAATATATTGTGAGAGTGGGTTGCACGTTGCAACAGAATTGATGGAAATGATAATTGGTTATGACTGCTGAGTTGGCTTCAATTATTATAAACGAGTTACCTGATTTATTTCTATTATTGTTGTTGTTATTAATATTGCGTACAGGTAATGTAAGTGACCCGCCTTAGCCTCGTCACTACTTCGTCGGGGTTAGGCTCAGCACTTACCAGTACATGGGGTCGGTTGTACTGATACTACACTCTGCACTTCTTGTGCAAATTTTATAGTTGGTCCCAGCGGCGTACCATAGACTTGCTCGGATTTCAGCTACCCAGAGGAGACTTGAGGTATAATTGCACGGCGTTCGCAGTTCTGAATTCCCCGTCTACTTTACTTTAGTTGTGTGTTTGTTTTCAGACAGCTTTATTTTATTCAGACCTTTATTTGTATTTATTCTAGAAGCTCGTGCACTTGTGACACCAATTTTGGGATAGTATTTAGACACCATTATTTTTATGGATTAATCACTATATTTCAGACCTTACTTCTGCGTTTATTTATTTGTTATTAATAAATTTAAAGATTGTTTAAAAATTTGTTAATATCATTCTAACGTTGACTTGCCTAGCAGGTGAAATGTTAGGCGCCATCACGGTCCGAAGGTGGAAATTTCGGGTCGTGACAGTAGGGATGTGATCCACATGGATGTGATGCAGATGGCTGCGATCCACGTGGCTGTAAGGCAGTTGGACTGTATGTCGGACGTCTAGTCCTATGGCCATGTGATAGAAGACGTAGTGTCTGGATGAAGGTGTAGGGCTCGTGATGCCGTGGCAGCTCAGTATAGCCGTGTGGTGGAGGATAAGACATAAGCATCTCTGAAGAGGGTGAAAAAGAGGGAGCATTATTATCTACCTTCCTCTTTCCCTTCCTAGCCTTTTCTCAACCCCGAGAACTAGTAGGGCCATTGTTACCTTGACCCTTACCTTCCATCTGCATAATATAATACATATTTAGATTGAAACATATAAGAAACTAGCTATAAAACGAGAGTGCTTTTAAAAAACCAACTTTTTAATCCTCGTCGACGTATTGTTCCTCGTCTGAGAATTCTTCATCCTCACTTGTTTGAATTTCATCAGTTTATTCTTCGTCCTCATTTTCTATAATTGTTACTTCATTTATATCAACTTCTACCTATATGCGTTCAGGATGTTCCAAATCATTTTATAACTGATCGTCCACTATTTGGTGAACACTAGAGATAGCGTTTTGATATGCAACATCTAACACATTCTCGACTTCCACCCTACCTACAGGCTTAGTTGTTATTACAACCTACCAATCGGACTTATTCCGCCGCAATGGATAAGGAGCATAATAAACTTGCCTAACATTATGTTCAATTATGAAAGGATCATAGCGATCATACTCACTCGTATGATTAACCTCAATTATGTTGTATTGGTGGTGTACTTTTGTACCTCTTGTTGGATTTGGGTCAAACCACTTGCATCTAAAGAGTATCAATTTTTTTATATGGCCAACCTGTATATTCTAGTTGTAATATTTCTTTGACCATACCATAATAATCAATATCTCCAACTTAGTTGCCATCACCACCTTGAACCCACACCCCCTGATGTTGCTATTTTTATTTTTAGAGCAATCCTCTGTATGAAATTTATAACCATTCACTACATACTTAGACATTGTTATGACCAGAAACCTAGGTCTCTAAGATATATTTTTCAAAAATTGATTTACACCATTATTTGGATTATTTACCAGCATAGTGTTAAAAAAATTCATAAGTTAGCATAACCGAATATATATATATATAGTGGGAACATTAGAAGAACATTATCAAGATAAACTTAAAAATTGTTTGAACCACATATCAAATCTCGTATATACAACATCATGGCCAAATTGACCCACGAAGTGACTGTGACACATCAAATATTTTTAGTAGTTACATCAATATGTAATCACAGTAAATTTTATATTTGATAATTAATAAATCAATACTTACTTGAGAAATTGTACAACTTCGGGATAATTTAGCAACACATGAATTGTAGCTGACTTGTACTCCATATCACTCAAACTTCTCTTTCTAACATCCTTAGAACATCGGCCTGGTTGATTAAATATGGACATTGGTGGATATAATGAATCATTCACATATTTGACAGTGTGCCTATTGGGCGTATTCCTAGAACATGGCACGTTACTCTCAAAATAATAAGAACAAAAATGTGCAGTTTCCTTTGCAAGATAGGCTTCGCATATAGATCCTTCAATCCTATTCCTCTGCTTAACAAATTATTTGCATTTGTCAATTGTCCTACATAATGTCATGTTAGCCAAAAATATTCAAATAAAATAGAATATTACATCAAACTTATAATATTACCTCTTAAAGGGATACATCCATCTGCATTGAACAGGCCCTCCAAGTCGTGCCTCGTGTACAAGGTGGATTGGAAGGTGTTCCATCACATCAAATAAACCACATGAAAATATTTTTTCCATCTTACTAGAAGTTACATGAATGTTCTGATCCATCCGAAGTAGGTTTTCTTCCCTTAATGTGGTATAACACAAGTCTTTGAAAAACAAACTAATCTCTGTAATGGGTTTCCAGATTCATTCAGGCAAACCACAAAATGCAATAGGCATTAAGGTCTCCTTGAAAATATGACAGTCATGACTTTTCAAATGGCTCAACTTCCCTACCTCTATATCTACCTTTTTTTCCTAGATGCGACGCATAACCCTCAGACATCTTCAATTTCGTAACCCAATCACAAATTTGCTGTCTTTCCTCCAAAGTGAATGTGTAACTTGCTTTGGGATTGAACACCTTACCATTGTTTGATGTCTTCAAGTATAATTCAGGTCTCCTGCAATATTCTTGTCGGAGAATATTATCCTTCCAATAAGGAAACTCCCAAAATATACTCTGTTTCGTCCAATTATGAGTAACACCATATCCGGGGAATCTATAAGGTGGAGCCTCAGTAACTTTACTGAAGTTCTGGACCCTCTCCCAAATTTCCTCGCCTGAAAGTATCAGAGGTGGCGAATCATATTCCACTTTATTCTTTTTGAATGCATTTTTCATCCTTCTAAACTCATGATCATCAGGAAAGAACTGACAGTGACAATCAAACTATGATTGCTTTCGGCCATGTTTCTAAGTGAACGCTTTACCATTTTCCATAAAATAAGGACAAGCTAGCTTCCCAGCAGTCATTCACCCAGACAACATTTCATACGCAGGAAAATCGTTAATAGTCCACATTAAATTAGCATGCAATTTGAAATTCTGCTTGGTCGATATGTCATATGTTTCAACATCTGTCACAACACAAAACCTACTCCGTCGTAATGGCGCCTATCGTGGAACTAGGCAAGCCACAACAAAACATCCCAAATAGAAAAATCTTTGAACATAAAGACGAAAGCAATTTAATAATTTAGGAAAAGCCTTTTTGAAAACAGAAATATCCAAAATACGATACAATCCATCCCAAAACCAAGGTGTCACAGAGTACATGAGCATTTAAATCAGAATACAGTCCACTAAAGTGTCGAGAAAAATAAACTGAAAATACAACTAGTGATAAAGAAGGAGAGTCAAGGCATGCGAGCGCCGTGCAGCTACCTTGGTAGTCTCCGAACTCTGAAGTCGCAATCAGCAATCGCCGTAGTGACCAAAAATGCCTGAATCTGCACATAAGGTGCAGGGAGTAACGTGAGTACATCCAACTCAGTAAGTAACAAGTCCAAACTTTAGACTGAAAGGTTGTGACGAACTCAACCGATACAGATAAAATAGAAATAACTGAACATAAACGTAGGCATGCTTCCAAATTTAATAGGCAACTCAAAACAGTAAAGTGAGGCAGATCCGAACAGTGTAAATAATATAATTCTGCTATCTCTACATGCCAATGCACATGTTGTATGTGATGCACCATGTTGTTAGCCTCATGTTCTCACACTTTCAAATGCTCAATCACTCGGTATTGTATATGGACCATACGGCCTAGGAAAAATCCATCCCGAAATATATACATCACTGATTATAAGTCACCCAGTACCGAGGAAGGCCAATCCAGCCCAGTGAAGAAGATCCATCTCCGGGTATCAAGTACTTCGGACAAGATCCATGTCCAGGGAAGATCCATCCCTTAATAATATCAACCGCGCTTACTGGGGGTGTGTTACAGACTCCGAAGGGGCTCTTACAGCCCAAGCACTATCACAAAATCAGTATAACCGTTGTGCCGTGCAGCCCGATCCTATAACTGTCATTCATAATCAGGCTCTCAGCCTCACTCAGTCAGCAATCTTTCCAGTCTCACTCACGGGCTCACAATATCATGAAACCTAGCCCAAAACAATGATATGATGTATCAATAAATAACAAATGAGACAGAGATATGATATGGAATGCATGAACATGGATGAGTACATAATATCAATGAAATCAGTGAGATGACAGCAAGAAACGACCACTAGGGGTGCCAACAGTACCGGCATAAAGCCTAAACATGATATCTAGCATGATTGACAGCTCAATTACTTTATCACAAGATGAAAACACGGATATCAACAAAATCGAGACACTATACAGTTCCATGGAATCAACCAGGCCACCTTTTTCATGGTGTACGCTCGCACGCCCATCACATGGCATATGCGTCACCTCAATACCAATCGTATAGCACATAGTTTGGGGTTTCGAACCCTCAGAACCAAGTTTGAAAGCGTTACTTACCTCAAACCAAGCAAAGTCCTACTCCGGAATGCCCTTGTCTCTCAATTCAGCCTCCGAACGTCCCGAATCTAGTCACAATAATACAATACGATCAATATAGGCTAAAGGAATCAATTCCACAAGAAAAATACCAAATTATAGCCAAAATATTGAAATCGGCTCAAACCCGGCCCCCAGGCCCATGTCTCGGAATGCAACAAACATCACAAAACTAGGAAGCCTATTCACTCATGAGTCTAACCATACCAAATTTATCAAAATTCGACCTCATTTGATCATTCAAATCCCGAAATTACACTCTCCAAAATCCCAAGCCCTAACCCCCAATTTTCACTTCAAAACCCCACTAATTAGATGAGAAATCAACAGGAAAATACCATAGCTAAGGGTACTTAGGCTCAAGGGACTTACCTCAGTGAATTTCCTTGAATCCCCTTCAAAAATCACCTCAAAAGCTCCAAAGTCCGAGCTAAAAATGGTGGAAATGAGGAAAAATCTCGAAGTCCTCTATTTATACTTTCTGCCCAGTGAAACCGCACATGCGGTCCCTTTTTTCGCTTCTGTGACGCCGCACCTGTGAAATTTCCATCGCAGGTGCGGAACTCACTCAAAATCCCAGGTTCCGCTTCTGCGCCCAAATACCGTACCTGCGCCTCTCCCTCTGCTTCTGCGAAAATTGACCAACTCCTCACTTCCGCATCTGCGACTCAGTCTCGCATCTGCGGGCTCGCAAATGCGATCCCCTTCTCGCACCTGAGGTTCCAGTCCAACTCAACACTGCCCGCATCTGCGACCTTCCATGCGCTTCTGCGGTCGCGCACCTGCAGCTCCCTCTCCGCAGGTGCAGAAATGTAACGACTTAGCCGATCATTTCGAGAGTTATAGCCCATTTTCCCCATTTCTACTTCTTTTGGTGTTATTCAGCTATATTATGTTATATCGGGTTAGTTGGTTCGGGACCGAAGTAGTTTCAGAGTGAATTGAGACACTTAGTCTCTTAAGTAGAAACTTAAGTTGAAAAAGTCAACCAGATGTTGACCTATGTATAAACGATATCGGATTTGAATTCTGATGATTCTGTTTGCCCCGTTAGGTGATTTTGGACTTAGGAGTGCGTCCGGAATATGATTTTGAGGTCCGTGGTAGAATTAGGCTTGAATTGCAAAATTGGAAATTTGACGATTTCAGTTGGCAGTGAAAAATTTGATATCGGGGTCGGAATGGAATTTTGGAAGTTGGAGTAGGTTCGTAGTGTTATTTGTGATGTGTGTGCAAAATTTGAGGTCATTCGGACGTGGTTTGGTTGGTTTCGGCATCGGTTGCCGAATTTGGAAATTAGAAGTTCTTAGGCTTGAATCAGAGGGTAATTTGGTATTTGGATGTTGTTTTGAGTGATTCGAAGGTTTGACTAAGTTTGTATGCTGATATATGACTTGTTGGTATTTTTGGTTGAGGTCCCGAGGGCCTCGGGGTGATTCCGGGTGGTTAACGGATTTGTTGAAGTTTGACTTTGCAGCTGGAGCTACTGCTTCTGCTATTTCTGCACCTGCGAAAGAAAGGGTCGCAGGTGCGAGGCCGCTGGTGTGCGTGGGGAGTGCGCAGGTGCCGGCGAAGCTGGGCCAAGGCTGGGAATACAGGTGCGAAGAATTGGCCGCATCTGCGAGCCCGCAGGTGCGAAGCCTTGAGCGCAGATGCGGAGATGAGGAGTGTGGACTGGTTTCGCAGATGCGCACCTGGGACCGCAGATGCGAGTCCGCAGGTGTGAGAAAGGGGTCCGCAGGTGCGGAAGCTGGGTGATTAAGTGAGTTGCGCAGGTGCGATTTCTTGGACCGCAGGTGCGGTCGCGCGGGTGCGAGAAAATGGCCGCAGGTGCGAAAAAAAACCTAGCCAGAAACCATAAATAGAACCCTTCGCGAATTTTGGTCATTCTTCACAATTTCAACTCGGTTTTTGAAGCTTTTGGGAGAGATTTGAAGAGGGAATAAAGGGGATTTCATTGAGGTAAGTTACTTGAGCCCTAATACTTGTATATATGGTGATTGCCCATTATTCTAATCATGGTAATTAGTGAAAATGAGGGGTTAGGGCTTGAAATATTTGGAGAGTAATTTAAGGATTTGAAGGACTAAACGATGTCGGATTTTGATGAATTATGTATGGTTAGACTCGTGAGTCAATGAGCTTTCTAGTTTTGTAAATTTGGTTGGATTCCGAGACGTGGGCCTGGGGGCCGGGTTTGAGCCAATTTCGAGTTTTGGTCTACTTTTATAGTTTTTCTTGTGGAATTCATTCCATTAGTGCGTATTGATGGTATTGTACTTATTGTAAATAGATTCAGAGCATTTGGAGGTCGAGTCCAGAGGCAAGATCATTGCGGGTTAGAGATTTGACCGGTTTGAGGTAAGTAACGATTGTAAATATGGTCCTGAGGGTATGAAACCCCGAATTTTGTATCATTCTACTATTTTTAGTGACGCACATGCTAGGTGACGGGCGTGTGGGCGTGCACTGTTGGGGTTTTGTGACTTGGTCCGCCCCGTGGCAACTGTAAAGTTGCATACTTTGTTGAAACCATATGATACTTATATGTTTTAGAAAGAATTTCTATAAATTGGGCTGAATGCCATGTTTGGGCCTTGCGCCAATGCTGTTTGGACCCTTAGGGGCTGTTTCTTACCATCCTCTCATTGTTTTCGATTGAAAATCTATACTCAGTCATGTTTATACTTGTTTACCGCATAACTCAGTTTTATGACTCTATTATGATGCATATAAATGTTTTGGGCCGAATGCCCTGTTTTACTGTAATGCCCGAGTGGCTTGAGAGGTTTATGACTGAGTGAGGCCAAGGGACTGATTTGTGAGGATGAGTGTGGATCGGGGCTGCCCGCTTGCAGCATATTTATGACTGAGTGAGGCCGATGGCCTGATTTTTGAGGATGAGTGTGGATCGGTGCTGCCCGCCTGCAGCATACTTTATTATTATAGCACGTGAGTTGTCTGTGCAGTACATGGGTTGTCCGTGTAGATTATAGCGCTTGGGCTGAACGAGCCCCTCCGGAGTATGTACACACCCCCAGTGAGCGCAGGTACCTACTAAGTACGAGTGTCGAGTGCTGAGTGACTGGGAGGTATGAGTGATTGTGAGGTATGTCCGAGTGGCAAGAGTGACTGTGAGGTTTGCCCGAGGGGCTGTATATGAGTGATGTTTTCCCCGAGGGGCTGTTTATGATTTCATCATTTTTGCTCACCTTTGCATTGAGCCTTCGTTTGAAAAACTGTTGGAAAAATATCTTTAAATGATTTTTACTGGAACTGGGTTTAAATGAGATGTTTGATTCAAATCCTGATTTTAAAAGCATGTGGTATTTTACTGAGATTTCTTGATATGAACGTTATATGCTTTATCGCTCGTCACTACTGCTTAGTCTTTATTTATTGTTGTTACTTACTGAGTTGGTGTACTCACGTTACTCCCTGCACCTTGTGTGCAGATTCAGGTATAGCTGGACACGGTAGCGGTTATTAAGTGTTCTGGTTGCAGATTTTTTTGGAGATAGCAAGGTAGCTGTTTGGCGATCGCAGCCCCTGCTCTTCTCCCTCTTATCTTCCTCTAGTTGTAATTAGCTGTTTTCAGGCTGAGTTAGTCTTGATATTGTTAGATAGATTATAGTAGATGCTCATGACTAGTGACACCCCGATGTCGGGCTTTTCTTTTCCGCACATTTGTTTTCTTTGATTTGAACTCCTTAAATGAATGTTTTATGTTAACTAGTATTGAAATTATCTTTGAAATAAAAATATAAATATCAGTTTTGTTTGGAAATGAGTCGATTTGCCTAGTTCCATGATAGGCGCCATCACGACAGATTAGGTTTTTGGGTCATGAAAGATTGGTATCAGAGCCTAGGTTACATAGGTCTCACGAGTCATGAGCGGGTTTAGTAAAGTCTTGCGGATCGGTACGGAGATGTCTGTACTTATCTTCGAGAGGCTGCAGAACCTTTAGGAAACTCCACATTCTTGAATTCTGGTCATACGAATCTGTTAATTCTAGTAACTAAACATCTGTTGTTTCATTCTCTCACAGTCGTTGAGCACTCGTACTACCGGTCAGGAGGGCCAGCCACCAGTACCACCAGCCAGGGCCACGAGAGGCTGAGGCCACGGTAGAGGCCGTGGTAGGGGCAGAGGTGCAACCCGTACAGCAGTTGGGGCAGTACCTACAGATCCACCGGTTGTCCCAGATCAGGACCAAGTTCCAGTTGTTGATGCACCAGCTCAGGCACCACCTGTGCCTATTGTGATTCCAGGCCTTCAGGAGGCCCTTGCTCAGATTCTGACAGCGTGTACTGGCCTTGCTCAGGCGGTCTCTATTTTGACGGCCGCAACCACTTCTCAGGCTAGGGGAGGCACTCAGACTCCCGTCGCTCGCACACCCGAGCAGGTTATTCAGAGACTTCAGACACCAGAGGCACCACCAGCCCAGCCGGTTGTTGTTGCTTAGGATTATGTGGTTCCTGCTATGCCCGAGGATGATCAGCGTAGGTTAGAGAGGTTTGGGAGACTTCAGCCACCACCTTTCAGTGGCACAGAGAGAGAGGATGCTCAGGAATGTTTAGACAGGTGTCAGAGGATACTCCGTACTGCTGGTATTTTGGAGACTTATGGGGTCTCATTCACTACCTTTCAGTTTTTTGGGGCTGCACTCAGATGGTGGGAGACTTACGAGAGGCGTAGACCTGTTGGCGCAGCACCCCTTACTTGGCAGCAGCTCTCTGTGGTCCTTTTGGAGAAGTTCGTGCCTCGATCCTGCAGAGAGGAGCTGCGTAGACAGTTTGAGCGGCTCCGCCAGAGTGATATGTCTGTGATGCAATATGAGATGCAGTTCTCCGAGTTGGCCCGTCATGCTATCCGGTTGGTTCCCACGGACAGAGAGAGGATCATGAGGTTTATTGATGGCCTCACTTATCAGCTACAATTGCTCATGACCAGGGAGCAGGTTTCGGGTGCTACCTTTGATGAGGTTGTCGACATTGCTCGACAGATTAAGATGGTTCGCGGTCAGGAGAGGGTTGAGAGGGAGGCCAAGAGGACTCGTGGTCAGGGTGGATTCATCGATGCTCCTTTTGGGGGTCAGTTCCAGCACGGTAGAGTTCGTCATTTCAGACAGGCTCAGTCAGCTCAGCCATTTCATCGGGGTGCATCATCTGGCCACGGTTCTCACAGTTCTCATCAGGGCCACTCATCACTTAGTGCCCTTCCAGTTCAGATTTCGTCCCGTGCTCCACCTATTCAGGGCTCTTCCATGCCAGGTTCTTCTACCAGTCATCTCGGTGCTAGGGGTTCCCTTCAGTTTCCGCCGCCAGCACCAGAGAGTTATTTTTGAGTGTGGGGAGCTGGGGCATATGTGGAGGTAGTGTCCTCGTCATCATAGAGGTCTATCTCAGCAGAGGAGTCAGCCTTCGACTACAGCACCGGTTACCTCACCACCCGCCCAGTCAGCTCGGGGTGGAGGTCAGTCAGCTAGGAGTCGCCCTAGAGGGGGAGGTAGATCAGGGGGTGGTCAGGCCCATTTCTATGTTCTCCCTGCCAGACCAGATGCTATTGCTTCAGATGTTGTGATTACAGTTATTATTTCAGTTTGTCACCGAGATGCCTCAGTATTATTTGACCTTGGTTCCACGTATTCATATGTTTCCTCATATTTTGCTCATTTTCTGGATATGCCCCGTGAGTCCTTAGTTTCATTTATACATGTATCTACTCCTGTGGGTGATACTATTATTGTGGACTGCGTATATCGGTCATGTGTGGTGACTATTGTGGGTCTGGAGACCCGAGTGGATCTATTGTTGATCAGTATGGTTGACTTTGATGTGATATTGGGTATGGATTGGTTATCTCCATGTCATGCTGTTCTAGATTGTCACGCTAAGATGGTGATGTTGGCTATGCCGGGAATTCCGAGGGTTGAGTGGAGCAGTTCTGTATATTATGTACCAAGTAGGGTGATATCATATTTGAAGGCTCAACGCATGGTTGAGAAGGGTTGCCTATCTTATTTGGATTTGTGAGGGATGTTAGTGCAGATACTCCTGTCATTGATTCTGTTCCGGTGGTACGTGCTTTTCTGGATGTATTTCCTGCAGACCTACCGGGCATGCCGCCTGACAGGGATATTGACTTTGGTATTGATTTGGTGCCGGGCACTCAGCCCATTTCTATTCCACTGTATCATATGGCACCGGAGGAATTGAAGGAATTGAAAGAACAGCTTCAAGAACTCCTCGATAAGGGGTTTATTTGGCCTAGTGTGTCACCTTGGGGTGCACCGGTTCTATTTGTGAAGAAGAAGGATGGTTCCATGAGAATGTGTATTGATTACAGGTAGTTGAACAAGGTCACAGTCAATAACAAGTATCCTTTGCCTCGTATTGATGATTTATTCGACCAGCTTCAGGGAGCGAGGGTGTTCTCCAAGATCGATTTGAGGTCCAGTTATCACCAGCTGAAGATTCGGGATTCAGATATTCTTAAAACAGCTTCCAGGACCAGATATGGCCATTATGAGTTCTTGGTGATGTCTTTTGGGCTGACCAATGCCCCTACAACGTTCATGCATTTGATGAACAGTGTATTCCAGCTCTATTCGGACCCATTCGTCATTGTATTCATTGATGACATCCTGGTGTACTCTCGTAGCTAGGAGGAGCACGCTCAGCATTTGAAGATTATATTACAGAGATTGAGGGAGGAGAAGCTTTATGCGAAGTTCTCCAAATGTGAGTTTTGTCTTAGTTCAGTAGCATTCTTGGGGCACGTGGTGTCCAATGAGGGTATTCAGGTGGACCCAAAGAAGATAGAGGCGGTGCAGAGTTGGTCCAGACCGTCCTCAGCCACAGAGATTAGGAGTTTTCTTGGTTTGGCGGGTTACTACCGTTGCTTTGTAGAGGGATTTTCATCTATTGCATCGCCCTTGACCAAATTGACCCAAAAGGGGGCTCCATTCAGGTGGTTGGATGAATGTGAAGAGAGCTTTTAGAAGCTCAAGACTGCTTTGACCACAGCTCTAATGTTAGTTCTGCCATTAGCTTCAGGTTCTTACATCGTGTATTGTGATGCCTCGAGGATAGGCATTGGTTGTGTTTTATGCAGAAGGGTAGGGTGATTGCCTATGCCTCGCGCCAGTTGAAGACCCATGAGAAGAACTATCCTATCCATGATCTTGAGTTAGCAGCCATTGTTCACGCCTTGAAGATTTGGCGTCATTATTTGTATGGGGTTCATTGTGAGATCTATACTGATCACCGGAGTCTGCAGTATCTGTTAAAGCAGAAGGATCTTAATTTGCGTCAGCGGAGATGGTTGGAGCTTCTTAAGGACTATGATATCACTATTTTGTACCATCCGGGGAAGGCCAATGTGGTGGCCGATGCTTAGAGTCGCCGGGCAGAGAGTTTGGGGAGTTTAGCATATCTTCCAGCAACAGAGAGACCTTTGGCATTGGATGTTCAGACCTTAGCGGGCCAGCTTGTCAGATTAGATATTTCGGAGCTTAGCCGGGTATTAGCTTGTATGGTCTCCAGGTCTTCTCTTTATGACCGTACCAGGGAGCGTCAGTATAATGACCCCCACTTGCTCGTTCTTCAGGACAGGGTTCGGAGAGGTGATGCTAGGGATGTGACTATTGGTGATGATGGCGTGCTGAGAATGTAGGGTTGGATATGTGTGCCTAATGTATATGGGCTTCGAGTGTTGATTCTTGAGGAGGCCCACAACTCGCGGTATTCCATCCATCCAGGTGCCGCGAAGATGTACTAGGATTTGAGGCAACAGTATTGGTGGAGGCGGATGAAGAATGATATAGTTGGCTTTGTGGCTCGGTGTCTCAACTGTCAGCAGGTTAAGTATGAGCATCAGAGACCGGGTGGCTTGCTTCAGAGATTAGAGATCCCAGAGTGGAAGTGGGAGCGGATCACTATGGACTTTGTAGTTGGGCTTCCACGGACTTCGAGAAAGTTCGACGCTATTTGGGTTATTGTGGATCGGCTAACCAAGTTCGCGCACTTCATTCCAGTTGGTACTACTTACTCTTCAGAGCGGTTAGCTGAGATTTACATCCGAGAGATTGTTCGCCTACATGGTGTCCCAGTTTCCATCATTTCAGATAGGGGTACTCAGTTCACATCGCAGTTTTGGAGGGCCGTGCAGCGAGAGTTGGGTACTCAGGTTGAGTTAAGCACAACTTTTCACCCTCAGACGGACGAGCAGTCCGAGCGCACTATTCAGATATTGGAGGACATGTTGCGTGCTTGTGTCATTGACTTTGGGGTTTCATGGGACCAGTTTCTTCCACTCGCGGAGTTTGCATATAACAACAGTTATCAGTCGAGTATTCGGATGGCTCCGTACGAGGCTTTATATGGGAGGAGGTGTAGATCTCCGGTTGGATGGTTTGAGTCGGGTGAGGCTAGGCTCTTAGGTACAGACTTGGTCCAGGACGCATTAGATAAGGTCAAATTGATTCAGGAGCGGCTTCGCACGACACTGTCTAGGCAGAAGAGCTACGCGGATAGGAAGGTCCGTGATGCGTCTTTTATGGTTGGGGAGAAGGTTTTGCTGAAGGTATCACCCATGAAGGGTGTTATGAGGTTTGGGAAGAGGGACAAGTTGAGCCCCCGGTTCATTGGGCTTTTTGAGGTGCTTCAGAGAATAGGGGAGGTGGCTTATAAGCTTTCCTTGCCACCCAGCTTGTCGAGTGTGCATCCAGCGTTTCATGTTTCCATGCTCCAGAAGTATATTGAATATCCGTCCCATGTTTTGGATTTCAGCACGGTTAAGTTGGAGGGTGATATGACTTATGATATGGAGCCGGTGGCTATTTTGGATCGACAGGTTCGAAGGTTGAGGTCAAAGGATATAGCTTCAGTGAAGGTGCAAGGGAGAGGTCAGCCTGTGGAGGAGGCCACCTGGGAGACCAAGCGGGAGATGCGGAGCAGATATCCGCGGCTATTCGAGACTCCAGGTATGTTTCTAGACCCATTCGAGGACGAACGAATGTTTAAGAGGGGGATGATGTAACGACCCGGCCGGTCATTTCGAGAGTTATAGCCCATTTTTCCCAATTTCTACTTCTTTTTGTGTTATTCAGCTATATTTTGTTATATCGGGTTAGTTGGTTCGGGACCGGATTGGTTTCAGAGTGAATTGAGACACTTAGTCTCTTAAGTAGAAACTTAAGTTGGAAAAGTCAACCGAATGTTGACCTATGTGTAAACGATCTCGGATTTGAATTTTGATGGTTCCGTTAGCTCCGTTAGATGATTTTGGACTCAGGAGAGCGTCCGGAATATGATTTGGAGGTCCGTGGTAGAATTAGACTTGAATTGGAAAAATTGGAAATTTGACGATTTCAGTCAGCAGTGGAAAATTTGACATCGGGGTCGGAATAGAATTCCGGAAGTTGGAGTAGGTTCGTAGTGTCATTTGTGACGCGTGTCCAAAATTTGAGGTCATTCGGACGTGGTTTGGTTGGTTTCGGCATCGGTTGCTTAATTTGGAAATTAGAAGTTCTTAGGCTTAACTCCGAGGGTAATTTAGTGTTTGGATGTTGTTTTGAGTGATTCGAAGGTTCAACTAAGTTTGCATTCTGATATATGACTTGTTGGTATTTTTGGTTGAGGTCCCGAGGGCCTCGGGGTGATTCCGGGTGGTTAACGGATTTGTCGAAGTTGGACTTTGCAGATGGAGCTGCTGTTTCTACTATTTCCGCACCTGCGGAAGAAAGGGTCGCAGGTGCAAGGCCGCTGGTGCGCATGGGGAGTGCGCATATGCGGGCGATGCTGGGCCAAGGCTGGGAATGCAGGTGCGAGGAATTGGCTGCATCTGCGAGCCCGTAGGTGCGAAGCCTTGAGCGCAGATGCGGAGATGAGGAGTGTGGATTGGTTTCTCAGATGCGCACTTGGGACCGCAGATGCGAGTCCGCAGGTGCGAGGAAGGGGTCCGCAGGTGCAGAAGCTGGGTGATTAAGTGAGTTGCGCAGGTGCGGCTTCTTGGACCGCAGGTGCGGTCGCGCGGGTGCGAGAAAATGGCCATAGGTGCGAAAAAACCTGGACTGAAACCTTAAATAGAACCCTTCGTGAATTTTGGTCATTCTTCACAATTTCGACTCGGTTTTTGAAGCTTTTGGGAGAGATTTGAAGAGGGAATCAAGGGGATTTTGTTGAGGTAAGTTACTTGAGCCTTAATACTTGTATATATGGTGATTTCCCGTTGTTTTAATCATGGTAATTAGTGAAAATGAGGGGTTAGGGCTTAAAATATTTGGAGAGTAATTTAAGGATTTGAAGGACCAAACGATGTCGGATTTTGATGAATTTGGTATAATTAGACTCATGAGTGAATGAGCTTTCTAGTTTTTTAAATTTGGTCGGATTTCGAGACGTGGGCCTGGGGGCCGGGTTTGAGCCAATTTCGGGTTTTGGTCTAATTTTGTAGTTTTTCTTGTGGAATTCATTCCATTAGCGCGTATTGATGGTATTGTACTGATTGTGAATAAAATCGGAGCATTTGGAGGCCGAGTCCAGAGGCAAGATCATTGCGGGTTAGAGATTTGACCGGTTTGAGGTAAGTAACGATTGTAAATCTGGTCCTGAGGGTATGAAACCCCGGATTTGGTATCATTCTACTATTTTTAGTGACGCACATGCTAGGTGACGGGCGTGCACTGTTGGGGATTTGTGACTTGGTCTGTCCCGTAGCAACTGTAAAGTTGCATACTTTGTTGAAACCATATGATACTTATATATTTTAGAAAGAATTTTTGTAAATTGGGCTGAATGCCATGTTTGGGCCTTGCGCAAAAGCTGTTTGGTCCCTTAGGGGTTGTTTCTTACCATCCTCTAATTTTTTTTTTGATTGAAAAATCTATACTCAGTCATGTTTATACTTGTTTATCGCATAACTTAGTTTTATGACTCAATTTTGATGCATATAAATGTTTTGGGCCGAATGCCCTGTTTTACTAAAATGCTCGAGTGGCTTGAGAGGTTTATGACTGAGTGAGGCCGAGGACCTGATTTGTGAGGATGAGCATGGATCGGGGCTGCACTCCTGCAGCATATTTATGACTGAGTGAGGCTGAGGGCCTGATTTGTAAGTATGAGTGTGGATCGGGGCTGTCCACCTACAGCATACTTTATTATTATAGCACGTGAGTTGTCTGTGCAGCACGTGAGTTGTCCGTGCAAATTATAGCGCTTGGGCTGAAGGAGCCCCTCTGGAGTCTGTACACACTCCAAGTGAGCACAGGTACCTACTGAGTGCGAGTGCCGAGTGTTGAGTGACTGGGAGGCATGAGTGATTGTGAGGTATGCCCGAGTGGCAAGAGTGAATGTGAGGTTTGCCCGAGGGGCTGTTTATGATTTAATCATTTTTTCTCACCTTTGCATTGAGCCTTCGTTTGAAAAACTATTGGAAAATATCTTTAAATAATTTTTACTGGAACTGGGTTTAAACGAGATGTTTGATTCAAATCCTGATTTTAAAAGCATGTGGTATTTTACTGAGATTTCCTGATATGAATGTTATATGCTTTATTGCTCGTCACTACTGCTCATTCTTTATTTATTGTTGTTACTTACTGAGTTGGCGTACTCACGTTACTCCCTACACCTTGTGTGCAGATTCAGGTATAGCTGGACACGGTAGTGGTTATTGAGTGTTCTGATTGCAGATTTTCTTGGAGATAGCAAGGTAGCTGTTTGGCGATCGCAGCCCCTGCTCTTCTCCCTCTGATCTTTCTCTAGTTGTATTTAGGTATATTCCAGGCTGAGTTAGTCTTGATATTGTTATACAGATTGTAGTAGATGCTCATGACTAGTGACACCCCGATATCGGGCTTTTCTTTTCCGCACATTTGTTTTCTTTGATTTGAACTCCTTAAATGAAGGTTTTATGTTAACTAGTATTGAAATTATCTTTGAAATAAAAATATAAATATCGGTTTTGTTTGGAAAGGAGTCTACTTGCCTAGTTCCACGATAGGCGCCATCACGACAGATTAGGTTTTTGGGTCGTGACAGGAAAACACCAGCAACAGTAGTTCAACTGCATTTTCCAAGTTCCAAACCTCCCGTTAACCACCTGGAACCACCACGAGGCCCTCGAGACCTCAACCAAACATACAAACACGTCCCATAACATCATACGAACTTAGTCGAGCCTTCAAATCACTCAAAACAACAACAAAACACCAAATTACCTCGGATTCAAGCCTAAGAACTTATAAACTTTCGAATTCCACAAACGATGTCGTAACT
Source organism: Nicotiana tabacum (assembly GCF_000715075.1). Classification (NCBI taxonomy): domain Eukaryota; kingdom Viridiplantae; phylum Streptophyta; class Magnoliopsida; order Solanales; family Solanaceae; genus Nicotiana; species Nicotiana tabacum. Next base: position 4,272,528 of record NC_134083.1, on the reverse strand, counting down.
TACCAAACCACGTCCGAATGACCTCATATATTACAAACACGTGACAAATGACACCACGAACCTACTCCAATTTCCGGAAATCTATTCCGACCCCGATATCAAATTTCCACTGTCGACCATAATCGCCAAATTACCAACTTTCGCCAATTCAAGCCTAATTCCACTACGGACTTCCAAATCACATTATGGATGCAATCCTAAGTCCAAAATTACCTAACGGAGCTAACAGAACCATCAAAATTTGAATTCGAGATCATTTACATATAAGTCAGCATCTGGTTGACTTTTCCAACCTAAACTTCTAATAAAGAGACTAAGTGTCTCAATTCACTCCGAAACCACTCCGGACTCGAACCAACTAACCCGGTACATCATAATATAGCTGAAGAACACAAAAAGAAGTAGGAAATGGGGGAACGGAGCTATAACTCTCGAAACGACCGGCCGAGTCGTTACATCCTCCCCCACTTAAACATAAGTTCGTCCTCGAATGTGCCAAGAGTTGTTTCCAAGCCACCAAATCACTATTCCATCTTACCACGCATGTACTCGGGGGTGATCCCACGTCACCCTATCCCATATAGGTCTGATAACACCATATAACTGAAATTTTCTAAATTCTACCTAACTCACAAGACTTAGAATCCAATTTCTAACATCCAAAATTTCTTATAACATCAGAATCCCGCAACCTATATACTGTATAAGTTTGGACAAGATGTACCAAAAGTCGTAACCATAACTCAAATTCTCAAAACTCCAAATACCACATAGCTCAAATGCTCGAAGCAATGATTTCTAATCACCGTAGCTGCTCGAAACAACTCCATGCCGCTAATAAACCTTGTATCAAGCAAGACTCCATTCTAAAACCTTCGTACACCACCGATGATGAAAGAAACATGCAGAGACTCGTAACCATTCACCAGATCTACCAGTCATGGAGCTCCCTCTCCTTCGACAAGAACCATAGCAAATTCCTAAGCTGACTTTTGATATTATCCTTCCAAATATGCCACAATCAAATTTGATAGCATCCATCCTAGATCCGACAACTTCATCTTATCAAATACCAGCTACTCTACTGACATGCCACACCCATACTATCTAAAGCCACAACTCATGCAATCCGTGCACCAATAAGAAACCTTCCAAATGTACCCAATCACGATAATGACTCAAACAAGAGAATCATCCCGTAAGCCCAACGGGTACCACCCCAACGCAATGCTAAGAACCCATCACACACCATAGAACCATAACACACGAATCTAACACAAGGATCATATCTTAACATAACTCTACCGCAATATGCGACCCCATCCAAACACTGATCCACATAAAATACCTCAGCCACCATGCTCAAAATCAATAACCACGCGCAATCCGGCATCAAGTACTCGAAGCGCATTACCATAACCATGGAGAGCAAATGACACAATTCCACACAAACCCGAAAGAACATAACCCCTCACGCACATTTCCACTATAAGGCCCCAATAGAACAGCACCGTGGGTGCATACAACCAACGAATCACAACCCCTCGTAGCATAGAAGAGCAACTCACCGAACATATCAAAACACGAATAAGCTCAACAATAACTGAATGACACATCCGTAAATCAAAACATAATGCCCCTTCAACCGCGCACCTTTCTCAAGTATTACCGAGTAACTATAACATTCATCTAAATATACAACACTGACCATTCTGTCCATAATTCGTGAACCTGCCTTCAAGAATGAACTGTCACCTTGTACATGTAAATTTTAATCCTGTACGACACAACATCTATCATGCCATCAATATACTGGTCTAGCCTACTACCCAGTTGTCCTATTTACTTCGAGTTTCTTCTGAATTATCCTCAATTTCATATTTCTCCTTGTCAGAACTTTACGATCCTTACCCAGAGCTCACTACAAGACACCCTAACATAACATCAGACCACCATAAGGCATGTAAGCCATTGTACTCTTCTTAAATACCTCCATAAATACCTCAACGGTGACGCTCACTCTGAAAATACCTTATGCAAATTTAAAATTATTCTTCTTACCTTTCTTATACTAAAATGTTGAATCCATAATCATACAGAATTACCGCAAATTTCGGCACCATTAAATGTAATTTCAGATTCTAAATTGCATCGCCCAAGCGGGCTGAAAGACACGTGCCTCATTAGCACAACAACGCTCTAAGGGGTAACCCTGCCTTAACACCACCGATCAAATTCACACCCCGTGCGCACTACATCCTTCAAAATAACAATTTAATCATCTCATAATTTTATAAAGTGCAATATAACCCGCATTCAAGAAATTTTCTTGCTCAAGTCACCCCCGATATCAACCTCTGCAAGTCATAACCAACCAACAAGTATGTCTCCGCCCAAAAACTAATACCTTACAAAATCGTGCAATCAAATCATAGATAGCAGACTCCCCCGCTTGGCTCAAAGCCATATAACAAAACATCTGATAACTCATCATACCCAAGATAACCTCTAAATTGTCCATACTAAGCAATAAGAGATCTACTCTAGTCTCCAGACTCCCAATAGTCACCACACATGACCGATATACATGGTCCACAATAACAGTATCGCCCACCGGCATAGATACATGAATAGGTGAAACTAGAGACTCACGGGACATATCCAGATAATGAGCAAAATATGAGGACACATACGAATAAGTGAAACCAAGGTCAAATAATACAGAGGCACCTCTATGGAAAACTAAGACAATACCTGTAATCACAACATCCGAAATAATGGCATCTAGTCTGGCAGGGAATGCATAGAAACAGCCCCGACCGCCACCTGATCGGCCTCCCCCTTTAGGGCGACCCCTAGCTGACCGAGCTCCACCCCGATTTGGCTGGGCGGGTGGTGAAGTAACTGGTACCGAAGTCGAAGGCTGACTCCCCTACTGAGATGAACCTCCCGAAAGGCGGGGAAAATGCCTCTTGATATGACCCAAATCTCCGCACTCAAAGCAACCTCTCTCTGCAAATGGAGGTGGGGACTGAAGGGAAACCCGAGCACCGGAATAACTGCTAGAAGGTCCTGACACAGATGAACCCTGAGCTGATGGTGCATGAGACGAACTCTAAGCTGGTAGTACACTAAATGAAGACTGGCCCTACTGATAGTTGTGTGCACCATGGTCAAATGGTGCACCACGGTGAACCAGGCGAGTCGTCTGAGCATGTCTGAAAGGACGACCCCTACCGTGGTGGAACTGGCCCCTAGAAGGAACACCGCTGAATCCACCCTATCCACGAGGCCTCTTGGCCTCCCTCTCAACCTGCTCCTGACTGCGAACCATCTAAATTTGACGAGCAATATTGACAACCTCATCAAATGTAGCACCAGTCATAAGCAATCGCAGTTGAAAAGTTAGGCCATCTATAAACCTCCTGATTCTCTCCTTGTATGTGGGAACCAACTAGATAGCATGACGGGCCAACTCTGAGAATCGCATCTCATACTGTATCACAGACATATCACCCTGACTAAGCTGCTCAAACTGCCTGCATAACTCCTCTCTATGCGACTAAGGCACGAACTTCTCCAGAAAGATGACGGAGAACTGTTACCAAGTAAGGGGCGCTGCGCCGACCGGCCTACGCCTCTTGTAAGCCTCCCACCAACTAAATGCAGCCCCAGAGAACTGAAAGGTAGTGAACGAGACCCCACTGGTCTCCAGAATGCCTGCTGTACGGAGTATCCTCTGACACCTGTCCAAGAAACCCTGTGCATCATTTCCCTCTACACCACTAAAAGATGGAGGCTGGAGTATTCCAAACCTCTCCAATCTACGTTGCTCATCCTCAAGCATAGAAGGAACCACGTAGTCCTAAGCAGCTACAACCAGCTGGACTGGTGGTACCCCCGGTGTCTGGAATCCCTGTACTACCTGCTCTGGTGTGCGGGCAGCGGGAGTCTGAGCACCTCCCCCAGCCTGACAAGTGGATGTTGCGGCCGGAACAGAGACCTCCTGAGCAAGACTGGTACACGCGGTTAGAATTTGAGCTATGTCCTCCTGAAGGCCTGGAATCACAATAGGCACAAGTGGTGCCTGAGCTGGTGTATCAACAACTGGAATCTGGTCCTGATCTGGGGCAACTGGTGGATCTGCAGGTACTGCCCCAGCTGCTGTGCGGGCTATACCTCTGCCCCTACCTCGGCCTCTACCGCGACCTCGGCCTCTTGCCTCCCTGACTAGTGTTACTGGTGGCTGTCCATCCTGCACCATAGTACGCGTCCTCACCATATGTGAGAGAATTAGAACAACAGAAATTTGGTTACCAGAATCAAAAGATTCGCACGACAAGGATTCAAGAATGTGAAGTTTCCTAATGGTTCGACAACCTCTCGAAGATAAGTACAGACGTCTCTGTACCGATCCGCAAGACTCTACTAAACTTAATCATGACTCGTGAGACCTATGTAACCTAAGCTCTGATACCAACTTGTCACAACCCAAAACCTACCTCGTCGTGATGGCGCCTATCGTGGAACTAGACAAGCCAGAACTCAACATCCCAACACATAAAAATCTTTGAACATAAAGATGGAAGCAATTTAATAATTTAGGAAAAGCCTTTTTGAACATAGAAATATCCAAAATACGATACAATCCATCCCAAAACTAGGGTGTCACAGAGTACATGAGCGTCTAAATCAGAATACAGTCCACTACAGTGTCTAGAGAAATAAACTGAAAATACAACTAGTGATAAAGAAGGAGAGTCAAGGCCTACGAGCGCGATGCAGCTACTTAGGTAGTCTCCAAACTCTGAAGCCACAATCAGCAACCGCCGCTGTGACCAAAAATGCCTGAATCTGCACACGAGGTGTAGGGAGTAACGTGAGTACATCCAACTCAGTAAGTAACAAGTCCAAACTTTAGACTGAAAGGTAGTGACGAACTCAACCGATACAGATAAAATAGAAATAACTGAACAGAAACACAGGCATGCTTCCAAATTAAAGTGAGGCAGATCCGAACAGTGTAAAGAATATAATTCTGCTATCTCTATATGTCAATGCACCTGCTGCATGTGATGCACCATGTTGTCAGCCTCATGTTCTCACACTCTCAAATGCTCAACCATTCGGTACTGTATATGGCCCAGGGAAGATCCATCCCGGAATATATACATCACTGACTATAAGTCACCCAGTACCAAGGAAGGCCAATCCATCCCCGTGGAGAAGATCCATCTCCGGGTATCAAGTACTTCGGATAAGATCCATATCCAGGGAAGATCCATCCCTCAATAATATCAACCACGCTCACTGAGGGTGTGTTACAGACTCCGGATGGGCTCCTACAGCCCAAGCGCTATCACAAAATCAGTATAACCATTGCGGCGTGCAGCCCGGTCACATAACTGCTATTCATAATCAGGTTCTCAGCCTCACTCAGTCATCAATCTCTCCAGTCTCACTCACGGGCTCACAATATCATAAAAACTAGCCCAAAACAATGATATGATGTATCAATAAACAACAACTGAGATGAAGATATGATATGGAATGCATGAACATGACTGAGTACATAATATCAATGAAATCAGTGAGATGACAGAAAAATATGACCACTAGGGGTCCCAATAGTACCGGTATAAAGCCTAAACATGATATCTAGCATGATTGACAGCTCAATTACTTTATCACAAGATGAAAACACGGATATCAACAAAATAGAGGCATTATACAGTGCCATGGAATCAACCAGGCCACCTTTTTCACGGTGCACGCTCGCACGCCCGTCACTTGGCATGTGTGTCACCTTAATACCAATCGTATAGCACATAGTTCCGGGTTTCGAACCCTCAGAACCAAGTTTGAAAACGTTACCTCAAACCAAGTAAAGTCCTACTCCGGAATGCCCTTGCCTCTCAATTCGGCCTCCGAACGTCCCAAATCTAGTCACAAGTAATACAATACGATCAATATAGCCTAAAGGAATCAATTAGACAAGAAAAATACCAAATTATAGCCAAAAATCCAAAATCGGCTAAAACCCGGCCCCCGGGCCCACGTCTCGGAATCCAACAAACATCACAAAACTGGGAAGCCTATTCACTCATGAGTCTAACCATACCAAATTTATCAAAATCTGACCTCATTTGATCATTCAAATCCCCAAATTACACTCTCCAAAATCCCAAGCCCTAACTCCCAATTTTCACTTCAAAACCCCACTAATTAGATGAAAAATCAACGGAAAAACACCATAGCTAAGGGTAATTAAGCTCAAGGGACTTACCTCAATGAATTTCCTTGAATCCCCTTCAAAAATCACTTCAAAAGCTCCAAAGTCCGAGCAAAAAATTGTGGAAATGAGGAAAAATCTCGAAGTCTTCTATTTATACTTTCTGCCCAGTGAAACCGCACCTGCAGTCCCTTTTTTCGCTTTTGCAACGCTGCACCTGCGGAATTTCCATCGCAGGTGCAGAACTCACTTAAAATCTCGGGTTCCGCATCTGCGGCCAAATACCGCACATGTGATAGCACACTTGCGCCTATCCCTCCGCATCTGCGGAAATCGACTAACTCCTCACTTCCATATCTGCGACTCAGCCTCGCATCTGCGGGCTCGTAGATGCGATCCCCTTCTCGCACCTGCGGTTCCAGTCCAACTCAACACTGCCCGCATCTGCGACCTCCCATGCGCTTTTGCAGTCTCGCACCTATGGCTCCCTCTCCGCAGGTGTGCAAAACACCAGCAACAGTAGTTCAGCTGCATTTTCCAAGTTCCAAACTTCCCGTTAACCACCCGGAACCACCCCAAGGCCCTCGGGACCTCAACCAAACATACCAACACATCCCATATCATCATACGAACTTAGTCGAGCCTTCGAATTACTCAAAACAACATCAAAACACCAAATTACCCTCGGATTCAAGCCTAAGAACTTCTAAACTCTCGAATTCAACAAACGATGTCGAAACTTACCAAACCACATCCAAATGACCTCAAATTTTACACGCACGTCACAAATGACACCACGAACCTACTCTAATTTCCGAAAATCCATTCCGACCCTGATATCAAATTTCCACTGCCGACCATAATCGCCAAATTACCAACTTTCGCCAATTCAAGTCTAATTCCACTACGGACCTCCAAATCACATTCCGGATGCACTCCTAAGTCCAAAATTACCTAACGGAGCTAACAGAACCATCAAAATTCAAATTCAAGATCGTTTACATATAAATCAATATCCAGTTGACTTTTCCAACCTAAGCTTCTAATAAAGAGACTAAGCGTCTCAATTCACTCCAAAACCACTCCGAACTCGAACCAACTAACCCGGTACATCATAATATAGCTGAAGAACACAAAAAGAAGCAAAAAATGGGGGAACGGGGTTATAACTCTCGAAATGACCGGCCAGGTCCTTACACCATCATACCACAATTGTTTTAGCTCATCAATCAAAGGTTGCAAATATACATCAATCAAACTTTTCGGATTACGTGGACCGGGGATAATACAATTTAAAAATATATTTGGACTAGTCATACACAACTCAGGTGGTAGATTATAAGGTGTAAGAAAGATAGGCCAGCATAAATATGGTATCGCAGATATAAAAAAAGGCGTGAAGCCGTCCGCACACAAACCTAACCGAATGTTCCTTGGTTCACTAGCATAATCTGGATATGTCCTATCAAAGTGCTTCCAAGCCTCTCCATCTGAAAGATGACACATAACACCAGGTGGTCTTTTATTTTCAAAGTGCCATCTTATATGAGGAGCAGAACTCATCGACGCATATAACCTCTTTAACCTAGGTATAAGAGGTAAATAATGCATCGCCTTTGCATCGACCATATTCCCGCTAGAAAGCTTCTTGAAACGAGGCTTTTCGCAAAATTTACAACTTTCTAAAGTTGCATCATCTTTATAATATAACATGCAACTATCTTCACAATAATCAATTCTCATTGACGAAAGTCCTTACTTAGAAACCAATCTCTTTGCCTTATAGAAATCACCAGTTAAGTTGATATTTAGGTCAACAAGTTCACTCATAAGGTCAATAAAAGAGTCCATGGCCTTTTGAAAAATATTCCAATCAGATTTGATGCTTAGTAATCTAACTGCAATAAACAGATCAGAGCACGGACTTCCTTCACGTAGTGGACGACTAGCTTCCTCTAACTGTTCATAAAAATATTTTGCATCATCATTAGGAGTTTGTTCAACATTTTCATTGGACTCACCCCCGAAGTGCATCCCAAAAGCATCCGCAACCATATCTTGAATTCTAAAATCATGATTTGTATTCTCCACCGACCTACTACTTTCACCAACAACCATGTTATGAAATATTCCACGACTACCATCGATCTCTTCATGATTAGTCCACACAAAGTAATTCTCTATAAACCCCTTCCTATAAAGATGAAGCTTAACTTCCTCCGATTTTTTAAATTTCATACAATCACACATGACACAAGGCACCTAATTATTCCTTCGCTTTGGTATGGTGAAAGTGACACTGCATGTCTAATAAAGTCATCAACCCATTCTACAAAATCCTCTCGCAATTCTCGACGATAAGAATAATTTCTATTGTACATCCAAGTACGATGTTCCATCTATACAAATAAAACAATAACAAATTAATTTATTCTACAATTATAAATTAATTAAATATTTTTTAGTTAATTCAAGATAATTATTTTTTTCTAATTACACCAAAAATTAAATTATAGTAAATATAATTAATTATAAACTATAAGTTCAATTCATATCCTAAGAGTTTAAACATAAACTAAAAGTTCAATTCATATCCTAAGAGTTTAAACATAAACTAAAAGTTCAATTTATATCCTAAAAGTTCAATTCATATCCAAAAGGTTCAATTTATATCCTAAAAGTCCAATTCATATCCAAAAAGTTCAATTTATATCCTAAAAGTTCAATTCATATCCAAAAGGTTCAATTTATATCCTAAAAGTTCAATTCATATCCAAAAAGTTCAATTCATATCTTAAGTTCAACCCATATCCTAAAAGTTCAATTCACAAGAACAAATCCTAAAAACTCAATTTAATTCATATCCTAAAAGTTTAAACATAAACTAAAAGTTCAATTCATATCCTAAGAGTTTAAACATAAACTAAAAGTTCAATTTATATCCTAAAAGTTCAATTCACAAGGACAAATCCTAAAAACTCAATTCAATTCATATCCTAAGAGTTTAAACACAAACTAAAAGTTCAATTTATATCCTAAAAGTTCAATTCATATCCTAAAAGTTCAACCCATACCCTAAAAGTTCGATTCACAAGAACAAATCCTAAAAACTAAATTCAATTCAAAGTTAATAATTCAATTATAACTAAACTATTCAAAACAATACAAACTTAAACATTCAATTTATACCATATGTAATCCATTCAATTAAAACAAGACCTAAACCCTAGATTTCATTAAAATACAAAGTTAAATAATCAATTGAAACACTAATTAATTAATTCATAACTAATTAACAAAACATTAAATTTATACACAAAAGAAATAAGTTGTAATTCAAACCTAGAATTTTTAGAAGGTAGAGAAGAGGGGCACCAGCTAGCAGCGACGGTGGCAGCGGGGCAGTGGCGACGCGGGGTGGGGAATGAGATTTGTGTGAGGAAAATAGAGAAGAAGAGGGGAAGGTATTGGGTGAGGAGTATGAAAATTTGGAGAAGAGAGGTAAGAGAAATGGTGGGAATCCCGTATATTTCAGATCTAATTTTAGAATTACCGACCAAAGTTGGTCGGTACATTAAGTGTTGACCGTTTGACTATAAACCGACCAACTTTGGTTGGTTATTTTTTTAAAAAAAAACTAAATTGTTTTTTTTTGTGTTTTTATTTCTTAAAATATTATAAACTATAAGCATACATTTTATTTAGCTATACAATTATTATAAATAATTATAAACTATAAGCATAATCTTTTATAAATAATTATATTAACTAATTATTTTAATAAATTATAATAGCATCTATATAAGTAAATTTTCCAAGTTATAATTAAGTATATGAGTAATTTCACCCACACATACACATACACTATATTGTAATTGATGATCAATCGCATACATTACTACGTACAAAAGATTTGTCAATTGATAAACTAATATTATTCTATTTTAAATATGTTTAGTCGTTAATTTGACCTATTAACTCGTTTACTTAATGCTAATAACTTCTTTCGCTTCTTTTATTTCTGATCCATATGTATATACATGTCAAAGATGTTTAGTATTAAGTCTTCTATTTTTCATTCGTTCATCACTAATAATGCATGACATAGATTAATCGATATAGGTCGAGACGTTTTATTTTTAATATTAATCGATATAAGTCAAAACGTTTTGTTTTTAATATTCATCGATGCATCTAAGTAAGTTATAAGTCGATGAATCAATTTACAAATAGATATATTTGATGATGATAAATTATATATACTAATTAGATTATTGCTTCTTCACAAGTCTATCCCTAAAAGAACCTTACCCTATGGTCCTAGCGCTTCGTGTTCTTATATATATACGGCTACACCTACACACACACACACACACTTCATTGTACTACTTTAACTATATATAGCTTGTTATAGTATATGTTAGTGTATTCATTATTTGTATTACAAAATAAAGTGTTAAAGAATTATATTTATATTATTTAAATAGTAAATATTAAAGTGATTCAAAAGTTTGACCAATGTTGACCTAATAACCGACCAACTTTGGTCGGTTATTTTCCAGAAAAAAAAAATATACCGACCAAAGTTGGTCGGTAATGCTTCCCCTGCATTAACCGACCAACTTTGGTCGACAATCTTAAATATAAATTCTTTAAATTTTATAAAATATTTTAAATAATAATATAATTATTAAAATTTTAAAAATTGGGTCCATATTACCGACCAAAGTTGGTCGGTAATAAAAAAGTTGCTTTGACTAAGCAAGTCTGACCAGCTCTTGCTTTGACTAAGCAAGTCTGACTAAGCAACTTTCTAAAGTTGCATCATCTTTATAATATAACATGCAACCATCTTCACAATAATCAATTCTCATTGACGAATGTCCTTACTTAGAAACCAATCTCTTTGCCTTATAGAAATCACCAGTTAAGTTGATATTTGGGTCAACTAGTTCACTCATAAGGTCAATGAAAGAGTCCATGGCTGCTTGAGAAATATTCCAATCAGATTTGATGCTTAGTGATCTAACTGCAACAGACAGATCAGAGCACGGACTTCCTTCACGTAGTGGACGACTAGCTTCCTCTAACTGTTCATAAAAATATTTTGCATCATCATTAGGAGTTTGTTCAATATTTTCATTGGACTCACCCCCGAAGTGCATCCCAAAAGCATCCGCAACCATATCTTGAATTCTAAAATCATGATTTGTATTCTCCACCGACCTACTACTTTCACCAACAACCATGTTATAAAATATTCCACGACTACCATCGATCTCTTCATGATTAGTCCACACAAAGTAATTCTCTATAAACCCCTTCCTATAAAGATGAAGCTTAACTTCCTCCGATTTTTTAAATTTCATACAATCACACATGACACAAGGCACCTAATTATTCCTTCGCTTTGGTATGGTGAAAGTGACACTGCATGTCTAATAAAGTCATCAACCCATTCTACAAAATCCTCTCGCAATTCCCGACGATAAGAATAATTTCTATTGTACATCCAAGTACGATGTTCCATCTATACAAATAAAACAATAACAAAATAATTTATTCTACAATTATAAATTAATTAAATATTTTTTAGTTAATTAAAGATAATTATTTTTTTCTAATTACACCAAAAATTAAATTATAGTAAATATAATTAATTATAAACTATAAGTTCAATTCATATCCTAAGAGTTTAAACATAAACTAAAAGTTCAATTCATATCCTAAGAGTTTAAACATAAACTAAAAGTTCAATTTATATCCTAAAAGTTCAATTCATATACAAAAGGTTCAATTTATATCCTAAAAGTTCAATTCATATCCAAAAAGTTCAATTTATATCCTAAAAGTTCAATTCATATCCAAAAGGTTCAATTTATATCCTAAAAGTTCAATTCATATCCAAAAAGTTCAATTCATATCTTAAGTTCAACCCATATCTTAAAAGTTCAATTCACAAGAACAAATCCTAAAAACTCAATTTAATTCATATCCTAAAAGTTTAAACATAAACTAAAAGTTCAATTCATATCCTAAGAGTTTAAACATAAACTAAAAGTTCAATTTATATCCTAAAAGTTCAATTCACAAGGACAAATCCTAAAAACTCAATTCAATTCATATCCTAAGAGTTTAAACACAAACTAAAAGTTCAATTTATGTCCTAAAAGTTCAATTTATATCCTAAAAGTTCAACCCATACCCTAAAAGTTCGATTCACAAGAACAAATCCTAAAAACTAAATTCAATTCAAAGTTAATAATTCAATTATAACTAAACTATTCAAAACAATACAAACTTAAACATTCAATTTATACCATAAGTAATCCATTCAATTAAAACAAGACCTAAACCCTAGATTTCATTAAAATACAAAGTTAAATAATCAATTGAAACACAAATTAACTAATTCATAACTAATTAACAAAATATTAAATTTATACACAAAAGAAATAAGTTGTAATTTAAACCTAGAATTTTTAGGAGGTGGAGAAGAGGGGCAGCAGCTAGCAGCGACGGTGGCAGCCGGGCAGTGGCGACGCGGGGTGGGGAATGAGATTTGTGTGAGGAAAATAGAGAAGGAGAGGGGAAGGTATTGAGTGAGGAGTATGAAAATTTGGAGAAGAGAGGTAAGAGAAATGATGGGAATCCCGGATATTTCAGATCTAATTTTAGAATTACCGATCAAAGTTGGTCGGTACATTAAGTGTTGACCGTTTGACTATAAACCAACCAACTTTGGTCGGTTATTTTTTAAAAAAAAACTAAATTGTTTTTTTGTGTGTTTTTATTTCTTAAAATATTATAAACTATAAGCATACATTTTATTTAACTATACAATAATTATAAATAATTATAAACTATAAACATAATCTTTTATAAATAATTATATTAACTAATTATTTTAATAAATTATAATAGCATCTATATAAGTAAATTTTCTAAGTTATAATTAAGTATATGAGTAATTTCACACACACATACACATACACTATATTGTAATTGATGATCAATCGCATACATTACTACGTACAAAATATTTGTCAATTGATAAACTAATATTATTCTATTTTAAATATGTTTAGTCGTTAATTTGACCTATTAACTCGTTTACTTAATGCTAATAACTTCTTTCGCTTCTTTTATTTCTGATCCATATGTATATACATGTCAAAGATGTTTAGTATTAAGTCTTCTATTTTTCATTCGTTCATCACTAATAATGCATGACATAGATTAATCGATATAGGTCGAGACGTTTTATTTTTAATATTCATCGATATAGGTCAAAACGTTTTGTTTTTAATATTCATCGATGCATCTAAGTAAGTTATAATTCGATGAATCAATTTACAAATAGATATATTTGATGATGATAAATTATATATACTAATTAGGTTATTGCTTCTTCACAAGTCTATCCCTAAAAGAACCTGACCCTATGGTCCTAGTGCTTCGTGTTCTTATATATATACGGCTACACCTACACACACACACACACACACTTCATTGTACTACTTTAACTATATATAGCTTGTTATAGTATATGTTAGTGTATTCATTATTTGTATTACAAAATAAAGTATTAACGAATTATATTTATATTATTTAAATAGTAAATATTAAAGTGATTCAAAAGTTTGACCAATGTTGACCTAATAACCGACCAACTTTGGTCGGTTATTTTCCAGAAAAAAAAAATATACCGACCAAAGTTGGTCGGTAAATGCTTCCCCTGCATTAACCGACCAACTTTGGTCGACAATCTTAAATATAAATTCTTTAAATTTTATAAAATATTTTAAATAATAATATAATTATTAAAATTTTAAAAATTGGGTCCACATTACCGACCAAAGTTGGTCGGTAATAAAAATGTTGCTTTGACTAAGCAAGTCTGACCAGCTTTGCTTTGACTAAGCAAGTCTTACTAAGCAACTTTCTAAAGTTGCATCATCTTTATAATATAACATGCAACCATCTTCACAATAATCAATTCTCATTGACGAATGTCCTTACTTAGAAACCAATCTCTTTGCCTTATAGAAATCACCAGTTAAGTTGATATTTGGGTCAACTAGTTCACTCATAAGGTCAATGAAAGAGTCCATGGCCTTTTGAAAAATATTCCAATCAGATTTGATGCTTAGTAATCTAACTGCAATAAACAGATCAGAGCACGGACTTCCTTCACGTAGTGAACGACTAGCTTCCTCTAACTGTTCATAAAAATGTTTTGCATCATCATTAGGAGTTTGTTCAACATTTTCATTGGACTCACCCCCGAAGTGCATCCCAAAAGCATCCGCAACCATATCTTGAATTCTAAAATCATGATTTGTATTCTCCACCGACCTACTACTTTCACCAATAACCATGTTATGAAATATTCCATGACTACCATCGATCTCTTCATGATTAGTCCACACAAAGTAATTCTCTATAAACCCCTTCCTATAAAGATGAAGCTTAACTTCCTCCGATTTTTTAAATTTCATACAATCACACATGACACAAGGCACCTAATTATTCCTTCGCTTTGGTATGGTGAAAGTGACACTGCATGTCTAATAAAGTCATCAACCCATTCTACAAAATTCTCTCGCAATTCCTGACGATAAGAATAATTCCTATTGTACATCCAAGTACGATGTTCCATCTATACAAATAAAACAATAACAAATTAATTTATTCTACAATTATAAATTAATTAAATATTTTTTAGTTAATTCAAGATAATTATTTTTTTCTAATTACACCAAAAATTAAATTATAGTAAATATAATTAATTATAAACTATAAGTTCAATTCATATCCTAAGAGTTTAAACATAAACTAAAAGTTCAATTCATATCCTAAGAGTTTAAACATAAACTAAAAGTTTAATTTATATCCTAAAAGTTCAATTCATATCCCAAAGGTTCTATTTATATCCTAAAAGTTCAATTCATATCCAAAAAGTTCAATTTATATCCTAAAAGTTCAATTCATATCCAAAAGGTTTAATTTATATCCTAAAAGTTCAATTCATATCCAAAAAGTTCAATTCATATCTTAAGTTCAACCCATATCCTAAAAGTTCAATTCACATGAACAAATCCTAAAAACTCAATTTAATTCATATCCTAAAAGTTTAAACATAAATTAAAAGTTCAATTCATATCCTAAGAGTTTAAACATAAACTAAAAGTTCAATTTATATCCTAAAAGTTCAATTCACAAGGACAAATCCTAAAAACTCAATTCAATTCATATCCTAAGAGTTTAAACACAAACTAAAAGTTTAATTTATATCCTAAAAGTTCAATTCATATCCTAAAAGTTCAACCCATACCCTAAAAGTTCGATTCACAAGAACAAATCCTAAAAACTAAATTCAATTCAAAGTTAATAATTCAATTCTAACTAAACTATTCAAAACAATACAAACTTAAATATTCAATTTATACCATATGTAATCCATTCAATTAAAACAAGACCTAAACCCTAGATTTCATTAAAATGCAAAGTTAAATAATCAATTGAAACACTAATTAACTAATTCATAATTAATTAACAAAACATTAAATTTATACACAAAAGAAATAAGTTGTAATTCAAACCTAGAATTTTTAGGAGGTGGAGAAGAGGGGCGGCAGCTAGCAGCGACGGTGGCTGCCGGGCAGTGGCGACGCGGGGTGGGGAATGAGATTTGTGTGAGGAAAATAGAGAAGGAGAGGGGAAGGTATTGAGTGAGGAGTATGAAAATTTGGAGAAGAGAGGTAAGAGAAATGGTGGGAATCCCGTATATTTCAGATCTAATTTTAGAATTACCGACCAAAGTTGGTCGGTACATTAAGTGTTGACCGTTTGACTATAAACCAATCAATTTTGGTCGGTTATTTTTTAAAAAAAAACTAAATTGTTTTTTTGTGTGTTTTTATTTCTTAAAATATTATAAACTATAAGCATACATTTTATTTAACTATACAATAATTATAAATAATTATAAACTATAAGCATAATCTTTTATAAATAATTATATTAACTAATTATTTTAATAAATTATAATAGCATCTATATAAGTAAATTTTCCAAGTTATAATTAAGTATATGAGTAATTTCACACACACATACACATACACTATATTGTAATTGATGATCAATCGCATACATTACTACGTACAAAAAATTTGTCAATTGATAAACTAATATTATTCTATTTTAAATATGTTTAGTCGTTAATTTGATCTATTAACTCGTTTACTTAATGCTAATTTGACCTATTAACTCGTTTACTTAATGCTAATAACTTCTTTCGCTTCTTTTATTTCTGATCCATATGTATATACATGTCAAAGATGTTTAGTATTAAGTCTTCTATTTTTCATTCGTTCATCACTAATAATGCATGACATAGATTAATCGATATAGGTCGAGACGTTTTATTTTTAATATTAATCGATATAAGTCAAAACGTTTTGTTTTTAATATTCATCGATGCATCTAAGTAAGTTATAAGTCGATGAATCAATTTACAAATAGATATATTTGATGATGATAAATTATATATACTAATTAGATTATTGCTTCTTCACAAGTCTATCCCTAAAAGAACCCGACCCTATGGTCCTAGCGCTTCATGTTCTTATATATATACGGCTACTCCTACACACATACACACACACACTTCATTGTACTACTTTAACTATATATAGCTTGTTATAGTATATGTTAGTGTATTCCTTATTTGTATTACAAAATAAAATGTTAACGAATTATATTTATATTATTTAAATAGTAAATATTAAAGTAATTCAAAAGTTTGACCAATGTTGACCTAATAACCGACCAACTTTGGTCGGTTATTTTTCAGAAAAAAAAATATACCGACCAAAGTTGGTCGGTAAATGCTTCTCCTGCATTAACCGACCAACTTTGGTCGGCAATCTTAAATATAAATTCTTTAAATTTTATAAAATATTTTAAATAATAATATAATTATTAAAATTTTAAAAATTGGGTCCACATTACCGACCAAAGTTGGTCGGTAATAAAAAAGTTGCTTTGACTAAGCAAGTCTGGCCAGCTCGGTCAAATTTTTGACTAATTTACCGACCAACTTTGGTCAGTATGTAATTTTAAAAAAATATAAAATATTTTTTTTGTAGTTTCCGTCTATGTTGGACGGTGTTTTAGTCGCTTTTTTTGACCGACCAATGTTAGTCGATTTTTAGTAGATTTCTAGTAGTGGAAAACAGTTGAATCTCACGTTCAGATATAAATTTCAGATGGTATAATTAACTGTTGTTAGTATTTAGGGTAGAATTAAATGATTTGAATATATTAAGTTATATGAATTACAGTCACTTGACTTTATTCTTTGTATTTCAGTTTTATCATACAGCCCCTTAGCTTAGTCCACTTTATAAGTGTTAAGTGTCAATCTGCACATGGTGATTATTAGTATTCCTAATCATGATATGATGGATTTAATCAAATAAATTAAGTAGGACCATTTTACCTTGTTTAACTACTTCAACATGTTTGGGAATTTCAAGAAATGTTCTAATAATTATTATGAAATGTATATATTAGATAAAAGACTCACGTTTTAATTAAGGCTACTCATATCTTGAATATGGTAAGAGTCTAACTACTTTGTAATTATATATTTCGAAAATAAGACACTCAAACGGTGTGTTTGGTACGAAGGAAAATGTTTTTCACGAAAAATATTTTCCTAAAAAATATTTTCATTGAAGATGAGTGGTATTATCACTTATTTTCTCTTGTTTTGTTGGTGAGTAAAAAAACTTTTTCAAAAAATATTTTCTAGTGTTTGGTTAGAGAGTAGAAAATATTTTTTAGCTACTCTCCTCACCCCCATTCCCCTAAGTCCCCATGTTTCATATGCTCTCCTCCTCCCTCCCCCTCCCCCCCCCCCAAATACCCAAACATTTTCAAGACTCATTTGTTGAAAAAAATAAATTTATCTATAATATGAAAAGAAAGTAGTATTAATAATATTTTTATTTAGGGTGGGGGTGGGGTGAAGGGTGGAGTGGGTAGGCGTGAGGGTGGGGCGGGTGTTGGGGGTGGGTTGGTGGGGATGGAGAATAGAGTGAGGAAGGTTGAGAAGAAGTTTTAGAAAATGTTTTCCCTTCTCTTGATAAGGAAAACATTTTCCTCCAATTATAGTAAGAGTCCAGCTACATTGTAATTATATATTTCGAAAATAAGACTCTCAAAGTGTAAAATATTTTAATAATTTGTATTTCTGCATTATATAATATAAACATCGATAGATTTCAAGTTCATTCCTCCAAGCCTTTTCTTTTTTATTTGTAAAATGGACCATTTTATTAGAAAAGTAAA
The DNA here is from genome assembly GCF_000715075.1 of Nicotiana tabacum. Lineage (NCBI taxonomy): Eukaryota > Viridiplantae > Streptophyta > Magnoliopsida > Solanales > Solanaceae > Nicotiana > Nicotiana tabacum. The sequence continues at coordinate 4,253,936 of NC_134083.1, read as the reverse complement.
ACCTACTCGGAAAAGAAAATTGAGCCCGTGAGAACATATATTTGAATTAGAAGTTGAAGTTGGGAATAAATCTATTCGCTATCTGTTTATATAACTTGATTCCTAATTATGGGAGTTCTTAATTTGTATGTACACATGAAAAATACACTCACATAAATTGAGTCTCGTCAACACTAATATTCAAGTCAATACTAACATGAAGGAGGAGGAGTAGCGGATTCAAGATTTTAAAGTCATAGGTGAAACAAGTAATATTTCTTGATGTATATTGTATTGGTGGAATATTGGAATGCTGATATGGCATGGTACGAGGAACAATGATATGGCGACAAGTGGTTTTCTTAATTGATAAAGAAGAGAAGGCACGGGAGAAAATACCCACGAGACGGTACAAAAAAAAAGAGAGAGAATCGGGCCTAACAGTTGGCAAAGAATAAATGAGGACGAAATGAATAAAGAATAAAAAGAAGGAAAGGTACATGAACCGGAAGTAAATAAGGAAGGGGAATCGGAACTGATATAAGGTATTTATGACAATAAATACGCCAGTTATAGATATCCGAGATAATGGGCAATCAATATCATTAATGCCCTAATCAACCCAAATTATGTGAGTAAAATCGTTATCATTGTATATTCCTATATAAGGATACAAAATCCTATTTGTAGGGATAGATCAGAGCCAATATTGAAATATACTCTTTACTTTTCTGCTTTCTCGAAATTCTTTACCTTGACTTTGCAATTTGTCCATCAATTATTTCCTAAGTTATTCTTATTAATTTCCTCTGATATCATTGTGAAAGTGAAGTAAAACTTGGTTATCAGTAACCCGTTTTCTTCTAAAATTAGATTTTGACCAAAAGACTTATTTTTGGTTAAACAAATTGATTCCGTTACCGGGAATTTGATAATCTTTTCACTTTCCAAACTCACTTTTCTGACAAACAATCATGTCAACTGCCAACGACAACAACCAACTGAACCAACAGGAGGGAGGAACTCCACCAATCCCTTCACCACAAGAATCTCCTCGACAGTCCAGAGAGGGAACGCCTCAAAGATCAACATCACATACAAATGATCAACAAGGGGACGAGCAGATTGTCGAACAGGACGCATCAAAACAATTAATGAACACGTCAACAACGCCCTCCAAGCTTTTGTTAGTGTATTGCCAACTGCGCCACCAACTCCTCCTCCAAACAATACCGCGACTATAGAAAACACACGCTCGGGACTTGCAAATTCAGGAAGCGGAGGAACACCCAGTGAATCTCGTGATAGAAGGTCAGGTACACCAAATAATTCTGATTTACAAAGTTTGGCACTAACTTTGCAGAAACAGCTGAAAGAGCATAATGATCACATAGAACAAATACTTAACGTACCACCTGTGATTAAAGGAGTAGATAATGATAAATATTCACAACAGCCCTGGAAGCCAAGTGCAGGACCTTTGCCGATTCCTAAGAAGTTTAAAATACCTGATATTCCAAAATATGATAGAACAACCGACCCACAAGATCACGTAATCGCGTTTACAATTGGCGTGAAAGACAACGATTTAACCAAGCAAGAAATTGAATCAGTGTTGGTCAAAACAATTGGCAAAACACTCACGAAAGGAGCACTAACATTGTATTCTCTCTTACCTGAAAACTCTATTGATTCTTTTGCTGAGCTTGTAGATTCAGTTATAAAAGCACATTCGGAAGATCAAAAAGTTGAGAAGAGGATGGAAGACATCTTTAAAATAAAACAAGGAGATACTGAGCTACTCAAGGAATTTGTGGATAGATTTCAACATGAAAGGATGATGCTACCGCGAGTACCTGATAATTGGGCAACTATGACGTTTGCAAGTAACTTAAATGAAAAAATCTCAGAAGCCACGAGGAGACTTAAGGAAAGCTTACGAGAATTACCTGCTACAACATGGAATGATGTGTACAATAGGTACAGCACGAAGCTGCGGATAGAAGAAGACACGATCACACAGGCAATAGGTGATGAAATAACAAGTTCGAGACGACCAGAATCTGAAAAAAGGTCCGGTAAAAATAGGTACGAACCTTACATGGGACCTGCAGGACAGGATTCACGGTCCAAAAAAGAAAACATACGGTATGATTCTAGATCAAGGCATAGAGATGCGGGTTCATCATCCAAGTTCGTAAAAGGACGAGATACGTGAGACAGTAATGCTAATACAAATGTAAGGATTGGTGATTACAGTTTCAATATTAGCACTTCTGAGTTGGTAGTTGTTCTAAGGAGTATGGGAGATAAGGTGCGGTGGCTTAAAGAAATGAGATCAAACCTTAGCAGAAGAAATCCAGATTTCTGGTGCGAGTTTCATAATGACCATGGCCACAAATAGCATATTGCAGATTATTACAAGGTGAAGTAGAGCATTTGTTAAAACAGCGTTATTTAACTAACTTGTTCAGTGAGAAAGATAAGCAATCTTATATGAAGAATAGACAAGATCCTCCAAAACCTTTGTCGCCAAAAAGAACGGTTAACGTGATAAGCGGGGGAGAAGAGGTCAACGGTGTGACATATACGGTTGCAAAGAAGACATCAAAAGTCACAGTCACCCATGGGAAGCTAGTTCGCCAAGTTTTGGAGGAAGACAGTATAATGTTTGATGATACAGATGCAGATGGCTTGATAATCCCTCACAATTATGCACTGGTAATATCTTTACTTGTACATGATATTAATGTTAAACGAGTTTTGATTGATCCAGGTAGCTCCGTAAATATTATTCTTCTGAGAGTGGTAAATAAGATGCAAGCTGATGACAAGATGGTGCCGAAAGCACGTACCTTATCTGGATTCGATAATTCAAGCATTGTCACAAAAGGGGAAATAGTGCTTACCACATTTGCAGAAGAAGTTGTCAAGGATACAAAATTCTAGGTGATAGATACAGACATGGCTTATAATATGATTCTTGGCACCGTCTACTTTACATCAAATTATTAAGTTTTGTTCGCAATGGGGGATTCGACAAATCCATGGAGATCAGCAGGCTTCTAAAAATATCAATTCAGTTGCGGATTCGAGCACATTGAACGATGATGCAAATAAGAAATAACAACTACAGAATTTAGTTGAGGACATAAATATACAAACCTCAACTGAAAACGGTTCAGGACAGACGAATGTAGATTCATGACCTGATGTTATTCAAGAGCCAGAAGAGAATAAAAACATCAAAACAACAATTGAAGAACTCGAGGATATCACACTTTCCGAGCAGTGGCCAGATAGAAAAGTTTAGGTTAGAATGAAGCTAAGCTCGGGAATGAAAGGTAAACCTATCCAATTTTTACAAGTTAACGCAGATTGCTTTGTTTGGTCGCATTCAAATATGACATGTATACCACCGGAGATGATGACCCACAAGCTAAATGAAGATACTTCATATCCACCTATGAAACAGAAGAAAAGAAAGCAGGGATCCTTCACAAATCAGGTGATCCAGGATGAGGTACAAAAACTTTTAACAATTGGATCAATACGAGAGGTAAAATATCCTAACTGGCTAGCTAATAATACTGTAGTAGTACCAAAAAAGAATGGGAAATGGCGAGTTTGTGTAGATTATACTAACTTAAATAAGGCTTGTCCTAAAGATTCATTCCCTTTACCGCACATAGATCAACTAATTGATTCTACTGCAGGACATGAGTTGTTAAGTTTTTTAGATGCCTATTCAGGATATAACCAGATAAAGATGGACCTTAGATGAAGAAAAAACTTCATTTATCACAGACAGAGGGACTTACTGTTATAAAGTCATGCCTTTCGGACTAAAAAATGGTGGAGCCACGTACCAAAGATTGGTAACAAAAATGTTTCAAGAACATCTGGGAAAGACTATAGAAGTCTACATTGATGATATACTAGTCAAATCGGTACAGGCAGGAGATCATATCCAGCATTTGTCGGACACTTTTCAGATTCTCCGCAAGTTCAATATGAAGTTAAATCCAGAAAAATGTGCCTTTGGCGTGGCTTCAGGTAAGTTTTGGGGTTTTCTTGTTTCTAACCGAGGTATTGAAGTGAACCCTGCACAAATCAAAGCCATTGACGAGATACCAGACATACTCACGAGCAAAAAAGAGGTGCAGAGGTTGACAAGTAGGATAGCAGCTTTGGGAAGATTTATTTCAACAAGCTCTTAAAAATCTAACGAATGTCAACAAGCTCTTAAAAATCTAAAAGCATCTTTGTCAAATCCACCCCTACTGGCTAAACCAAAGGATGGAGAAAGGCTACTCATCTATCTCGCTGTGTCAGAAATGGCGGTAAGTGCAGTACTGGTACGAGAAAATAAAGGTAAATAATCTCCAATTTATTATGTTAGCAAATCATTGTTGGATGCTGAAACTCGATACCCTCACTTAGAAAAACTTGCTTTAGCATTAATTATGGCATCTAGAAAGTTGAGGCCTTATTTTCAATGCCATCCTATCTCTGTAGTAACTGCCTATCCCCTAAGAAATATATTGCATAAGCAAGAGCTGTCATGTAGGTTAGCTAAATGGTCTATTGAACTTAGTGAATACGATATTGTGTATCAACCTAGAACTGCGATAAAATTTTAAGTTTTAGCAGATTTTGTGGCAGATTTCAATGCAGGAATAGTTCCTGAAGCAAAAAAGGAACTACAGGTATTCACCGGATCTAATCCGGGTAATTGGACCCTATTTATTGATGGCTCCTCGAATGTTAAAGGAGCGGGCTTAGGTATTGTTCTAATCCCACCTTCGGGAGAAATCATAAGGCAAGCAATAAAATGTTATCCCATTACTAACAATGAAGCAGAGTACAAAGTTGTAATTGCAGGACTGGAACTGGCACGAGAACTTGGGATAGAGCGGGTTATAATCAAAAGTGAGTCACATCTGGTAGTTAACCAGATGCAGGGGACTTACATAACAAGTGAGGTACGAATGCAACAATATTTGGAAAAGGCGCGAGAATTAATCAGACAGTTCCAATCATGGAAAATCATGTAAATACCTAGGGAGAAAAATGCAAAAGCAGATGCACTGGCTAATCTCGCATTTGTTGCCGAAGTAGCGAATGCAAAAAATGCTGCCGTAATTAGATTTGTTCTATTCGGCATTCGACCACGATAAAAATGAGGTAACAAGATGGTTCTACTTCGTCAGATATTTATTCTAATATTTGGAACACGAAATAGATTAAGAAATATTTGAACTATGATTCATACTTAATATTCAGACCTCGTGTCCGGGCTCCAAAAAATTTTCAAACAAAGAATTCTAATTTCTAAATCGAAAGATTCTTTTCTTTCAACCCCTATTTATATTTTGACCAAAAGCAAAACCTTTCTTTGAATTTTTATATTTATTCTGCAGCAGCAAATGCTAGTTACAATATGGGTTCCAGCGAAGCCAATTTAGTCATTAGTAAAGCCGAAGTCAATGGAGGTACTACTGTGAAGAAATTGAAACCTCGAGCTCGAGGACGTAGTTTTCCAATAAAAAGATCGACCTGTCATATAACTATTGTAATGAAAGATATATCTTTAGATGATGAATATGTAGAGATGTATTAGATTTTATGCTTGTTTCTTTCTCTTGTTTGAGACAAGTCGTGAATCTAGAATATTGTAGTCTTTTACAGTGAAAGAAGTTGGGACGAGGTTGTCAATAATAGATTACCTAGAGAAATAGGTAAAAGAAATTTCCACCCAAGATTTAATAGTTGGTCCATTCTCAGCCTCGGTAAAGTCCATCTTGTTGCAATAGGAATGAACAAAAACAAATAAGTTTTGGCTAATGTGATAAAGATACCAATTAGTGTTCCAAAGACTTTACCCCTTTTATTTATGCCAAATAGCTCAGGAACAAATATGTACGGTTCAATAATTTAACTTAGTATTGAAGAAATGAATTTGTTAAATTTCTGCAGTACGGAATTCTACCTGAAGACAAGAAAAGGTCTCAGTCACTTCAACGAAAAGTTGCCCATTACTGTTTGGTTCGAGGAAACATTTATCGAAAGATGTTCGGAGGACCTTTAGCAAGATGTCTCGGACCTTCTCAAACAGAATATGTGATGAGAGAAGTACATGAGGGACATTGTGAAAATCACGCAGGAGGAAGGTCCTTGGTAAAAACTCTAATAAGAGCAGGATTCTATTGGCCAAAAATTGAAGAAGATGCGGAAAGTTTTGTGTCCAAGTGACAAATGCCAACGATATTTTGGTGTTACTCTGGCAGGTGGATAGGCCCAATTACAGGGGAGACTCTACCGAAATATTTGAAACAATTAGGAGATTGGGAGATTGAGATGTGCGAAAGAAGAGACTAGTTATGTTATCTGTTTCAAGGCAGACTCTACTTCTCATTTGAGGACGAATGATCCTAAGTGGGGGAGAATGTAACACCTCGAAAAATTTCGAAGTACTTCAGCGCTATTAAGAAAGTTGATGTGTGCGTAGGCATAAGTTGATATAGTCAGTTGAGACTAATATCGTGTGTTGATGTGAAAATCAGACTTTTTGAAAATGTTTGGGGTATAAGAAATTTGGTCTTAAACTTTACAAATATGGATAAAACGAATAATCTCAATTGATATGGTGTTGTCGGGCTTATATCGAATGCGGTAACGTGGAATCAACCGCAAGTATATGTGTAAAAGTAAAATCATCAATTTAGTAACCTCAGAATAAGTCTTAGCACGTTCGAGGACAATGTTTGTTTAAGAGGTGGAGAATGTAATGACCCGACTTGTTGTTTTGAACATTTACACTCCTTCCAACTATTTGAAGTCTTGAATAGCTTCATATGAAGTATTATGACGTGTGTGAATTGTCGGTTTTGATTTTCAGGTATTTCAGGATTAGTTCGGAAGAATAAATTTCATGTTGGAAGCTTTAAGTTGACTGCCACAAGCTAAAGGAAAGGTACAGTTTTTATTAGTATTAACGGATTATTTTTCCAAATGGGTAGAAGCAGGAGCCTTCAAACAGGTGCGGGAGAAAGAAGCCATGGACTTTATTAGGCAAAACATTATATACCGGTTCGGAGTTCCAAAAGAAATCGTATGTGATAATGGCCCACAATTCATAGGTACAAAAATCACAGAATATTTTTAGAGTTGGCAGATTAAAAGGATAACTTTCATACCTTACCACCCTGTGGCCAATGGACAAGCCAAATCAACAAACAAAGTTATTATTAATAACTTGAAGAAAAAACTAGAGGAGTCAAAAAGCAAGTGGCCTGAAGTGTTACCAGGAGTCTTATGGGCTTATCGAACGACAGCAAAGACAGGTACGAAAGAGACTCCATTTTTACTTGTTTATGGTGTTGAAGCCTTAATTCCAGTTCAAGTAGGTGAACCAAGTATGAGATATATACAAGCAACTGAGGAATCTAACGAGGAAGAGATGCGAATGAATTTAGATTTGCTCGAAGAAAGGAGAAAAACGGCTCTAATAAGAATGGCGGCTCAGAAATAAATTATCGAGCGATACTACAACTAGAAAACTCATCTTAGATACTTCAAAATTGGGGACTTCATCCTCAAAAAGGTTTTTCAATCAACGAAAGCAGCTAATGCAGGGAAATTGAGTCCAAATTGGGAAGGACCCTATAGAATTCCAAGCATCGCTGGAAAGGGAGAATATGAGTTGGAAACCATGGAAGGCAAAGTACTACCATCAAATTGGAACGTTGTTTATTTAAAGAAGGGTTACTTCTAGGCAAAAGAAGTACCCATGGTCAGGTATCACTCAAATATGATTTTATTTTATTATTTTTAATTATACTAACCATTTTAGATGATAGGCAAAAAGCTAACCCGTACCAAATGATGATATTAGACCCAAAAGACACGAAGAATACTGAATTATTTTCGGTCTAGGTTACAACCCTTCTGATGGAGAAAAAGGACTAAGCAGTCACCATCTAAATGAATACTTCTGAGTCCCGTGTGTATTTTTCTTTTCAAGGAATGGACCAAAAGGAAGAAACAATCCAGTGCACGAGATTCCATACTTCAAAGCTCTAACACTGGGGGGACTATATATATATATATATGAAAAGTCAAAGAAGGACAAAAATCAGAATTCAAGTCTGAATCAGCCTAAGAGCCAAAAATCAAGCCTGAATCAAAAACCTTTGATGTAATCTTGAGAAGGTGTAAAACTCGCAAAAAGGACACAAGATAGATACAATATATACTCCAAGTTCTTATGAGTTTTTAGGTTAAGGTAAATAATTAGACACGGGACAGTAGACCTGGAATTTTGAAACCTGTTACAAATAAAGCAGTTATGAAAGAGTTGTAAATGTTATATTGCATAAATATATAATGACGTACAAAATTTGAAAGTTCAAAGCATAAAATTCCTCAAATTATATCTTTTTCTACTTCTTTCATATATTTACACCAATATGAAGATGAGACGCCATCTTCATCAGTGTTGCTTTTAAAAGGGCCCTCTTTTATAAAAATTTCATGTCTATCAAAATCACGGACTATTAAAGCATTGTTTAGTGCAAGATTGAATATCAAAGAGTGGAACAAAAACTCAAAAATCAAAATAGGCGGAAAAGAAAGCCGAGATTTATATATTAAACTTTGTAAAAATAAAGTATTTGTTTGTCATCAAAGCCCAGAACAAGATAGGGGTAAACCAGCAACCATTCCAAAAAAAAAAGAAAAACTTCCCACCAAAAAGTTCTAAACAAAACAATCAAGTAACAGAAAAAATTAGGAGGCATCATCCACTGGAACATCAGTAACGGGAGCATCATTGACGGAAGTAAAGGGGTCAACTTGAGAAGAAGAGGCTTGAATATTAGCTTCACCAGGAGCAAGTCCATCATCTTCGGGAACTTCACCTTCATGTGAAGGAAAGCTTTGACTTTGCTGAGTTTTTTTAATTGCCTCTTTAGCTTTAGCAATCTCAGCGTGAAGGTCAAAACCCTCATGGCTGGCTTCCATTAGAGTCTCGAGGCGAATATTCAAAAAAGCCCTGCTCACATCAAGTGACAGCTTATCCTCGAGAGCTTCATAGTATTTCTCTCACTGATCAATTTCGGTTATCAACTCCTCCTTCTCTATTTTGGAAGCATCAAAAGCTACCTTCAAAGGGGCAAAGGAACTTTCCAAGAATTTAACCTTATCAGTAAAGGCACAAAGATCTTCTTGAGTTTGAGTAAGTGTTTGAACCAACTCTCCTGCATAAGTCTCTTTCTGGTTAAGGAGTTCTCTCAAACTCCTTATCTCTTCGGTTGCCTTCAAAAGTTGCTCAGCAAATAAAAACTCAAGGATATCCTTATCCTTACCAACTTGACTTGAAAAAGCCTTTTCAATCACTAACTCAGCATCGATCATTTGCATTTGTTGCTCTAAGGCATCCTTCTCCTCTGCCAACAATTCCTTCTCCAGTTGAAGACCTTCAAATTGCTCTTTCCAATTGTCAGCCTCAGTGAGGTAATCAATAATTTATTGGTCAGCATGGACGATCCTTTTCATTAGTTCAGTACCTATCAAATTGATCTATAAAAAAAGGGGGTTATCGATAAAGCGAAAAGAGAAGAAAGAAAGAGTAAAGTTAAATTCGAACCCTCAGAGATGAATGAACAATATCTTTCATCCAAGTCAACAAACTATGACTCTCCAACTTTGCCTTATCCATAGGACCGAGCAAAGGCTTCAACCATACGTAGGCTTGACCCGACTTCTATAATAAGTTCCCACCTTTAGGAACCTCGACAATGACTTTCTTCATCGCCTTCTTGCTAATGGAATGATCAACTTCTATGTGAGAAAGAGTAGCAGCTGAAATGGCAGATGAGGTGAAAGCAGTCACGGGGGGAGCATCGGCAGCAACTTCAGGTAAGGGAACTAGAGGATAATCGGGGATTGACACTGGAAAAGAGGTAAGGGGCAACTCCTCAGAAACAGGTTCAAAGGCTTCCTCACATCCGAAGCCATGAGTAAATAATTGTTCAGCAGAAGCAAGGGGGGATCATTCACTTCTTCATCAGAGATCACTAACGGGGCACTCTCTGGCTCGTCCAAAGGTCTAGAGAGAACTGAGCTTGATGGAGGGATAGCTTCATCATCGAAAATAACGCGTCTGACTCGGGGCATGCGAACTAAAGAACCCACCTCTGGTTCTTCTTCACCCTCAGAGCCACGAGCTCCATCAACCTTTCTTTTTGAAGAAGAGCGCAAAATTCTTTCTTGAGAAAGATTTACGATAAGTCTTGTGGATGAAATAAAAGCAGGACTGACGCCACGAATAGGAAATCCTAGCAAAGGTAAAAAGTCATGGTATGAAATTTTTAAGTTAGCAAAAAAGAGAAACAAAAAGACTAAGCGGGAAAAAGTACCGTGTGTCTTAACTTTCCAGCCGAATCTCTGTGAGAGATATTTCCAAGATCTTTTCTTCATAGGGGCAACATATAGTAACTTCTCTACCCAAGCACGGAAGTTAGGAATCTCCTCAAAAACTTTCATGGTTGCTGAAAAAGTAGGCATGAGAGTACATAAGTATCTTCTTTGAGAAAGGAAAAAAGACAAGGTAGAAGTACTTACGTGCAAAATTCCATTTTTTCTGGAAAAGGCATGATTTCTTCACCCACCAGAGCACTAGTGGGAGCAGCAATGAAGCGGGCATACCAGTCACGATCTATGTCATCTTCAGGGCTAACTAATACTCTCTTACTTCTGGCCACAAGGGAAAAAACTCCTTCACAAAATAATCTAGGAGAATAAAGATGAAGCAGATGACAGGAAGTAAAAGGCATAGAAGCTAAGTTCGTCAAATAACGGAGGCATGCAACAGCTCTACAAATAATAGGACCAATCTGTCCTAAGCATACATTAAAGTAATGGCAGAATTCAATGATCACTAGATCAATAGGAGGTTTAAAGCCTAGGGTAAAGGGATATGTGTATACGAAGGAATAACCAGTCTGATATAAAGTTATTCTCTGGTCGGCACCAGGAAGTAAAATTAGGAAGTCAGATTTCCAATAGCATTCTCTTCGAATAAGAGTGAGAAGACCGATAGTAATCAAAGTTGGGTAAGGATCAACACGATCAAGGGAAGCCATGGAAGAAACTTGACTCTTCATGGATTCACGATCAGTTACAAAGGAAAACTCTTGAGGAAAAATTTCATCGACAGTGGTCTCACATAAAGTTTCAGTTGAATCTTTATCTCTAGAAGAAGATATTGGGGTTGTAGGAGCCCTAGTTCTAGAAGAAGACGGATTGACATCACTACTTTGAGAGGAGGAACCACGGTTAGAAATAGAACCAAGGCTACGCAGCCTACCACCCCTTCTACTTCTAATAGGGGTATTGGAAGAAACAAACTCGTCAACAATTACAACTTTGCGAGGATCAGGAGAAGATATGATTATGTAAAGAAGAATAAGGAAAAAATACAAAAAAGTGTAAGAGAAGAAGGCGATGGAGGAAAAGCTTCAAGAAATTAAAAGGCGCTAAGGAACTGAAGAAACAATTAGAAAAATCCATGTGGCATAATCATTCAATATAAGTGATATACGTCGCATCGGTCCAGAAGGAGGTATGATTGCATTTGAAAAAATGGCGGCAGAAAATTTTCACCATAAAAACTTTCCACTTCCCCGAATATTTAGTAGAGAATATTTAATAAAGTGGGGGGACTATCTGTATTAGTGATGAAATAACGTTATACGTGGAATATTGGAATGCTGACATATCATGGTACGTGGAACAATGATATGGTGACAAGTGATTTTCTTAATTGATAAAGAAGAGAAGGCACGGGAGGAAATACACATGAGACGATACAAAAGAAAAAGAGAATCGGGCCTAACATTTGGCAAAGAATAAATGAGGATGAAATGAATAAAGAATAAAAAGAAGGAAAGGTACATGAACCGGAAGTAAATAAAGAAGGAAAATCGGAACTGATATAAGGCATTTATAACAATAAATACGCCAGTTATAGATATCCGAGATAATGGGCAATCAATATAATTATTGCCCTAATCAACCCAAATTATGTGAGTAAAACCGTTATTATTGTATATTCCTATATAAGGACACAGAATTCTATTTGTAGGGATAGATCATAGCCAATATTGAAATATACTCTTTACTTTTCTGCTTTCTCGAAATTCTCTACCTTGACTTTGCAATTTGTCCATCAATTATTTCCTAAGTTATTCTTATTAATTTCCTCTGATATCATTGTGAAAGTGAAGTAAAACTTGGTTATCAATAACCCGTTTTCTTCTAAAATTAGATTTTGGCCAAAAGACTTATTTTTGGTTAAACATATATCATAACAGTACAATGCTATATATAAAGCACATCTACCTGTACAGATAACGTACTTATCTTCTTAAGTATAAAAATAATTCAAAATAATTTTAAGTTACATAGTTATCATTTATCACTCCCCCTCAAGCGATGCTCGGTCTGAAAGAATACAGAGCTTGTCACGTAAGAATAATACATGTGGTAAAGGAAGTGCCTTGGTCAATAAATCAGCAAGTTGATCTTGGCTAGGGACATATTGAACTTGGAGAGCACCCGAGGCAACTTTTTCACGAACAAAATGAACATCAATTTCAACATGCTTGGTACGAGCGTGCTGAATAGGATTTTGTGCTAAATAAATATTGCTAATATTGTCACAAAAAATTGTAGAATGTGAAGAAAGAGAAACATGGAGTTCCTATAGTAGCAAAAGTAACCACGTTATTTCAGCCACAACGTGGGCAAGGGCAACTGCTCTATATTCAGCTTCAACACTTGATCTAGAAACAACATTTTGCTTCCTAGAAGACCAGGAAATAAGATTAGGACCAAGAAAGATACAGTAGCTCGAAGTAGATCGACGAGTGGTAGGGCATCCAGCCCAGTCCGCATCACTGTGGCATTTTAAATTGTCAATGGAACCATAAATAAATAAACCATGATCCAAGGAACCTTGCAAATAATGTAGGATTCTTTTGACAGCAATATAATGAATGTCCAAGGGAGCTTGCATAAATTGAGACACTTGATTAACGGCAAAAGCAATATCTGGACGGGTGAAGGTTAAGTACTGGAGACCACCAACAAGACTTCTGTAAAGAGTAGGATCAGAAAAGGGAGGAGAATCTGTAGAATGAAGTAGAGCCTTAGGAGAAAGAGGAGTTGAAACTGGTTTGGAAAACATACTTGGATTGACAAAGAAAAAAATCACATTGCGAGCAATTATAGAAACACCAAGAAAGTAGTTAACTGTCCCTAAGTCATTCATTGAAAACTCTGACTTGAGTGTATAAATTAAAGATTTAAGTAACAAGTCAAAAGAAGTAGTGAGGAGAATATCATCAACATAGAGAAGAAGAATAGCAATATCTGAGTTATTTTTGTAAATAAAAAGAGAAGGATCAGACATGCTATTTTGAAATCCATTGCTCTGAATAAAAGAAGTAAATCGATGAAACCATGCCCGGGGGGCTTGCTTTAAGCCATAAAGTGCTTTGTTCCACCGACAAACATGATGAGGAAATTGTGGATGAACAAAACCAGTCGGTTGCTTCGTGTATACCAGTTCGTTAAGCTTGCCATGTAAAAAGGCATTCTTAACGTCTAATTGATGCACAGGCCGGTGCTTAGATGCAACAAGGGAAAGAATAGTACGAATGGTGACTGGTTTCACCACAGGACTAAACGTTTTATTATAGTCTAGTCCTTGTTGTTGTTTGTAGCCTTGGGCTACAAGATGAGCCTTAAGACGCTCTAGAGAACCATCCGATTTTTGTTTAATTCGATACACCCAGCAACAACCAATGATATTAGCGTTAGAGGGAGGTGGTACTAAGTCCCAAGTGCGATTAGCCATAAATGCGTTTTATTCGTCGGCTATTGCACGCCTCTAATGAGGACACTTAGAAGCTTCCATATAAGATGAAGGTTCAAATAGAAGTGAAGAGGAATGAGAAATCAAGGAAGGAATTATTCATGGCTTGAGAGATCCTATTTTCTTACGGGTAATCATGGGATGTGACTTAGAATTAGAAGAAGGTAAGTTTGGAAATTGAGTTTGAAAAATAGAAGAGACGTGATGTGGGATGGGAGATGAATTGGTGATAACATTGATTGACTATGAAGTATTAGTATTAGGAGGTAAAGGAGTGGGCTGGCTAATATTTGGAGAGGAGTTAGATATATCACGATGGGATGGGAATGTATTTTGAGATGGAGGAAAGTTAGAATTATTTTGAGGTGGTTGGTTATATATATTTTGGATAGGAAAAGATTGTATAGGTGGAAAAGAGGGATAGAAGAATTAAAATTGTGATGATTTCTTGGAGAGTATAACATAATTGGAGATAAGGCTTGAAGTGAAGAATTAGAAGGAAAATAGGAGAAAGATTTTCAGCATTAACACGAGATAATAATTGTGCATATCGTTGAAAATTCCTATGCTGAAAAATAGGAGATAAATGAGGATGAATACAAATTGATGAGGGAAATTTAAAAGGGGTAGGAGAGTTAGGTTCAGATGAAGTTGAGGGGAGAAGATAAGGATAAGGAAAGAAATCCTCGTTGAACCTAACATGTCTAGAGATAAACACTTTGCTACTAGAAGGATCAAAACATCTACATCCCTTGTAGTTAGAGGGATAACTAAGAAAGATACAATAGGTTGAACGAGGACTCTACTTGTTAGAGGAATAATCACGTAAATTGGGATAACAAGAACAACCGAAAATACGTAGATGATGGTAGATAGGAGCCTTGCCAAAAAGAGCTTCATATGGTGTCTTAAAGTGAAGCTTAGACGAAGGAAGAATATTTAAAAGATGGACAGCGGTATGCAAAGCTTCGACCCAAAATTGAGAGGGAAGAGAAGCTTGAAATAATAATGAACGATCCATATTTAAAATCGTACGATGCATCCGTTCAGCTTTGCCAATTTGTTGGTGAGTGTGAGGGCATGAAATGCAAAGCAAGACACCATTATCATCAAGAAACGAACGAAAAGCTTGAAGTTTAACAAATTCAGCAGCCCCATCACATTGAAAAGACTTTAATTTTGTAGAGAATTTGATCAATACATAGGCATAAAAATGCTTAAAGGTGGTGAAAGCATCAGATTTACGCTTAAGAGGAAATACCCAAGAGAACTTTGTGAAATCATCATGAAATAAAATATAATACTGAAAACCAGTAAAAGAGGAAACAAGGGAAGTCCAAATATCACTATGAATTAACTTGAACGGAGATGAAGAAAAAGAACTAAAGTCCATTAATGGTAATGTCACGACCCAATTTCACCTATAAGTCGTGATGGCGTCCAACATCACAGCTAGGCAAGCCAACTAATAAATTAAATGAATATCAATCATTCTTTAAAAATTTTCCAAGTAATTCTGTTCTTTTTCCTAGCAATATTAATAAAAATAAAAAAGATACTGATTAATTTAAATCCAAGATAAATAATCAACTCCCAATTCTACCAATGTGTGTGCCAAGACCTAGTGTCACAAGTGTATGAGCATCTAGTAGATTATACAAAACACCAAATACTGTCTCAAATAAAATAGACAGAATGTAAATATAAGAAGAGACATTGGTAGCTGCAGAACGGCTCAGAAAGACAGCTCACCACTACGCCTCTAGATAACGTGGATGTGCAATGATAGCTCCTCCACTAGTACCTGCCTTAGATCCTGCACAAAAAGTGTAGCAAGTGTAGCATGAGTACGTAAACAACGTATATCCCGTAAGTATCAAGCCTAATCTCGAAGTGGTAGAGACGAGATGGCCGACTTTGACACTCACTATGGGTCAATAATAATAATTAAAATAAAACTAGAATATCTAAATCAACATTCTTCACAGAGTTAGCAATAATTTATTTAACCAGCAGAAATAATTAAATTCCTTCAAATGCAACAATTTTCAAACTATTAATTAGCCTCATTTACAGCGATAACAATAATTCCTTAATATGCAGAGATAATTAATTCTTTAAATTTCAAAGATTTTCAATTTATCAATTAGCTTCACAAGCTGGAATAAACTATCCAAGTATCGTGTAATTATTATTATTAACCATGATTTCTGCCGAGGTCGTACGGCCCGATCCAGAGTGTTGTGTACAC
The DNA here is from genome assembly GCF_000715075.1 of Nicotiana tabacum. Taxonomy (NCBI): domain Eukaryota; kingdom Viridiplantae; phylum Streptophyta; class Magnoliopsida; order Solanales; family Solanaceae; genus Nicotiana; species Nicotiana tabacum. The sequence goes on along the minus strand of NC_134083.1, from coordinate 4,237,764 downwards.
TACCGAGGGACGTGCGGCGCGATCCATAGATGCATCTATCCTGCCGAGGCGTTCGGCCCGCTCCACAAGAAAGGAGGACATTTTCTTATGTACCTCCGGAAGGAGAGTATATTTATTATAAGATAAATTCGGGAAGAAGAATAATTTCTCTTAACAATTAATTAATTTAAACAGAAAATCAAGTATATGAGATTTCCATCCTTTAATATTTTTATCTAACAATTCAAATATTTTAATTAATAAAGAATACAATTTACACAAGTAATTCATGCTTTGAGTCCTAAACTACCCGGACTTTAGCATTAATAGTAGCTACGCACGGACTCTCGTCACTCGTGCGTATGTAGCCCCCGCAATTAGCAATAATTATTACTGTAATTACCTATGGAATAATTTTTCCCTCACAAGATTAGACAAGAGACTTGCCTCAATTTGCTCCAATTTAATCCACTAGAAGGCCTTTTCTACGATTATCCAACTCTGTCTGGCTCGAATCTAGCCAAAATAATTCGATACAATCACTAAAATTTATAGGAATCAATTCTATAACAAAATACTATATTTTTCAATAAAAATCCAAAATTAATTCAAAATTAGTCCGTGGGGCCCACATCTCGGAATCCGGCGAAAGTTACGAAATATTAACGAACATTCAACCACGAGTCTACCCATACCAAAATTACTAAATTCCAATAACAATTCGGCCCTCAAATCCTCAAATCTATCCAAGAGGGTTTTCAAATATTTCCAACTTAATTCACCAATTAAATGATAAAAACAGTGATGGATTCGGGTAATTTAACCAATATTGAGTTAAGAACACTTACCCCGTTGTTTTTCCTGAAAATCTCCCAAAACTCGCCTCAATCCGAGCTCCAAATCGATAAAAATGAAAAATAGGACGAAGTCCCATTTTCTGAACTTAAACTCTCTGCCCAGTGATTTCTTCTACGCGATCGCGATCGCGAACTTCCTCACACGATCGCAAACTATCCCACGCGATCGCGAAGTTCAAACCTACAGGCCCATGCGATCGCAAACCATTTTACGCGATCGCGAAGCACAAACGTGTGACCTTCCTTGCTGCTCCCCTTACTTTACGCGAACGCGAACGCGAACGCGACCTCCTCCACCCGGTCGCGAATACCAAATTCCCACGCCTACGCGATCGCAGCCCTATTCACGCAATCGCAAAGAATAAAAACATCACTGCCTCAAACAAGCCTACGCGATCGCAGACTATCTCACGTAATCGCGTAGAACAAAGTCACCTCTGCCCAATTTACACTACGCGATCGCAGACCAACCAATTATACCAACAAGTCCCAAAATATCACACGAACTTAGTCGAACCCTCAAATCACACCAAACAACACTAAAACCACGAATCAGCCTCCAATTCAAACTTAATGAAACTTAAGATTTTTAACTTCTACATTCGGTACTGAAACCTATCAAATCAAGTCCGATTGACCTCATATTTTGCACACAAGTCATAAATAACATAATGGGGCTATGAAAATGTTCGGAACTGGATTCCGACCCCGATATTAAAAAGTCAACTCCCCGGTCAAACTTTCAAACTTAAATTCCTGTTTTAGCTATTTCAAACCTATTTTAACCACGGACTTCCAAATAAAATTCCGAACACGCTCCTAAGTCCAAAATCACCATACGGAGCTATTGGAACCGTCAAATCCCAAGTCCAAGTCCGTTTTCTCAAAATGTTGAGCGAAGTCAAACTTAACATTCTAATAAGGAACCAAGTGTTCCTATTTCAACCCGAACACTCCCAAATCCCGAACCAACCATCCCCGCAAGTTATAAATTAATAAAAGCACATACATGGAGTTTTATTTTGGGGAATGGGGTTTTAAAAGTCAAAATGACCGGTTGGGTCATTACATTCTCCACCTCTTAAATAAACGTTCGTCCTCGAATGGGTTTAGAATTATACCTGAAGTGTTGAATAAGTGTGGATATCTGCTCCGCATGTTTTCCTCGGCCTCCCAAGTCGCTTCCTCAACTGGTTGGCCCCTCCAACTGGACTTTTACTGCAGAAATCCTCTTGGACCTCAACTGGCGAACCTTTTTATCAACAATGGAAACTGGCTCCTCTTCATAACCCAAACTCTTATCTAGCTGAACTGTGTTGAAGTCTAACACATGTGATAGGTCGGCATGATACTTCCGGAGCATAGATACATGGAAAACCGGATGAACTCGCGATAGACTGGGAGGCAATGCAAGCTCATAAGTAACCTCCTCAACTCGTCTCAACACCTCAAATGGGCCTATAAACCTTGGGCTCAACTTGCCCTTATTCCAGAATCTCATGATTCCCTTTATCGATGAAACCTTCAAGAGAACTTTTTCACCCATCATAAATGATAAATCACGCGCTTTCGAATCTGCGTAACTCTTCTGTCTGGACTGTGCTGTACGAAGTCGGTCCTGAATAAACTTTACCTTTTCAAAGGCATCTTTCACCAAATCAGTACCATATAATTTAGCCTCATCGGGCTCAAACCATCCAATGGGCGAACGACATCGCCGACCATATAAAGCCTCAAATGGAGCCATCTCAATGCTGGATTGGTAACTGTTATTATAAGCAAACTCGGCCAAAGGCAAGAAACGATCTCACTGACCTCCAAAGTCAATCACATATGCCCTGAGCATATCCTCCAAAATCTGAATTGTCCGCTCTGACTGCCCGTCGGTCTGCGGATGAAAGGCTGTGCTGAGCTCTACATGGGTCCCTAACTCACTCTATATTGCTCTCCAGAAATATGAAGTAAACTGAGGACCTATATCTTATATGATAGAAATTGGCACCCCGTGCAACCGAACTATCTACTGAATATAAATTTGGGCCAACCTCTCTGAAGTATACGTAGTCACAACAGGAATAAAGTATGCCGACTTGGTCAACCTATCAACAATGACCCAAACTGCATCGAACTTCCGCAAGGTCCGCGGCAACCCAACTACAAAGTCCATAGTGATGAGTTCCCATTTCCACTCCGGTATAGTCATCTGCTGAAGTAGGCCACCTGGCCTCTGGTGCTCATATTTAACTTGCTGACAATTTAGACTCTTAGCCACATACTCAACTATGTCCTTTTTCATTCGTCTCCACCAATAATGCTGCCTCAAATCACGATACATCTTTATAGCACCTGGATGAATAGAATACAAAGAACTGTGTGCTTCCTCTAGGATATTTTTCCTCAGTCTATCCACATTAGGAACACATAGACGATCCTGGAGTCGCAGAACACCATCCGCTTCAATAGTAACTTCCTTGGCACCACCCCGTAGTACCGTTTCTCGAAGAACCATTAAGTGTGGATCATCATACTGGCGAGCCTTGATCGGTTCAAATAGTGAAGACTGAGCTATAACACATACAAGAACTTGACTGGGCTCTGAAATATCCAGCCGCACAAGTCTATTGGCCAAGGACTGAATATTTGAAGCCAATGGCCTCTCTTCTGCTAAAATGAAAGCCAAACTACCCATACTCTCCGACTTTCTACTCAAGGTGTCTGCAACCACATTTGTTTTGCCTGGATGATACAGGATAGCAATATCATAATCTTTTAGTAACTCAAGCCATCTGTGATGTCTCAGATTTAGGTCCCTCTGCTTGAACAAATGCTGCAAACTGCGATGATCAGTGTAAACTTCACAAGACACCCCATAAAGATAATGCCTCCAAATCTTAAGAGCGTGAACAATCACAGCTAACTCCAAATCATGCACTGGATAATTCTTTTTGTGGGGCTTCAGCTGTCGGGAAGCATATGCAATAACTCGCCCTTCCTGCATCAATACACAACCCAAGCTAACGCGTGAAGCATCGCAATACATTGTATATCCCCGAACCGGAAGGCAACACTAACACTGGTAGTGTAGTCAATGCTATCTTGAGCTTCTGAAAGCTCACCTCACAATCATCGGACCATCGGAACGGAGCACCCTTCTGGGTTAATTTGGTCAAAGGTGTTGCAATAGATGAAAAAACTTCCACGAACCGACGATAATAACCTGCTAAACCCAGAAAACTCCTAATCTCAGTCGCCGAAGTGGGACGATGCCAATTCTGAACTACCTCAATATTTTTGGGATCAACTTTAATACCTTCGCCCAATACAATATGTCCCAAAAATGATACAGACTCTAGCCAGAACTCACATTTGGAGAACTTAGCATATAGCTTTTGTTCCTGCAACGTCTGAAGCACCACTCACATATGCTACGCGTGCTCCTCCTTACTATGTGAGTAAATCAAAATGTCATCAATGAAGACAATGACAAATGAATCAATATATGTCCTGAATACCCTCTTCATCAAATCTATAAACGTTATTGGGGCGTTATTTAAACCGAAAGACATCACCAGAAACTCATAATGACCATATCTGGTCCGAAAAGCAGTCTTCGGAACATCCGAATCCCGAATCTTCAACTGATGGTACCCCGACCTCAAGTTGATCTTAGAGAACACTCTAGTACCATGCAATTGGTCAAATAGATCATCAATACGTGGCAACGGGTACTTGTTCTTAATAGTGACTTTGTTCAATTGGAGATAATCAATACACATCCGCATTGTTCCATCCTTCTTCTTCACAAATAATATCGGTGCACCCCAAGGTGATACACTCGGTCTAACGAACCATTTGGCCAGTAACTCTTCAAGTTGTTCTTTCAATTCTTTCGGAGCCACGCGATACGGTGGGATAGATATAGGCTGGGTATCTAGGGCCAAGTAAATACAGAAATCAATACCACGATCAGGTGGCATACATGGAAAATCTGAAGGAAATACATCAGAGAACTCCCGAACTACAGGCAGTGAATCAATAGCCGGAGTCTCTGCAGTAGTATCCCGAACATAGGCTAGATAAGCCAAACAACCCTTCTCAACCATGTGTTGAGCCTTTATAAAAGAAATAACTCGATTAAATAAACTAACAGACAAACCCTTCCACTCCAGCCTAGGCAACGCTGGCATAGCCAAGGTAACAGTCTTGGCATGACAATATAGAATAGCATGATATGGATATAACCAGTCCATGCCCAGAATAATTTCAAAGTCAGTCATCTCAAGCAGTAGAAGATCTGCTCTAGTTTTATAACTACAGAATGTAATAATACAGGACCGGTAGATACGATTGACAATAACATAATCGCCCACATGAGTGGACACAAAAACAGGGGTACTCAAGGACTCACGACAAAAGACCCAGGAATGGAGAAAATAGAGATGACGCATATGAATACGTAGATCCTGGATCAAATAATATTGAGGCATCTTTGCCGCAAACAGAAATAATACTTGTAATCAAGGCATTTAAGGCCTCTACATCTGGTCTGGCCAAAAAAGCATAGAACTGAGCTGGAGCACCAACTGGCTGGCCTTCGTCTGGCTGACCTTTACCTCTAGGACGGCCCCTACCCACCTGTCCTCCACCTCTTGATGGTCGAACTACTGGTGGAGCAACTGGTGTGGTAATCATAGGCTGCTGACCCTGCTGCACTGGCCTACCCCGAAGTCTGGAGCAGAATCTCTGTATGTGACTGGGATCCCTGCACTCGTAACAACTCTTCGGTACAATGGGTTGTTGACTAAGAATTTGTCCATGGTGACCTGAATACCCACTGGAAGAACCCTGAATAGCTGGTGGGGGATAAGAACTCTCTGGTATATCACTGAAATAAGGTTGCACTGGAGCACCTCGAGGAGGCGGTGGTGCTGGACATGGGGGCCTGCTGGACTGCGCTCTCACGAACTGACCTCTGCCCCCAGTTGGAGCACCTTTGAACTCTCCAGAATGCCTAAACCGCTTATCTCTAGTCGGCTACGCTGACGCACACCCTCAATCCTCCCGGCTATTTTCACGACTAGCTCATAAGAAGTACCCATCTCAACCTCTAGAGCCATAGTGGCCTGAATTCCAGTATGTAAACCCGCAACAAACCTCTGCACTCTCTCCGCCTCAGTAGGGAGTATCATAAGGGCATGGCGAGATAACTCAGAAAACCTCGTCTCATAATCGGTCACTCACATCTGACCCTACTGGAGCTGCTCAAGCTGAAACTGTAACTCTTCCCTCTTAGAGGGTGGAATATACCTGTCCAGGAAAATACGGGAGAACTTGTCCCAAGTCATGGGAGGATAACCCGCTGGTCTACCAAGAACATAAGACTACCACCATCTACGGGCTCTACCCTCTAGCTGAAAAGTAGCAAAGTCTACCCCATGAGACTCAAATATCCTCATGTTGTAAAGTCTATCCTTGCACCGATCAATGAAATCCTAGGGATCCTCATATCGCTCACCCCCAAAGACAGGAGGATGTAGTCTAGTCCATCTGTCCAATAGTTTCTAAGGATCAGCGGCTGCAGCTGGCATGGGCTCAGGTATAGCTGTTGCCACTGGCTGGGCTCCACCCTCAAGTAGTGCACCCTGGGTCTGATATACAGCAGCTGCCTGTCCATTAGCCTGCGCGGTAGGGGTCTGTGCTCCCCCGCCCGCCTGAGATATGGCTGGGTCTACCGGAAGTAAATCGGCCTGAGTCATATTGTCCATGAACCGCAGCATACGACCCATGACATCCTGAAATCCCGGTACAGATGTGAAATCCACCGGAGTTGGCTCTGCCACAGGCACCTCACCTTGTTCCTCAATAATGGGATTCTCTGCTGGACCCACTGGCGGTATAATGGGAACAGTCCTGGGACGTCTTTACCCCTTACCACGGGCTGAAGCCCTCCCTCAGCCTCTAGTAACTAGGGGAGTAGCTCTTCTCTAGTCTGGAACCTGATTAGATCGCGTTCTCACCATCTGTGAGAGAATAAGAGAAGGATATTTAGTACTACATTAATTGCATGAGCTAAACCCTTCATCTAGAGTTTTTATGAAACCTTTTGTAGGATAAATTCTTATTACGTTTTATATAATTAAGCCCTTTAATTTCTCTACTTGTTCAAATAAGTGCGTATTTTAATTGATTGAATGGCCATCCATGGATTGTACCTATTTATTATGTATTGCTTGAAAAATGGTATATATTTAGGTGGTTGTTGAACAACGTCACTCCTAACGTATGTGAGAAATCAATACGGCGGGTCTAAAAGTGGGTTTAGGAATAAGAAAGCCTTGATGTGGTCATAGTAAACGATAAGATAGTGCGAGCTAGCATAGTTCGGGAGAATATGTCTAGTAAATTATTGTAGTTGCTCGGTAGAGAATTACGACACCTGAAGTGCTCACGGTCAATATAGAATACTTGAGAAAAATTATAGGAGACATAGCCGAAAGGATTCCAACAATTGAAAAAAATATAACTCTAGGTTTCCTTAATCTTGTTTTCGTTCTCCTTCTCGTTAGTTAATAATTTACTACTTTCTAGATTTGTTTGTTAATTAGTTTAGAATAAAAATCACAAGCTTCATAATTAAAATTGTCCGGACTTGTATTTCTTAGCGATATTAAACAGCTATAGCTAAACCTTAGTTCTCTGCAGGATTCGACTCCGGACTCTTAGATCGGATTATATTGTAGCGACCGCTTAGTCCTTTTTATAAGGCAGAGTTGGGCATGATCAATAAATTATAGTTAATACAGTCTCTCTACCGTCACAAAGTAGGGGTAAGGTCTCCGTACATACTACCCTTCTCACATTCCACTTGTGGGATTACACTGGTATTATGTTGTTGTTGTTGTTGTACTAAACTATAGTTAATTAATACATCTCATCTTAATTTATTACTTAACCAAGATAGATTAGTATGATTTGGTATAAACATCCAGTATACAGAGACGGATCTAGGATTTTAATTGTATGAATTTAACATATACAGTTTTTTGCATTGAACCCATATATTTTTAAAATTATGGGTTCATATCTACTATTTATTAGAATTTTAGTGATTTTTACACATAAATTTATGCTCTGCGCTGAAAGTATTAGGTTCAGTTGAATTCGATAACTCTATGTTGCATCCGCTCTTGCCGGTACAGATAAGTTTTTATCAAGACGGTAAACTATGGTAATATGAAAATAGTACAATTTTTTTTAAAAAAAAAAAAATCCCTCCCCAAGAAAGCATAAGAAAGCCATTAAAAGAAGAAGAACCTTAGCTTCTTTTTTTTTTAACTTTTTTACAATGGGATGCCCCCTAAGAAAGGAGAGGGGGAGAGCCTAACATGAGTGGATTTCTATAAGGAGGAAGCAGTTTCGTCAATGGCATTCGATCATGTACGCAGTTTTGGAATATATCGACCAGCAGAAACCCGCATTAAATGCTTCAGATATTCCAATAACCGTCGTTGAAAATGAGCATTCAAAGTCAGTTGATGGTAAAAACAAAAACAAAAACAAAAAAAGTAAATAAAATTGGGACCAAATGTTTGAAATAGTCTTTTATTGTTTTTCAAGTCTTGCTTCAGAAAGAAATAGTCTTTTTTTTTTATGCTTGAGATGGAAGAAAAAGAAAAAGACCAAACAAGATTCTTGAAATTCTAGTTTGCACATGCAACAATTAATGGCAGAAGGTGTTGTTTTGCTTTATTAGTTGAGCCATCAGGGGACACCCCTTTTGCTTCACTTTTGTTCTTATCTCAACTTATTAATATGAAGGAAATTCCTATCAATATTCTTGTCTTCTCTCTACAAAATCATAGCTTTTTGGTATTCGTCACTTTCACTCTCTCTAATTTTTGTTTCAATTTTAATGTGTTCCAGTTTAAGTAGACATTAAGTGAACGGACCGCCCCTAGAGTAGTAAAAGGAAAACTCAAAATGGAGGACAAATCACAAGAAATTACTAACAAATATAGTAAACATACACTCAAAATAAGATGCTGGTGAGATAAGTTTGTCCAAAGATGCGTTGTGAGCTTATTTGAAGATTAATTGTGTGCCACTCTAGGGTGTCAAACGCGCAGTTCAGATCGGATATGAGACGGATGAAAAATGGATATTAAAAAAACGGACAAATTATCTGATCCGACCCATATTTAATACGGATAAAAAACGGGTTAACTGGTGGATAATATGATTATCCATATTATCTGTGGCTTCTTGAATATGATTACTTTTGGGAAAATTTCTAGTTTCCCAAACTTGAGAAACCCTTAATTTGAGGCTTTACAAATGTAAAAGTTAAAAACATTAGTTATCCACTTGTTATCCATTTTCTAGGTGGATAATAATATGATTTTTATCTATATTTGACCCGTTTTTAAAAAGTTCATTATCCAACCTATTTCTTAATGAATAATATGGGTGGATAATTATTATTTTTTATCCATTTTGCTATCACTACGCCAATCACATCATTATTCGAGTATTTATGGTCAGTAAAGCTCATAGGCCAGCTTCTTCTTGGCATATGGTCTCCAAGCTATCGGCAAAGGTAGTAAATTAAGTGTCACACCATCACTCTATATATCATCTTTATACTTATTCCGTCGAACCATCGACTGATACCAATGAGTTAAACCTACCCAAAGACACTTTTAAAGTTAACATGATATGATAGAGTCTACTTTGGACAGAGCTCGTACAATTTCCTCTAAATATTTAGCTTCACCCTATTAATAATATCCCAAAACTTTATATTTAACTTCTTTACAACGGTCAATGTGGGACATTTTGTACCCACACCCCAATAAATGCTCTAAGGAAATGTATAGTGAATTGTACCACAACCCTTTCTGGCTTATTTCTTACTCCTCGTGGCAGAAAAAAGGTTATTTCAAAACTAATTTGAAAAATATACAAGTTATGCTATAACATATTATATTACACTGAAAATGTAAATATTATTTTCCAACTGTCAGTGTAGATTTGTTGAATTCCAAGAGCAGTACTATTTTGGCACTTATTATCAATTGTTTCCTTCCCAAGCGGAATCTTTAAACAGAAACAATAAGTTTCAAATCTCCACATGCATAACATAAGGTTCGAGCTCAAGATCTTTGTATAGTCAAACTTATTTATTTTTTAACGAAATCAAGATTTTTTTTCTAAACCGCTCAAATGTCCTTCTTTTGAGATGGACTCACCAACGATATCCTTCTCTCGAGTAGTCTATTTGAAGCAGAAATATGGGAGGAGGTTTGAAACCTTCAATATGAGATTCATCTATCATTTCTTCTCCAATTAGAATTGCATGCCCTACGAGCAATCGCGGAGCCAAAATTTTTACTAAAAAGATTCAAATTATAAAGAGCTGAACACACGATGAGCTTTAGGTTATATCAAGCGGACTCAACATCTACTATATATACATAACAAATAATTTTGACCTTGTACATACAGTCTAATTTTACGGCAAATGAGGGTTCAAAACCCCTTGCACCCCTCTAACTCCACCCTTGTCTACGACATGTCATCATTTCGTGGTTCATGATCCATCACCGGATGGCCACGATGTTGACGCCTGTGGTCCATCTTTAATCAAGCTGGAAATTTGCTGTGGTAACTCTTCATTCAATAAATTTAGTTTCAGAACCTTAGAGTTACGATATAAGACTAGCTTATTGCGATTTTGAAGTTGTCCTAAAGGCTAAAGAGTGACTTTGGAACATACTCAACATGCTGAAGAGTTGATATGAAATTGTTTACCCGAAAAACTAATAGAGTTAAATTTGTACGTAGTTCTAAGGATATGTGACATAGCTTAATACAAACCGTAGAGATAAATAGAAATATCAAACATGGATTGCAAAGAGTACAAAGTAAACAAGGTTGTAAAGAAGAAAATTTTTAGGACTGAACAGGTTGAATCAATTTATGAAGCTTAAAAGAACAACTCTTCAGCGTAGGAAAATATAGTGCTTGAATTACAATGTAAGCAAAAACTTGGTCTTTACAGAAATAACCATCCCCTTTATAGTAGAGGGATCTTACTTTAGATATAATTAAAAATACATAGTGGGAGACCCATGATAAATCAGTTTTTCTATAATTCCTGCCAGGATTCTCTCCTCTAGTGGGATTGCAACGGCTCTTGTCTATGAGCTCGATATTGACTCGAGTTTTCGGTCTTGACTCGAGCTCTCGATCTTGACTTGAGCTCGATTCTGACTCGGATCCTTGCATTGATTCTGAGTCAGTGTTGGTCGGTCTCTGGATCATAAGCTCGATAACTTTACTTTGTATCATAGTTCGATTTGAATTCGAGCTTAATAATGATATCGAGCTCGACATTGATCGGTCCCTCGGGCTCGAAGCTTGTTTGTACCATCTTCGGAACCCATCTCGAAGTCTTACTCCGATCTATTACGTTTTGATCTTGATCGATCGTACGAAGGCTGAAATCTATTTCGCCTGTATATAGATAGTCCCCTTGTTTCTCGGGAAGGATGTGGTGAGAAATGATATTATTTTCCAACGGCTCAATCGGATTATAAGATGACATTTACATTGGGCACGACCATGACGCACGTGATAGTTGTCCCGTCGATTTAGTCTTTCAAGGCTTTTAATGCATGTCAGACGGTGGTCGGCCATCGCTGATACTGAACCGACATTGCTTTAATCTATAAATATCCCTTCCTTTTATCATTTACCACTTTTACATCTTCAATCTTCCAAATTTTCCAAGTTCTTTTTCGTAATCTCTAAGTTTATTGGCAAATTTGTGATTCTTCTTTGCAAGATTCTTCTTCTAAACCACCAAATCTTTGTTACCTTCTTTAAATCCAGAATGGTGAAGACATCAAAAATTATCCCCCAAAAAGAAAAAGCTTCTTCTTCCCAATCCGACGCCGACAAAACACAGGCGGATCCACGGCCTGAGGAGTGCATTCCGGCGGCATATGTTCTTACCTCCGATTTCAAACTCAATAAAGGTTCACTGGTTCCTGGCCGATGCGATCCCGTAGCAAGATATATTTGTTCGATAACCCGGGAGCATCTCGAGCGGATAAAAAAAGATTGTAACTGGGAGAACAAAGAAGTAGTAGTGCCGTCTCCCGAAGAGGATATTACTACTCACGTGAGAGGGTTTTTAAGCGTATATACTTACCCTTTCACGTTAGGTCCCCTCGACCCCGTTATCATATATTTTTATCGTAAATACCTAATAACCCTAGGCCAGATACATCCTTCCTTTTGGCGGATCATTATTTTGATCCGATATTTTGTGAGTAAAATCGAGGGGATGCCTTTCACCCTTGATCATCTTGTCCGATTATACCGTGCTCGCCTTTTTCGAGGAGGGTTAATAAAACTCCAACGTCAAGCTACCAAGGTTCTGTTCTCGAGTATATACGAGGATAAGGATCGAGGCTGGATGGGCAGATTCATTCGAGTAAGGACTTCGGACCTGATTCCGACCGAAAAGATGCCTTTTTCCGAGGAGTGGAACATGAAGCGTAAGTGTAATTCTGCTGTTATCTCCTACTATTTTATCCTTTCATTTCCTTCACCAATATTTCCCTTTTTGTGATGCAGCAGTTCCCTGGATGCCCGGCGCAGTGCCCGATCTCAAGAACTGGGTACGTGATCTGGTTTCGACCTCCTCCTATGCCGAGCGCTCATGGCACGACTTGTCAAAGGGCCGATGGGAGGCCAAAAATCACGGTAAGCACCTTTCTCGTATCTTTTGATAATTTGAATAAGATGTTTTTCACACACTTTAATAAAAATTTCCGTGTGTCAGTATGGGCAAAGATGCGGTTTTGAGTCCCTCATCGAGGAAGAGGCTTCGGCCTCTGTCCCAAAGCCGGTGAAAGATTATAAGAAAAAAAGAGCCCCCGTCCTCTAAGACCAAAAATCGAAGAAGAGGACGGCTCGTAAGCCGAACAAGAGTATCATTCATTTGAACGTAAAATCAGTTCTGTGTCTGAGGGATGAAGAAGATGGGTCGTAAGCCGAACAAGAGAACGATGGGTCTGCTCTGGCAGCCCGAACGAAGAAGACCACCGACGTTCCACGGGCAGTGGATCGATGGTGGTTCATAAGACTCTACCTCGAACTGAGGATATATCGGAGAAAGATTCGAGCAGAGTCCTCGAGTTGTCAGAGATCGAAAACGCCTCCCATCGAAGCCAACGGATGGGGGATATGTTTGAAGGGACTCTTTTCAAATTTTTTCGAACCGAAGAGAATGCCCCAGGTGATTCACTTGGGGTAGTAGCAATCGAAGACTCGCCTACCTTCCCTACTTTTTTCGCAGGGGCGATTCGGGAAGCCCAAGCTTTGGGGGCCCTCGAATTAGATAGGCCTCATAATGGAGAGGATCCTTTTCGTGACCTACTTATCGGTGTTGAGGACACTACCGGTACAAGTGACGCATCAGATCTTTTTCACGGAGTGCAACAGGCTTTGAATCAGGTAAGTCTTAAATTATATGGCGTTACCTTTAAGTCTGCTTTTCTTTTCTAACTTTGTTTCTTCTTCTTTGCAAGCCGCGGCAGTCTATCGAGAATCCTGTTCTCAGTCCCGAACCGAGCTGCGTCGATACGAGGTCCAGCTTAAACGGGTTACGGAGGAGAGGAACTCCCTAAAACTCCTCTTAGGCCAAAGGGGGGAAGAAATAAAAAACCTCCGAGCTGAGTTGGCCAAGGCTCACCAAGATCAGATCGATCTGTCCGAGCAGGTAATAATACTTTTAAAAGCCTATGGGCTCGATACCGGAACGATGGCTAATTTTTCGGTATCACAGCTGCAGCAGAAAATTGAGTTGATCGGAAAACTCCGTGAAGAAGTCGATGTGATAAAAATGGAGTCTTTGAAGCGGAAAGAAGGAATTGACCGCTTTGCTGCAGAGAAAGAAATTGCTCGAGCCCAATTGTCATCGGCCGAAAACCAACTTTAAATAATGAAGGAGAAAGGCTCGGTCCAAGCAAGAAGAATAGAGGAGCTCGAGGCTCGGTTGGCCTGTGAACTTGCCAAGGCCGAATCTGACGCCGAAAAGGCAAAGGCCGATGCGGATGCACTCGTGGCCGTCTATCGGGCCGATGCTGAAGCTGTCCAGGTCCAAGAAAGAGAGGCAGTCAAGACCGCCGATACTCGAGCACATTGGATCGCTAAACTTGCTAAGTGCCGATCTCGAAGGGAGAGCCTCGAGGAGATCCATGCTCGAGGTTTCGACCTCGTTGAAGAGATTAAAAGGGCCAAAGAACTCGAAGATGATGCTGAAGCCTTGGTTTTCGATGACGATGATGATGATGATAATGATGATGAGGGGAGTAAGAGCGGGTCCGAGAATGGGGGAGCCCGATAGAGAAGAGACCGCTCCTGGGGATAACCAAGAAGCTTAGTCCTCAATTTTAATGTTGTAATCAATTATGTAAAGAATCTTGTATATAAAAATATCCCTTTTTGCCGACTTGCTTCTATTCTGTTTCTTGTCTTGTGAAGATTTTATTTACGCCTTATGAATATTTTCACAAGAATTTAGGCAATTTGATCAAATTTAGACTTCGTAGCCTTTATAATCGAGTGAGCACTTACTCAAACTTGAAGTGATGTAGCCCTTAGGCTTAGTCGTTGAGTGAATGGTTCAAACTCGAAGTAATGTAGCCCGTAAGCGTAATGATCGAGTGAGTGCTTGCTTGAACTCGAAATAAAAATAGCCCGTAGGCTTAGTAGTCATGTGAATGATTCAAACTCGAAGTAATGTAGCCCATAGGCGTAATGGTCGAGTGAGTGCTTGCTCGAAATAAAAATAGCATGTGGCTTAGTAGTCGAGTGAATGATTCGAACTCGAATTAATGTAGCCCGTAGGCGTAATGATCAAGTGAGTGCTTGCTCGAAATGGAAATAAAAGTAGCTTGTAGGCTTATTAGTCGTTGAGTGAATAATTCGAACTCGAAGTAATGTAGCACGTAGGCTTAGTCGTCGAGTGAATGATTCGAACTCGAAATGAAGGTAGCTTGTAGGCTTAATAGTAGTTGAGTGAATGATTCGAACTCGAAGTAATATAGCCCGTAGGCGTAATGGTCGAGTGAGTGCTTGCTCGAACTCGAAATAAAAGTAGCTTGTAGGCTTAGTAGTCGATTGAATGATTCAAACTCGAAGTAATGTAGCCCGTAGGCATAATGGTCGAGTGAGTGCTTGCTCGAACTCGAAATAAAAATAGCCTGTAGGCGTAATGGTCGAGTGAATGATTCGAACTCGAAGTAATGTAGCTCATAGGCGTAATGGTCGAGTGAGTGCTTGCTCGAACTCGAAATAAAAGTAGCTTGTAGGCTTAGTAGTCGAGTGAATGTTTCGAACTCGATCCTGTTTGCATAATAAATCTCGAAATAGAGGAATTTTTCTTGGATATAAGATGTCGGTATAGAAGAGAACTTTTCTTTGCAAGTTATTATACATGTGTTCATGTTTTGTGTCAGGGCTCGGGCCAACTACATGAGCATGGTTCGTTTTGACCATTTAGCTCTTACAACTTTTCCTATTGGAACCCTGTTGTTACAAAATAACTTTCTTGCAAGAGAACTTGATATATTTTAGGGTTAATGCCCCCCCCCCCCCCCCCCCCCAATATTCGAGGTTGATTATGAAGAAGCCTTGGATACTGTTGAATTGCCCTCAGGTAGCACATGGTTGTTGCCTCGTTAAAAACCTCATCGGGAAAATCCATTTGGGATAAAAGCCTATCTAAGGGGGGAAAGAGTGCAACACGTACTTTAAAACCTGAGGTCTCGACGTCTTTGGTCAAACTCCTGCAATGGGTTAGCTTCGAATATGTATATATGGGTGAAAGGAAAGAGAGAATCATACCTTAACAATAATATCGTTTGAGGAGTGATATATTCTAGTTGTTCGATAATGGTTTGCCATCCAGTATTCCGAGTTTATAAGATCCCTTTCCGACTATATCGAGGACCTGATAGGGTCCTTCCCAATTTGGGCTGAGCTTACTTTCATTAGGATCTCGAGTATTGATGGTGACCTTCCTTAGGACTAAGTTCCCGATCCTGAAGTGGCGGAGGTTGGTTCTTCTATTGTAGTACCTTTCGATTCGTTGTTTTTGTGCAGCCATTCGAACGAGTGCCGCTTCTCGTTTTTCATCTAATAATTCGAGGCTAGTGTTCATTACCTCATGGTTAGATTCCACCGATGTATATCAAAACCATGTGTTGGGTTCTTCGACTGAAATTAAGGCTTCGGAGCCATACACTAAGGAAAACGGAGTTACTCC
Organism: Nicotiana tabacum; assembly: GCF_000715075.1. NCBI lineage: Eukaryota > Viridiplantae > Streptophyta > Magnoliopsida > Solanales > Solanaceae > Nicotiana > Nicotiana tabacum. The sequence goes on along the minus strand of NC_134083.1, from coordinate 4,221,588 downwards.
TGTACTGGACTTCGATGTTGTTCGATATGCCCATAGGACTTCGGGCAGAATTTCTCTCCATTTCCCTTTGAATTCGTTCAACCTTTTCTTCAAGTTTTGGATGATAGTCTTGTTTGTTGATTCGGCTTGTCCGTTCCTACTGAGGTGATACGGTGTCGATAATATCCTTTTTAATTTATGATCTTCGAGAAATTTTGTTACTTTACTTCCGATAAATTGCTTACCATTATCGCATGTTATTTCTGCGGGTATCCCTAATCGACACAAGATGTGATCCCAGATGAAATCTATAACCTCTTTTTCTCTTACTTTCTCGAACGCATGTGCTTTAACCCATTTAGAGAAATAGTCAGTCATAAATAAAATGAATTTAGCTTTACCTGGGGCCGATGGTAGGGGGCCGACGATATTCATCCCCCATTTCATGAATGGTCATGGGGATAAGACTGAATTAAGTTGTTCCCCGGGTTGATGGATCATCGGTGCAAACCTTTGACATTTATCACATCTTCAAACAAACTCCTTAGTGTCCCTTTCCATGTTATCCCAGTAATATCCTGCTCTGATGGTTTTGTGAATCAGTGATTCGGCGCCGGAGTGGTTCCCACAAGTGCCTTCATGGACCTCTCGTAAAACATAATTGGTGTCTCTCGGTCCCAAGCATACTTCCAATGGTCCATCGAACGTCCTTCTGTACAATGTTTCATCTTCAGCCAACGTGAATCGAGCAGCTTTGGTTCGTAGGGCCCTTGACTCTTTAGGGTTCGATGGGAGTTTTCCGTTTCCCAAACATTCAATATACTTATTTCTCCAATCCCAGGTTATGCTTGTGGAGTTTATCTTGGTGTGCCCCTCCTCGATTACAGACCTCGAAAGTTGAACAACAGTCCCCGAATCGATCTCATCTTCCTCGATCGATGACCCCAAATTTGCGAGTGCATTGGCCTCACCGTTTTGTTCTCGAGGCACATGTCGCAAAGTCCATTCCTTAAAATGGTGCAAAGTTACCTGTAATTTGTCCAATTACCTCTGCATTCTACCTTCTCGAACCTCGAAGGTTTTGTTTACTTGGTTTACTACCAGTAAAGAGTCACATTTAGCTTCAATCATTTCTGCTCCCAAGCTTTTGGCCAGCTCGAGACCTGCAATCATGGCCTCGTACTCGGCCTCATTGTTAGTTAACCTAGAAGTTTTGATAGACTGCCTAATGATGCCACCCGTGGGGGGTTTCAGCACGATGCCAAGCTAGGACCCCTTCACATTCGAAGCACCATCTGTGAAGAGGGTCCAAACCCCCAATGATTTACCAGATTTTAACAAGAGTTCTTTTTCAACTACGGGTATGAGGGCTGGCATGAAATCGGCCACAAAGTCTGCTAAATTTTGAGACTTGATGGCCGTACGGGATTGATATTCGATATCATACCAACTGAGTTCGACAGCCCATTTGACCAATCAGCCTGATAGCTCGGGCTTGGGCAAAATATTACGAAGTGGATAAGTGGTTAATACACATATGGGGTGACATTGAAAGTACGGTCTTAACTTCCTAGAGGCGCTTATCAGTGCTAGCGCCAATTTTTCTAGGTGCAGATATCTAGTTTCTGCTTCTCCTAAGGTCCGACTTATATAATAAACGGGAAATTGCATACCTTGCTCTTCTCGAACTAGGACACCTCTTACCGCGATTTCCAATACTGCCAAATACAAGCAAAGTTTTTCGTCTGTTTTTGGAGTATGAAGCAGCGGTGGGCTCGATAGATATCGTTTTAATTCCTCTAATGCATGTTGGCATTCTGGGGTCCAAGCGAAATCGTTCTTCTTTTTGAGTAGAGAGAAAAATTTGTGACTTCGATCTGACGATCTCGAAATAAATCGGCCTAAGGCTGCAATCCGTCCTATTAGCCTCTGTACGGCTTTCACGCTGTCCACGATGGTGATGTCTTCGATGGTCTTGATTTTATTGGGGTTAATCTCGATCCCCCGATTTGACACTATGAAGCCGAGGAACTTGCCCAAACCGACCCCGAAAGCATATTTCTCGGGGTTGAGCTTCATGTTGTATTTACTTAAAATCTCGAACGTTTCCTGCAAATGGGTCAAATGGTCCTCTGCGCGCAGGGACTTAACTAGCATGTCATCAATACAAACTTCCATTGATTTACCTATTTGTTCTTCGAACATTTTATTTACTAGGCGTTGGTAAGCAGCTCCCACATTTTTTAGCCCGAAGGGCATCACATTATAACAATATATTCCATATTTGGTGACAAATGAAGTCTTTTCCTGGTCTTCCGGGTTCATCTGGATTTGATTATACCCGGAATAGGCATCGAGAAAAGTAAGGATCTCGTATCCTTATAGTCTACACGCATTCTAAGTTTTTTCCCTTTTTTAGGCACTACAACTACATTGGCTAACCATTCGGGATATTTCACCTCCCGAATAGACCCTATCTTGAAAATTTTGGTTACCTCGTCCTGTATGAATGCGTGCTTTACATCAGACTGGGGTCTTCTCTTTTGCCTCACCGGTCTCAACCTAGGATCCAAGCTTAACCGATGCATCGTTATGTCCGGCGAGATCCCTGTTATATCTAAATGGGACCAGGCAAAGCAATCAATGTTATCGATAAGAAATTGAATAAGTTTTTTCCTGAGTTCGGGGGTCAATCCCATTCCCAGGTGTACCTTCCATTCGGGTCAGTGCTCGATTGGTGTGACTTGCTCCAATTCCTTAATCATTGATTTGGTAGCGTCGGAATCATTAGGAATCACGAAGGATCGAGGGATCCTTTGATCATCATCTTCGTCGATCTTCTGATTATCTGGTCGGGTTAAGGCCGATGTCTGTGATTGCTATTTGGTATCTCGTTCCCCTTTTGATCCCGATCTCTTTGCTTGCGAAGGCGGGGATATTGGATTCGCTTCCTCGATGGCAAACATTTCTCTTGCGGCCAGTTGTTCTCCGTATACTGTTTTGACTCCTCTCGATGTTGGAAATTTAAGGACATTGTGTAGGGTCGAAGGTACGGCTCTCATGTTGCGGATCCATGGCCTTCCAAAAAGGGCATTGTACCTCATGTCACCTTCGATTACGTGGAACTTCGTTTCTTGGATGGTCCCGGCCACGCTTGTCGGTAGAACTATCTCGCCCTTGGTGGTTTCACATGCCATATTGAATCCGTTTAGAACCAGGGTTGCAGGTACGACCTGGTCCTGTAAACCGAGTTGTTCTACGACTTTCAATCTAATGATGTTGGCCGAGCTACCTGGATCAATTAACACACGCTTAACTTTAGTTTTATTCATAAGTACGAATATTACCAATGCATCGTTATAAGGTTGTATGACTCCTTCTACATCTTCATCATTGAAAGATAGAGTTCCTATGGGTGCGTAATCCTGAGTTCGAGATCGCTTTTCTCTCATAATCGATGTCTTAGTGCGCTTAAGCACCGGCCCTTGAAGGGTATCGACACCGCCGATGATCATGTGAATGACGTGCTGTGGTTCTTCTTGTTCGTTCTGCTTGCCGAAATCCCTGTTTTTGAAATGGTTCTTCGCCCTGTCGCTTAAAAATTCTCGAAGGTGCCCTTTGTTGAATAACCGGGCTACCTCCTCTCTAAGTTGCCTGCAATTTTCCGTTCTGTGGCTGTGGGTGCCATGATATTCGCATATTTGATTGGGATTCCTCTGGGCAGGATCGATCTGCATGAGTCGAGGCCATTTAGTGTCTTTGATGCGTCCGATAGCTGACACGATGGCGGATGCATCGATGCTGAAGTTATACTTCGATAACCGAGGCGTTTCCCTAGATCCGGCAGGCCTGTCGAACCTACCTTTGTTCATCAGCCCTCGGGACCCTTGACCTCGATTATTTCTTTTGTTATTTTGTCCGAGGTTATGTCTCGAATCACTGATTTTGCAGTTTCCGTTATATGGTCGATATCGATCCCCGATCTGACCTTGTTCTCGATTAATGTCCCTTCGAGCAGCGGGTTCAGACCCCAATTGATCATCTTCGACCCTAATTTTTGATTGGTACCGATTGTGTACGTCGGCCCACATGATGGTTGGGTATTCGATCAGGTTATGCTTCAACCGCCGTGAAGCCGTCGAACTTCGTTCGTTCAAACCTTGAGTGAAAGCCTGAACAGCCCAATCGTCTGTGACTGGTGGCAGATCCATCCGTTCCAATTGAAAACGAGATAGGAACTCCCTCAGCATCTCGTTATGTTTTTGTCTTAACTTGAAAAGGTCTGATTTCCTTGTAGCGATTTTTATAGCGCCAGCGTGTGCTTTTACAACAGAATCTGCTAACATGGCAAACGAGTTGATGGAATTTGGTGGTAGGTTGTGATACCAAATCATTGCTCCCTTCGAGAGGGTCTCTCCGAATTATTTTAACACAGATTCGATTTTGTCGTCTTCTAAATAATTGCCCTTGATAGCACACGTGTAAGAAGTGACATGCTCGTTGGGGTCGGTCGTTCCGTTATATTTGGGGATTTCGGGCATACGGAATATTTTGGGGATTGGTTTGGGGCTGCACTCAAGGAAAAAGGCTTTTGTACGAATTTCTTGGAATCCAACCCTTTTATCATGGGCGGAGCCCCTGGGATTTGATCGACCCTGGAATTATATGTTTCTACTTTCTTATAGTTGGCTTCGATTCGTTTTGTGAGCTCCTCAAGTATTTTAGCAATTTCGGGAGTAGTCCCTGATTCTTGCTTGTTTGACCTTACTACGGCTGGCTCCGTTCGGTGGGCAATTTCTCGAGGTGGACTGGGCTCTGGTCTGCTCGGTAGCTGGGTTTGGCTCTGCAACTGAGCTATCTCTACCTGCTGGGCTTGCAACATTTCAAAGATCATACGCAAACTGGCTCCGTTCTCCTCCACGTTATGGGAGTTTCGAGCTGCGGATCGAGTGCCGCCATGAATACTATTTTCAATCTCAGAACGTTGGTTTGCCTCAAATGCCACATGCGAGTTGACATCTAGCGGTACTTCGGCTCGAGCTTCAGGTACTTCGACTCGACATCGATAAGCGGCCTTCCGGCCCTGGGCATCAAGTTATTGGTTTCGTCTTGAAGGCCATTAATCGAGGGTTTGCCATTGCTGATTCGAAGTCAAAGACACCCTCAAAAGACGAGCGTAAACTGGTGTGTATTGCAAATTTGTATCAAACAAACACTGTTATCCTTAGCCCCACGGTGGGCGCCAAACTGTTTACCCAAAAAAATGGATAGAGTTAAATTTGTACGTAGTTCTAAGGATATGTGATATAGCTTAATACAAACCGTAGGTATAAATAGAAATATCAAACATGGATTGCAAAGAGTACAAAATAAACAAGGTTGTAAAGAAGAAGATTTTTAGGACTGAATAGGTTGAATCAATTTATGATGCTTAAAAGAACAACTCTTCAGCGTAGGAAAATATAGTGCTTGAATTACAATGTAAGCAAAAACTTGGTCTTTACAGAAATAACCATCCCCTTTATAGTAGAGGGATCTTACTTTAGATATAATTAAAAATACATAGTGGGAGACCCATGATAAATCAGTTTTTCTATAATTCCTGCCAGGATTCTCTCCTCTAGTGGGATTGCAACGGCTCTTGTCTATGAGCTCGATATTGACTCGAGTTTTCGGTCTTGACTCGAGCTCTCGATCTTGACTTGAGCTCGATTCTGACTCGGATCCTTGCATTGATTCTGAGTCAGTGTTGGTCGGTCTCTGGATCATAAGCTCGATAACTTTACTTTGAATCATAGTTCGATTTAGATTCGAGCTTGATAATAATATCGAGCTCGACATTGATCAGTCCATCGGGCTCGAAGCTTGTTTGTACCATCTTCGGAACCCCTCTCGAAGTCTTACTCCGATCTATTACGTTTTGACCTCGATCGATCGTACGAAAGCCGAAATCTATTTCGACCGTATACGGAAATAGAGATAGAATAGACTCAACTGTTGAATACCTTTACACAGTTATTCACATCACACCAGAGACAAATAGACTGTCCAAAACAACCATTCAATATCACACAGTATAATACATGAAAATCACTCTTGACATTGTTACTCAAACTTCTAGAGTCTCTCACCATAGCTAGTAAAAACTCACTTAATGCGACTGTGTATAGATTAAGACTAATATTCTGTAAACAAAATAAACTCCTTCACTATCAAGACAACAAGCTGTTGCGTAAAATGAACAAAGAAAATTTACCAACGACACCCCCTTCTATAACATCGATTGCCCTCATTTTTCTAATTTAATTAGTTGATCAGAATGCATTTGAGGGAGGGTAGAGATCCTTACACAGGTCAACTGAATAAAGATCACAATCAGCACTTCTCCTTGCTATCACCCTCGAAAGTGGGCTTGATTTCCTATTGAATTGTAAGCTATCAGTTGAAATCCTTTGCATACTTTGAGACAAACAATTGGTGTTTCTCTGCTTAACCTTTGCCTTGATAGACTTCGTGAGATTCATGTAACTCGGCTTCTTGCTATTTCCTTCTTCAGAAGTTGACAAGGATGAATAAGACGACGTACTATCATCATACGGATAATACTCCGAATAAGGCTCAGAAGATGAATTGACAATTTGACAACTCATTGGTCCTCTTGCAGATATCCTGGTAGAAACATTATTTCGTCTAATATTCACTGAACTTCGCTCTGATCCAACCGCATAATCTTCATGCTTCCTAGAACTTGGGGTCATCCCCGATGCATCGGTATGGAATTCGTCAACTAATCTACTTTCCCAAGGCTTATTCGCCATCCAACGCTCTAACCAATTTGAATCCCCGTTAGCCTTAATCTTACTTAAGGTTTCCACTTTCCTTGCTCTTGAATTCGGGCTTGGGTTTGTTCTCAGTTTCTGAAATAGATAAGTTAGACAACAATTACATCTAATTATAAACCACTGTCATATAAGATGTTTTAGAAAACAAATACATTACCTGTTGTGCATATGCAATGGCCCTTTCTCTCTTTATTGCGCCGACTTGTCTCATTTTTAACTTAGACCTCACTTCATCCACTGTGCCAGGGCTATCACACCATCCACCCTGAGAAAGCCAAAGTTAGAAACTTTCATGTAACACTAATAATCCAATTTGTATGTGAAACTAGTGATACCTCAGCTTGCTTAACTGGATCAGCTTGGCTAGAGTTATCAGCAAGAGATCCTTTCATTGCATCTCCTTCAAGGGATGTTTGAGTGCATTGGGCTCTCATTCGGGCCTGAACTCGAACGAGAGCCTGCATGCACTTGAGGGTCATAGCAGCTTGCTTTCTCACCTGTCGTCCACGAAATATAGCTTGTAGCCTAACTAATGCTTTCAATGCCCTTAATGCACGCCTTGCCTTTCGATCAGTACAAAAAAAAAAAACTCATTAGCTGCATAAACCATTCGCCAAAGGTCAAGCGGGAGGAAACAATTACAAGGATATAGCATGGGAATGTCTCTACATTGAAAATTTGAGATCAAGAATACCATACAACAATAATTACGCCTCAATTCCAAGCAACTTTGGTTTGGTTGTATGAATCAACATTAATCATGTCGCTCTATTTAAGCTCATCTCAGACGAGCATGAAAACCATAAGGAATTAACTTTGTAATGCATTTTAGGTCTAGTTTTTTGGTCTTGGCAAGAGGCAAACATATGTTATACTGAGAGGGGTCACCGGCACCCGTAAAGTTCGGCAAAATTTCATGTATACATGTATATGTAGTGGGCACCCTATATATAAAGTAGATTTTGGTTGAATCCAAAAGTGCACCCCCGACCTTCAAATCCTGAGTCCGCCTCTGGTCTTGGCAATGGAAGTATTATCATTCAAATACGAGTAAGCTTTTGTCGATCAACATCCTATCAGACAGTTGCCTCCTAATTATACACTCATCTAGATGTGTTTCTAGAACTGCAACTTTTCTTGGTTCTGTTTTCAGGTTTCAGCAACATTTTCTCCAAAGTTGTGCTTTGTCGTTCCCAACACTTAAATGAAAAAAATTCATTTTCTTTTCATATCTTTGAAAGAGAAAGTTGGCTCCTGATTATACACTCATCTAGATTAATGAAAAAAAATACTTTTCTTTTCATATTCATATAGTATTGGGGCGAGTTGATTAGGCAAGATATGAGTTTGCTTTAAGCTCACCTAGAACATAACTCTTAATAGGAAGGTGTGGAGGTCAAAGATTAAGGTCGTAGGTTAATAGGTAGTTGTGCGGGTTTCCGCACAATTACCGTGCTATTAGTGGCAGTCTTGTATTCTAATATTGTAGATTTCTATCTTCATGTTGTTCCTTCCGCCTTGTTTTATTTTATTTTGTTCTCGTTATTTGTTGTTGCTACTGCTCTTTCCTCATTTTTTGCTCGTGACAAGGGTCTATTCGAAACAGCTTCTCTACAAGGGAAAGGTATGCGTACTATCTAAGCTCTTCATACCCCACTTGTGGGATTACAATGAGTATGTTCTTGTTTTTGTTTTCATGTTCATATCTAAGTAACAAACAAATCTTTGTGTGGAGATAATTGCAAAAAGGGAAAACATAAAAATTACCAGAAAACCGCGAAACGCAGCCTGAATTCGAATAGCAGCCCATTCTTTTTTCACAACAATAAAATCTTTGTGTGGAGCTCTGACTACAGTAGCCATTGCAGCAGCCAAAGTAGTGTCGGACATGAACGAAGACTCTGACCCTTCTGAATCTCCCAAATGGCCACCACCTTTTACACCTTTCGAGGACGACATAGCTATTCCTCCAGAAGCACTCCTCCACAGCTTCCATTTTCTACTCTTGATACCACCTTTCTCCTACGCAATTATAATTAACAAAAAATGTCAAGAAAATCATAGAACCAGAGTAAGGAAATATTCAACTCATAGATGCGAGCGATCGAGCTTACAGGATCGTTGGATTGGTTCTTTTTTGAGCTGATTAATGATTTAATCCACTTCCCTGAACCACCCATGTTTTTGTGTTCCTTGAAAAAAAGGTGAACTGGTACTTTTGATTTGAGGGAGTACAGAACAGACAGAGAAGTAAAGAGGGACAAAGGGGTTTTAGAAAACGCTGTCTGAAAAATTAAAGAGAAACGTTGCGATTTGAGAATTCGAAGGGATTGTGGAGTTTTAATTACTACAGATATATGGAGGTTCTTGGGTTTTAAATTTTAAAATTCGAAAATGATAAGGAAAAAGAGGAAAGTTGTAACGGATAGTTAGTGGAAAGTGGAACGACGTAGTAATAAGCTGACATTTCTCCCTCCCCCCTTAGTTTAAGCTGACACATACGACGAATATTAGTGGGAAAGTGAAAGGAATTTCCGGAAAAAAGGTAGTTAAAACATGCCTTATATAAATTTGCGTGTAAAGTACAATTAATAATCAAAGTAAGTCCCCACGCCTTTACTTAATGCCGAACAAGGGTGTTCATGGTTCGGTTTGGATCGATTTTTTTTAAAAAGAAATCAAACAGAGTAAGTCGGTTCTTCAAATATTGAAACCAAACCAAACCAATTAAGTCAGTTTTTTATCGATTCGTTTTTATCGGTTTTGGTCGGTTTCTGTTTTTTCGGTTATTTTTTGAATTTTTTCTTAAATATGAGACATACACTACCAAACAGATATTCCAGAGACTACATTTTCAATATAACATTATCAAACCAATTGTTGTTTAAAAAATCTATCATTTACCAAGATATATTGACGATAATTGAATCAACTAGTGATGAATAATCTAAGTACTCAATTAAAAATCGATTATTTTTAACATGAAATAAATTCTTGTACTTAGCAAAAGAAAACTTCCAATCAAACTAGAATGTAAAGGCAAAGAATTAAATTATTTTAATAGCAAAAAACTAGACTAAAAATATAAACGACTAATATGTACCATAAAATTTTAGAAACTTTATATAAAAATATACATATACATAGGTGTAATAATAAATTTAAATAGCTACTTCTATAGTCGGTTTTTAGAAACTTTATATATATATATATATATATATATATATATATATATATATATATATATATATATATATATATATATATATAGAGAGAGAGAGAGAGAGAGAGAGAGAGAGAGAGAGAGAGAGTTAGTTCGGGTTTTTTTGGTTTATTTTTTGATTAAAACCAAAACAAAACCAAATTTAATCGATTTTTAAAATTCAAAACCAAAATCAAACCAAACCTAAAAAGTATCGGTTTTTTTGGTCGGTTTGGTTTGGTTTTCGGTTTGGTTCGATTTTTCGAGTTTTTATGAACACCCCTAATGTAGAAGAGAGAGGAGAGAGTAAACAAATTTCGTTGGACAGAAAGTACTAGAAGATGTGTTTCTCTATATAACCACAAAGATTTTCTTTCCTATTTTCGATGAGGGACAAACTGCATTAGTAAAGAAAACAACTTCAAACTTTTCGTTTTCCTCTAAATCTTTTCCCTTCATTTCTCATTCACACCTCTTATCTAATTAGATAAAATCCAATAGGTGCAACGTGATAGGAGTGGGCATCGGTCGGTTCGGTTCGGTTTTGTAGAATTTTGATTCGGTTAATTCGGTTTTCGATTTGTGATTTTAATAACCAAAACCGAACCATATAACTTCGGTTCGGTTTATTCATGTTCGGTTCGGTTTTCGGTTTCAAGCCATGACAAAAATAGTACAAAATAACGAAAATAGATTACTTTTTGCAGCCGATGCAAGTGCTTCTACTGTCAATAGCGAAAAACATAGCTAGAAAAAATTGGGTAGAACAACAAACTGCCCATTCACTCTATTTCAAATAGAGAAAGAAAAATATGTTGTATATATATTAAAGTGAAAGTGACTATTTTCATTAGTAATTTGCCCATTATTCTTAAGTCAACTCGACACTAGTATTTAAAAATTAAGGGCTGCTATAGCATAAAAGCACGCCATGTAACATGTGAACTAGATTATTCATCTACAACACAAAAATAATCCTCAAAATAATAGATGCACAAATAATGAATAAAAGCAACTTGCACATGATTTGTTACATATAATTGAGAACTGAATATTTTTTTTTCATTTGTTTCATTATTACTATAAAATAATTAATCAATCATTTCTTCATTATAATATTTGCTTTACTTCGTGCCCCTGAGGAATCAACGTGAAATGGCTCTGGGTTTTTTACAACTTGTATTTTTCTTTTGGATTTCTCGTCGTCAGCTACTTATTGCAGAGGTCCGATTAATTTTTCGATTTAATCGAAAACTGAACCATTAAAACCAGAGGCGGATCTAGAAATTGAAGTATATGGATTCCTACCGCAATTTTAAGTCAATATATTACAATAACCGAATTAAGGAACGAGTATCAATATCCAACATATATTTAGAAAATAACAAAATACTTAAAGACAACATATGAATAATTGAATATAAATATTATCATTACAATTGTACTCGACGACTTGTCATGTTTTGAGAACAATCAATGATCGCATCATTAGGTACACTTTCAAATACTTCATCCTCTATATAACAAACTAAACAATCATTAAAAAATTCATCACCAATTCTGCTTCGCAAGTCATTTTTAACGTACTTCATCGAAGAAAAAGCTCTTTCTACCGTTGCAGTAGCGATAGGCAATATCAAACTTAACTTCACAAGCAAATAAACAAGTCTCCAAATCATGTGCAAATTTGTTTTAACCAATATCTCTGAAAGATCTCCAAATCTTTTCAAGTTAGAGAATTCATTGCCCGCCTCTCGCACATAGTCATTATAGATGTCAAGCTCAAAAGTAAGATCCTAAAGTATAGAATCAGTGAACTCATTCGGATAGTGTGTAGCAAGTTTTATAATCTTGTCTTTATCATAATTTGCAAAAGAATTATCTGGACTCAAACTAGCCATACCAAGAAGTAGATTAGTATTTACTTCATTGAAATGATTGTTAAGCTCCGAAAGTTGCAAATCAATAATAGCATAGAAAACCTCTACACGCAAATGATAAAAATATGTAACACTTGATTTCTTATGCTTTGATTTTTCACGAACATAATTCATATCCATTTCGGTGATCACAATATCATGCTTGACATAAAATAAACAGACGTCTTTTATCAAAGAATTCCATCTAGAATCTCTCATATCTTGCAATTGTCTCTTTGCGAAACCAACAAGCTTCATTGCACTTACAATATCTTGATCTTTTTTTTACAAAGCCATATTTAAATCATATGTAAGTGCCAATACTTTCAACATTAAATATAACATATACACAAAGTCATAGGATCTTATGTCATCCACTAGACTTTTTGCCATTGATCTCTCATGATAATTTGAACCGTCAATTGCAAGAACTCCAAGTACATGAACAATTGATGAGAATAAACTAATAAAATTATGCATTGTCTTAAAATGAGAACCCCACCGAGTATCACCTGCCCTTTGAAGTCCAAATTCTTGATTTAAACCGCTTCCTGTATGAACTTCACCAAGCACTAGTAGTTCCTCTAATTTTTCTGCTTGATCATCTCGAAGCATCTCCTTACGCTTAAAAGAACCCCAAACAATATTTAAAACATTTACAAGAATATCTAAAAATTATTTGGCCTCATAATTTTTTTTGCAACAACTATAAGAGTCAATTGCAATTGATGAGCAAAATAATGTATGCAATATGCTGAAGGAGTATCATTCATAATCAAAGTTTTAAGACCATTAATTCCTCTCCGCATGTTACTAGCTCCATCATAACCTTGTTTCCGTATTTGAGATTTACTCAATGAATGTTCCAAAAGAAAAGAATAAATTGCTTCTTTTAATGACTTTGCAGATGTATCTTTAACATGAACAATGCTAAGGAATCGCTCAATAACTTTACCCTCTTTGTTGACATAATGCAAAATAAGCGTCATTTGTTTCTTATGAGAGACATCCTTAGACTCATCAACCAATATCCCAAAGTAATCTCCGTTCAAGTCTTCAACAATTGCTTTCAGTGTTTCTTTCGCACAAGAACTCACAATGTCTTTTTCTATATTTGGACAAATTATAATGTCATTTTTTGGAGCATTTTCTAATACAACTTTCTTTACATCATCCTTCTTATTTGCATACCATTTTAAGAGATCCAAGAAGTTGCCTCTTCTTGTAGAAGTTTCACATTCATCGTGACCCCGAATAGACATTCCTTCTTTCAAAAGATACCTTGCAACATCAATTGAGGCATTCAGGCGAACCCGATACTCACCTTTAGTTTTCTCGGATTGCTTATCAAAAGATGTTAAAATAGATTGTGCTTGATTCGATAAATCTAGCATCATCTTGAAATACCGATTATGAACACTATTCAATTCACCCATATGTGCGTTAAGCCTCTCTATACCTTTATTCCAAGCCCTAAAATCATCTTTTGTAAAAGAATCACTTACTTTTTTTCCATATTCTCCTATCTCATTTCTAAACAAATAACAACATAAGCAAAATGCTGCATCTTCTTTAATACTGTATTCTAACCATCCAGAATATGAAGTATTAAACCATTCCGGATTAAAATGACGCAATTTTCCACCAAAATTTATTTTTGAAAAAATAAAATTGCGAGACCGACAAGGCCCTTTTTGAATGTAATGTCTTCTCACTCGGTCATGTAGATTAGGAAAAAATTCTGAAATTTATTTTCTTTCACCAGGATCAGGTTTAAGAAGATTCTGATCCAATATAATATCTTTGTGTGATGGTTAGGAAGAATTGATATTATCATTAATCACTGGACAGGAAGGAGAGCTTAGCGAAGGAGAACTAGAAGTAGAACCTGAAGAGGTCTGCGGCTTAAAAAATCTCTTGATCACATCGAGTCTCACTAAAATGCCCTTACAAATCATAAGACACAAACTAAATATTACAGATGAATATAAGAGGAAAATAGTTAAGAAATATTATTTCATATAATATAATATAAGAGGAAAATAGTAATTAAAAAAAATATGAAAGAGAGAGAGGACCTACAATGGATCACTGCTTGTCTTTGATAGGCAACAAAAGAAAAGTCAAAATTGAAGAAGAACGAAGAACCAGAGGCTCAAGTCTCAACAAGATATTTGAAACCCTAACTTTTTTTTTCAATGTTTTGATTTGGGTATTTGGGACAAAGCAACTTTTGGGGACTTTTTGACATGGTTGTTTCTTTTTAGGTTCACTTTAGTCATCTATTATTATTATTATTATTTAAAAAATAGACTAAAGTGGACTCAAACTTGCATCACCAAGAAGGGAAGCGGGCCACATCGGGATTCCAGGACCATTAGACTAGAAATGCATTTTGGAATTGGGTTCCCATATAATTATTGTTATATATTCAATAGATTTTTTAATACAAATACAGCATCTACACAAAAGCTACTGGGTTCCCGGGAACCCATACATATGACTGTATGTTCGCCCCTAATTAAAACCGACCACCAAACCGAATACCGAACTTTTTAAAATTATAAACCGCAAACCGACCGAATAAACCGAAAAATCGAATAAATCGAAATTTTCGGTTCGGCCGATTTTTTCGGTTCGGTTGGTATTATGCCCACCACTACGGCGTGGGTGATTTGGTAAATTGGCTTCGCGTGCCTAGTTATTTTATTCGAAGATTGGACATCGGATTTAAGAAATTAAAGTATATTTCTGAATAAGTTATATACTATAAGGTATCAAAAAATATTCGTGATGATGAAAGTTTTGCATGTTTCTTATGTCATTCAATAAAATGTAAATGTTAAGATCAAATAGTCTTCAAATAAAAAGATTATTGGTTTATTGTCCTTTTACTGAATGAAAGTATGATGCATTGATAAGGTAGGGAAATGTTATCACCATAAGTATTCTTCTATCTTTAATTATAGGTATTGAATTCGAGTATTGAGAATAGAATCAACTTTGATAGGTAATATTTAATTAAGTTCGACTTTTCAATCAGAATTCGAATTAACCAAATAGCGCATGAAAATATTTTTTAAGAAGGTAAGAAAATGCTGTGTGAAATATTGAGAGTTCAAAGTAATGAAAGTTAATGACAAATGTCCAAACGACATCTCCACCGGGCAATAACTTCAAAAAAAGACTTGTCTTTTGAATCAGCTGGTGTCCCTTCCTCTTTATATCTTGCTCTATTTTAGCGTGACATCTGATCATTTATTAGAGAATTTCAAATTTCCAAGATTTCAAAATGGCATTTCAAGTATTCATGTCCCGAAATAAAGTTTGAAGTGAACTCGATTTGAATTTGCATCTTAGATTCAAATTTCCATAGACATATGCAAACAGAGGTAAAGGTGGCGTTTGGACTAAATTATTATTTTTTACTTCTTTTGCCTTTATTTTAGGTCTGGATTATTGTGAGAGAACTATTTTATGTTTTGATTATTCTGTTTTATTTTTAAAACAAAACATGTTTGGGATAAAACAACAAAAATACTCCAACTGTGTTAAAAAGGGGAACAAAAATATTTATTTTCTTAGACATTCAAAGTTACTATCGTATTTACTTGTGTTTACACGAAGTTGCTTGCATTTTTCTTTGCAGCAACTCTGTAATTAGGGGCGGAGCTAGAAGGTGAGATACATTAATGGCGACCTAATAAAAAACATTGCAGAACTTCCAAAATGTAGGTCGCTTTTGCAACTGGCGACCTATATTAAAATTTTTATTTTATGCT
The DNA here is from genome assembly GCF_000715075.1 of Nicotiana tabacum. NCBI lineage: Eukaryota > Viridiplantae > Streptophyta > Magnoliopsida > Solanales > Solanaceae > Nicotiana > Nicotiana tabacum. The sequence goes on along the minus strand of NC_134083.1, from coordinate 4,205,864 downwards.
TTTTCTTTTTCTTTTTCTTTTTTAAATTAGATTAGTCAAAAATATTTTTTATTTGCAGCTACTTAGTTAATTTGATCCTTGGGCTAGGCAGCACGTGGAATGGTTTCATTAGTGGAAATTTTGGTGCAATCATCTTTTGTTTCATTTGTAAAGCTTGAGACTTTTAGCTTGTCGTTGTCGGTTGTGGCGATCCCCGGAGGGATATCATCATCTATTGCGTATTTCTACATAAAGAAAAAAAAGGATTACAGTTAGTTAATCCCTCACATTAATTTATATTTTGTAGATTAACTAATTTAAAACAAAATTAATGTTTCAGCAGAATATCAATTACTATTGACCTTAACATTGCTCAAGTCAACATGGTGCTCCTTAAGAAAGCTTATTAATTCCTCAAAATGCTCTTCTGTTGGTCTATAATGACCACTGTATGACCAAATAGCCTGTCAAGAAGCAGAAAGGACTAATAAACAACAAACTGGTATATGTTGCAAAAACTAGCACAATATTTTTTTTAAGAATTAACCTAAAAACAGTCAACCAACTCCTTAAATTAAAAATAGCGATATATATATAATTCATGTATAATCTGTATATAATTATATATAATGAGTTTATAATTTATGTATACCGTTACCGTCTAAAAAAATAAATGATGAATCTGGCCGACTAATTATATAAAGATTACTCTTTTTTTTATTGACACCATTTTGGAACTTCATTCTTCTTTACATAGGATTTATTTCCTATGTTGTTATAATCTAAAGAAAGAAAGATATCAAAAGCTCTAAAGCATATAGCAGAAATTAAACTGATTGATCATGCACCAAGTTAACTACTAAAAACTTATTACAACAAACTTTTGATAACAAACATAGATTGGTATTCTGCGAAAGAGCGTACATGACTTGTTACAGTTGATAGTGATAGTAAAGAAAGTCCGTTGCTTAAAAAAATCTCGCTTTTACGTAGGGGGAATGGTCGCACACTTGGAGTGTGATGTAGACAGACTACCCTAATGCAAGCATTAATGACTATTTTCACAATATCGAATATCGATAGTGATAAATTTAAATCGTTACGCTAACGTACCTCGAGCTCCCCACTAGAGACAACCAATCTTCCAGATGCAAGAGAAGCACCTCCAGCTAGAAAACTTGAGTGGTGAAAATTGCCTTTTTGCTTTTGTCCAACGTATAACGTCCTTGAGGTGCTGAGCACAAATATCCATTGTGTACCCTCAACATTAGTGTCGACAGAAGAACCTGTTTTCTTATAAATTAGCTTTCCAATTTCCAGAGTTACTTCGTATGCTTCCCTCTCTTTCTGCATATTTAAATGCACAAATTGAACTTTATAATCAACGATATTAGTAATAAAATTTATAAATTTAGTAAAATTTGTGACAAAATTCCCATTTTCATCCCAAATTCGTGACGGTCACTGATATATAGACTTTATTTTTATAAAACGAAAATATCTTGTTAATAAATTCGTGACAAAATCTCCTCGTTCGTCACAAATTTATGACATGCATATATAGCTCGGTCACAAATTTGTGACATAATTTTGATAGACTCTCATTCTCACCAATTTGCGATGCAATTGTCACGAATCCTTTTGTTCGTCACAAATTTAGTCAACATTAATGAATTCCATCATAAATTTATCATAATTTTGTGACCAATGTATCCGTAACAGATACACTATGTGTTTTTCATGTGGTAATGTAATTAAGTACTCGATGAGATCATGTTTAGCACAAGGGCGGAGCTAGAATGTTAGCTAAGGATTCTCATAAATCTAGTAACTTTTGTTTAGACTCTATATTTTTACGAAGAAATTCATAATATACAAATAGTTAATTGTGAATGTAATAGTTAAAATGAATTATGAGTTTGATGTTAATTTCAAAATTTATGAACTTTAAATTCTGACTACGACTCCGATTTATAATCATACTAGCTAGTTGACAATAAAGGCTTACTGGTCCAAGATACGTGATGCATTGGGACTGTAGATCACTCCTTGAACATTTCTCGGCGTTAACTTCTTTTCCTTCACCAATATCTAGCCTGTATTTTTTGAAATATTGCACGCAAAAATATATAAGTAGTCAGCCAGTTAATATAATTCAGCTAGTAGAAATATCAAGAGAACATTTTTTGGTTGTATATATAGTGTCAATATTATACCAGTAGAAGAATGGTTGTGAGCTTTCGGTATTGTACCATACATCGTAATAACGATGTAAGTTGAGACCATAGCGGTGGCGTGGGTCAATCTGAATTTAATTTGCATAAAAGAAATGTTGTCAAGAAAATTAGTATAAGAGATGAATTTCAGAATAAGAACTCATTAATTTCACTTACAGCTTCTAACCAGTTCTTAATATATAATGTTTGAGCTTTCTCATCCTTCAACAAGCCTTTTCCAACCTAATAATACCATGATTATAAAAGAAGGTAGGTGTGGGTAAGTTATTGTAACAATGATTGAAGTCTTAAGTGAAAGAATACCTTTGAAGCCATGGTCTTTGCCCGTGCCCAGCGTGAAACCGTTGTCTCTGTCTTTCCAATGTCAAAAAAAGACATAGAGCTTTGTCTAAGAGCTGCAAAATCTAATGCCTTCCACCTATATTATTTTTGACAAAGATCAATTTTAGCATGCGGCCGAAACTATATACGTAATTGTAAAAGTGTATAAAATATATATCGACTATTATTTTAATAGCAGTATAGAGTATTATTTTTTCTTTTATTGTTTTTAATAAAATGACCTTCAAATTAGATGATGAAAAAATTTATACAGATACGAGAATCACAAAACTAATACTACTATATATTGATAGAGATTAGAAATAACCGTAATTCCTCAAGGATACGTAGAGCTTCTTCTGAAATGGGCTTGTGATTTGGTTCTTGTGCTTCCATTTTCCTTTCTCTTAGTTCAATATGCATTTCTTCTTAATTGAACCATACAGTGCAACTAAAAAGCATTATCAATGCAATACTATATACTACTTGGACAAGAAAGGAGCTAGAGAGAGAGACTTGTAATTGGAAGAATAAAAGGTCAATTTTTGCAGCTTATTGTACGTGACCTTTGAATAAGTTTGATCCTTCCATTGGGTTGCTATGAATGGAAGAATGTTATACTTTAATTTCTTCCAACTTTTCTCTTATTCCCTAAACTTCTATTTTGTTTCTTTTCCTCTTTCAAGTGGGCTCTACGCATCGCAGATTTGGATTAGTAGAGTCAAGTGAGTTTCGAATAACAAATGGTTAAAAAGCTTGAATAATAGAATAAAGAACTTACTTTTCTTTTTTGTTTCAATGTAGGTTTTCTAAAAAACTTTAAGATCTTCTTCTGGCAAGTGGTGTACAGGGGCGGATGCACTTATAACGAAGCGGTATTACGCAATACTATTTCGTTGATTTTTTTTTTTATCAAATATATGTATTAATATTGTGAGGAAACTGACAATTAGGAAAAAATAGTGCTACTTGACATAAATGATCTCGTGGGATATAATAGGAAACACGCAAATGTGAATTTCTGTGATGTGCTTGCTCTCCTTATAGGAAAAATGATAATGTATAGCCGTTCTTAAAATAATAGTCGGAAAATATATATATATATATATATATATATATTTGTATATATAATATACATCATGTATGTTTTATACAAAAATTATACAACTTTTATATACTTTTTCGGCTACCAAATATAAATAATTTGTGGTACGGACTAAAAGTAATAATACCCCTAAATTTCATTAACTTTACTACTACCACTTCTACTCCGTCATTTGACTCTATTTTGGAATCATTTATCGTTGGTCTAGTTTATATAAAAGTTACGTAATTTAAAAAGAGCGACAAAAAGTCACAGTAAGTTGTTATTATTATCGTCGTCATTTAAAAGTGTAATAAAACTACGTCATCCATTGCTTGCCACAAAAATAAAAATCCATTGCTTGCCACTGGTACAAGTTATCACTTATCATGACCATTTCAACATTATGAAATTGTGGTTATTTCCCAGAATCTTCTAAAGTCCAGCCCAACAACTACTGCAAGAGGAAGAGCCGAAAAAGAGGAAAACAAACAAAATTTTCGCTAGAGAAAGGGGGTGAACCTTCGACCTTATGGTTAACGGCCACACGCTCTAACCAACTGAGCTACTCCAGCTTCTTGGCTCGAAAATTAAAAAACAATTAAATAATACATTAGATAATAAGTTTTTTAGACTAGGTATTTACAAGTAAGTCCCCTTAAAATACGAGATTTATAACCTTGAAAATAAAAAAGAGTGACTTGATGGTATAATTTTTTTAATATTGTCGATGTATATAATTTAAGCTCTTAAAAAATTATACTAGACGCAACATGTCCTCTTACCATCACTGTTTTGTTGCTTAATGCACAAGGGGTCGTTTGGTAGGAGGTATTAAAAAAAATAATGCAAGCATTAGCTTTGTGCATTTCTAATCCCTTGTTTGGTATATTTTTTCACCTTATGTATAACTAATACGTTATACATCCTATTTGGTATTATCTTATGTATAACTAATACATAACGAACCATGGTATTAGCAGTGGTAAGGTTTTTAATACTTGCATAAGCATGGTTAAAAACGTAATTGCCCCTTAAATCCCTCAAAATGTCCAAAGTTAGAAATAATCTCAATATAACTAATATCATCATTACTAATACCAGCCTTGCTAATACACCCTATTCAACACTATTCTTATATCTCCTACCAAATGATCCTATGTGAGAATAGGCACAAAGAAAGATCAAAACAACAAATTTCAGACAGAATTTGAATGGGACGAGATGGCCAGCTAGTTGGATAAAAGAACTAGATGCACCAAAATATTACTCCCTCTTGTCCATAATAAATGACTTTTTAATTTTTGGCAAACACATTGAAATATGTAAATAAGGAAAAATTTAAAAAAAATAAAATTAATTTCTTCTTGATTGTGTAAAAGGACACTTATTTGAAACTTAAATAAAAATGCTAAAATATCACTTATTATGAACTGGGGATTAGTAGTGAAATGTCTTTTGGTGTATAGCCTCTTTTCTCCTTAATGCATTATTTTATTTTAAGACCAATATATTATCAAACTGTATAAGAAGACCTAAAATCTTGAACAGAGAAGTGAATGACAGAGACCACAGTGTATCATCAAATCATTCGCTGATTGACGTCAATAAAAATATATTTTAAAAAAAGGTACCAAAATGAAACCAGCACTCTGAAATATACACAACGTTGTTTAACTAACCTTTGTGACTTTGTCTCATTGCATACTTTTAACCCCCGCAAAAATACCTCATTTTCACTAATAACCATTTCCTGCAATACCACACTGACCAAATTACTAATACGTACTAAAATAATACCTACGAGTATATCCTACTACCTGATTTTGTCTGTACATGCTATTTCACTGCCACTCATCAGCTAGTACTATGGCAAAAGAAATTTAAAAGTGTGCATTGAATTGTACCTATCAGCTTTCCTTTTATATGTGCTTGCTTCCCAGGTTTAAATTCGCAGTTCTTACCTCAAATGTTAAAAGAACAAATAAAAAGCTTGTTTAATTATTGGCTCTTCATTCTTCTTTCCTTATTTATTGCACTTTTTTCACTTGAAAAGAAGAACTCATTATTCAATGCTGATGCTGCTATCAGCTGCTCTTACTTCACATAGTTTAACATTTAGCCCAGGCTAATGCTAAAAAGTCAATGGAGGGGTTCATTTCTTTGGTCCAATAGAAAATCAAGCTCTTCTGTTTGAATAACGAGAAGAAGCTTTTTTGGTTATAGTGCTTCGCCTATTCATGAAATTAGTTAACTATTCATACATTTTATTTCTGTTTAAGTTTTGTTCACTAACACAAAATTTTAATTTTTTTGTTTGTACTGACAGCATGTTTGGCCGAGCTTCTTTGAAAGTGAAAAAAGTTTTTTTTTTTTTTTAAGGTTATGTGTTTGGCCAAGCTTATGAAAGAAAAAAAAAGTGTTTTTGAGTAGAAACAGAAAAAAGTAACTTCTCTCAAAAAATATTTTTGAGAAAAATACACTTAGAAACAGTTTTTAAAAATTTGGTCAAACACTAATTGCTGCTCAGAATAACTTTTCAAATTAATTAATCAAATACAAATTGTTTTTCACCAAAAATATTTTTGAGAAAAACACATGTGAAAAAAATAATAATTCAAAATAAGTATTTTTTCAGCTTGCCAAACTGGCTATGAATATATCACACATTGATACGGTGTACTAATTTCATGAATTAAAAACAGAAAAGAATTTAAAGAAAGATTTTCTTTCTTGTCCAGTTTCAGAATATGACCAAAAGGGGGAATAGGAGGCTCTGCAGTCTAGGCACCCACAATTTTTCCTGTTAAATAACCTGTCAATTTTTATAGGCTGCTGTATATTCAGGTTTAACTCAGAACCTAAAAAGGTTACTTCCAGTTTTATTCAAGATTTGAAGCAACGTGTACTTAAAGGAACAAAGAAATGAGGGGGAATAAATAGATTAATCATAAGGTGAATTGAGTTGTCAAAATAAGACTAGTACAACTGTTACACTATTAATTTAAGAATAAAAATTGAAAGAAAAAGTTGTAAAGTTGTAGGCTTTTTGCTAGAATCACTTGTTTGAGAAGTAAAGATTTCGTTTTTACCAATACAATTCAGAGAGAAGCCTTAGAAAAATCCAAGGAGCTTTGGAAGGATTGCTTTTTGGGAAATGGGAGTTTGAGAATTTTGAGTCTCTCATCTTTTACTATCATCTTGTTATAAAGCTATCATGATATGGACTTCTTTTGAAGTGAACCAAATGATCAAACTCCAATTATTCTAATCCTCTGTTTTTGTCTGCTCCCTCTGTCTCTCTCTTTCGGACCTTCACTGCCTCATTTATACAAACATTTGGTGTGCGGATAGAAAATGAAGAGTAAATTATTCAGTTTTGTCTTAATTATATTCGCACTTTGTTTAATCTGTGTTAGAAGCAGGCCTTTGGCACCAAATCTCCATTCTTTGCAGAACAAACTGAGTACAAATGAGGTAACTTTTAACATCCTTTGACTAGTTTTCTCTTATATTCTTGATTAATGCATTGAAATGTACTAACAAGTTTTTTCTGCCTTTTCTTTTAAAGGGAAACATGAGCAATAAAGGACAAGGACAAGTGAAAGAAACAGAGGAATATAGTGATATGAGTAAAGAAGAGAAGAAAATGATAGGATCAAGTCCGCCGAGTTGTGAACACAAATGCTATGGATGTATGCCTTGTGAAGCCATACAAGTGCCAACCAACACAGGTCGAGTTGGAGTTCAGTACACTAATTATGAGCCAGAAGGCTGGAGATGCAAGTGTGGCCCTGAATTTTATACTCCTTAGACCATCTTTTATTCTGGCTAATATTCGTCTAATTAGTACAAAAAAAGAAAGCTACTATCAGTTTGGATTTAGTCCTATGTCAAGTTGGAATTATTTTTATGTTGTTATGAGTTACGACTTGTGAGTGTGTATAGTGGCTTTAAGAAATTTTGTTGATGTTAGTAATAGTTGTGTAGAAAACAAAGAGTAATGCAGTTTTCATTAATGGTTTAAATTTACTCCCAACAGTTTATCTTCACCAGACTGCTGTTCTCACACTTGGTTTAAGGATTGATTTAATTGCTATTATTCAGTTTTAGCACCCGTTTGGCCATAAAAATAATTTCACTTTTCTTCGGAAATTTTCATTTTTTTTATCATGAAAATTTTACATTTCACTTAAATTGAATTTCGGAACTCTCCAAAAAATTATTTTTCTGTTATAAGAAAAATCAAATTATGGTGGATGTCTATTCTTCCTCCATGATCTTCTCAAATGCTTAATGACATATTCAATAACATATTTCTATGCTTAATGACATATTCAATGACATATTTTTCTTCACTTTTCATGCTTATATAAAGGCCTTGTAATAGATAGGAAAATACACACAATTGAAGAAGAAAATCCCTTCCTTCTCTCTATCTCTATTTCTTATTCATGTTTTACTAAATTGCTTTTATTTCATAACAACATGTCTTGTTCATGTTTTACTAAGTTGCTTTTATTTTATAACACGTTATCAGCACGAATTGCTCATTTCATAATCTTCTATGTCAAGACTATGTAAGTTATAAGCAGGCAATGAGATCAAGTACAATGAAAAATGTCTTGGATGATAATACAAAGATAAGTTTTACATCCATCTAAACCCATTCATATTTTCATATCTTTGCATTAACTTTATGTGCAGTGTTTAGTAAAATATTTTTTTCAATTGTATCCAGTGAAATAAAGAACTGGAAAGGTATGTCTTTATTTGCTACATCTCTTATAGGACAAAGATAATATTCTAACGTATATATATGTTCTGACCTTTTTACATACTATGATAGATAATTATTAAGGTAATTTAGTAATAATATTTTTACCATCACATGATGTATTTCATTGAAAGCAAAATTATCAAATATGTAGGCGATTTTACAGTACCTTGCAAATTTAGCATTCGAATATACAATCAATATAAACTCATTATAGTTATAATTTATAATAGTCACAGTTATGCATTAAGCCTTAAATATTTTTGCTGGAAACATAAGGCTCATTCCTCCGTATTGAATTTTTTTGGTGAAGTTCTTATAGTCTTTGAAATATAAGTGGTTATAGGTTATCTGCACCTTTCCCCTAATTAATTTATTAAAATATAAAAGTGATTGTATCATTTGAAAACAAAATGACATATATCCTAACTAGCATTTTTGTTGCAGAGGAACTGTTTCAAGATTGAAATAGTTATATATGTCTTCTTGAAAGTTAATTTACTTATGCCTATAATTATGAAGTAATAATATTTTAAAGGCTCGAGTGCGAGTCCTAGTGAATTTTGGCCCATTATGCCAAAGTTTGAGGGTAATACAATGGGCTCATGTCCCAACGCACTATGTTGATGAAAAGACATTGGATTCAAGTTCCAACGCATTATGGCCTAGCATGCCTTTATATGGGTAAGGCATTGGGTTTGAGTCCTAATGCACCATATTGATAATAATAATAACTAAAGAAAAAATAATGTAATTTTCATGAAAAAGCATGAAGCTTGTCCCACTTGATTTGCTCCATTCTTGAAGTGAATGTGATAGCAGTGCATGATAAGTCTAAATAAAGACAAGTGGTTGACCAATGAATGTGGGCGTGCGAAAGGCCAAAATAATAATAGTTATCACTATGGTAATTATAAAAAGGGAGAAATTCTTTGAAGAGAATGTGACTTGTGATAAACATTGAGATTGCATACTCATTCCTGAAAGTGAATGTGAAAATATATATATATGATAAAGATTATGCATAATAATGTACTTGTGCATAGTTGGATAAATACTACAACTCACCTCTAAGGGAGGTTTGAGACAAAGAAAGATAATGAATATTATTGTGTAGTTACATAAATATATCATTGGTCGCATGCATATGATACGCCAAAATATATTTTGCCATGCCTTATGAAAGTTATTAAAAGCAAAATTAAAGCAAAAAAAATTATTTTGCTTGTGATGATTTTGAACATTACAATTATTATGATATGATTCTCTTTGTGAAGGAGACATTCATTATATGGATGGTGTGACAAAAGATCTTGTAGTACAAAAATAGTTAAGAGCTCTGAAAGAACTAATTTGTTACTACCCGGATGAATGAAATTGTTCATAACATTAATATTATAGTAAGTCTCAAAACAAATATTTTGATTTACAAATATATTAGCCAAAGTGGTTGGCATATTGAGACTATAAATGAAAAGAAGATTGAATATCTTTATATTACTATAATCATACCGGGTAAATAGGAAAGGTTACCTGATTTTTCTTTTATTTGTACTACACAAGTATAAGCATGATGATGCAATCACAAGCCACAAGTAAACTAGAGGTTTACTGAAATAAATATTAGTTGGCATGACCGGTTGACCATTTCGGTTCAATTATGATGCGAAAAAATTAATTGAGAATTACATTGGCATATATTGAATAAATATAAGATTCTTCAAGAATTCTCTTGTGCTGCTTATTCTCATGATATACCAGTTAAGGTTAGGGATTGAATCCCTTGATTTCTAGAACGAATAAAAGGTGATAAATATATGGGCCCAGTCACCTTCCATGTGGACCGTTTACTATTATATGATTTTCATAGATGCATCTATTTTATGGTCACATATGAATTTGTTATCAACTTGTAGTTTGGCTTTTGCAAGATTGATTGCTCAAATTATTAGAGCACAGTTCCAGAATATAAATTATGATGATTTATCTTGATAATATTGGTTTAAATCCAAGTTGGTTTAGTAGAAATTGTATGCCTCCAATTATATCTAAACCATTGGTTATGAGAACAAAATTGCTAAAAATAAAATTTGGTATTTGATGTATTATTTAATATACAACAGCACTTATAAGCATCTAGCCAAGTTATGATAAGTTCTCCTTATCACAATCGGTTCAGGGTCAGGAACCAAATAATTTCCATCTAGAAATATGAATGTGCTATATGATTTAATTGTTCCACCACAGTGCACAAAGATGGATCCCCAAATAAGGCTAGGGATATGTGTTGGTGATCCCAACAATAGGGGGAGAAAATGGGCAGCTGAAAAAGTAATGCATGTAATAAATTATTATGAGTACATCGAGATCCTCGTACGAGAAAATGTGAACTTGAAGTTCAAGTGATAATTCATTTGCAAAATATTACCGGGCGTATTTGCTGACCCAAAGCTAAATGTCATATTCAACTGCTAATGCTCCAAATAAAATAAAGTCCATAATGAATAGAGTCCATGGCATGCATAAAGCATAATAGACTAATCGGTTCCAAAGATAAAACTCCTTGAAGAAGGAGAGGAGCAAATGTTCAAGATGGTCATAATAAGGAGGCAAGTGCTCTAGAAGAGCACTACGACATAACACTTCATAAGACCTCATGGGAGAGGCTCAGGTACCTCAAAATAATAAGATAAAGAGATCTCAATAAGTTATGTCTTTATTGAATAATAGTAGAACCGATATTAAATGATCGTCGACGATATTGTTAATATAATGTAGCGCTCAATATTATTAATATTGACGAGGATCTTGAGCTCAAATCTATCATGAAATTTGGATAGATAAATAATTGGCCAAATGAAAAATACACAATGAAAATTGATTTCACATAAAAAATATGAAGTTGGACGGATAGTCCCAACACCTGAAAGTATAAAGCCAGTTGAGGTATAAATGTGTTCTTGTGTGAAAAAAAGAAGAAGATCAAGTCGATAGACATAAAGACGACTTGTGTCACAAGAAGATTTGCAAATATCCTGGCATTGATTATATAGAGACATGTTCTCCTGTGGTGGATGTCGCCATTTCAGGTTTTAATCTGGCAATACAAGAAAAACGTGATATGCGTATAATGGAAATCATTGAAGGATTTAAATTATTCTGAAGCATATTAAGGTTTCCAAGTAATTTATTAAATAAAGCTTCAAAAAAATTTATACGGATTGTTTGGATTGAAACAATTAGGGCACATGTGGTATAATTGCCTGAGTGAGTACCTGTTGAAAGAAGGGTACAAGAATGATTCAATTTGTCCTTGTATCTTTATAAAAATATCTGGATCTAAATTTGTTATAATCACCATGTATGTTGATGATTTAAACATCATTGGAACTCCTAGGGAGCTTCCTAAAGCAGTAGAGCTTCCTAAAGTAGCAGACTATCTAAAGAAAGAATTTGTAATGAAATCTTGAAAAGACAAAATTTTGTCTTGGTCTACAAATTGAGTATATGAAAGATGAAATTTTTGTCCATCAATCAACATACACTAAAATAATTTTAAAGCGATTTTATATGGATAAAGCACATCCATTCCGACCTTATGAAAAGAATGAAGAGCTTCTTGGTCCCGACGTACCATATCTTAGTGCAATTGGTGCACTAATGTATCTTTCTAACATTACAAGGTCTGACATAACTTTTTCAGTTAATGTCTTAACAAGATATAGCTCTGCTCCTACAAGGAGACATTGGAATGGAATCAAACATATATTGCGGTATCTAAAAGGGACTATCGGTATGGGATTATTTTATGAAAATGATTGCAGTCCCGATCTTGTTGGTTATGCCGATGCTGGGTATTTATATGACCCACAAAAGGTTCGATCTCAAACAGGCTATGTGTTTACATATGGAGGCACTGCCATATCTTGGAGATCGACTAAGCAATCAATCGTGACTGCTTCATCTAATCATGATGAGATAATTGCTATTCATGAAGCAACTCGAGAATGTGTATGGTTGAGGTCTATAATACACCTTATTCGAGACAAATATGGTTTGAAGTGTGACAAACCACCCACAATTTTGTATGAAGACAATGCAGCATGCATATCCCAGTTGAAGGGAGGATTCATAAAATGGGATAGGACAAAGCACATTTCACCAAAGTTATTTTTTACACATGATCTTCAAAAGAATGGTGATATCAATGTGCAACAGATCCGTTCAAGTGATAATATGGCTGATTTGTTCACCAAATCTCTACCGACGTCAACCTTCAAGAAACTAGTGTACAAGATTGGGATGCGAAGGCTCAAGGATGTGAATTGATGCTCTCATCAGGGGGAGTTAATACGCGTTGTACTCTTTTTTCCTTACAAGGTTTTGTCCCACTGGGTTTTCCTTGTAAGGTTTTTAACGAGGCAACCAAAAGGCGTATTTCTAAATATGTGTACTCTTTTTCTCTCACTAGGATTTTTTTTCCCATAGGTTTTTTTTTCTAATAAGGTTTTAACGAGGTACATTATCTATGGACATCCAAGGGGGAGTGTTATAAGAAAAATCAAATTATGGTGGATGTCTACTCTTCCTCCATGATCTTCTCAAATGCTTAATGACATATTCAATGACATATTTCTATGCTTAATGACATATTCAATGACATATTTTTCTTTACTTTTCATGCCTATATAAAGGCCTTGTAATAGATAGGAAAATACACACAATTGAAGAAGAAAATCCCTTCCTTCTCTCTATCTCTATTTCTTATTCATGTTTTACTAAATTGCTTTTATTTCATAACAACATGTCTTGTTCATGTTTTACTAAGTTGCTTTTATTTTATAACATTTTCAATATTTTCATTTCAAATCACTTATGAACATCCAGAAAAAAATCCAAAATGTATTTATGTTCAAACACAACTTTAATTTTCAAATCCATTTGCTTATTAATTATTACAACCTCTATAAACTTTTATTACACACGCGATATGCTTATTAATTATTATAAAGTGATTTAAACCGTTTTATTTACTAAAGTTCGCTCAATTAATTTTGGATCTAATACTGGAATATCGGCTAACCAATACATATACTTAGCATCTTGTTTTATTTGGTCCTGAGCTGAAAAGAGTTCAGCGGCCAATAAGTTGTAACTCGAATCAGTTATAATTCCAATAACTTCTTGATCACTATTGTTGTTGTCCAGTTAAATCTTTCGTGCATATTACTAACTATATACTATACATCTTTTACACGGATAAATTAATATAATTAGAATTCAAAATAGCAAAAATAAGGTAAAACATAATTTTTTTTTTATATGAGTTGACTCGTTAAGTGGCAACCAGGTCAAACATAACGGGATAGTCTAATCGACATGATTCATCAACTAGCAAAATGAGAGACAAGAGACGAAAATAGTGAAATAAAAAAGAAAAAATGAATTAGTGGTCCTTTACTTGTTACTACTAGTAATTATCTTTAATTGAAAAACAAAAATGAAATAAAAGCATACATCATATCAGACGGGAAATTGACACCGAACATACAAGAGGAATTGAAAAATTATGGGCCTTAAATTATGTTGGCAAAGGCAGCCCAAAAATATGTAAAAATAGCACGGGCTAGCCAATTTTCGGACTGGTCATTCAAAATAGCCAGTGTTTGCAAAGTCATTGAAAAATAGCCACCATTTTGCTGCAATACGGAAAGTTCCAGCATAATATACTGGAGATCGGTGCACCTGTGTATGAACTTCCATCATATTATGCTGGACCGGTATATTATACTAGAACTCCAGTATATTATGCTGGAAGTCCAGTATACTTATGCTGGAACTCCAGTATAGTATATTAGAGTTTCAATAATATTATGCTGGAATTCCAATATATTATGCTGGAGTATTTTCCGGATTCTTAAAAGTGTTTTCGTTCAAATTTATCTTTACATGAAAAGTGGCTAAAATTCGATTACTTTTGAAACTGTGGCTATTTTTGAATGACCACTTGTAAATCTGACTATTTTTGAATTTCTCCCCAAAAATATTGGCATTATAGCCAAATTTTAAAAAACCTACTATAACCTACGTATCTTTTCTTTTCCCTCTCCCTTTTTTAACTTATATTTCTTCTACGATCTCTCCTCTTTCTCGGAAATTATTGTAAATTATGCACACACAAAAAAAGGTTGATTCCCTATAGACTATTGGGCTGGGCTTTATCTTAGTCTCAAAAGGATCGTCGTCCTTCATTAAGGGCCCAATTTGTTTCCGTCTAAACGGCCCAATTATATCCTCACCAAAAAAATACTTATTCTAACCCCCATAAGTTTCCAAATCTGAAGCGAACAGCTACTCTATCACTGCAAATCGAAGAAAAAATTTTCCGTAGTGAATCGTTCTTTCATCAATGGCTCTAAACTATGTACGTTCTTCTTTCTCTTTATCTCTCGCACCTTTATTTGGCGCACGATTTTAATTCTCCAAAAACAGGATTTTTTCAACAAAAAAATTACAGTTTTCGCAGGATCTGAGCTTTCAGTGCTCAATTGTATAATGATCTAATCTTGGGTTGCGATTGTAATTAATCTCTAAATTTCTATTTTACGTATCAATGGTTGCGATTGTAATTAATCTTGGGTTTAATTAGTCATAGCCATTTGATTTTCATAAATTAGATCTCGCACATACATATAGGCATGGACTTGGGACTATTTCTGTCATGTGTTATTTAGTACCTGTTGAGTTAATGAGCTAGGAACTTGCCTGCTGTGAGTGATGATGATTATTCGATTGTATAGGATTCTTGTCCTGTGGTAAAGAACATACTTCTTTTGGATTCGGAAGGAAAGCGTGTAGCTGTTAAATATTACTCCGATGATTGGCCTACAAACAGCGCCAAGATTGCCTTTGAAAAGTCCATTTTTACCAAGACTCAAAAGACTAATGCTCGCACTGAAGGTATTTGCTTATTGACCTGTTTTTGCTTGCATGATCTTTGATGTTCTTATCTGAAATAGTTAGCATGCCTCCGCAAAATACGCTTGCATTTTGCTGTCCTATATAGGAAGGAGGCGGATCCAAGATTTGAACTTTATGGGTTCGGTATGCTAGGACAGCTACCTCCAAAAGTGGAGCTAGTATTTGAAATTTATGGGATCTAAATTCTAAGATTAGCAACATTATTTGTGCACCGGGCTGCTTTTTTTTAAAAACATTTAGTGGATTGCTTAGTGGCCTGTTTTGCTTGACTAAAAGGTTTGATTTTTACTTTTGTTTGATATTCTAGGTTAAAATACTCTGGATATTGGGTCAAATATGAATCCCTTGTAGTTAGGACCCTCTAAATTTAATTTGTTTGATCTTATCTTTCAAGTTTTGATCTGCAGCTGAAATAACAATGTTAGAAAACAACATTATTGTTTATAAGTTTGTGCAAGACCTCCACTTCTTTGTGACTGGAGGTGATGATGAAAATGAACTAGTTCTAGCCACTGTTCTTCAGGGTTTCTTTGATGCAGTTACTCTTCTCCTAAGGTATTGATAGTGAAGGCACTGAAAGTTTCCTGGACTTTAGGATTGTGGTCTTTTGATCTGTGCAAATTTGCTGCCTAATTCACCGTGCAATGATTTCAGGAATAACGTTGAACAGAGGGAGGCACTTGAGAACTTAGATCTCATTCTTTTATGCCTTGACGAGATTGTGGATGGAGGGTAAGTCGTTGGCTCTCTATTAGTTGTATTCTCGCATGTTACTGTCTTTGGTTTTCACTTTCCATTTTTTATTTGTTCATCCTTCCTTCGCCTTCTTTGTTTAGTGTTCTGTTGCTACTAAGGAAATTGTCATGCTATTCTTTCCAAGATCAAAGAATACTTAGGGGTCGTTTGGTAGGAGGTATTAGAAAAAACAATGCAAGCATTAGCTTTGCATATTACTAATCCTTTGTTTGTTACTTTTTTTCAACTTATGTATAACTAATACATCATATTTGGTATCATCCTATGTATAACTAATACATAGCAAACCATGTTATTAGCAATGCAAGAGTTTTTAATACTTGCATTAGCATGGTTAAAGATATAATTGCCCTTCAAATCCCTCAAAGTGTATAAAGTTAAAGAATTTGGAGGGTATTTTTGTAAACAGTAACTTTTTTAGAAAATATGCAATGTTTTAATGCACCCAACCAAACAGTGGATAAGATATAATCTCAGCATAATTAATACCAGCATTGCTAATACATCCTATTCAACACTATTCTTATACCTCCTGCCAAACGACCCCTTACATTTTAATAGATGCTAGAACTTGTGGCATATTAGATGCATGTGTAATTGAACTAATCTTTCAATTCAGATATGCTCTAATTCAAAGTGGAATTATAAATTAATTACTTGTTCAAGCCAAAAGAATATAAAAACAAGAGATAATTGGCGCAATGATTTGGGAGGTGAGTGTAGTGAAAAATTAAATGCAAATAAGAATTTAGCCTTGGGCTTTGCATGTTAGAAGAGAACCCTCTGAGCACATATATACAGACTTCTTACAGGAGAGACTGGTAGTTACTCTAGGGCATTTGGTCTTCATTTGTGTATAGATAGATAACAAATTCATAGTTATGAACCGCCACTGCACGAAGGATTTCTGGGTTATCAAACAAAAAAAAGAAAGATAATAAGTTCATAGTTTAGCATTGTCTATCCATACTCTTGTACTATTGACCAGTGGCTTGCATTATGGAGGCATTTTATTGACTGTGAGGCCATGGAAAAACAACATTGCAATCCTCTTACAAAAACTAAATAATGCCTTATCACATATTTAAAAGCGCCAATATGGAGTGAATTGACAGTATTGCAACATGCTGCTTTTTTAACTTGGCCATGGATATGGTTGCCCTCAGTAGTTTTGCATTTCCTGCCTTCCTCCTTCTATCTAAAGAAAAAGCTTAAAACAAGTAGAGAACTGGAAAAGGTAGAGCACCATGCTTTTTAGACTTAATTGCCATGCTCTTTTCATCAGCTTTTGGGTGTTATGGAGATCGAACAGACAGAATATTTCATGTGAAAGCTGAACCCATTGCTGCTAGTTGGAGGATGTAGAAGTATAACAACTAGTTTGCTGTACATCAGAGTAGATTCAATTTATGTTGTTGTGACCAGGAAAATTTGCTCCAATGTGCCATAACCCAAGAATTAGTTTGCCCTTTTTTTAATTCTCATCTTCTTATTTGTCATGATGGAAGAGCAGGTTTTAATATTTCGGGTAAATTGAACATTCATTTCATAGGTGCACCGAAAGAATTTTTCTTCAAATGCTGATACCTCATTGCAATCTAGCTCCCTTGTTAGAGGATACTTCTATTGGTCTAGAGATATCTGCTTGCTTTTATGAGATAGATAATTAACTACTATTACTGTTAAGGTTCAATACCATATTCATCCTATTAACCACTTTGCATTTTCGCCTTATCGTCCAACTTTTATAAGCGACAGTTTTACTAAAAGGTATTGGTGTTTCGAATGTATGCTGCAGGATGGTTCTTGAAACTGATGGTAATATTATTGCTGGAAAAGTTTCCAGTCATACTATGGATGATGGAGCACCCTTGTCTGAACAGGTAAGCAACACATTCTTTCTATTGCCGAATCATACTTTGTGGTAGAATTCTCTCATGTGTAGAATTGTTTTACCTTTCTTTGGCTTCATATAAAAGTCCGTTGGAATTTCATGTGTTATAGAACAGGTAAAATAACAGGCTTAAGACATCTCATACTCTAAGCTTAGCTAGAACCATTTTGCACTCCATGTTTTCTAGTCAAGGTTTGTAGTTAGAACTCTCCTGGATTGTCCCAAAATGCTCTGGCGTGCCTTGTTTAGCTTATAAAGAAAAGCAATTGTTTTGGCAATGTTCATAGTAAATTCATTTTCTTGTTAGATAATAGTTAGTTTTACAACAACTACGCCGCAAGCCCCCCACCCCCCCCACCCCCCAAAAAAAAGTTAAACCTGTTTACTTGGAGTACTTTTAATATAGTATTTTAAAACGTGTATGTTAATGTGTGTTGCAATTTTCAGACGATAACTCAAGCGTTGGCAACAGCACGCGAGCATTTGACAAGATCACTTCTCAGATGAATAAACTCTAAGTCAGCGAGAGCGATTATTTTTGGCATAATTCTTTATGATTATATTTGTAGTCATTTTTCTTTGGGATGGTGATATGTTGCTTATCTATAGAGTATCGTTCAATTTTATACTACCATTTCAAATATTCTGCTGCTTATTTTTCCGGTTTAAACTATTCTTGTAAGTGGAGGCCAGTCATTATGCATTTTGGATCAGCATATTAATTTGTGTTTCTGTCATCCATTTCCTTTACCTCGCTCAAAGTCTAATAAATCATAAACAAATCGTGTCTTAGGTCATGTATTTCTTTAAAACAGTTGTGCCAAAAAAAACATTTCTCTTTCTTATTTGAGAGTTGCCATGTTTGTTGTTTTCAAGAGAGTGAGGTGGTCATGTCTCTCATGTATGTTATCTCTTAAGATGAAATTGACAAAACTTTGGTCAAATTCAATCTCAATTCTTCGACAAACTCTAAAGGAGATTAATCAATTCACAGTCTCAATATTATCCTAAGTTGAGAATAAACTAGTAGAATATGCTAAAGCTTAATTATGCAATTAGTACAGACCATTCTTCAAGGAAAAGAGGAAAGTGACACTTGAGGGGAAACAAGAAAAGGAAAGAAGAGAAAATGACAGAGGGAAAACAACAAATACTTGTGATTACTACTTGCTGACTAATGGAGTGAACCACTGAAATTGAGAGGGTGATGATGATTTTGATATAAAAATCTATCTAAAGTAGAGCCAGTAAAAATAGACGTTTGCTTGAATTTTGCAATTCGGGTAAATTAGCGTTACAACAATACTTAGTTTAGTTTTGAAAAGTAAAATCAACCACATTTATCCATTTCGTATTCCGTTGTAGAGATTTCCACTCACAATAAACACGGAGTTAGGCAGATAGGAGAGGATCCAAATTAAAAGAAGTAACAAATGAATATAGGCATCACATTTATAATTTATAAATATAAATGTAAAGAAAATAAAAAGAAAAGTGAATAGTAGTAGTAGAAAGAAAGAGAGAGGCCCCGTAAAATACTGACATTGCTCGAGGACTTAGGACGGAGAGGACTTAGCTTTTCTTCTCATTCGTTAAAAATATCGTTCTTCTCTCTCTCTCTCTCTCTCTCTCTCTCTCTCTCTCTCTCCTACATTCACACGTTGTTGAATCAGAAGCTCCATTTCTTCCTCTGTCTCTCTTTCTAATCTCCATTTTCTTTCTTTCTTGACACCTTTCCCTGCTTCAGGTAAGTTTTTGTTTTCTTCCTTTCCATTTTTCTTGTTTTCTGTGTATTTTTTCACGAATTAGACGTGCATGTTAACACAATGTATTTCCCTCCAACCCCTTCTTGGAATGTGTAATTGTGGATGTTTCTTTTTGTGGGTCAATACCTTGTGTTTGTGCATGTTATAAATGCTCTCTACAATAGCTGAATTTTGTCATTTGTGATTTTCTCTCTTCTTGATTCTCTTTTAATTTCTTGCTATATAATATGTGGTGGCATTACGTACCTATATTGTTGGTTTGTGAATATTCAGCTCTCAATCTTTTCTTTTCCGTGTTAATGTTTGTGGGTTGGTCGATTTTATTTTAATTGCTCTATGGGCTCAAATTTTATTCAGATATGTTGATGCCAAAATGTCTGGTTTTTGGGTATTTTCAGGTTAAATCTCGACGTTGTTTAACGTGAATTGTCACTTATTCCTCTTGCTATGATGCTCTGCTTGAGAATGCCGTTCAATTGTCTTGGAGAAGGCAACCTATAGCTGTGTGTTGTTGAATATTATAATGTGGTGATACAACTGATGTGTGCATTGGCTAGAGGGGAAAAGAATGGCGGGTGGCAGGATAAGAGCAAAGATTCGCAAGAGTAGTATTTACACATTTGGTTGTCGTAAGCGGCCACCTACGTCTGAGGAAGAGGGTCCTCGTGATTTAGGCACAACTTCTTCAAGAGTAGTCCATTGCAACAAACCTCAACTCCATGAAAAGAAACCTCTCAAGTATCGCTCCAATTTCGTATCTACCACAAAGTACAATGTCATCACGTTCCTACCTAAGGCCCTATTCGAGCAATTCAGGCGTGTTGCTAACTTGTATTTTCTCATGTGTGCAATTCTAACACTCACAACGGATCTTTCTCCATTTGATCCATTTAGTACGGTTGCTCCTTTGGTCTTTGTTGTTGGTTTGAGTATGGCGAAAGAAGGATTGGAAGATTCAAAGCGATTCATACAAGATATGAATGTAAATCGTCGAAAAGCTAGTGTACACAAGATTGATGGTGTGTTTGAAGATACGCCATGGATGAAGATCCGGGTTGGAGATGTCGTGAAAGTGAAAAAGGATCATTTTTTTCCAGCTGATTTACTTCTTTTATCATCTAGTTACGAAGATGGAATTTGTTATGTGGAAACTATGAACTTGGACGGAGAGACAAACTTGAAGGTAAGAAGAGCTTTGGAGGTTACCTTACCTTTGGATGAAGATGAGACTTTCAAGGAATTCAGCGCGACCATAAAATGTGAAGATCCTAATCCTAGCCTTTACACTTTTGTTGGCAACCTTGAATATGATCGTCAGGTTTATCCTCTTGATCCTAGTCAGATTCTCCTCCGGGATTCAAAGCTTAGGAATACTGCTTATGTCTATGGAGTCGCAATATTCACTGGTCATGATAGCAAAGTTATGCAGAATTCTACAAAGTCTCCTTCAAAGAGGAGCAGGGTTGAATTACAGATGGACAAGATTATTTACCTCCTTTTTGCCCTTCTTCTCTTGATATCATTTGTCAGTTCCATTGGCTTTGCCATAAACGTAAAAATCGACCTGCCAAAATGGTGGTATCTGCAACCTAAGGACAATTCCAATAATTCGACTGATCTAAGCAAGCCTGAGTTGTCTGGCCTTCTGCATTTGTTCACTGCACTTATTTTGTATGGTTATTTAATTCCTATATCCCTCTATGTTTCCACTGAAGTCGTGAAGGTCCTACAGGCATCGTTCATAAACCAGGATATCAGTTTGTACGATGATGAGTCAGGAACTCCTGCTCAAGCTCGTACTTCAAACTTAAATGAGGAGCTTGGGCAGGTTGATACAATCCTCTCGGACAAAACGGGCACTTTGACGTGCAACCAAATGGACTTCCTAAAATGCTCTATTGCCGGTAATCCTTATGGAACACGTGCTAGTGATGTTGAACTTGCGGCTGCAAAGCAGTTGGCGGAGGACATGGGCGGGAAAGATCTTGAACTTTCACAGAAACCTGATGGTGGGAATGGTTTTGGTGCATCGGAAGTCCAGTTAGAGACGGTTGTCACCTCTAAAGATGGAAGCAACCTTAAACCTGCAATAAAGGGGTTCAGCTTTGAGGATAGCCGCCTTATGAAGGGAAGTTGGATGAAAGAGCCAAATGCAGATGTCATCTTGCTATTCTTTAAGATACTTGCAATTTGTCATGCTGCTATTCCTGAGCCAAATGAGGAGACCGGAAGCTTTAGTTATGAATCAGAGTCTCCAGACGAAGTATCATTTCTTGTTGCAGCAAGAGAATTCGGTTTTGAGTTTTGCAAAAGAACTCATGCGAGTGTTTTTGTAAGAGAAAGATACCCTTCTTTTCAAGATCCAGTTGAAAGGTAAGATCAAGTCTCAAATTCTCTCAAGTTGCTTCCAAGAATTGCATTACCCTTGTAGTACACTTACATTTTGTTCCATTTACTCCAGGGAATACAAAGTTCTTAATCTTTTGGACTTCACCAGCAAGCGGAAACGAATGTCTGTCATCGTTCGGGATGAGAGTGGCCAGATTCTTCTCTTGTGTAAAGGAGCAGACAGGTTTTTCTTTTGCTACCCTTTGTTATTCTCAATTTTAGCTGCTGCATCCCTCAAAGTTGGTGATTCAAGAGCCCTTCTGCTATAAAAAATACAGTCGGCACGTCTGTAAATTCCAAGCAACTCCCTTCACCCCTATTTATTTGTCTCTTTTTTGACTGGGTATCATTAACAAGAAAAGAGTCGAAACTATGAGTTGTTTAATGTTGGTTTGAGAAGCATTGGATCTAAATTTGAGTTTTGTGCTATAAATGAATATAATTGAGGATAGACCTGTATCATATACAACTTCTTGTGGTATTTAGAATGTACTAAAAATTTCTGTCAGAGGAAAGTAGTCTAAAACAACAACAACAACAACCCAGTATAATCCCACTAGTGGGGTCTGAGGAGTGTAGTTTGTACGAAGACCTTACCTCTACCCTGAGGTAGAGAGTTTGTTTCCGATAGACTCTCGGCTCCCTCCCTCCAAGAACTCCCCACCTTGCTCTTGGGATGACTCGAACTCGTAACCTTTTGGTTGGAAGTGGAGGGTGCTCACCACTAGAGCAACCCACTCTTGTCAGAGGAAAGTAGTCTAAGACATCCCAAAAAGGGAAATAGGCAAAAGCTTTTTGATACATAGTAAATACATTTTTTATGAATTACTCAAAATTTGCCCCTATATCCTCACTTCTTGTATGCATGAGGGTGAAACTATTTTCTTTCTGAAGTGTTAATCCTCTCGGCTTTTTCTTTTCTACCCGACCCTATTTGTCAGCTGGAAATGGGATTAGAGATCTTCTAAGAGCTTGGTCCATTTTCTGCATGAAGTAGGAAATATTATAATTGATGAATTTCCCTTGCTTTTGCTATTTGTTAAGTTTATCAATGTAGCCCTTTCTTGGTTAAATTTCAAGTGAAATGTTGTCTATTTTGGATTATGCAGCATCATCTATGATAGATTAGCAAAGAATGGAAGGAGGTTTGAGGAAGCTATGACAAAGCATTTGAACGAATATGGGGAAGCAGGTTTGCGTACCCTTGTGCTTGCCTACAAGAAGCTCGATGAGGCAGAGTACTCAACTTGGAATGAAGAGTTTACTAAAGCAAAAACTTCAATTGGTGGGGATAGAGATGTTATTCTTGAACGCGTATCTGATATGATGGAAAAGGATTTGATCCTTGTTGGTGCTACGGCTGTGGAGGATAAACTACAGAAGGGAGTATGTTCCTTTAATTACTTACTAGAAAATGAAAAATGTGCATTTCCAATTCACTGTCCTTTCAACTATTTCATTCTATATGTTTGACCAGGTTCCTCAGTGCATTGATAAACTGGCGCAAGCTGGTCTCAAGATCTGGGTTTTGACAGGTGATAAGATGGAAACAGCCATAAACATAGGGTCTGTCTCTCAAAACAGAGAAATGGCATCCACCATTTCATATTATTTAGCCGGTGGACGACAACTGCTAATGGGAAATACCTCCTTTCTTTCAGGTATGCGTGTAGTTTGCTTCGACAAGGAATGAAACAGATATGCATAACAACAATGAATGCAGACTCAGTGGCCCAAGATTCTAAACAGGTAGGTTTGTTGAAAACAAACAGTTTAAGTTCTTCTCGAAATTTATTATGATTAATGACAGCTTCCATTTATTTGTCATGATCAGGCTATAAAGGAGAACATTGTGAAGCAAATCACAAATGCTTCCCAGATGGTCAAGCTTGAAAAGGATCCCCATGCCGCATTTGCCTTGATAATTGACGGGAAAACACTATCTTTTGCATTGGAGGATGATACGAAGCATCAATTTTTGAATTTAGCTGTTGATTGTGCTTCAGTCATTTGCTGCCGTGTCTCTCCTAAGCAGAAGGCTTTGGTAAGATAATGTCAAACTTGATTTGCCTTTTCAATTGTATCCCGACTATCCTTCGTAAGTTGAGCTTATTCATATTTTTTCAGGTAACCAGGTTAGTGAAGGAGGGAACTGGAAAAATCACTCTAGGAATTGGTGATGGTGCAAATGATGTTGGGATGATTCAAGAAGCAGACATTGGTGTTGGCATTAGCGGTGCAGAAGGAATGCAGGTTGGTGATGGGTTTAGCGGGTCTTTTGGCGTATTAGTCTATTAAAAGCAACTTTACATTCTTCTTGGACAGAAGATCATACTCGATTCATTTGCCTTAGTAGATCAATGTTGTAATTAGAAGTTAACAACAGTTTACTCAAACATTTCACTTATCAAAAAGAAAGGTTATTGAGAAAAAACATCTCACTTATTAAAAAGAAAAAGGTTCTAGAAAAAATGTTTCACTTATCAAAACAAAAAGGTTACTTGAATAGTTTAAAAGGATGCTTACATCATTCTTGATTCTTGAGGAATGAATTAAGGCCACGTTTCCATGTTGCCGAGTATATATCCTCTTGCTGTAGCTCCGCTTAAATGGTTATCAGCTTCTTGCAGGCAGTGATGGCTAGTGATTTTGCTGTTGCACAGTTTCGGTTCTTGGAGCGACTTCTCGTTGTACATGGGCACTGGTGCTACAAACGAATTGCTCAGATGGTAATTGTGTATATATCTGTTTCGTTTTATGCATAGAACA
The DNA here is from genome assembly GCF_000715075.1 of Nicotiana tabacum. Lineage (NCBI taxonomy): Eukaryota > Viridiplantae > Streptophyta > Magnoliopsida > Solanales > Solanaceae > Nicotiana > Nicotiana tabacum. The sequence goes on along the minus strand of NC_134083.1, from coordinate 4,180,912 downwards.
TGAAATACATCTGTGGCCTGATAATATAAAATGTCCTCATCAGATACAAGAAAACAATTAAGCACTACATTTCTTTGATCCTTTTACAAATTTCATCTAATATGCACCATTATCTTCTGTGTGCAGATATGCTACTTCTTCTATAAGAATATAGCTTTTGGCCTCACACTTTTTTACTTTGAGGTTTTCGCTGGATTTTCTGGACAGTCGGTCTATAATGATATGTATATGATTCTGTTCAATGTGCTTCTTACCTCACTGCCTGTAATTGCACTCGGAGTATTCGAGCAGGACGTGTCTTCTGAAATTTGCTTACAGGTGAGTCCTCCGCCAATAACTTTCTCTTGGAATTCCTATCAAATTAAAAAGTAATGGTGTAGGTCCGTAATTTTATAGAACCTTAATGCCCTCTTGCAGTTTCCTGCACTGTACCAGCAAGGACCCAAAAACTTGTTCTTTGACTGGTATAGAATAATTGGGTGGCTTGGCAACGGTGTCTACACCTCCCTCGTAATTTTCTTCCTCAACATTATGTTCTTCTATGATCAAGCATTCTGCGCTGAAGGCCAGACTGCTGATTTGACTATTCTTGGTACTTCAATGTTTACCTGCATCATCTGGGCCGTCAACTGCCAGATCGCGCTCACAATGAGTCATTTCACATGGATACAACATGTTTTTATTTGGGGGAGCATAGCTGTTTGGTACCTATCTCTTGTACTCTACGGTATGGTATTACCAGATTATGCTAAATATGCCTTCAGAATCCTGCAGGAAGAGTTAGGTCCAGCGCCAATCTATTGGTGTACCACCCTCGTAGTAACTTTAGCCTGCATTTTGCCTTACCTTGCCCACATAGCTTTCCAGAGATCGTTCCATCCGATGGATCATCACATTATTCAAGAAATCAAATATTATAAGAAAGACGTTAAAGATGAGCGTATGTGGAAGAGACAGCAAACTAGAGCAAGACAGAAGACAAATATCGGTTTCACAGCACGAGTAGATGCCAAAATTAGGAATTTGAAAGGAAGGCTGCAGAAAAAGAATGCACAGATCGAGTAAACATAAGCATAACTGTGTGCATTGCTTTATCTTCTTCCTTTCCCCGATTTTGATTACTAACAGAAATGGAGGTTGGCCATTTTGCAATTTTCCCCCCCTGGCCCTTCTAATTTGATTTGTAAGATTCTTTTATTGTCCAGTATAGTGATCGACAAATGAGGTCATTCATTAGTTACGAAATACTTTGGCTGCAGTGTACAAATTACAATACTTATACATCCATGTATAGTTTTGAGAAATAGCTAAGACACATTTCTCTTGGTTTCTTATTTTGGTTTTGCTTACCTGTGGACTAGTTTCATTGAAATGTTACAATTGAAAAAGGATAAAGAGCAGCCCGATGTACTAAGTTCCCGCAATGAGCGGGGTTTCGGAAAGGTCCAGACCACATTGGATTTATTATATGCAATCTTTTATTGAAATGTTATACTAATACAAAATGAATAAAGGACAGTCCGATGTACAAAGTTACCGCTATGTGTGGGGTCCCGGGAAGGGCCATTCCACATTAGATATATTGTATACAATCTTTCATTGAAATGTTATATTAATAGAAAAAGGATAAAGGGCAGCCTGAAGCACTAAGTCTCCGCTGTGTGCGGGTCCCGAAAAGGGTCAGGCCACTTGGATCTATTGTATGCAATCTTACTTTGTATCTCTGCAAAAGGTTATTTTCATGACTTGAACTCGTGACCTCCTGATTACGCAGCGGCAACTCTTACCATTATTGCCAAGGCTCCCCATATGTTTTTTGTTATAATCATCGAAATAATTCATACGAATATGTGGCCTCTTTATAATTTTATTCTACTTCTAATGACATCATTATCAAAAGATTAGTCATCCTTTAAACATTTTCGAAGTCAATAATTTATGAAGTTGTTGTCAAGATTACCTCGATGACTAATTGAGCACTGCAAACGTGTGTTTAACTTAATTCAGTTGAGTGATCTTTACCTAAAAATCTTAACAACTTTCACATTAAACTTAGTAGAGTGAGCCAAATACTAATTCAAGACCAAACTACCTAATCCGTTACATTGGTTTGGTTGCGGTTGGCTACTATCAAATCTATTTTATATTTCCATTTCTCCTTTCAATTTTGAAGAAGTTACTAGCAAATAGAGCATCTGATTTTGAGAGTTTTACGCATCAAATGATACGCTAAACTAATTTGGGATTGAAGTGGTTGTTGTCAATCTCAAGTAGCATAGTATATATAGATAAGAAAATAGAAATCATACGATACATTTGATTATATATAAAAATTATGCAATATTATAATAATTTAAAACGGTAAAGAGGATGATGTACATATAAATACATGAAATCCAATTAAATGACATATAATCAATTGGAATTGATGTTGACTTACTATATACGGTCGAAATAGATTTCGGCCTTCCTACGTTCGATCGAGTTCGAGTGTTAAAATGCCGGAATGAGGTTTTGGGAGTGAGCTCTGAGGTCGGTACTAACGAACCTCGAGCCTGAAGGTCACTCGAGGAGGCGGCTCGATAATCCTATCGAGCCCGTGGCCGAATCGATCCGCAAGGCACTGCTTCGAGGTCGAAAATACGCGACGTCCATCTTGAAGGTCGAACTCGGTCCGAGACCGAAGGGCCCGACCCAGTAACGAGTTCGAGCTAGTACCGAGCTCACAGACAAGAGCCGTTGCAACCGCACCAAGAGAGAGAATCTTGGCGGGAATCGAAGAAGAGACAAGTCATCATGGGCCTTCCACTATATGTTTTATTATTTTTTATAATAACCCTCTTCTATAAAAGGGGGATCCTTGTAAGCCAAAGGGAGGGGGGAGAAAAAACAGGAGAAAGGAAGATCACTTCTTATATTGATAGTTATCCCCTTATGTTTGTTTTACTTATTCATTCTTTTTTGCTTATTATTTTCATTCTCACAGCCAACGATATATATACTTCCATTTCTCTACGCGATTTATATCGAATTGTATCGCATATCCTTAGAACCATACACAAATCTAACGTTATCCGATTTTTTCGGTAAACAATTTAGTGCCCACTGTGGGGCTAAGGGTAACAGTGATCGTTTGATATAAATCTAAAGTACACGCCAGTTTGCAACTTCAAATCAGCAATGGCTTCACCTATCGACCACGAAGCCGGCCTTCAAGATGAAACCAATAACTTGGCACCCGGGGCCGGAAGGCCACTCGATGATGGCACTGAGGCTAGAATCGAAGCACCCGAAATTCGAGCCGAAGTACCATTGGAAGTCAATTCACAAATAGCTCTAGAGGCGAATCAGCGTTCCGAACCGGAAAGAAGCATTCAGGGCGGTACTCGATCCGCAGCTCGAGACACCCATAACGTGGAGGAGATCGGAGTCAGCTTACGGTTAATCTTCGAGATGTTACAAGCCCAACAAATAGCGATAGCTCAGTTGCAGAGCCAAACTCAGGTACAAAGCAGGCCGGAGCCCAATCCGCTTCGAGAAGTAACCCACAGAACGGAACCAGCCATAGAGAAGTCAAATGAGCAAGAATCGGGGACTACTCCCGAAATTATTAAATTGCTCGAGGAACTCACAAAACGAGTCGAAGCCAACGATAAAAAAATAGAGACATATAATTCCAGGGTCGACCAAATCCCGGGAGCTCCACCAATGATAAAAGGTCTAGATTCGAAAAAATTCATTCAAAAACCTTTTCCCTCGAGTGTAGCCCCAAAATCAATCCCCAAAAAATTCTGTATGCCCAAAATACCCAAATATAACGGAACGACCGACCCCAACGAGCACGTCACTTCTTACACGTGTGCCATCAAGGACAATGATTTGGAAGATGATGAGATCGAATCTGTATTATTGAAAAAATTCGGTGAAACCCTGTCAAAGGGGGCAATGATATGGTATCATAATTTACCATCTAACTCCATTGATTCTTTTGCTATGCTTGCAGATTGTTTCGTAAAAGCACATGCCGGAGCCATAAAGGTTGAAACCAGAAAGTCGGACCTGTTCAAGGTAATACAAAAGGATAACGAGATGCTAAGGGAGTTCATAGCTCGTTTTCAAACAGAACGAATGGATCTGCCACCAGTCACAGACGATTGGGTTGTTCAAACTTTCACTCAAGGTCTAAATGAGCGGAGCTCGAGGGCTTCACGGCGGCTGAAGCAAAATCTGATTGAGTACCCAGCTATTACTTGGGCCAATGTGCACAATCGATATCAATCCAAAATAAGAGTCGAAGATGACCAGTTGACTTCTAGGTCCGTTACAAAAAAGCAAAAGTCGACCAGAGATCGATACCAGCCATATAGCGAAAACGATACTACTGCTGAGTATCCGAGGCCTCTTTAAAACCAACCTCGTACACAGGGGGGCTTTATCATTGAACACATATGTGATGATTATCAAGTTTGGTGCGAAAGAAGTTACTTCGTTATTTCATGACAAACAGTGTCTCAACGGGAAACGTCGTAAGGGCCAAATGGTCAAAACGAACCATGCTTATACAGTTGGCCCGAGCCTTGACGGAAAGCATGAACCCATGTATAATGACTTGCAAAGAAAGCTCTCTTCTCTACCGATATCCTATGTTCAAGATTTATTATGCAAACAACATCGAGTTCGAATTATTCGCTCGACCGCCAAGCCTACGGGCTACCTTTATTTCGAGTTCGAGCAATTATTCACTCGACCATTAAGCCTACGGGCTACTTTGACTATTATGCCTACGGACTACATTGCATCGAGTTCGAACCATTCGCTCGACTGCCAAGCCTACGGGCTACCTTTATTTCGAGTTCGAGCAATCACTCACTCGACCATTAAGCCTACGGGCTACTTTGACTATTATGCCTACGGACTACATTGCATCGAGTTCGAACCATTCGCTCGACTGCCAAGCCTACGGGCTACCTTTATTTCGAGTTTGAGCAATCACTCACTCGACCATTAAGCCTACGGCTACTTCGACTATTACGCCTACGGGCTACATCGCATCGAGTTCGAATCATTCGCTCGACTGCCAAGCCTACGGGCTACTTTGACTATTATGCCTACGGGCTACATTGCATCGAGTTCGAACCATTCACTCGACTGCCAAGCCTAAGGGCTACCTTTATTTCGAGTTCGAGCAATTACTCACTCGACCATTAAGCCTACGGGCTACTTCGACTATTATGCCTACGGGCTACATTTCATCGAGTTCGAATCATTCGCTCGACTGCCAAGCCTACGGGCTACCTTTATTTCGAGTTCGAGCAATCACTCACTCGACCATTAAGCCTACGGGCTACTTTGACTATTATGCCTACGGGCTACATTGCATCGAGTTCAAACCATTCGCTCGACTGCCAAGCCTACGGGCTACCTTTATTTCGAGTTCGAGCAATCACTCACTCGACCATTAAGCCTACAGGCTACTTCGACTATTATGCCTACGGGCTACATCGCATCGAGTTCGAATCATTCGCTCGACTGCCAAGCCTACGGGCTACTTTGACTATTATGCCTACGGGCTACATTGCATCGAGTTCGAACCATTCACTCGACTGCCAAGCCTAAGGGCTACCTTTATTTCGAGTTCGAGCAATCACTCACTCGACCATTAAGCCTACGGGCTACTTCGACTATTACGCCTACGGGCTACATCGCATCGAGTTCGAATCATTCGCTCGACTGCCAAGCCTACGGGCTACCTTTATTTCGAGTTCGAATAATCACTCACTCGACCATTAAGCCTACGGGCTACTTCGACTATTATGCCTACGGGCTAGATTGCATCAAGTTCGAATCATTCATTTGACTGCCAAGCCTACGGGCTACCTTTATTTCGAGTTCGAGCAATCACTCGCTTGACTATTACGCCTACGGGCTACATTATTTCGAGCAAAACTACTCATTTCTTCGAGTTAGAATAAACACTTAACTATTTAAGCTGAAGGACGCTCGAGCCCGATAAAGCAAAGGGGACTACCCACGAGGCCCGAAGGCAACAGAGATTTAAATTCAAACTATCTATTTAGTTTGAAAGGTCATTTCTCTTCAAAAAGAAGAAATATTTGTATTTACAAATTTTTTGTATAGAGGCGGCGAAAACGCCATCAGAAGTTACCCGATTCAAAGCATGTTGGGCCTCGTTGAAAAGACAGGCGGGCCCTGTCGCATTCATCAATAATTGATCTTCTCCAGTCACCAAGGACCGAAGGTAACTGACAATTCCCACAGGGGAAGAAAGAATTCGGGTATCCTCGATAAAGTCGGTGACTGTAAAGTCGCATAAGATGATCGAGCATTACATACGTCATGGTCGGGATCGATAAAAACATCAGTGTATATCTGATCGAGCTGCTGGAAAATCATATCGTTTCTCACCATATCCTTTTCCGAGAAACGAGGGGACTATCTGTATACGGTCGAAATAGATTTCGGCCTTCCTACGTTTGATCGAGTTCGAATGTTAAAAAGCCGGAATGAGGTTTTGGGAGTGAGCTCTGAGGTCGGTACTAACGAACCTCGAGCCCGAAGGTCACTCGAGGAGGCAGCTCGATAATCCTATCAAGCCCGTGGCCGAATCGATCCGCAAGGCACTGCTTCGAGGTCGGAAATACGTGACGTCCATCTCGAAGGTCGAACTCGATCCGAGACCGAAGGGCCTGACCCAGTAACGAGTTCGAGCTAGTACTGAGCTCACAGACAAGAGCCGTTGCAACCGCACCAAGAGAGAGAATCTTGGCGGGAATCGAAGAAGAGACAAGTCATCATGGGCCTTCCACTATATGTTTTATTATTTTTTATAATAACCCTCTTCTATAAAAGGGGGATCCTTGTAAGCCAAAGGGATGGGGGAGGAAAAACAGGAGAAAGAAAGATCCCTTCTTATATTGATAGTTATCCCCTTATGTTTGTTTTACTTATTCATTCTTTTTTGCTTATTATTTTCATTCTCACAGCCAACGATACATATACTTCCATTTCTCTACGCGATTTATATCGAATTGTATCGCATATCCTTAGAACCATACACAAATCTAACGTTATCCGATTTTTTCGGTAAACAGTTTGGCGCCCACCGTGGGGCTAAGGGTAACAGTGATCGTTTGATATAAATCTAAAGTACACGCCAGTTTGCAACTTCAAATCAGCAATGGCTTCACCTATCGACCACGAAGCCGGCCTTCAACATGAAACCAACAACTTAGCATCCGGGGCCGGAAGGCCACTCGATGATGGAAATAAGGCTCGAATCGAAGCACCCGAAATTCGAGCCGAAGTACCATTGGATGTTAATTCACAAATAGCTCTAGGGGCGAATCAGCGTTTTGAACCGGAAAGAAGCATTCAGGGCGGTACTCGATCCGTAGCTCGAGACACCCATTATGTGGAGGAGATCGGAGTCAGCTTACGGTTGATCTTCGAGATGTTGCAAGCCCAGCAAATAGCGATAGCTCAGTTGCAGAGCCAAACTCAGGTACAAAGCAGGCCGAAGCCCAATCCGCTTCGAGAAGTAACCCACAGAACGGAACCAGCCATAGAGAAGTCAAATGAGCAAGAATCGGGGACTACTCCCGAAATTACTAAATTGCTCGAGGAACTCACAAAACGAGTCGAAGCCAACGATAAAAAAGTAGAAACATATAATTCCAGGGTCGATCAGATCCCGGGAGCTCCACCAATGATAAAAGGGCTAGATTCGAAAAAATTCATTCAAAAGCCTTTTCCCTCGAGTGCAGCCCCAAAACCAATCCCCAAAAAATTCCGTATGCCTGAAATACCCAAATATAACGGAACGACCAACCCCAACGAGCACGTCACTTCTTACACGTGTGCCATCAAGGGCAATGATTTGAAAGATGATGAGATCGAATCTGTATTATTGAAAAAATTCTGTGAAACTCTGTCAAAGGGGGCAATGATATGGTATCATAATTTACCATCTAACTCCATTGATTCTTTTGTTATGCTTGCAGATTGTTTCGTAAAAGCACATGCCGGAGCCATAAAGGTCGAAACCAAAAAGTCGGACATGTTCAAGGTAATACAAAAGGATAACGAGATGCTAAGGGAGTTCGTAGCTCGTTTTCAAACGGAACGAATGGATCTGCCACCAGTCACAGACGATTGGGTTGTTCAAGCTTTCACTCAAGGTCTAAATGAGCGAAGCTCGAGGGCTTCACGGCGGCTGAAGCAAAATCTGATTGAGTACTCAGCTATTACTTGGACCGATGTGCACAATCGATATCAATCCAAAATAAGAGTCGAAGATGACCAGTTGACTTCTACGTCCGTTACAAAAAAGCAAAAGTCGACCAGAGATCGATACCAGCCATATAGCGGAAACGATACTACTGTTGAGTATCCGAGGCCTCTTTAAAATCAACCTCGTACACATGGGGGCTTTATCATTGAACGCATCTGTGATGATTATCAAGTTCGGTGCGAAAGAAGTTACTTCGTTATTTCATGACAAACAGTGTCTCAACGGGAAACGTTGTAAGGGCCAAATGGTCAAAACGAACCATGCTTATACAGTTGGCCCGAGCCTTGACGCAAAGCACAAACCCATGTATAATGACTTGCAAAGAAAGCTCTCTTATTTACCAATATCCTATGTTCAAGATTTATTATGCAAACAGCATCGAGCAATCATTCACTCGACCATTAAGCCTACGGGCTACTTTGACTATTATGCCTACAGGTTACATTGCATCGAGTTCGAACGATTCGCTCGACTGCCAAGCCTACGGGCTATCTTTATTTCGAGTTCGAGCAATCACTCACTCAACCATTAAGCCTACGGGCTACTTTGACTATTATGCCTACGGGCTACATCACATCGAGTTCGAATCATTCGCTCGACTGCCAAGCCTACGGGCTACCTTTATTTCGAGTTCGAGCAATCACTCACTCGACCATTAAGCCTACGGGCTACTTCGACTATTACGCCTACGGGCTACATCGCATCGAGTTCGAATCATTCGCTCGACTGCCAAGCCTACGGGCTACTTTGACTACTATGCATACGGGCTACATTGCATCGAGTTCGAACCATTCACTCGACTGCTAAGCCTAAGGGCTACCTTTATTTTGAGTTCGAGCAATCATTCACTCGACCATTAAGCCTACAGGCTACTTCGACTATTATGCCTATGGGCTACATTGCATCGAGTTTGAATCATTCGCTCGACTGCCAAGCCTAAGGGCTACCTTTATTTCGAGTTCGAACAATCACTCACTCGACCATTAAGCCTACGGGCTACTTCGACTATTATGCCTACGGGCTACATTGCATCAAGTTCGAATCATTCATTTGACTGCCAAGCCTACGAGCTACCTTTATTTCGAGTTCGAGCAATCACTCGCTCGACTATTACGCCTACGGGCTACATTATTTCGAGCAAAACTACTCATTTCTTCGAGTTAGAATAAACACTTGACTATTTAAGCTGAAGGACGCTCGAGCCCGATAAAGCAAAGGGGACTACCCACGAGGCCCGAAAGCAACAGAGATTTAAATTCAAACTATCTATTTAGTTTGAAAGGTCATTTCTCTTCAAAAAGAAGAAATATTTGTATTTACAAATTTTTTGTACAGAGGCGGCGAAAACGCCATCAGAAGTTACCTGATTCAAAGCATGTTGGGCCTCGCTGAAAAGACAGGCGGGCTCCGTCGCATTCATCACTGATTGATCTTCTCCGGTCACCAAAGACCGAAGGTAACTGACAATTCCCACAGGGGAAGAAAAAATTCGGGTATCCTCGATAAAGTCGGGGACTGTAAAGACGCATAAGATGATCGAGCATTACATACATCATGGTCGGGATCGATAAAAACATCAGTGTATATCTGATCGAGCTGCTGGGAAATCATGTCGTTTCTCGCCACATCCTTTTCCGAGAAACGAGGGGACTATCTGTATACGGTCGAAATAGATTTCGGCCTTCCTACGTTCGATCGAGTTCGAGTGTTAAAAAACCGGAATGAAGTTTTGGGAGTGAGCTCTGAGGTCGGTACTAACGAACCTCGAGCCCGAAGGTCACTCGAGGAGGCGGCTCGATAATCCTATCGAGCCTGTGGCCGAATTGATCCGCAAGGCACTGCTTCGAGGTCGGAAATACGCGACGTCCATCTCGAAGGTCGAACTCGATCCGAGACCGAAGGGCCCGACCCAGTAACGAGTTCGAGCTAGTACCGAGCTCACAGACAAGAGCCGTTGCAACCGCACCAAGAGAGAGAATCTTGGCGGGAATCGAAGAAGAGACAAGTCACCATGGGCCTTCCACTATATATTTTATTATTTTTTATAATAACCCTCTTTTATAAAAGGGGGATCCTTGTAAGCCAAAGGGGAGAGGAGGAAAAACAGGAGAAAGGAAGATCACTTCTTATATTGATAGTTATCCCCTTATGTTTGTTTTACTTATTCATTCTTTTTTGCTTATTATTTTCATTCTCACAACCAACAATACATATATTTCCATTTCTCTACGCGATTTATATCGAATTGTATCGCATATCCTTAGAACCACACACAAATCTAACGTTATCTAATTTTTCCGTTAAACACTTAGAAAAAAATGTAATTTTGATTTTAAACGTGCCACAACAAGTGGAGGAATTAAGCTTAATTGTTATGCATACATTATATCTTGTGTTGGTCAAATGCTTTTCTAGAATTCCTTTAATACAAATTAATTACGCGAAATTAGCATGGGCTAGTGAGTTTTCAGACTTATAATCGAAAATAGCCGGTGTTTGTAAAGTTATTGAAAAATAATCACTATTACTTGGACAAAAATATCCTAGCTGAAACGGAAAGTTCCAGTATAATATGCTAGATTATGGAACTACTGTGTATAAACTTGTAGCATATTATGTTGAAACTCGAGTACATTATAAAATTCCAGCATATTACATTGGAATCTCATATGTAAAAAATTCGAACTCCATCACAATATGCTTAAATTTTTTCAGATTCTTAAGGGGTATTTTTGTACATATTTTATCGTTACATGAACAAGTGACTACATTTCGTTTACTTTTAAAATTGTAACTATTTTTCAATAACCAAGGATAAATTATACTCCATTATTTCTGATTTTCCCCATTAATTACTATCAAAGTAAGATGGAATACACCACATAAAGCTGAATATAAAGGATTTATCTAACTAATTCGAGATTAAAGGCAAAATTAATTGACCAAAGACAGGTTAAAAATGGAATAACGGAGTTGGGTCTTAATTCAATACCCGCGAAAAAAAAGGGAAAACGTAAAATGCAGTAGGAAGAAGAAGATTAGAGAGAGAGAGAGAGAGAGAGAGAGAGAGAGAGAGAGAGTTGGATCAAAAGCAAAGCTGAAGCAGTAATGTAAAAGATTAAAAGATGATTCTTCTCCTGCTCCAACGCCATGACCTCCGAGGGAACAACAAGACAAAAAGCTGAAATCTGCATATATTAAATCATATTTTATCCATTAATTTCTTTCATAAGATAAACCTAATAATAGCTTTTTTCTTCTTTGGATCCATTTTTGTGGATTAATTTGTTGATTCAAAGTTTTCCTATTTATAACTGGGTTTTCGTTTAATTATTTTCCTAATTAATCATCGAGCCTCTAATTAATGGAGCCTCGTGTTGGTAATAAGTTTCGTTTGGGCCGGAAAATCGGTAGCGGCTCCTTTGGTGAGATCTACCTCGGTATACACATTCTTCAATTTTGCTCTTTGTAATTAATTTTTTTGTTTTGTTTTTCATTTGTGGATAATTATAATTTTGTCATTTTCAGGGACTAATGTTCAGACTAATGAAGAGGTTGGAGTTAAGCTGGTAAATATTGAATTTTCATTTGCTTTTTTCCAAATTTTTAACATTCAGCACGTACCTGTTAGTATAATTCTGTATTTTTGTAGCTTCCTGATTGCTTAAGTAAGGAATTCGAGCTGCTATTAGTTAAAAGTTGGAGTATTTCTCATTATTTGTTAGTATGAATTACTTTAACTTTTTCCTCACTTGCATTTAGATCTAGAAGCTGCATAATCCTGAATATAATATTTACACCAGCAACAGTAAATGGATATTCCCAGGCAGCTCTTTTACCCCCCTGGTTTTTAGTAGCTGAAACAAATGAAAGGATCTAAATAACCTAACATGATATTGAAATAGTTATTAGCTTGTGGAACACTAGAAATCCTATTTATGTTCAAAGATTGGTGGAACATTTTTGTCATTGCGATTAAAATACTTTTGCTGTTTCTATTACTCAGGAAAATGTGAAGACAAAGCATCCTCAACTATTATATGAATCAAAGTTGTATAAAATACTACAAGGAGGAAGTAATTTCTCATTCTCTTGTTGGTTACTATTGCTTCTTTTACACGATGTTTATACCTTGTCCTTATCAGTTGGAATTTTTTTGACGTTGATAGCTGGAATTCCCAATTTGAAATGGTTTGGAGTCGAAGGAGATTATAATGTCCTTGTGATGGATTTACTGGGACCTAGTCTTGAAGATCTCTTCAATTTCTGCAGTAGGAAGCTGTCCTTAAAGACTGTTCTTATGCTTGCAGACCAGATGGTAGGTGTGAAGTTTTGCACTTGTTATTTATTTCGTTAACTATCTATAAACCTGTTTTCGTCGTACTCAATTTTCAGATAAATCGAGTTGAATTTGTACATGCCAAATCTTTTCTTCATCGAGATATAAAACCAGACAACTTCTTGATGGGATTAGGAAGACGTGCAAATCAGGTATTGGGATCAAAGCTATTGGTTGCTATACATCCACTTGTTGCTGGTAGGAAAATTATTGATTCATCACTACCATTTTTTACATATAGGTCTATGTAATTGATTTTGGGCTGGCCAAGAAGTATAGGGACTCCACCACCCATCAGCATATTCCATATAGGTAAGCTCCCAAAAACACCCCGCCCCATCTATTTTTTGATTAATCATATAGGTAAGCTCCTTTGAACTTTTCAAGAGAGGATAAGATAATCTTCTATCTATGGGATTGAGGATGGTTTCATAACAAGTATGAGCTCTATTTTGTCTTGTTGTAGATTTTTCTATGAAGGGACAAAAAAGATGAATTCTTTTAGTTTGCATCAACTCTATAACACTATGATCCTTTCTTCCTCCTTCAGAGATACTCCTGTATTTCAATTAGTTTGTCCCTTTTTGACTTGTGAGACTTATTAACAGTAGAGTTCAAGATAAGAGTTGTTTAATATCTGTAGGGAATTATTGTGACCAGAGTTTGACTTTTGTGTTGTAGAAGAACAAAGTAGAGGTTAAAGGTCTACTGAGAAGAATGATATATTTATCCGTTAAAACCTCTTTTGGCATGTAAAATGAATCAAGAAATTACTTTCAAAGAAAACGGATGGTAGACATCCCAAACAGAAAAGTAAAACAAGTGCTTATGGTTTGAGGGAGTTGTAAGTAAAGACATAGGGAATTTCAGTTTGTTTCTTTTCTCTCTTTAAATCATAAGATACTATCCTAGTCAAACACCAAGCGAGTCCAAAATTACCAGCTACATTGGGTCTCCTAGATTTCTTGGTATTGACACAATGTGATGTAGAGTTACTAGGATCGTTATATGTGTTGGTATCACTAGTATATCACAAATTGGTATCAGAAATTTGGTATAAGCAAATTAGTCATTAGAAACTTAGAACTGCATCAGAAATTTAAAATGGTTTTTCATCTTATCTAACATGATTTCACTTAGATATCAAATTTGATATCTAAGTGAAATAAGTGATGTTAAAATGTGATATTTTTGTAAAAGAGTTTCACCGTTCATCTAAATAAACAATTCTTTTTCATCCAAATGATTATTATTTGTATTTATAACTATTTTTCTTGAAGTACACATTTTTTTCCTTCATTGGCATCTTTCTCAAGCCCACACTTCACTTGATCTTTGTACTTAAAAGTTAAAACCCTAGAAGATCTTGACTCTTTTCTAGGCTTTTTTGCCTTTGACAATACTGACTCCCACTTAAGAGGCAAGAAGCAGCAGATGAAATGGCTTATGAATTTTAGAATATGAAATATACTATGTTTTTAATGAAGGAAGAAATTACATTTAAAAAGGCATCAAGAAGATGCTAAAGGTTATAAAATAGGTGAGTAAGCTCCTACACAGACAAAACATGAAATATACATTATTAACTTAAAAAAGGAAACTTACATCATTTATAGCTTCTGCTGTGGATCTTTCTCCTGTCTTTCCAGCTCAAATGCTTGCTTATATTCATTTTCTAATTTTCTAGAGTGAGAATGAATTATTTAAACAAGAATATTATCGGAATTTCTTAAAAATTATAATAGGTCAAGATGCTGGCTTCCATTCAAGTCCTATACCTCTATAATGTATTCTAGTTATCTCTTTTTTCATTAACTCCGGTTAGGCAGTGACGTTAGAGAAAAATTTGGTAACTTATTTCTCAAGTCCAGATAAAGGAGGAGAGTTACAGTAAGTTGACTGCCAGCGTAAAAATAGTCAAATCATAATATCGTCAACCTCAGCTAGTTTGACGTCGAGGCATGTTGGTTAATTTTTCCTATGGTTAGAGTTCATTTTCCTAAGTTCCCTTGATTGATTCTCTTTCTCTCTCTGAGTTACTGGTGGAAGGAGAAGGCTTCATCAATCTAGTGCCACCATGTCTAATTGCCATGGAGATGTTTTCATTATTTATTCGAAAGACACACTATTTACTGAAATTTAAGTAGTGAGAGGAGAGTATTGCGGTTGGTTTGTATTGAGGTAGGTTATTTGATTTTTGAGCTTGTCAAAGTTGTAGTATTTATTTTTTGTGTTCAGTTCCGTTATAGTACACTTTTGAGATTCTTTTCTCATGCGATTTGTTAGCTAAGAAAATGATTTATCTCTAGATAATGAATGAGTAATTTTATTTTATTCTTCTAATTTTCAAATACAGAGAAAACAAAAATTTGACAGGAACTGCCAGATATGCAAGCATGAATACTCACCTTGGCATAGGTAAGCTTTTGGTTTTTTAAACTTTTGTACAATTTTGTGTATGTGGATTGCGCTTATTCTTGAAGCTATCCTTGATTCCTTTGTTGCTATCAAACCTATAGAACAAAGCCGAAGGGATGATTTGGAGTCACTGGGTTATGTTCTAATGTATTTCTTAAGAGGAAGGTAGAATCTCTTTATGTATATCTCCTTTTTTTTAATTTGCTTTCACTCTTCTTTCTTGACATATCTATTTACTGATTTCAAAATGTGTAGTCTTCCTTGGCAGGGGCTGAAAGCAGGCACAAAGAAACAGAAGTATGAGAGGATCAGTGAGAAGAAAGTTTCAACATCAATAGAGGCATTTTATGTTCTTAACATTTTTCTTATGCTAGCGATATGATTTTTAATGATGATGCTGACACAAATTTTTCTTTTCTAGACATTGTGTCGTGGCTATCCTACAGAGTTTGCATCATATTTTCACTACTGTCGATCACTGAGATTTGAGGATAAACCAGATTATGCTTATCTCAAGAGAATTTTTCGTGACCTTTTCATTCGTGAAGGTATGATTATTTCTTGCTTTCCATACAATAATACTAGCTGTATAAGCTCAATTAATGTTTTTTTCTAGAATCTGTATTATTCATTTTTGCTTTTTTCTCCTCTTTTTTCGTCTTTTCAGGTTTTCAGTTTGATTATGTATTTGACTGGACTATTTTGAAATATCAGCAGTCACAACTTGCCAATCCTCCATCTCGTGCTCTTGTGAGTGACTTAGGCAGATCAGTTGTGTGTTAATTGGCCTCAAAATGTTGAAATGAAATGGTAATTTTGGTACAGGGTGGTACTGCTGGACCAAGTTCAGGGATGCCTCATGCTCTTGCTAATGTTGAGAGGCAATCAGGTGGGTCTCTTATGTATCTCTACTTCAAGCATAAAAGAAAATTATGAGCAATCAGTGCATGTTAGAGCTTTGGGGTTTGCCGATGGTAGACTTATAATGAAACTGGACATTACTTCCAACAAAGCTTGTATAAGTTTCTTTGCTGTTTACTACTTACTGTCCATAGAATTTCATCCTCAGATCATTCCTAATAAATGTTATCTCTAGCCTTTAATGGAAAAAGTACAATTAGCATGTGAAGTGTTCACTAGTTCATAATCTTAGTTAATTTTGTTCAGGGAAGTAATTCTAATATGCAATCTTCTAGTTTGCTATTTCCTTGGGACCTGCAAATTACATGCTAGACATATTATGCAGGTGGTGAAGAAGGTCGGCCTAATGGTTATTCTTCAGCAAATCTTACACGTAATAGGAACACAGGGCTGCATTTCAACTCTGGAAGCTTAGCTAAGCAAAAAGGGACAGTTGGCAATGATTTATCCACGGGTAAAGAGGTGAGTCCTCGCTCTGTCGCTCTTGTTGTTTTACAGTAAATTGTGACACTTTTACAGAATTACCAGTCGGCACAAGATTGTGAGTGCGACCAACTTTGTTAAGCTATAGATGGCATAATTTGTGGCATTTTAATTTACCAAAATCATCAATTTTGTGTCGTTTTTTCTTGGTTACTACTTATTTGTATTTATCTCTCATCTGCATTGCACTTTTTCCTAGTAGACATCACAAAACCTTCCATCATTTGACATTTTCTTTCGTCAATATAACTGCTTGCCTGAGAAAAAATTCATTCCACATGGTAGAAGCAGGATTTAGCGCGATAAAAAATCTAGTACAGTTTGCAGATTACAGGCTAATATATTCTCATGTTTTGTGATTCTATTGACAACCAGCGAAGATAAAAGAATTTTGACTGAGCTCTTGTTGCAGTTATCCAGTTCTAATTTTTTCCGAACAAGTGGATCATCAAGGCATCCAGCTGTGTCTAGCAGTCGTGACCCAGTGTTCACTGGTGGTGAACCTGATCCCTCTCACACCCGGAAAACAGATGCCAGTCCAGGACATCTCCGTAAAACTACCAGTGCTGCGCAGAGAAGTTCACCAATTTTGTCATCAGATCAGAAGCGCAGCTCCTCCACTAAAATGGACAAGAATTTCGAGGCCGCCCTTAAAGGAATAGAGGGCCTGAGTGTTAATAAAAATGATGAGAGGCTGCATTACTAGATGTGCTTCTCTGGTTACTGTAAATCTTGGCAAAACAATTACACCAACTTGGGGGGTAAAGATACACTTTGCTACGAGTCGCCATCACGAAAGACTAAAAATAGAAATTTACAGTGACCCCAATAACATGATAAGGAGATTAATGGGTCACAAAGCCAGATTTGAGATCCCCCTTGTAATCTGGTTTATGCTTGTCTATACATTTGGTGCTTTGTCTGTTTTTCTCATCTCTCCCCCTCCTTTATTAGAATTCTTAGTATTCCAAATGGTGCTATGTTGTGAAATTATGAAGATATTTTTTGTATGATCGGAGACTAAAATATTCACTTGAAACAGACATACTGTGTTGGAATTACACCCATCTTTTTGCTATTGTGGATGAATCTCAATTGCTAGCTATTCAAAATATTAAGCAGATGCCGTGTTTTTGAAGGAAAATATCCAAGATGGGTGATACACTTTTTGTCCAATGGAAAAAGTGAACTATAAAGTAAAAGGAAGCAGAAAGAAACTCCATCCCTATTAGCAGATTCCATCTTTTGGAAAGAAATATTAAAGATGGGTGATAGGAAATCATTCGTTGCCCAATATAAGAAGTAAAAATAGATATCTTATTTGAATATGACGAAAGTTATTATTGAAAATATAAGTGTTTGCTTAAGAAAGAAAAACATTTTTCACCAAAAGGAAAAGTAACTTCTTTTTCTTATCGACATGAGTCATTTTCTTTATAAATATCTACAGATACTTTTCAAGAAGTAGTTTTTAAGAAAATATGTTTCATCGAAAATAACTTTCGTCAATAAAACGCATCCGTAAATAAATAGAAGTAAAAGGAAGCCAATAATTCTAAGCGTGCATCTTCGAATGTCGGCCTTATTAGTTATTTGTAACGATGAAAAGCTAATACTCCCTCTGGTCTACATTAATTAATTTTCTAGTTTTATTTTTGGTCCACAATATTGATATTTTCAAATATCAAGAAAAAATTAACTTCTTTTTCCGAAGTTTCCCTTGGATTAAAGAGTCTAGAAGTATTCGTTATATTTCCAATGAACAAATTAAGGTTAATATTGCCAATTTCATTGTTAACTAATGCTAAAAGGTGAATTTCTTAATATGTGTGAAAACGACCAAAAAATATATATATGAAAATAGCCAAAAATCAATTAAACTGGACCAAAGGGAGTAACAAAGGTTAATAATAGGGCTGACCGAAAACAAAATAAAACAAGGTTAATAGGTTATGGAATTGAGCGAAACTTCCTAATACTAAAATGCACATGCTAAGCTAAAATATAAACTCGCACAATCTTCAAATATCTCTTTTCCCTTTCTACCAAATTCTCTTTGTGCTAAAGACAAAAACTCCGACCCAACCGGTGGAACCACCTCACATTTAGTAATTAGAGCCTGTTTGGATGAGCTTATTTTAAGTAACTTTTAAGCCAAAATAGTTTTTAAGCCATAAGTTAGGATATTTAGCTTTTAACTTTTGGCTTGTTTTTGTCATTTTAGCTTAAAAACAAGTGCTTAAAAGCACTTTTTTTACTTTATTCAAACACTACAAAATGGCTTAAAAGCGATTTTGGCTTAAAAGCATTTAAAATAAGCCAATTCAAACGGGCTCTTAGTACTATATTCTTATTCTTATGACTAAAAAGCAGCTTTCTTGAATTAATATCATCACATATAGATATTCCTGTTTCTCTTCTTCTTCTTTTTTCTGTTTTGTGTTTTGATTTTTGTATAATATTAGACTGAGATGAGCATAAATAAAAGGAAATAGCCGTAAAACTTGAGGTGTAATTGTTGCTATTAAACATGTCTCTAGAACATAAGGACCAATTTCTTTCTCAAGAGGAGACCAATCTATATATATATTACATTGATGATTTTTTGCAAGATCACAACAATGAGCAATTTTTCTTAGCTCTGACAAATGGGATTCTGAAATCCCTTTTTTCATATAACTAACCAAAATAAAGAAGAGGGGAGAAGGGGGGGGGGGGGGGGAGAACCCCCCACTGTATCACTCAATGATAGTACATTTTATATAAGTAAAAAATGCTTAAATTAAATATTTAAAAAAAAAGAAAAAAAAAAGACAATAGCCCAAGAAAATTACTAGTCAATTTGATGAAGTGCAAATTTCACCAGAATCCATGAACTACATGATTACAAGTATTCTTGATCCACCTAAAACTCTTTCTCAAAGAACCTTTCATTTTACCCTCCATAGCATATGATTTATATCCAATAACTCTTCTTTTCCTTTGCAATTCAGGATCATTAAAAGCCCAATTTCTTGAAGATGCTGTACTTTTGCTCTTCTTGATCTTCACTTCTTTATCTATGCCCCCATATGAATAAGGAGCATAGGAATTAGTACTAAAACTTCTCAAATCTTGCATATTTGTTGGACACCCATAATAATTTTCTATTTGCATCCTTCCTTCTCTTGTTGATACAGATCTAAAATTCTCCATATTTGGACACAAAAAGAGAGTTTTTTTTTGGGGTGTTTTGGTATTTGATTGAGTTTTTGTTTTGTGTAAAAATGGATTGATATATGGGAACAACTGAAAGTGGTTGTGGCTTTGATCTTTTATATTGTAATTTTTGAGTGTCTCTTTTTTGCTCTCCTACTTTTTAACATTATTAAAGGCATGCTTTGACTTTTCCTAGGATAGAATGGATGTAAAATTATTGTAAGCTTTTAAATGTTATTCCCACCATTTACAGGTAACATGAGACATGAGTCATCAGCACTTCCTGAGTGAGGATCCTAATTTGCAACTTTCCATGTCATGATAATTTTTTTTTAGTAAGGGAGCACTTCAATGTAATAAAAATTTATATTATAATGTTATAATTATATGTAATCATTTATTAAAAAAAAAGGCGAAATTAGGAATTTAAAATATGAAATAAACTACTTATACAACTAGTGGTGACAAAATGGATAAAAAAACAGTTATTCATTCATGTTATCCATTAAAAATGGGTTGGATAATAAACTTTTTAAAAACGGCCCAAATATAGATAAGAACTATATTATCCACTTAGAAAATGGATAATCAATGGATAACTAATGGGTTTAACTTTTATATTTATAAAGACTCAAATTGTGGGTTCCTCAAGTTTGGGAGATTAGAAATTCTCCCAAAAGTAATCATATTCAAGAAGTCTGTGTTCGTCGATTAACCATTTTCTATCCGTATTTAATATGAGTTGGTTCGGATAATTTATTCGTTTTTGTATTATCCATTTTCTATTCGTCCATATCCGACCCTACTCATCCGTTTGACACCCCTAAATACAACACGTTAGAATGCATTAATATAAAAGTTCTTTCAGACTTAATATATAGAGTTAAATCTTATTCATATTATATCAATTTAAGTAAATTGTTTAGTTAAATGTCACTGAAAATTCTTTTCTTTTGTCCTCTACTACTACTCAATGGCCGCCTTTACCCAAGATTTTTTTTTTTCTTTTTTTGGGAGAAAAATCAAATGCCATATATCAGTCAATGTTGACCGTCGAATATCACATTGAAATTCTTTCTTTTATTCTTTGTCAATATAAAACATGTGAAAAAGAGGAGATGGAACTTTTCTGTTTAAATAAATCATTAGCAGGCTGTATTTGAAAAGGAATAGGTAGAAATCCCAATCAGACAATTAAGAGCCCTCTGAGTTTGATAGTTAACAGAAATTAATACTTATTTTTTCTTTCTTAACAGAAATGAAGTTTGACCAAGTCTGAATTACAGTCGTTCCGATCAGCACTTTTGTCGGTTTAATCACCAGGTAACTGAACTAATTCGAAATTGAGCGTGTACGTCTATTAGTAGGATAAAGTATTTCCTACTTAAAAGGGTAAAAATACCCTCGGCTAGCCAATTTTCTAATTGCTAATTGAAAAATAGTCAGCATTTACAAATTCATTGAAACATAGCCACTATGTTATGCGGAGATAAAATTTGAATAAAAACACTCTAGCTAAAACACGGAAAGTTCCAGCATAATATGCTGAATTATGGAACTCCTGCATATAAACTTTCAGCATATTCTGTTGGAACTCCAGTACATTATGAAATTCTAACATATTATGCTGGAATTTCATATGTAAAAAATTCGAACTACAATATATTATGCTGAAATTTTCTGAATTTTTAAGATTATTTTTGTTCAAATTTTATTTTTATATGAAAAAATGACTAAATTTCAATTATTTTTAAAAGTATGACTAATTTTCAATTACCAATTATAAATCAGGTCATTTCTAAGCAAATGATGCGGTATCCTAAGCAACCACTACACCTTTCGGTGGTTACACACTTGTTTTCTATTGTACGTAGTTATTTACCAACATTAATTAATTATTGCATGTTGTTTGATACTATTAATAGTATAGACAAAACTGTACTATTTGGTCATACTAAAATGGATTAGGAGAAAAAAAGGTAAGGGAAAGGGGAGCTAAGAGGACATCAAGACCTATCAATAAATGAGTGTTTGACTGTTTGTAGCGTAAAAACCTCAATTTCATAACTAATGTAACTTGCGTACTTCCAATAGCGTGTGGACCACAACTTTGGCCATTGATTTTGGTTCCAAAATTTGGTATACTATTTGAAGATTTTTTTTTTGGAGATAAAGTAGAGACGTGACATTAAACTTTGTAATATTTTATCTTTCGAAATTTTAAAAGTACATGATAGATGATAGTAAAGTAAATTTAAAAGGAAAAAAGAAGAGAAAAAGATGGTAATGGAATTTATAGGGGTTTCTCCTTTGTCCCAAGAATATCCAATCCCAAAGTACAAAAAGGAGAGGGGTATGTAGCAAAATACAAAAGGTCCCCTATTTGCTTCAATATTAAGCAAACACATCTCTTTTGGTTTCTATCACTGTATGTATGATAGAATTTCAGGACAAAATGTAAGAAATTTCGTGTTTGGCACAATTGAATATGAGGACTATAACAGCTTGTTTGGATAGTTCTTACGCATAGTTTCCTAATGTATCGTATTGTATTGTATTGTATCGTTTGATTAATATAATATCACATACCAGCAATATAAAAAATAAACTTGTAATATTATAAAGAAAAATTATGATACGAGGTAAATTTATTATATAAAAAGGTAGGATAAATGATATAATAAAATTATTTAATAATAATGAATGGTGAGATGAGAGAAAAAGACAAGATAACGACGCAACCACACCAAATCGGTTGTTACATAAAGTGGCACATTTCGTCGTTACGAAACGACGGATTTAACGATGCGACACAATAAAATTTAAGTAACAACTAAAACGAATATTGTATTTAAAGTTTAATAGCAAAGGCATCATAAGATTAAAATAGAAATTGGTCATTGAGCTTATATAATAAGTGAATCTGAGGACTGCATACATTTCCTCTCTAGTTTTAATTTCAACTACTGAAATAAGAACAAAAGAGAAAGGTCGTTGAGCTTGCAATTGTCAAAGTGCGAGAACAACATTCGGCCTATAGTACAAGTTGGAGATATTTCTCTGGCTGATTATCACAAAAGATACTTGTGGCATATCAATATACCACGAGCCTTTTACATTCTGAGGGGCCGTCTAGTTTGAAGATAAGTTATTGTAGGATTAATTATATTAAAATTAGTTATGTTGAGATTAATTATTTTGATATTATTTTTTATTGACTGTTTGGTATATTGTACTAATTTTGGGATTATCAATTTTACTGTTTTATCCTGGGATTATTATTTCACCCTCTGCCATGTATAAGTTATCCCGGTACTATTTTAATCCTCGAAAAACTTATCCCGAGATTAGTATCCAAATAAAGGATAATGTGGTACTAAATTTTTGTCCCAGTATTATTTTTGCTTATCCATCACATCAAATGACCCCTAAGATGTAGATTGTACCATTTTTTCATATCTATCTATATTATATTGAAAACACGAAGGTCCTTAGCGAAATGCCGTTCGTCTTTTTTCCCTAATATTTAGGATTTCAAAATCAACTAAATTTTTTATATTAAATCTTCCTTATTTGAGCTATGTAATAAAATAAATTTGTTACAAAAATAACAAAGAAAATCACTTTAATTTGTGACAAAGGAAAATCCCATTATTATATCAATTTATGGAAACTTTATGGTATGCGCTAGGAATGTAGTGATAATATTGCTTCTTTTAAAGTTTTCTATAGATATTTAACCTTAAAATTAATTAAAAGAGGACTCTACTTTACTAAATACGATAGGAATATGCAGTGAGAGAATTTGGCTCTTCAAACTTTTAGTATTTATTTTTCGCCTCTAGAGTTAATTAATCATTTTTAGACTAAATTTGATTTTAAACAGTAAATATATTAGCATAAAGTTACATTCCATGTTGGATATAATGATAATTGCCATCAATCACTTACAATTAATTTTTTCAGTTTAGAATGAGCTAATATGTTGATTTTTGAATTCAACTATGAATGTTTCACTTTTACTCTCTTAAATTTTATGAGATTTCTTAAATTCTATGACCTTTTTCAATTAATAAATAAAATTCTTTTTTCATTGTACGATGTGTGCGTGGCGTTGCTTATTAGAAATCGCTTCTTTCAAGTTTTTCATAGCTATTTGAATTTTTTAAATAATAAAAAGAGTATTTTTCCTTGTAAATGAATATTGTCATAATACATATTATCCTTTAAAAACAAACTTTCATTAGACAAAATCATAATATTATTATTTTGATGATATTATAAACTTAGAAATCAACTAAAACTTTTTATTATTAAATATTTTCTTATTTGAACTACATAAAAACTTCTAATATTTAAGAATTTAAAATTAAATAAAATTTTATTATACAAATTTTATTATTTGAATTATGTAAGAAACTATATAAACTATTTTCGTATTTAACATAATGACTTTTCTTATTTTGAAAATATTAAGTTTATTCCAACGGGCAGAGTCGTGCTACTTTTACTTCTCAATTTAAAAACGAAAACGGTTTAAAAAGATAAAACTAACGGTTCTTCATCAATATTGTAAATGCTTCAAGATAGAAAGAACAAAAGCCAAAATTTTGTGGAAAGTACCTCGTTTCATAATAATATCTTGTGGGATTGTGTTTATACTTTACGTTAAAATAGTAAATTAATTTTCTAAAAAAAAAGTTCAAGTTGAATACAGTAGTAGTAGTTTGTAGAACTTTACCTAATACTTAAAAATTTAAAGTCAACTAATAATAGAACTTATTAAATTTGTAAGTCAATCTAAATTTCTTCTCTTGAGTTTTTGGACTTATATGGTATTTCAAGCGATTAATTATGTACAAAATATAAATATAGTCTAAGTCATAGTCTAATTCTAGATAAAACTAAAAATAAAATTCTTGAATATTTTTCACCTTTCTCAAAATTATCCAAAATAAACACAAGGGTGATAGCCTCCAAACATATCTTCTTTATTTCCTTATAGATTTTTATGCCGTGAATTTGCCTATAAATGTCAAAATTAATTAATTCTTTCTTTACATAATTCAGTCTTACTTATCTTCTACGTACAACATAATTGCATATTTTCAAAAACACATATTAAGAACTATTTTTAAGAAAATGTTGTATAAGACTTCCAAGTATATCAAAGAAACGAACTGTCATTGCTTCTTCGTAAAGTTGTCGCGAGTTTGCTCCTAAAAAAATTTCAAATATAATTTATTGTCTTTTATATGCTTCTATCTTACTTAAACTTTAGATCACAGGATGATTTCATTTATTAGAAAGTATAAGAAAATTTTTCTTTTAAAATGTGGTATATATATATATCTTTCAATTAATATTTTACTTTTTAATCTTGTAATAGCACAAAATGCGATGCAATGTACATGCATAAATTTTATAAATTTAAGTTTTAAAAATATTTTAAGACATTTATATGTATATCTATCTATATTATTAGATAAATATGATTGCTTGAGTAAAAATATTGATACACTAAAAAATTTATTTTGAATTTAAAGAAATGTTGTATTTATCTCGATGCCAACTGCTATTACATATAATTTATTTTTATTATACATTTCATACATTTTTTTATACACGCAAAAAAATACGTGCAAAGCACGTGCAAAGCATGTACATTTAGATACTTACTGGGTACATGTTGTTTATGTACTCACGCTACACTTCTGTACTGAATGTGCAGGATTTGAGGCAGGTGCATCTGAATATCAGTCTCGCGCGCATCCCTGATTATCGAGACTTTGTGGTGAGCTGCCTTTCTAAGCATGTTCTGCAGCAACCTGTGAATACCTAATTTTTGTACTATTTTAACACCTCCTAAAGTCATTAGTGTTTTGTTGCTTTAATTATATTTCCCAATTTTTGTGTCTTTGATTGCATATTTCCTATCATAAAAATACCAAAAAATAGTTCTTTCTTTATTTGTGCATTTTAGGAATTAACTAACTATTCAATTGGTGAATTAATCTAGTTAATTGATCATTTGAATAAGTTACTTAATTAATTTATTTGTTTGTATAAATTTAGTTTAATAAGTAGGATTAAGAAAGAAATTGGGCCAAATTTGAAAGAGAAAGTAGCCAAAAGTGCAAGATAAGGGGCTGCCTTTGAAAGAGTCCGGAACGACGTAGTTTTGCCTCAAAACTACGTCGTTTCATTAAGTGACCCAAGATCAAATCTCACTCATTGATCACCCCTTGATCTAATGGCCCATCTTTGATCTCTCAAGAGGTATTTAAAGCCTCAAAAATTTGAAAAATTCTCTCATTTCCCCCCATAACTCTTTCTCTCTTCTCTCTCTCTCTCTCTCTCTCTCTTCTCTCTGTCGCCACCGCCGCTGCCGGAAATCACCCACCGGCGGCGGACCACCTCCAAACACCTCCAAATTAACACCATATAATCTCCACAACCTCCTCTTCCCATATCTCCAAACCAATTTCTTTAAAAAACCCTCAAACTCCTTGAATTTTAGATCTAAGAAACTTTAGCCGCCACTTTTTGGTCCAAATTCTTGAAGCTCCGTTCAACACCACCCTACAACACATACATGAATGGATAGAGCTCCACGAGACCTATCTTTTCCTATCCATTTCACCCCCCAAAATCCACGTCGTCGTCGGCCCGCTCCTCGCTGCCGCCACGGCTCCACCGCCAAAATGCCCCGAACCCCCATCTTAGCTATTTTTCGACTCAAAGACATTCGTTTCTTTTGGCGAGATGCTGAAACGCATTTCGTTCTAGCATCTACCCGAAAGAAACGTGCGTTTCGAAGTCGGGTAGTCGCCTTTTAGCATCTTCGACGTCTTCTCGTGGCTCGAACGGCTTCAAGCATACTTGTTAGGTATAATCGTCATCTCTTTAATTAATTTCTGATTTTTTAATTTATTTTAGTAGATTAGTTTCTGATTTTTTATTTATTTATTTTTCTATTTTGGTTATTTCTTGTTAATTAGAGTTTCAAGTTAGGTTTATTTAATTAGCTATCTCTATTTAGTCTAGTGGTTTGTTAGATTCGTTATTGATTTAAACATGATCTTTAGTGTATTAGTTAAATCGTTCACTTAGTTAGTCGATTATTTAGTTATTGTTAGTCGTTGTCCGATTGTTAACGATGCTCGCTCTGTTTTGAGCATTAGTTTGTAAATTTAGTTGTTTGTTTAGTAATTAGTTTGCACAAATCGAATTCATTCCCGTCAAGTTGGTTTTAATACTTAGTTCAATTACGTTTTTAGTCTCGTCTATGCTTTGTCGATTCATAATTGTCCAAGTTTGATTTGTGTTGAGCAAGTAGTTTGTTGTTGATGGTTAAAATCTGAAGTTTAGTTTATTTTATCACAAAATAGGGTAATAGTAGCTTACTTTTACTAGTAGGGTGGCTGAAAGGACATTTTTTCTCCTTGCTTCTGACACAACAGATTTTCAGGTTGTCCTTTCACCTTTGGGACAGACCTTGAACAGTGTTTAGCACACAAAGTCAGTCTTTTGGACAGATTTTTGGTGAACCAAAATCTGTCCAAAAATCTGATTTATTTGCCTATTTAAAGGGCTCTTTACTCACTGAAAAGGGGGAAAACTCTATTACACACTCTATCTTATACTGAGACACATCTTGGAGAGTTGTTTAAAAACATATATCTTTGAGAAAAATCAGCAGCTTAATACATATAACAAGCTAAAATTTCAGAGTTTTGTGAGGATTATTTGAGTGCAAAAACCTCGAGAAAAATAGAAAGATCCCTTAGGTAATTTGTGAAGTTGATAGCTACCAGTTTCAAGCATCTTTGTTGAGTTTTCTAGGTTGTCTTAACACTTGAGTCGCTGCTGTTTCTACTGTATTTGCTGCTGATTTTTTTGTTGCTGCACTGCTGTATTTTATTATTTCACAAACCAGGTAACTTTCAATTCTTATATTGCAGATTCTTGATGATAATAAGAAGGATTTGATCCCGGTTTGGTTGATGGAACATATTAGATCTGATTTTGTTTTAAGATGAATATTATATTAGTGTTATCATCATGTAAATTTGTTAAAAATTAGTTAAATTATCATTTTTTTCTTTATATATGTGATTGAAATTGCATTCTGTTAGGATTACTTAGTTTAAGGAAAAGATAAAGACCCCACTTTTAATCATATTTTATTTAGTTTGGGCTCTTTTTCGTGAGTTACTTTCATGGTTCATGTATAATTATCTAAGAAAGACTTCTAGCTTCAAATATTTTGATGCTTTGAATTATAGTCAACATAATGTTATACTTAATATAGTTCTTCTCTTTAGCATTGAAGTATTACCGTTTTTTTGTAGTTTTTATATTTAGTCGTGGTTTTTATGTTGTTAATGAGTGTAGTTTGATTAGTGCCATGATTGGTGTAGATGAGTAGAGATATTATGTTAGTCCTTAAGAAATAGTTGGTTAAGAAGATAAAAGATAATAATTAGCATGCAAGTTTCTTTTATGAAAAAAATAATTTTTAGTTTGGACATCAATATAAGAAGCAATTTGGGCTTAGAAGAATACTTGTTATTTTGTGTTGTCTTGGTCATCGAGGCTCTTAAGCAACATGAGCCAAATAAGCTAAAATTTGTAGGCCCAATGACAATAGAAAGCAAGATGGGCATTTTCTTTAAAACCAATAAATTATCTTTTGTTAAATAAAATAAGTGACCCAATACCATGAAAGTTTAACATAAGCTTACCCGGGTTTAATGTCTTGCATTAGTGAAAATTATTTTTAATAATAATAATTTTTTTCAGTCGAATAAGTAATAAATAAAAAAGAAGCATTTTTTAATTAATTTAAGCGATAGGCAATTTTAGGTACGTTTGAGATGTAGACCATGTGTCCATACACGGTCCTTCATCGATTTTTTTTTTAATAAAGTAGTCATGTATGCATTCCCGCTCCTTGACTTTTCAATATTAATTGTATTTAAACCATGTATACCGGCACGTTCTTTGTTTTAATACATATAATCAAATAAGGACTTTGTATGCTTGCACGCTCCTAAGCCAAAATTATTAATTATTAAGTAGCACTAGACAATAGTAACTTAAGGCAAATAATACACACTTTATCCAAAAATAATTCAAGCCAAATTTTAGTAAATAAAAGCGACCGTGCTAGAACCACGGGATTCGGGGAATGCCTTACACCTTCTCCCCGGTTAACAGAATTCCTTACCCGGACTTTGTTTTCGCAGACCAATAATAATAGAGTCAAATCTTTCTTTGATTAGGGATTCAAATAAAAGGTGACTTAGAACACCAACAAAATCAATTCCAAGTGGCGACTCTGTAAATAAAATAATCCCTACTCAATTTTGTCACTTTAATTGGAAAAACCCTTTAATCCACATAATATTATTTTGCGGGTAGAAAAAGGGGTGTGACAATGAGTACACCCTGCTAGGGATTTCAAGAATTCGAGCTTGTACATTGACTTTATTTGGCTTTATTAAATTTTGTATATATTGTGATTTATTTGGGCCTAATGTGTTACTTGTCGAGTTTTTTTTTCGTTTTGATATTGTTGAACTGTACATATAAATTGTATCTTCTCTCGCATCCCTCTGAGTCTTCTGATAATTAGTTATGTTGTGTTTGCTTACCAGCATCATAAAATTTCTGTCTTGAGATAAAGCCAGTTAGCCTACCAGCTTCTGGTGAAGGATTTAGTCACACGTGTTTAGGCGGGAGAGCCGTTAGCTAGCCAGTGTTGTTCTACTACTGGTGACGCTTGACGCTCCTCGACTCGGGTTGTCCGCCCGGGTAAGCCAGGTCTAGATACCATCTCCTTTAGGATTTACAAACTTAGAAGAACAAGCCACAAGCAATGAATATCCCTAGTAGGCTACGCTTTATTTGCATCATGTGCATTTGACTTAGCATCGCTCGACGCAGGGGCCGAGTTCTGTTTTAGGAAAGGTACCTTGTTTAGACCATTATGTCATTTTATGTACTACTTGTTGCATTATTTGGGAGGCTGACATATCGATCGACTTTAGCATAAATAAGTTGAACAAACAGAGAAAAAATGGTGTGGTCTAGTGCATACGGTTTTTAAAGATTAATTTTCAAAAAAAAAAAATAGTCGATTTTAACCGAACTATGCGGGTCTGATTCTCACCGGATGTGAGATACGTAGGCAAATCTCATCGGTTCCGGCCCAATTTTAATAAATTAAAAAAATCAAAAATATTTTTCTTTTCCTTAATTCCCTATTTACAATTCTTTCCTTAGAAAATCCAAAAAAAAAATACTAAATCCAAAAATATTGTTTTTTTAGTCCCACAATTTAGATTTTATTTATTTATTTTTATACATTTATAGAGTCAAAACCCGAGAAATCAAAATTTTTGTGTGTCAATAATATGTTTGATCAAAGCCTAACCCCGTGTCTGGGTAGACAGGTATACCATGAGTGGGGAAAGAGGTAAGTCTGAAAAGAGGCCCAGATCAGAAGGGATACCAGATTTTCTTATTGTCGATCAGATACCACAGTTGTTGTGGGATTGGTGGAGAGACTTTAAGGAATATGAGCGAAACAAGATAAAGAAATACTTGGGACATTTGGTTCACATGATTACGATAAAGCCCAGGAGGGATGTGATTGAAGCTTTGATTCCGTATTGGGATCCTGAAAATAATGTGTTCCGTTTTACCGACTGTGAAATGACTCCGACCTTGGAGGAAATCGCCCATTTCCAGGGGTGGGGCCGCAATCTTCGCCGCCAAAGGCCCATAGTACCAAAAAACATGAACGAGGGTAGGTTTCTGAAACTTTTGAACTTAAATTACGGACAATATCTTGGTCTAGGAGGCAAATGGGTTAAGTTGGGCTTTTTGTTTCAGTTGTATGGCCTAGAATGCAATTTTGAAAGGAATGTGGGAAAATTGAAATCAAAGGAAGATAAGGAAACATGGAAGGTACATAGAAGGTTTGCATTTATGATCACTTTTTTAGGCCGTGTAATTTTCCCGGAAAGAGAGGGGCGCATTGACATCCGCTTGGCAGGTGTAGTTGAGGCTCTGATCTCAGAAGGGGGTGATTATACTTTGGTCCCTATGATTCTTTCTTGCATTTTTCGTGCTTTAACTAGATGTAAAATGGGCGCGCGAAACTTTGATGGTTGCAACATTTTGTTACAGATATGGTTTTTGGAGCATTTCTATCGTCATCCTACGATCACTAATTTTAGTGAGATATGGCCCAATCATACTTATGATCACCAGAAAAGAATTGACGAATGTGACTTACCAGAGGGGATTGGCGCCTGGAAAGAACTACTTCTTACTTTGTCTGCCAAACGGATCACTTGGAACTACGATTGGTTCTCCTCTAAAGAGGTCATTTGTGAGTCTGCATACCATTCTTATTTGGTACTCATAGGATTGGATGGTGTTCAGTTTTATGCTCCACTTAGGATAATGCACCAATTTGCACGACTACATGAGGTACCACCAACACGAGATATGAGCAAGTTCTGTTACGATTTTGGTAAAGATCAACCTCATGACGAAGAAGAAATTAAGAAAATTTGGTATGCAAGTAAAGTCTCGGAGTTGAATGATATGGTAGAAGACTGAGATCGTGGAGAGGTGATCCCTGAATATATTACCTGGTTTCATGACCCTTCGTCGCTTAGAGATGGGCCTGAAGGGTCCAATAGGAGGAGAAATGATCAAGGAGCTATAGAAAGGTTAAAAGAGGAATTGGAGCATGCCCGGATGACCATATCCAAACAACAAGCCCAACTACAAGCCGTAGTTGCTCAGATTCGTTTAAATATTGAGAAAGATTATCAATCTACCTTACGGGTCATGGATAAAGATCTAAAACATGCTAAAAATGAGGCGGCCCGCTTAGAAGAAGAAGTGGAAAGCACTATTGGTTTAGTTAGAAGAGTTGAGGCAAATAAAAATGCTGAAATACATAAGCTACAAGAAGACTTGAGTATCATTGAAGAGGATGCGCAACAACAACAATTGGAGTTTGATCAGCAGAGAGAGCAGTTTGAAAGAGAAAGGGCCTATTGGATACACTCAAAGGGTCAGTTTCATGCACAATTGGAAGAAATAAAAAGGCATAAGAGAGGTCATCAACATGCAGATTTTAAGGCAGAGCGGCGTCAGTGGATGATTGAGAGAGCTGTGCTAAACCGTCGTATTAAAGAATACGAGGGACGCGAGACACAGATGGAGAACGCCCTCAACACTACCCAAATATGGTTGTAGAATTGTCACGTAAATATGGGGCAAGCCAGAGAGCAAGTACTTCAATTAGCAGAGAAAGCAGCATATATTCATGACTATCATTGTCATCTAAACAATGAGAAAGTTGGTCAACAGGCACATGCCCTCGTTCCACAATTGCCGGGAGTGTTTCAGAATTTGTACGAGATGTTGGGGGGAGAGTGGAGGCCAAGGGATGCAGACCATTGATGATATCAGTTTAAGAAAGAATGCCATTGAAGATTAAAGTTTTAGTGCAGTCAATTAGTTTTTAGTTTCATTTTGCATTTGTCGTATTTTTAATTTTATATTTGTCGCATTTTCAGTCATATTTATGTCCTTAGAGTCAATTTGAAAAAATAAAAAATAAAAAATAAAAAAATAAAAATTGTTATTATTTCCCCCTGAACTACGTAATGATATGATTCATGCGGCGACATGATACGTAGGCAACCCATAAAAGGTTCGATCAAAATATTTTTCAATGATTCTAGGACGAGGGATCAAAATGAGGCGTGAGTAAAAAAACAAAAAAAAAATGAGAAGAAAATAAGAGCGTCAATAAGAAGCAACCTCATAAGCCGGAATGAAACATGAAGCCTCCAAAAGCATGCTAGAAATAGTGACAATGTTAGAAGCATGGCACATTATGTGTGATTCATATCTATAAAATGCTTAACCCTAACACGTTTGCTGTCTCTTACGTAGTAAGCTTAAGGTGGTTTGTTTGTGGTGAAACTGGCAACACACTATTACTTCACTAGATCTAAGGGAGCAGTAGTAATGGCCAACGATGATGAGATCGAGCTGATCACTAACAACCCCCAGGGTCAATCAGTTGAACAATAGTCGGAGGAAATAAGAAAATTGAGACAGCAATTGTCTGATGTATATCAAGCTTGGGTGTCTGGTCAGCCTCCACCCCGTGGTCCCTCAGAGGGAACTTCCACCGTACCCTTGGCTACTCAACCACCGCTCCATACAACGAGCGACCACATCCTACCACCAGGGTATGTGCCAAACTACAGCCTCCACCTTGCTCCTGGTATCTCTAATGTGCGACCTCCAGTCGCACCGGTCAGGAACACTCCTCTAGTCGTGTCTGGCGCACCGGCATACAAAATCCCGCCTCCACCTCATGTGATGAGGCCAATAAATGAGCCACCATCTCATGTTTATGATGGCCAATACTACTCTCCAAATATGGCTTTCGGGGTCTCGGCTCCATATAATCAGACTCCTCAGTACGAGTCACCAGTGGAAAACGAAAAGCTTGCCAAGACGGTTGAGCCGGATGAGATGGCCGGGAAAATGAAAAGTCTTGAACAAAACATAAAGAATATACAGGGACTAGGGGGTCACAAAAGTGTTTCGTTCAGTGATCTATGCATGTTCCCTCACATCCATTTGCCACCAGGGTTTAAGACCCCAAAATTCGAGAAGTATGATGGACACGGCGACCCTATCGCCCATTTGAAAAGGTACTGCAACCAGCTGAGGGGTGCAGGTGGAAAAGAAGAATTACTGATGGCTTATTTTGGGGAAAGTCTTGTGGGGGTAGCCTCCGAATGGTTCATTGACCAAGATATCTCTCACTGGCATGTCTGGGACGACATGGCCCAAGCCTTCGTCAAATAATTTCAATACAACATAGATATTGCGCCGGATCGCAATTCCCTGTCCAATATGAAGAAAAAGCCGACTGAAAGCTTTAGGGAGTATGCAATCAAGTGGAGGGAGCAAGAAACTAGAGTTAAGCCACCCATGGATAACCACGAGTTGATCACTATTTTTCTGGAGGCCCAAGAGCCTGATTACTTTCAGAACATGATGTCCGCAATGGGTAGACCTTTTGCGGAAGCGATCAAAATAGGAGAAATGGTCGAAAATGGCCTCAAGACTGGCAGAATTGTAAGTCAAGCTGCTCTCAAAGCCACCACCCAAGCTATCCAAAATGGGTCGGGAAGTTTGGCAAATAGAAAGAAGAGAGATGAAGGGTCCATGATGACTTCGGGATCCAGGGAAGTTCAAAGAGGGGCATCGTACCCTTATGTGCAAGTTCAGCAGGGGCAATCCAGCTACCCTCAACATTACTATCCCCCGCCAATTCCTCAGTACTCTGTGGGACCGCCACAATATACAGTGTTTAATGCTCAATCATATGCTCATCCTCCCAATCAACAGGTACGGGCACCAGCTCCAAGATTCCCCCGACCTCAGCAGCAAAATTTTAGGGCACCCTACAATGCTCATCCTAGGCAGGATTATGGTCGAGAGCAGAGGCTGGTGGAAATATTTACTCCATTGGCTGAATCATACTCTAGTCTGTTCCAGAAGTTGAAGCAGATGGGCGTGATTGGACCCATCCTTCCCCACCATATGCATCCTGATTCACATAGATTTCAAGCAAATGCTAGATGTGAATACCATTCAGGTGCTCCGGGGCATAGCACTGATGACTGTTGGACCCTGAAAAGAGCCATAGAAAGACTCATTGTTGAAAAATTGATTGTAGTCACGAA
Organism: Nicotiana tabacum; assembly: GCF_000715075.1. Classification (NCBI taxonomy): domain Eukaryota; kingdom Viridiplantae; phylum Streptophyta; class Magnoliopsida; order Solanales; family Solanaceae; genus Nicotiana; species Nicotiana tabacum. The sequence goes on along the minus strand of NC_134083.1, from coordinate 4,146,438 downwards.
TGGCTAGGACCCTCCTAATGTGACCAATAACCCGTTGCCAGTACACAATGATGTTCATTTTGTGGGAATGATTGGCCGAGATCATGTATACAAGCCGGTTGGTCGAGCAGAAATGGCAGTGGTAACAATTCAAGAGGGAACCAAACTGGAAGTAAGTCCAAGCCTAGATGCACTGTTGATTGTGAAATGTGCCGAGAGCTTAGAGAGGGCAACTTTATTTGTTCCAAAAATCTCGAGGTTGGAGGTTCGCTCCAATGCTCCAAGCCCAAAGTTATACGTCCTTGGAGGTCACCCCATTACAAAGGAGAATCAGGGCGGTACGACGGATATAATAGAGCCGATCATAATCAAGCCTGCCACACAACCCAGTGTAACAAATACGAAAACCACCCCTTGGAACTACAACAAAACTGTAGTAACCTACAAAGGTAAGGAAATCATAGAAGAAGTGGGGAAAACTGGAGGTTTGACTCGATCAGGGAGGTGTTACTCTCCAGAAGAGTTGAGGAAGGCTAAGCAAATCAAAGAAGGCCAAATGCCAATAAAGAAACCGGTCACTGAAGAAGAGGCGGAGGAGTTTTTGACAAAGATGAAAGTTCAGGATTACTCAATCATTGACCAGCTGAGAAAGACTCCTGCCCAAATCTCTCTGTTATCTCTGCCTATACACTCAGGAGAGCATGCCCGTGTACTAATCAAAATCCTGAACGAGGCACATGTCTCAGAGAATACCACCGTGAATCAGTTAGAGAAGATGGCCAATAGATTTTTTGAGGTTAACAGAATTTTCTTTACTGATGATGAACTTCCTGAGGAGGGAGCCGGTCACAATAAGGCTTTGCACCTGATTGTCAAATGTGAGGGGCATTATGTGAAGCGAGTCATGGTTGATGGAGGCTCGAGTGTAGATGTATGCCCTTTCTCTACCTTGCAAAGTATGAAGATCAATACAGACAGGATCCGACCTAGCAATGTTCACATCCGGGCTTTTGATGGCTCAGCGAGAGATATCATTGGGGAGATCAACCTCACCATGACGATTGGGCCTGTTGATTTTGAAATTGTCTTCCAAGTAGTGGACATGGAAACTTCTTATAACTTTCTTCTTGGAAGGCCATGGATCCATACGGCCCGAGCTGTGCCATCCACCTTGTATCAGATGCTCAAATTCGAGCACGACAGGCAAGAAATTATTGTTCACGGAGAAGACGAGTCATCCATTTATAAATACCTGTTAATCCCATGTATTGAGGCCAAGGAAGGATGCAAGTCTTTTGTCTATCAAGCTTTCAAAGTATTTGTTGTGGACCATGTTGAGTAAGGAAAACCCATTCTACATCTACGTCTCTCCGCCACATCTGTAATGGTGGCTGCACTTATGATGAGACAAGGTTATGAGCCAGGAAAAGGTTTGGGGGCATCATTGCAAGGAATTTCAGAACCCATTTCTCTGTTCAGTAACAGGGGTACTTTTGGTTTAGGCTTCAGGCCAACACAAGCAGACGAAGACAAAGCCAAGCACCGCAAAAAATATGGGTGGGTCTTGCAGCAACCTATCCCTTATATTTTCTACACTTTTGTCGAGTCACGATTCAAACATGGTCAAAATTCCTCGGTGCATGCAAACATTGATAAAATTTACCATGGCCTCAGGCAGATGTTTTCTGAAGTGAATATAATCCAGGCTGGTGAAGGCACTAGTCATGTCGATATGCAACTAATTGGCCCAGAAACCATGCTCAATAACTGGGAAGCAACTCCTCTACCCACAAGGAAGAAGTCTTGGTAGTTGACTTTTGCAGCTTCTTTCTTTTGTACTTTGGGTTACTTTCAGGGTTGTAATCCAAATATCTTAGTATGATTGTTTTATTTTGACGTTAACCCTTATATCCTTTCAAATTCAATGAAGTGCAGTTCAGTTTCGTATTAAATTTTGTATCTTTTCCTTTTCCTAATTCCTGCCATTTTATTTCCATTTCAATTTTGTTAATGCCGGCTTTAATAACATGACATGCATGCGAAATTCACGCCCAGATCTCAAAAAGCTGTCTAATTTTGAAATAATGCATCAAGAGGTCGAATATGATGAAGATAAGGTTTTTGATGAAATAAAAAGAGAGTTGGAACAATTTGAAAACAAGCCTAGGCCCAACCTCAATGAAACTGAGCCAATTAATATTGGAGGTCAGATAAACAAAGATAAACATTCACACTGAACAAAAACCAGAGATGCCTTGATTCAACTTTTATTTGAGTATAGAGATGTGTTTGCTTGGTCTTATGATGATATGTCGGGTTTAAGCGACAATTTAGTTGTTCATAAGCTTCCTACGTATCTTGATTTTCCACCAGTCCAACAGAAGCAACGTAAATTTAAAATGGACATGAGTGATAAAATCAAAGAGGAAATAATGAAGCAATTGAGCGCCAATGTTATAAGAGTCGTACGATACACCACATGGGTGGCAAATGTTGTGCCCGTGCCAAAGAAAGATGGAAAAACTAGAGTCTGTGTTGACTACAGAGACCTGAACAAAGCAAGTCCGAAGGATAATTTTCCTTTGCCGAACATCCATATTCTTGTAGATAATTATGCAAAGCATGAGATACAGTCGTTCGTGGATTGCTATGTTGGGTACCACCAGATTCTAATGGATGAGGGTGTTGCAGAAAAGACCGCTTTCACCACTCCGTGGGGTACCTATTGTTACAGGGTCATGCCATTCGGTTTAAAAAATGTAGAGGCAACTTACATGAGGACCATGACCACCATTTTTCACGACATGATGCACAAAGAGATTGAAGTATATGTCGATGATGTCATCATAAAATCAAAGACACATGCTGATCACGTGAATGATTTGAAAAAGTTCTTCGAACGGCTTCGAAGGTATGACCTTAAGCTCAATCCAGCCAAATGTGCATTTGGGGTTCCATCTGGGAAACTCCTTGGTTTTATATTGGAGGTCAGATAAACAAAGATAAACATTCACACTGAACAATTAATATTGGAGGTCAGATAAACAAAGATAAACATTCACACTGAACAAAAACCAGAGATGCCTTGATTCAACTTTTATTTGAGTATAGAGATGTGTTTGCTTGGTCTTATGATGATATGTCGGGTTTAAGCGACGATTTAGTTGTTCATAAGCTTCCTACGTATCTTGATTTTCCACCAGTCCAACAGAAGCAACGTAAATTTAAAATGGACATGAGTGATAAAATCAAAGAGGAAATAATGAAGCAATTGAGCGCCAATGTTATAAGAGTCGTACGATACACCACATGGGTGGCAAATGTTGTGCCCGTGCCAAAGAAAGATGGAAAAACTAGAGTCTGTGTTGACTACAGAGACCTGAACAAAGCAAGTCCGAAGGATAATTTTCCTTTGCCGAACATCCATATTCTTGTAGATAATTATGCAAAGCATGAGATACAGTCGTTCGTGGATTGCTATGTTGGGTACCACCAGATTCTAATAGATGAGGGTGTTGTAGAAAAGACCGCTTTCACCACTCCGTGGGGTACCTATTGTTACAGGGTCATGCCATTCGGTTTAAAAAATGTAGAGGCAACTTACATGAGGACCATGACCACCATTTTTCACGACATGATGCACAAAGAGATTGAAGTATATGTCGATGATGTCATCATAAAATCAAAGACACATGCTGATCACGTGAATGATTTGAAAAAGTTCTTCGAACGGCTTCGAAGGTATGACCTTAAGCTCAATCCAGCCAAATGTGCATTTGGGGTTCCATCTGGGAAACTCCTTGGTTTTATAGTCAGTTGGAGAGGCATCGAATTGGATCCATCTAAGATAAAAGTCCATTCGAGATTTTCCACCCCCGAAGAACAAAAAGAAGGTCATGAGTTTGCTCGGAAGGTTGAACTACATCAGTAGGTTCATTGCTCAGCTCACAACCACGTGCGAGCCCATCTTTAAGTTGCTGAAAAGGGATGTTGCAATCAAGTGGACGGACGATTGCCAAAATGCTTTTGACAGGATCAAAGATTATCTATCAAAACCCCTTGTACTGGTCCCACCTGAACCTGGTAGGCCTTTGTTTTTATATCTATCGGTGATGGATAATTCCTTTGGATGCGTTCTGGGGCAACATGATGCAACAGGCAAAAAGTAACAAGCAATATATTATTTGAGCAAGAAGTTCACCAATTATGAGGTTAAGTACACCCTTTTAGAAAGGACATGTTGTGCCTTGACTTGGGTCACTCAGAAGTTGAAACATTATCTTTTGGCCTATACTACTTACCTCATATCCAGAATGGATCCTCTGAAGTATATCTTCCAAAAGCCAATGCCCACTGGCAGGCTCGCAAAATGGCAAATCCTACTCACAGAGTTCGACATCGTCTATGTCACTCGCACCGCGATAAAAGCACAAGCTTTGACCGATCATTTGGCAGAGAATCCAGTTGATGATGAGTACAAGCCACTTACCACATACTTCTCAGACGAATAGGTCAACTCAATAGAGGAAGTAGTTCCAGACGACAACCCTCTATGGAAAATGTATTTTGATGGAGCTGTCAATATCAAAGGAGGTGGGATCGGGGCAATCCTCATCTCACCTATTGGACAGTATTACCCTGCAACATCCCGGCTTCGGTTCTTATGTACCAATAATACGACAGAATACGAAGCCTGTATCATGGGTTTAAAAATGGCCCTCGATCTGGATGTGCATGAACTATTGGTTATGGGAGATTCTGACTTGCTTATCCGGCAAGCCCAAGGCGAATGGGAGACTCGAGACATCAAGCTTATTCCATACAGACAATGTGTACAAGATTTTAGCAAAAGATTCAAATCCATCGAGTTCAGGTACATTCCCAGGTTTCACAATGAGCTAGCCGATGCTTTGGCTACTTTAGCCTCGATGCTCCCTTATCCGGGAAACACCCATATCTATCCACTAGAAATCCAAGTTCGGAATTGCCACGATTACTACAATACAATTGAGACAGAACCAGATGGTGAACCATGGTATCATGACATAAAACGATTCCTGAAAATGAGAGAATACCTAGAGCATACCAAGGGAAATCAAAAAAGAACTATAAGGCGGCTCGCCAACGGTTTCTTCCTGAATGGGGAAATTTTGTACAAAAGAACCCCAGATTTGAACTTGTTGAGATGCGTAGATGCCACAGAAGCTGAGCGGATCATGAGTGAAGTGCATTCGGGGGTATGCGGACCTCACATGAATGGATATATTTTGGCGAAGAAGATTCTGCGGGCAGGGTATTATTGGCTTACAATGGAGCGAGATTGCTTCAGTTTTGTTCGCAAGTGTCACCAATGCCAGATTCATGGTGACCTGATTCACTCGCCACCTTTGGAGTTGCATCCCATGTCCTCTCCTTGGCCTTTCGTTGCTTGGGGAATGGATGTTATTGGGCCAATTGAGCCAAAGGATTCAAATGGCATAGATTCATTTTGGTTGCAATTGATTACTTCACCAAGTGGGTGGAGGCCGTCAATTTCAAAGCAGTCACCAAGAAAGCAGTGGTAGACTTTGTTCATTCCAACATCATCTGCCGCTTTGGTATCCCAAATACCATTATCACTGACAACGCAGCCAATCTCAATAGTCATTTGATGAAGGAGGTATGCGAGCAATTTAAAATTATGCATCGCCATTCTACCCCTTACCGGCCAAAAGCCAATGGAGCCGTTGAAGCGGCGAACAAGAACATAAAGAAGATTCTTAGGAAAATGGTCCAAGGTTCGAGACAATGGCATGAAAAGTTGCCTTTTGCTCTTTTGGGATACCGCACGACTGCTCGCACATCTATTGGTGCAACTCCTTATATGTTGGTATATGGGATGAAAGTTGTAATACCGGCTGAAGTCAAAATTCCCTCTCTTCGGATCATTGTGGAGTCGGAGATTGAAGATGCAAAATGGGTAAAGACCCGATTAGAACAACTAATGTTGATTGATGAAAAATGGCTAGCAGCAGTGTGCTTTGGCCAGTTATACCAGCAAAGAATGGCACGCGCTTACAACAAGAAAGTGCGTCCAAGGCACTTCGAGGTAGGCCAACTCGTTCTGAAACGCGTTCTTCCACACCAAGTAGAAGCTAAAGGAAAGTTCGCCCCAAACTGGAAAGGACCCTACATCATCAAGAAAGTGTTACCAAAAGGGGCTTTGCACTTGGTAGATGAAGAAGGACGGGTACCAGACATGACTATTAATGCAGATGCAGTCAAAAGATATTATGTCTGATATATACCTACTGTGGAACTTTCACGCATGATTTTCTTAGATCGAGATGACGAAGGCTACCATTGCTCGCTATTTCAAGCAAGCGTCACCCTTTTGTTACCCCTTTTAAGCTGTATTTTTCTTCTTCCTTGTTTTCCACCTTTTAGAACATGTGTACTTACAAAACAAAACAAAAAAAAGTCAAACAACAAATTTTTTGAGTTATTGAACTACGTTCGACCTGATTCCAAAAGGATACGTAGGCAGCCTTACCCTGGGTTCGGTCCCATCGCAACAAAAATCCATATTCCCAATACTCCAAAACTGGGGCAGAAGTTTGTTTTTATCTTACGGTTTTTCCTGTAGAAACAGTTCCAAAAGTTGTAATTCAGTTCAGGGTTCCTTTCGCCTTTTCATGTTAAGAACTTCTGATTGATCTTTGAGAATACTTGAAGTCCCCATGCCAGGGGCATTGGACAACATTCCGCGTGTCGTATCTTAGTAAAAAAAAGGGTAAATAAGAAATGAGAGAGTCTTATCGGTGAAAACCCGTATGGGCACTGTAAGGCGACAGTGATTAGAGAAATGAGAGAGGTCAGTTAGTGAAAACCCGCAAAGGGCGCTACTAGCCTAATGAGTGTCTTCGATGCTCCGGCATGAGCACAACTAAGACAGTTTCAAGATGAACATTTACGATGTATTTTGAGAAGTAGACAACTCAGACAGATCAGGCGTCCAGTCCAAAATGCATGTCATGATTCATTGAAGTCAGCACATATCTCGAGATAAGTCTCCTTATTTCTCTCCCCGAAAGGGACACCTTTTATTTAGACATAATTCCTTTTCATTTCCAATTGCTCTTCTATTCTTTTTCATAATTTTTCTTAGATTCCCTTTCGGTCTAATCTTGCATCAAAAGCAAAGGCAAAAAATGGCTGCAAAACTGGCTACAGTTTCCCCGTAATACCGAGCATAATTTGGAGCATATACGGCATTGACGAAGGCAGGAATCCATATGTGATCTCTTTTGATAAGGTGGACAAAGTGTCTCAAAGAAACTGAAAAGGTCGCCTAAGCAAGACTTGCTTCATGGGAAAAGTTGATAAGCACTACAGACAGAAATTGGTTCTAGGCGAAAGACAACTAAGTTTGATTTTAAAGGAAAATTGCCTTGCCTTAGGGACAAGGATTAGCGGTACCATGGACATCCGGGTATGAAACAGCCAGGGGCAACGTCAGAAAGACTATGTCTCTAGAAAGCGATACAAAGTATTCGGGAACCTCGGTATCACACTGACAAAATCAGTTCTTCGACAGCGGAGGGGCGAATTCAAACTACTAAGGGCATCAAGGCCACAAACCGACCACCACTTTAAAAACTCACAATTTTTTTTTCTTTGTTTGAAACAGGATTAAAGCAGTGCAGAATGGTGATTCTCAAAGGGCGAATGTCACCAAAGGTAAGTTTTCGCAAAATCCCCACTTTCCTTTATTTGCAGCATGCATCATTATTGTCCATACCTCCCATTTTTGTAGCTTAAACCAGGTAGAACATTTTCGCCTAGAGGGATCCAGCTCATAGTTCCGGGTAAAAGTACTCTTCGCTCAGGTTGATTTTCATAGTTTAACTCGGGTAGAACCTTTTCACCTAGGGGATCCAGCTCATAGTTCCGGGTAGAAGTACTCTTCGCTCAGGATGTTTCACGTACTTAACCCAGGTAGAACCTTTTCGCTTAGGGGGATCCAGCTCATTTCTCTGGGGAGAAGTACTCTTCGCTCAGGATGTTTCACGTAGCTTAACCCAGGTAGAACCTTTTCGCTTAGGGGGATCCAGCTCATATCTCCGGGGAGAAGTACTCTTCGCCCATGCTTGCTTTTCGTTGCTTAACCCGGGTAGAACCTTTTCGCCTAGGAGGATTTAGCTCATAGTTCTGGGTAGAAATACTCTTCGCTCAGATGTTTCATAGTAGCTTAATTCAGGTAGAACCATTTCGCCTAGGGGGATCCAGCTCATATTTTCGAGTAGAAGTAATCTTCGCCCAGGATGTTATACGTAGCTCAACCCAGGTAGAACTTTTCTGCCTAGGGGTTACCAGCTCATGTTTCCGGGTAGAACTACCATTCGCCCAGGTTTGCTTTTCGTAGTTTAACCTAGGAAGAACCTTTTCGCCTAGGGGATTCAACATCCTTTCGATAATAGAGGGTGTCAACCCCTGGTTACATTTCTTTCAGTAATACAGGGTGCCAGCCCCTGGTTACACTCCTTTCAGTAATATAGGGTGCCAACCCCTGGTTACACTCATTTATGTAATACAGGGTACCAACCCCTAGTTACACTCCTTTCAGTAATACAGGGTACCAACCTCTGGTTACACTCATTTCGGTAATACAGGGTGCCAAACCCTGGTTACACTCATTTCTGTAATACAGGGTACCAACCCCTGGTTACACTCCTTTTAGTAATACATGGTACCAACCCCTAGTTACACTAATTTCGGTAATGTAGGGTACCAACCCCTGGTTACATTTTCTTTCGGTAATACAGGGTACCAAACCCCGGTTACATTCCTTCTCAGTAATACATGGTGCCAACCCCTAGTTACACTTCTTTCAGTAATACAGGGTGCCAGCCCCTGGTTACACTCCTTTCAGTAATACAGGGTGCCAACCCCTGGTTACACTCCTTTCTGTAATACAGGGTACCAACCCTTGGTTACATTCCTTCTCAGTAATACAGGGTGTCAACCCCTTGTTACACTTATTTCAGTAATACAGGGTACCAACCCCTGGTTACATTCCTTCTCAGTAATACAGGGTGCGAACCCCTGGTTACACTCCTTTAAGTAAAACAGGGTACCAACCCCTGGTTACACTCATTTCGGTAATACAGGGTACCAACCACTGGTTACATTCCTTCTCAGTAATACAGGGTGCCAACCCTTAGTTACACTTCTTTCAGTAATATAGGGTACCAACCCATAGTTACATTCCTTCTCAGTAATACAGGGTGTCAACCCCTGGTTACGCTTCTCAGTAATACAGAGTGTCAACCTCTGGTTACATTTCTTTCAGTAATACAGGGTGCCAGCCCCTGGTTACACTCATTTCAATAATACAGGGTGCCAACCCCTGGTTACACTTCTTTCTGTAATACAGGGTACCAACCCCTGGTTACACTCATTTCGGTAATACAGGGTACCAACCCCTGGTTACATTCCTTTCAGTAATGCAGGGTACCAACCCCTAGTTACATTCTTTTAGGTAATATAGGGCACCAACCCTTGGTTACACTAATTTCGGTAATATAGGGTACCAATCCCTGGACACATTTCCTTTCGATAATATAAGGTAACTACCCCTGGTTACATTCCTTTTCGGTAATACAAGGTACCATCCTCTAATTCCATTTCCTTTGGTAACATAAGTTACTTCCCCTCGTGGTTGCATATCCTCACATAGTTTATACTACTCCTGTTGTTTTCATTTCAACAAATTAGATACTTTATAGCTTTCTCTAACTCACAAAATTTTCCTAGTGCCAAACTGGGGCAGAAAATTTTTTTTGTTTTGTTCGTCTTTGATGGCATTGCAGGCCCCGCCGCATAGCACAAGTGACGATTAAAGCTTGTAGTTTCAGCTTTCTCATCAGAATAAAGAAGTTTTTCGATCACAAGATAGTTGGAGTTAGCTTGGATAATGTGTCAGCAGCCTAGCTTCTCGAGTTTCATTTTCTCGAATTCTGATCCGAAAAGCAAGCAATCGAGAATGAGCCCTGATCCTTTCTCCAAAGAGCATCAAGATCCAATCTAAGGTCAATACAAGCAAGCAGGTCAAGAATCAAGATTTGACTCCACAAGACACATAGATTAGGAATTTTGTAACTCTTACTTTCCAGACATATGTAGTTCTTTCTCTTTTCCTTTTGATGCAAGCAGCAAATAACAGTAATAGCAACAACAACAGTCTTAAATCTAGTGTCTGGTAGTCCCATCTACCAAATTTTCCCAGAACTACACTGACCTGATTCCTCTAAACAAGGATATGTAGGCTACCTCGGAAGCAGGGTTCGGTCACCATTTAAAAAATAAATGCTTTCATTGGAGTAATATGTGAGCAAAAATTAGCCATGGCATTCACTTTTCTTTGCAAGAAAACTCTTCATGTTCTCGAGCAAAGAGGGACAGCTGTGAATACCTAATTTTTGTACTGTTTTAACACCTCCTAAAGTCATTAGTGTTTTATTATTTTAATTATATTTCCCAATTTTTGTGTCTTTGATTGCATATTTTCTATCATAAAAATACCAAAAAATAGTTCTTTCTTTATTTGTGCATTTTAGGAATTAACTAACTATTCAATTGGTGAATTAATCTAGTTAATTGATCATTTGAATAAGTTACTTAATTAATTTATTTGTTTGTATAAATTTAGTTTAATAAGTAGGATTAAGAAAGAAATTGGGCCAAATTTGAAAGAGAAAGTAGCCAAAAGTGCAAGATAAGGGGCTGCCTTTGAAAGAGTCCGGAACGACGTAGTTTTGCCTCAAAACTACGTCGTTTCATTAAGTGACCCAAGATCAAATATCACTCATTGATCACCCCTTGATCTAATGGTCCATATTTGATCTCTCAAGAGGTATTTAAAGCCTCAAAAATTTGAAAAATTCTCTCATTTCCCCCATAACTCTTTCTCTCTTCTCTCTCTCTTCTCTCTCTTCTCTCTGCCGCCGCCGCCGCTGCCGGAAATCACCCACCGGCGGCGGACCACCTCCAAACACCTCCAAATTAATACCATATAATCTCCACAACCTCCTCTTCCCATATCTCCAAACCAATTCCTTCAAAAAACTCTCAAACTCATTGAATTTTAGATCTAAGAAACTTTAGCCGCCACTTTTTGGTCCAAATTCTTGAAGCTCCGTCCAACACCACCCTACAACGCATACATGAATGGATAGAGCTCCACGAGACCTATCTTTTCCTTACCCATTTCACCCCCCAAAATCCACGTCGTCGTCGGCCCGCTCCTCGCCGCCGCCACGGCTCCACTGCCAAAATGCCCCGAACCCCCATCTTAGCTATCTTTCGACTCAAAGACACTCGTTTCTTTTGGCGAGATGCTGAAACGCATTTCGTTCTAGCATCTACCCGAAAGAAACGTGCGTTTCGGAGTCGGGTAGTCGCCTTTTAGCATCTCCGACGTCTTCTCGTGGCTCGAACGGCTTCAAGCATACTTGTTAGGTATAATCGTCATCTCTTTAATTAATTTCTGATTTTTTAATTTATTTTAGTAGATTAGTTTCTGATTTTTTATTTATTTATTTTTCTATTTTGGTTATTTTTTGTTAATTAGAGTTTCAAGTTAGGTTTATTTAATTAGCTATCTCTATTTAGTCTAGTAGTTTGTTAGATTCGTTATTGATTTAAACATGATCTTTAGTGTATTAGTTAAATCGTTCACTTAGTTAGTCGATTATTTAGTTATTGTTAGTCGTTGTCCGATTGTTAACGATGCTCGCTCTGTTTTGAGCATTAGTTTTTAAATTTAGTTGTTTGTTTAGTAATTAGTTTGCACAAATCGAATTCATTCCCGTCAAGTTGGTTTTAATACTTAGTTCAATTACGTTTTTAGTCTCGTCTATGCTTTGTCAGTTCATAATTGTCCAAGTTTGATTTGTGTTGAGCAAGTAGTTTGTTGTTGATGGTTAAAATCTGGAGTTTAATTTATTTTATCACAAAATAGGGTACTAGTAACTTACTTTTACTAGTAGGGTGGCTGAAAGGATATTTTTTCTCCTTGCTTCTGACACAACAGATTTTCAGGTTTTCCTTTCACCTTTGGACAGACCTTGAATAGTGTTTAGCACACAAAGTTAGTCTTTTGGATAGATTTTTGGTGAACCAAAATCTGTCCAAAAATCTGATTTATTTGCCTATTTAAAGGGCTCTTTACTCACTGAAAAGGGGGAAAACTCTATTACACACTCTATCTTATACTGAGACACATCTTGGAGAGTTGTTTAAAAACATATATCTTTGAGAAAAATCAGCAGCTTAATACATATAACAAGCTGAAATTTCAGAGTTTTGTGAGGATTATTTGAGTGCAAAAACCTCAAGAAAAATAGAAAAATCCCTTAGGTAATTTGTGAAGTTGATAGCTACCAGTTTCAAGCATCTTTGTTGAGTTTTCTAGGTTGTCTTAACACTTGAGTTGCTGCTGTTTTTACTGTATTTGGTGCTGATTTTTTTGTTGCTGCACTGCTGTATTTTATTATTCCACAAACCAGGTAACTTTTAAATTCTTATATTGCAGATTCTTGATGATAATAAGAAGGATTTGATCCCGGTTTGGTTGATGGAACATATTAGATCTGATTTTGTTTCAAGATGAATATTATATTAGTGTTATCATCATGTAAATTTGTTAAAAATTAGTTAAATTATCGTTTTTTTCTTTATATATGTGATTGAAATTGCATTCTGTTAGGATTACTTAGTTTAAGAAAAAGATAAAGACCCCACTTTTAACCATATTTTATTTAGTTTGGGCTTTTTTCCGTGAGTTACTTTCATGGTTCATGTATAATTATCTAAGAAAGACTTCTAGCTTCAAATATTTTGATGCTTTGAATTATAGTCAACATAATATTATACTTAATATAGTTCTTCTCTTTTGCATTGAAGTATTACCGTTTTTTTGTAGTTTTTATATTTAGTCGTGGTTTTTATGTTGTTAATGAATGTAGTTTGATTAGTGCCATGATTGGTGTAGATGAGTAGAAATATTATGTTAGTCCTTAAGAAATAGTTGGTTAAGAAGATAAAAGATAATAATTAGCATGTAAGTTTCTTCTATGAAAAAAATAATTTTTAGTTTGGACATCAATATAAGAAGTAATTTGGGCTTAGAAGAATACTTGTTATTTTGTGTTGTCTTGGTCATCGAGGCTCTCAAGCAACATGGGCCAAATAAGCTAAAATTTGTAGGCTCAATGACAATAGAAAGCAAGATGGGCATTTTTTTTAAAACCAATAAATTATCTTTTGTTAAATAAAATAAGTGGCCCAATACCATGAAAGTTTAACATAAGCTTACTCGGGTTTAATGTCTTGCATTAGTGAAAATTATTTTTAATAATAATAATTTTTTTAGTCGAACAAGTAATAAATAAAAAAGAAGTATTTTTTAATTAATTTAAGCGATAGGCAATTTTAGGTACGTTTGAGATGTAGACCATGTGTTCATACACGGTCCTTCATCGATTTTTTTTTAATAAAGTAGTCATGTGTGCATTCCCGCTCCTTGACTTTTCAATATTAATTGTATTTAAACCATGTATACTGACACGTTCTTTGTTTTAATACATATAATCAAATAAGGACTTTGTGTGCTTGCACGCTCCTAGGCCAAAATTATTAATTATTAAGTAGCACTAGACAATAGTAACTTAAGGCAAATAATACACACTTTATCCAAAAATAATTCAAGCCAAATTTTAGTAAATAAAAGCGACCGTGCTAGAACCACGGGATTCGAGGAATGCCTTACACCTTCTCCCCGGTTAACAGAATTCCTTACCCGGACTTTGTTTTCGCAGACCAATAATAATAGAGTCAAATCTTCCTTTGATTAGGGATTCAAATAAAAGGTGACTTGGAACACCAACAAAATCAATTCCAAGTGGCGACTCTGTAAATAAAATAATCCCTACTCAATTTTGTCACTTTAATTGGAAAAACCCTTTAATCCACATAATATTATTTTGCGGGTAGAAAAAGGGGTGTGACACAACCGGAGTCTTTCTTTTGTTGTATTTTCTGTCTATTTCACTTCAGATAGTAGACTAGTATTCTTTTGTGTATTCTATTAGATGCGCATACACTTATGACATCGGATCTTGGCACACACACTAGTAGACTTATGATTTTGGTTCATTTCTATGATCATGATTGCACCTAGTTGCTTTTATTTTATTTATTCTAAATCTGTTATTTCTTAAATCTTTTGAATTAAGGAAAGTTTAATTACTTGAAAATTTATTAAAAAGAGAAATCACGTGGTTAGTTCACTGTTGGCTTGCCTAGCGGCAGTGCTGGGTACCATCACGGCCTATAATAAAATTGGGTCGTGACACGTGTTATGTTATTAGACTGATTGGTGTGATTGGACGGGGTCCCGGAGGCCTCGGGTGTGTTTCAGATTGGTTTCACGTCATTTTTCCCATGTTTGCTGTTGCTACTGTTGTTGAAGTCTGGTGCGTCCTTCTTCGCGTTCGCGAAGCATTGGGAGAGGCAGAGCTTCGCGATCACGAAAGGGTCTATGCGATCGCGTAGAGAGGCAGGCAGGAGGTGGTCCCAGGGGAGTTGCTCTATGTGTTTGCGTGTCTCGTATCGCGTTCGCGATAGGGCGGAGGAGTTGGTCATCGTGTTCGCGACCGTCGCACCGCGTTCGCGTAGTGGATTTTGGAGCTGGAGCAGGAATGCTCTTCGCGAACGCGAGGTTGTGGCCGCGTTCGCGAAGGAGGGAAAAATTGGGCAGTGTCTTTTAAAGACGGGGGATGGGCTCATTTCCACCCCAATTTCTTCATGGGAGCCGACTTTGGGGACGATTTTGGAGCACCATTTTCATCGTCAATCATGAGGTAAGTGATTTCTACTAGTTGTGAGTTAAATACAAGGTTTATATATGGATTTAGACATGAAAATTTGTAGAAATTTGGGATTTTGAAGAAAAATCTAGAAAAATGATATTTTTGGATTCTGACCAAGAAATTGGACATGGAATTTGGAATAAGTATAAAGAAAAAAAGAGAAGAGAGAATGACAATATTTGAAAACTAGTCAGTATTTGAAAATTCGTTGAAAGTAGTCACTTTTAATGTGAAAATTTGAACTTAAATATGTAAAAATTCAGGATATTGTCCTAATTTTTGAAATCCTTGATAGTGTCATGGATTTCTAACTTTAAAAAGCTGAAACTCATTCACCCTTTTAAGTTCGAAATCAATAACACTTTCATGAATTAAAAAACATTGCTAATTTTCAATGACTTTTGAATTTGTGACTATTTTCAATTACAATGTCAAAAATGACTAGTTTTTTAACTTTTAAGTTTTCCGAACAAAACGGCCCAAAATGGAATGTATTAATCGAGCCCAAATAGAATGAGGAACAAAGCCCATAAATAAGGCCCATCTCCAATCTCCACCATTTCATATTCCGTCCATAGCTTCGTTGCTTCCAATTTCGACCTTTTAATATTCTTTGCGTTCTCCGGTACGCCTGCAGGTACCTCAATAAAGGCTCTGAAACCCTAGATCTCCGTCATCGACCAGAATTCACAATCCTTTGAAGGTTTGATTTCCTAATTCTATCATGCTTTATATTCTTTATTATTTTAGGAAAATTTAATTGATTTTGATTTAGATATTATGGAAATCTATGTGCTTTGATATTGTATTCTTATATATTATCACAGTATGCTCAATTTGGAATCAGTTGGTAGTTATCGTTGATATGAAGTGATCCAATAGTGAAAAATTGTTGCTTCATTTGATTTCTATCAAGAACGTAGTAATTCAGCTGGTAAACCAGCTGACCATATTTGTCAATAATTATAATGCAGCTTATTCTACTCTATGATTCCTTGGAGACAACAACTTTGGTCTAATATATTGCATGTGCTGTTATATATACATACACGTCAGTTTGATATTCTGATGGATACCATGTATATGCGAACATTACGATAGATAATATGTATATTTGATTGGAGTTCTTTCTTTATAAATGATAATGTGCTTTAAACATTTTACATCAAATATAAGATGTTTGTCGGCTGCTAGTGTGCTACCTACTTGAGCTGCACTAAATTTTGCTCATTTGGAATCAAGTAAATTTTGTATTAAGGCAAATAAATTTTGCTCATTTGGCGTGAAGTAGTTGCACTATGTACAGCAAAAACAATCTCTGTGTTACAATTCTGAGTTATTTATTAAATCTACTTTACGCCAAAAACCTAAATGATTTAAACGTTTGGCTCTCACTGAGGTGATACTGCCTTCGAACAAACCTCCAATTCCTTTCTTTCCAGAATAGACCATATTATAACAGCAGGGTACGTTGATCCAAACTATCTTGAGTTCCTTCTTTGTCTTCAATAAATAAAAGCTGTTAGCTACTTCCGTCAAAGTACCTGCCACAACCCATTTTATCCCCCTGATGCTTAGTTATATGTTCCAGATCTCTCTACCACTATACTGTATGTGTGTTGCTTATTTATGTAGCCCTTTGCTCTGGGTATTTAATTTATGATGTTATGGCAGAGAATAATATACTGAAGCTGGTGAAATGGCTGACGACACTAAGGCAACTGAGGGCCATAACTCCAGTTCTAATAATACTTTAGCTCCAGCAAATGGCAATGAGGTATCCATTGATTCCTTGGCTCGACAGGTCCAAGAATCTCTCTCCCTCGCAAAGAGACATAAGTTTTGGGAGACTCAACCTGTGGGTCAGTTTAAGGATCTTGGGGATGCAAGCTTGCCTGAAGGCCCTATTGAACCTCCAACTCCCTTATCAGAAGTTAAGCAGGAGCCGTACAACCTTCCAAGTCCATATGAGTGGACCACCTGTGATATGGACTTGGAGGAGATGTGCAATGAGGTCTATGTTCTCCTAACAAACAACTACGTTGAGGATGATGAGAACATGTTTAGGTTCAATTACTCGAAAGAATTTCTTCGATGGGCACTTCGCCCTCCAGGTTTCTACAGGAGCTGGCACATTGGAGTCAGAGTGAAGACCTCAAAAAAGTTGGTTGCTTTTATTACAGGGGTACCTGCAAGAATACGCGCTCGAGATACTGTTGTGACCATGGCAGAAATCAATTTTCTGTGTGTTCATAAGAAGCTTAGATCAAAAAGACTTGCTCCTGTCATGATAAAGGAGGTCACAAGGAGGGTTCATATGGAGAATATTTGGCAAGCTGCTTATACGGCTGGGGTGGTACTTCCAACACCTATATCAACCTGTCAATATTGGCATAGATCTTTGAATCCAAAGAAGCTAATTGACGTCGGGTTTTCCAGGCTTGGTGCAAGGATGACAATGAGCCGTACAATAAAGCTGTACAAGTTACCTGATCAGACTGTCACACCTGGGTTCAGAAAGATGGAACCCCATGATGTTCCTGCAGTAACTAGATTGCTTAGGAATTACTTGAAGCAGTTTGTGGTTGCACCTGACTTTGATGAAAATGATGTGGAACACTGGCTTCTGCCAAAGGAGGGTGTGATTGACAGTTATCTGGTCGAAAGCCCCGAGACTCATGAAATCACTGACTTCTGCAGTTTTTACACTCTTCCTTCGTCAATTCTTGGTAACCAGAATCATTCCACTCTAAAGGCTGCTTACTCGTATTACAATGTCTCTACAAAGACTCCGTTGATTCAGTTGATGAATGATGCCCTTATTGTGGCAAAACAGAAGGATTTTGATGTTTTCAACGCCCTAGATGTTATGCAGAACGAAAGTTTTTTGAAGGAACTGAAGTTTGGCCCTGGTGATGGGAAACTCCACTATTATCTCTACAACTATCGACTAAAGCATGTTTTGAGAGCGTCAGAGCTTGGGCTTGTACTCTTGTAATTGGAGGTTGCAAAACTGTTTGTCACTGTGGGGGAAGCATTTTGGAAATTTACACTAAATTCTACTGGAAAGTTACCTCAGTTCTGTTATATTTTGCTGGACTCCAACGCTGAAATTACGCTTGGATGTAGAACTTTTGAATAGTCTCTTTTGTTCAATATTTGTCTCTCCCTCTCTCAATGTTGCAGTTTCTGGTCTTCCCTGTTTCCTTGTGAGTATGGATAAGTTATAGTTCCAACTCTTTTCTCTTGATAAGCTGTCAACTCTTGACGTCCTTCCTAAGTCCGTTATTTGCTTGATTGAGGTTGCCATTAATAAAGCAGTTTTATCACATTCAGACATATTTATGATTCTAATTGGGCTTATTTTCTGTGGCTTTATACTTGTTAGATTAATTTATACCAAAAGGTCAAATGGGTTCTGGATTGTTGCATCAGGCAGTTTCAAAAATAAAAGAAAAAGACTTGTTGTCTAGCGGAGATTCTTGAGTTGTTGGCTTGCTTAAATATCGTGCAATATATAGTTTGTAGCGCATAGTTGAAAGTTGAATCCTCTTCCAGTGAAAGGGCACTTTTACAACTAATTCCCTTTGGGCTGTTAAGTTTTAGCTCACATAAGTCTCTTGGTATTTTTTAATAATAATTGTTACGGCCAGATCACCTTGCGTGCACTGGTTAGAGTTATACATGTATTAGTTATACAGGTATTAGTTATGCAGGAATAAGTAATGCATGTATTAGTTATGCAGGGATAAGTTATGCAAGGTTGAGTTATGTTGGGATTAGTTATGCATGGATTAATTATGCAAGGATTAATAATATAAATGTAATGTGAGTGTTATTTATTATTAGATTACTTTATTTTATTAAAATTGTTAGTATAGTTTAAATATATATTTTTAAACAAAAAAATACAAGTTTGAATAAAGGATATTCTTGTCATTTTGTGTTTTAATACAAGTATTACTAACACATGTATAAGTTATTCCACCTTCTACCCTGCATAAATAGTACATAGATTCCCTCATAACTTATACATGTATTAATTATGCGGAAAAGAAAACATGAACCAAACATTGTATTAGCAATGGTATATTTTATGTGGAAAAGAGGGGGAAAAAAAAACATTGTATAACTTATGCTAGCCTCTATGTGGAGATTATTTTTTCCCCTTCTTTTAACCAAACAATGTATAAAGTTATCCTAGTTTTAATACATGGATAACTCCTCTCTGACCGGCTACCAAACGACCCCTTATTACTTTTCACCGGTAGAAGTACCGGGTAACTCGTCCAAATCAACTTGCGTGCACCTTCATTAATTTCATATAATACTTATTGCTTTCCATCAGTAAAAGTACCAGGTAACTCGTCCACCAAGGCTTGGACAGACGACAAACCTCTTTGTTTCACGTATTATATAGAAAGACAACATAATCGTCGAATGTAATATACTCATCGAATAGGAAGCTGCCGCTACATTTTACTAACATTTCATTTTTGACCAGACGTATAATAAAGATTAGAATGTGTTTCCAGATGATCTTTAAAGGGCTTTCTCTTTTCTTTTTTCCTTCCACACCCCCAAGAAATAGCGAACCTCCTTTTTTCCTTTTTGTAGTTACTTGCAGAACTGAAACTGGCATTCCATGGCACGAAATACACAGCTGATTTACGCAAATGACTGGAGAAGTAAAGGACTTTAACGATTGAGCCTCTAGAGAATTGTATAAAAAGGGCAGTCCAGTGCACTAAGCTCCCGCTATGCAGGGGTTTAGGACAAACCTGAAGAGTTTTTCATTCCTATTTTCTACCTATCCAAGTTCGACACAGAATAAAATTCAAACTAACGTCAATAGAAAGCACGTTGGCATGCCGCTGGACTTCGCACATCTAAGAGGTAAACTCGAGCTAATTTAATACATGCTGTGCATCAGATCAAATCTATAGTCAACATAGCCAATTAGCCAGATGCACATAGGTAACCATAATAGAAACTAGTTGAAACACTAGCATGCCGAGTAATTGGAAAACAAATACCCCCAAGAAGCTGGCTGACTACCTATACCCCTCAAAATTAACTCCTTCGTCTATATTGTCTTCTCTCCGCTTAAAAAGACAGGAAAAATTCATTAGCAAATCTATGAACAGAAATTAGCAAAACTTAAATGTAAGAGTAGGATACACCAGATATTAATGACCGTGACATCTGAAGCTTCAGGTGTGGCCACAGTTTTTCTCAAGTATACTTCTACAAATAAAAAAATATGTTGGTTCTGGCATCCTGGGAACCCACTGCTATCAGAAAATGAAAATCGTCTCATCTCAATGAGCTGTATATACAATCCGTTGCTCTGACTGATCAAGCCAAGAGAACAATTTGACCTCGTGAACCTGGAAACAACACCAAGAAGAAAAGAAGCAAATCTTCAATTAGTAACTCCAACCCAAAGGTCTGCTGGCGGCTGCATTTAAATATTGAACCGTCAAAAACCTTAGTCATCCATGCATATCTAGCGCACAAGTTAACAACCAGAAACTTACATTGTTCATAGATCTCTTTGAAGAGTTGTAACATTGCATTTAGATATTAAACCGTCAAAAACCTTAGTCACCATACATATTTAGCACACAAGGTGACAACCAGACACTTACATTGTTCATAGATCTCTTTGAAGAGTTGTAACATTGACTCAGCATCCTCAGCCATTTTTGACACCCTTTCTGCATTATTAAGTGCTTCAGCTGCCAAAAAAGACTTCTCTTCTGCATCAGCAATCTTGTAAGCAGCAATCCCAGCAGCTTCTTTCATTGTTTCACAGGACACTTTTACAGCTGAATTTGGGGCTGGCCTTGGCAAGACATCCTTTTGTTTTGGAATAGTTATTTTGGTTTCTAATGTTGCATCCTTAATTTTATAGCAATTCTGGACCTGCATTTCATCAAATAGAGAGAAAAATGCTAAAACTTCACTTCAAGAATGTGGGAAAGCAAGGTTTTCCTGAATTTCCCGTGTGCGAATACTACATCGACCCCCCTCCCCTTTTGGGGTGGAGGGTTGCAGGTTTGCCAAAAATTCTAGTGGCTTGGACCTGAAAGTGATGCTTAATGGCACAGTTGCAGATAACGAGCCAAGACAAGACAACAACCCAGTATAATCCCACTAGTGGGGTCTGGGGAGGGTAGTGTGTACGCAGACCTTACCCCTACCCTGGGGTAGAGAGGCTGTTTTCAATAGACCCTCAACATCCTTCCCTCTAAGAACTCCCCACCTTGCTCTTGGGGTGACTCGAACTCACAACCTCTTGGTTGGAAGTGGAAGGTGGCTTACCATCAGAGCAACTCAAGACAAGGTTGTGTGAAAATAGTTATGTTTCCCTTAATCTTTGTTTTCGGTCGCAAAGAACTTAACATAAGATGCCATCACTCTGTGTAATTCAAAGAACACAATTCCGATCGAAGGCTGATCTGCAATTACTTTGCAAGTTGGAAATTTGAAAGAACATGGACCTTCATTTTTTCCTGAAGGCTGCAATATCAGGCTTAATTAACCAATGACTGCTGAGTTAAAGCTAAGTTCAATGACACTTAGGTGAATAAAATATATGCTGATGAAGAACTGGTGAAGTTTCTCCCAGATAAGACAATAATAAAGCAATTTCAAGAAGCAGTCAGACTCTCGGAGCATATGTGCAAATGAGCTGGAGTGAGCTCAAAGCAACAGTGCATTTGAAGAGTAAACCGAGAAGAGCTGAGAAAGAAGAAAAAAAGTGGGGAAAAGGGAAGAACAAAAGACAAGAAAATTAGGTTCATTCATCAACTACTCTTTACAATGCTTAACTTACACTATATAACGGGCAAGTGATGTCAAGCTGGAATAATAGGACTAAGGCGGGGTCAAACTACAGTAATAGAAACTTGGCCTAATATCTTAATTCCTTACAGCATAGGATGCATCAATTGAACCACAGCTGTCCAAATTCCTCAATTTGAATGGTAAAACAAGTAGAATCATTCATCAACATGAGATGAGTAGTAAATAATGAAGTAGATTAGTGTTGCAGTCAAGAAAATACACCAAGAAGCTTACTAGGGGATGCAAAATTATTTACCCTTTCGAGTTTTCCTTTCAAAACAAGTCTTCTCAGCTTGGAACTTAATAACCTTCTAAAATTTTGTGGTACTTCATGTCGTTGCTGCAATAAAGAGCAGAATAGAGTCAACATCCTTTAATAAGTATAAATTCAATTAGTCAAATGGAAGTATCACTAAAAGTTGAAGATCAAAGAATAGAGAGGGATAGAGTCAACTTCCTTTGTCAAGTATAAATGCAATGAGTAGTAAAAAAGGAATTATAACAAAAACGTTACCAGAAGATCATACAACACTTTTTTTAGTTCATTTTTTTAAAAGCCAAACACAAAGGATCACATACAGCAGTTAGATCTATCAACAGATCAAAAACCTAAAGCAAAAAGGGCATCACTTACTCTATTTGGATTCAGCATTAAATTTATACAACAAATGTGTGTCTGTATTACACCGAAGCCTCTTTTTCTTTAGTTATCAGTGGTCTCCAGCCGTCTGTCCAGCCCCACAAGCAAAGTTGCCATGGTACTCTTACTAGCCAAATATGGAAGTGGCCTCGCAGCCACACCAAATTCCGTAGCTGTAATTCAAACCTAGGATCCCCAGGTTGTTACTACCATACCTCAACCGCTCGTATTGCATGGTAGCATAGGCTCACTGATTAAAGACAGGTTAAAGTATTTGTATGCCCAAAATCATGTTACTGCAAAACATACCTCGACATTTTAAAATATCCTTAAATTCAACTCCCTATTTTCAATTTTTGGAAATAAACCACACTCCAGGAGTGAATGAAGTCATTTTCTCTGCTCTTGTATTTGCCCTATGAGATCTATAATGAAGTTTAGAATTTACAACGTTCTCAGCAAAAGGAAAAGAGGCTGAAAAAAGGAAAAAGGTTATCTTGAATTGCATATTTCAATGTTTTCTAAATAGAGGATGAGAACCTTAAAGGCTGGCCAAGCACAAATCCCCACAGGAAACTGAACATGGTGGAAGTTTCACATGAATTGTCATAAACCTTTGGAAGATAACCATGAGTGTCAAATAAAAATATGTCTATTAACAAGTAGTATTAGATAAACATGTAACCTTGAATTGCCTTGTTATCGTGGAAAAAACTAGGGCAAAGAGGGCAAACCTAGAACCTAGGATTCATCGGTACATTTAACACACATATTGTTTGCTGAAGGAAATTGCCTCCACATCATGGCCAAAGAACTCCAACTCTCTACAGGAAAAAAGGTTGATCCTTTCTTTTGATAAGTAAATAAGTATTTTATTAATGAAACAACAGCACTGAACTACAACAACAACAACAACAACATACCCAGTAAAAATCCCACTAGTGGGGTCTGGGGAGGGTAGAGTGTACGCAGACCTTACCCCCATCCCGGAAGGGTAGAGAGGATGTTTCCGTGAGACCCTCGGCTCAACAGAAGAGACAATGATATCAGAAAAGAAACGAAATAAAAGATCTGTTACAACAAAAGAAGCCAGAGAAGTAATAATATCATCTTAAGAGACACCAAATAAGTGAAAGGGAATGCAATAACACAAAACTATGCAAAACAACAAAATAGTGTGAACACAACATAGACCGCTAACAGACATAGACAAAACACTCTATCAGACTACCTGGTACAAAGAGGGAAAAACCCTCTACTACCCCCTAGCCTACAACCCTAATGCTCGACCTCCACACGTTCCTATCAAGAGCCATGTCCTCGGAAATCTGAAGTCGCACCATATTGTGCCTGATCACCTCGCCCCAATACTTCTTAGGCCGCCCTCTACCTCTTCTCGTGCCTGCCAAAGCTAACCGCTCGCACCTCCTAACCGGGGCATCTATGGTTCTCCTTCGCACGTGCCCGAACCATCTAAGCCTCGCTTCCCGCATCCTGTCGTCCACGGGAGCAACGCCCACCCTCTCCCGAATATCTTCATTCCTTATCTTATCCAGTTTAGTAAGCTCGCACATCCATCTCAACATCCTCATTTCGGCTACTTTCATCTTCTGGATAAGTGAATTCTTAAACAGGCCAACACTCAGCCCCATATAACATAGACGGCCTAACCATCGCTCTGTAGAACTTACCTTTGAGTTTCGGTGGCACCTTCTTGTCACACAGGACTCCAGACGCTAATCGCTATTTCATCCACCCCACCCCAATACGGTGCGTGACATCCCGTCGATCTCTCCATCTCCCTGGATAATTGACCCTAGGTACTTGAAACTTTCTCTCTTGGGGATGACTTATGAGTCGAGCCTCACTACCACGTCCGCTTCCCCCGTCACGCCGTTGAACTTACACTCCAGATATTCCGTCTTAGTCCTACTCAACTTGAAACCTTTGGACTCCAGGGCCTGCCTCCAAACCACCAGTCTCTCATTAACACCGCTACGCGTCTCATCAATCAGAACTATAGGATCAAAAGTTCAAGACATAGTTACATATTGTGCAAGTCCCAATTGTATCTAACATGGCATCTACATCATCAGTACAGAGACCAGATTGCACCAAGAAGATAACAAAGAGATAAAAGTTTATGCTTATGAAGCTAAAAGAATTCATGCAGCCCAACACGCCATGTCTGGTTCAATTGACTTCTTTAAGTCTGAAATTCATGGAAAATTCATTAAGATGTCAACTGGAAAGGCAGAAGAAGCAAAACAAAACATGTCAACATGAAGATTATGAAGCCAAATAAGCATGACTTTCCCATGGAAGTTTGATGCAATAACTATAAGCTGATTGAGCTCACCTCAATAAATCCCACAATGGCACCAAGATCACATCCATTTGAACACTTCATGGATGATAAGGCTTCAAAAATCATATCATTATACCTGGAAGTATGACAGAGTCATGAACATATGATGATGAAAGCCACCAAACTTGCATAATTTAGTATGAATTTCTACGACAGGTCTGAGGATGGGTCAGTAGTGGAGGTAAAAGCAGGCTGAGAAAGATACATATCCTAAGCATTTTTAAGTTCAAATGTAAATGCAGACCCCGACAGGATCTCATTGAGAAAACTCAAGGTGTCCAGTACCCAATCCTTAAAAATTGACTACAGCCATTCTTCCCAAGCCCAACACGAGCAATATATACTTTCTCGACCTCAATATGGCACATGCAATAATCTCATATTTATTTTAGTAATAGATATTTGCTTTTCCATATTTCCACCTCAATTTACACCATTGTAGTTTTGACCTTATGTTGTATAGAATTTAAGGGAAGAAAAAAGAAGAATTATAAGCTATGTTATGACCACATCAAAATGGACAAGTGTGTCATAATCTAATGATAAACTTCATCAAACCAAAGATATAACCCAAAAGAAAAGATCCAAACAAATGCAGAAAGCAAACTGTCGAGGGTCTATCGGAAACAGTCTCTGTACCTTCACAAGGTAGGGGAAAGGTTGCGTACACACTACATCCCCAGACCCCACTTGTGGGATCACACTGGTTTTTTTATTGTTGTTATTGTTGAATGCAAAAAACCAACGGCTATGCAAAAGATCCTATTGAAATAGCTTTAACTTCTAGATAGTGAAAGACCAACCAGTACTGTCATGCAAGAAATGCTATTTCTATTTTTTTTTCCGATATTAGGCTACATTCTTTTGTATCTACTATCACAAATACACTTACGTAGTTTTCCTCTTTCCTTTCACACACTTTTGTAGTTTATTTTCTTCTTCTTGAGCCGAGGGTCTTTCGGAAAAGCCTATCTACCCCTCCGGGGTAGGGGTAAGGTCTGCGTACACTCTACCCTCCCCAGACCCCACTTGTGGGATTTTACTGGGTTGTTGTTGTTGTTGTTGTTGTACTCCTTTTCCTTCTCTCCTTTTTCTGCAGGAAGAGGTGAGGCTAGTGGGGAGTGCAGGAGAAATTTCCTTCGTACGAAATTATAACTAATTTCTTGCTCCCCCCTTCAGCTAGCGAGAAGGAGAAGGAAATGATACTAACAAGCAAGTTTTAACAAAATTTATTTCCTGACGGAACTTTTTAAGAAGTATAAATGCATACACAAATAGTAAGTCTTGAAAAGTTCAACAATATAGCTGCTAAGCGTACAAGTAATACAAGAAGCTAAAAGGAGTCACCTACTTCGGAGCATTCTTGCTTCCTTGTGGGCTTTCGGGAGAACCATCCATGGCGTCATTCTCGGGCGCTGAAGTAATAGCCAAAGGAGTTTGAACAGTAGAAGGTGCAAGTGCACTTATTGTCTTTGGTCTTGCACGAGAAAATCCAGATTTATCTTTAGAGCCTTGCGCAGCAGTGCTAAAACCCATATTTCGCCATTTATCCTATTCATAGAGACCAAAGAAAGTGTAATGACTATCATGTTGAGTCTGAAAACTTGCTAAAATCCTCTTCTGGATGAGAGACTGCCACATTTGCAATACAACAGAAATTAGCAGAAGCAGAAATTCCACAAAGAGACCGAGATCTTAGCTCCAGGAGCAAAGGTTTCACTGCATATCTTATAACTGGAGTCCCACCTTTTTCTGATCAAGTTCCTTCACAACTGGAAAATCCAGTTAGATTAAGGATGTTGCACTTGTCTTAGTGATTGAAAGAAAACAATACTCTCTTTTGTAGCAATAAACATTCCTAGTATAGTTTTTTATCTAAATGGACATTGTCCAAACAAAATTTGATAAGTATGTTAAAGAGACTAAGTTTGGGCATAAGCACCAGCATAAATAAAGTTCCATCTTTGATAAATTTTCCTCTATCCACAAGTTGTTACCTTGACTCCATATGGGTATTATAATTATATGTTGGTTTAAGGAAAGGCTAAACTAGAATTAAAGGTAACTTCTTCAGGTTGAGTTAATTAGGTTAGAGACCGGCCCATATGACTTTTAAGATTGAAAAAAATTTCATCATGGAGGAAAGTTAACATGATTTTGAAACAAACAAAAGAGACGAATGAAAGTCTTTTTTGCAATAAAGGAAGAATATAACATAGATCCCACTCCACAGTTATACTCCATACTATGTTCTTCCCCTATGAAAAGGCAAATCAAGGTCAACTAACAATGATTAATGAAAGCCAAATATATTTAACATCAAAGGGAAAGGAAGGTGAAATGACATTTTCGCAGCAACCCTAGTCTTTCATTGTAATCTTAAGCCATCTCATTTCAGGGACAACACAGGAAATGATACTTCATCCGGCTGTATTTGGTATCCTTAGTGGTTAAGTCAATAAAGACGCTATGTTCCCATGGCCGCAATAGAGATATTAAGCAGATGGGAAAAGGGAGACTGTTCCACCTCAGGTCCCAGTCGCCAGATGATTTGAGAAGGACCTAAAAGACCTATAATGTGAAGGGAAAAAAAACACAGCGAAGGAACAGCCAGGGAAAAACCAAAGCACAAGGAATTTTATGAAAATTGAGAACAAAAAGTATATACATACATATCCAGAGCGAATGTTATGTGGAAAGGAAGAACTTAATCTTTGGGAATGGGAGAGGTCATTTATCCAGAAGTTAACTCATGATAGTGGTCCAGCCCTATATGGAAATTACCTGAAAGTGTTTGCTTTTTACCTCAAATTTAAATTGCCACTCAGCATTCCACATCATTGTTTACCAACTTCAGCAAGTTTCCTATGAGTATGTAGTATTTTTTAAGATTTTGAAGGGTGGAAAGGTGAGAAAGACAACATTTTTAATTAAGCGTGACAAAGACAACATATGAAGGTGATGTTTTCAACGAAAAATATACGGATGTATTATCAAACAAACATCAATGATAAACCAGGAGACGTAAAGCACAGGGAATATAACTAGCTATACTGAAGTGTAAAGCAGCATGGACAACAACATGCAACTCTGTCACCTATCAGAATGGTTGTCAGATGAGCACACAATCAGGGTGGTAAAGCAGATAAGGAAAACAAACCATAATCTACTTTTACACTAGCATTTTCCACCTGAATAACCCCTAGAAGGGCCATCATAATCTACATTCTCTTAATATACTACAAAGAGTGGTGTATAGCAGTATAGCAATTAGCACCAGCAGAGAGGAAGTTGGCTGATAACTCTACTTCAATTAGCACATGTCGCAACCATATCTTTTTATTGCTACAAGATGAATATAGCAATATTTAACTCGTTGATACAAATAAAGGAGTTGCAATGCCCAACATCTATGATGCAATAGACCAGAAATCACAACAGTTAGAAGCAGCCTCGTGACAAATGAACAATATTATACTGATGCTCGATATTCCAAAAAAACACGGGACAAAAATCAATACGATAAAACAACACACATTGTAACATCAAGGGAAACACATTAACCCTAGTCCTAAATTTCAACTTTCAAGTATAAATTCTGCGTAAGGTCAACCCAAAACAAAAGTAAAGGAATACAACACACACAAACAAATGAATATACACCAAAAAGAAAAAAGAAGAAAAAAGAGAAACCTTGAGGTCGATGTTGGAGCGATTAGTCAAAAAGCGCGCGAATTCAGGATCCCTGAGGATGTTCTTCCACCTTCCGGTGCCGTGCTTTGCCACACCGGCTTTTAGGGCTCCTTCTTCCTCCGACGTCCACTTCACTTTCTGGTTCCCCATCTCTCTCTTTCCAACGCTCAATCTTCTAGAACCTACGAGCGTTTTCTCTTTCTATAAAAGTATCGGAGGAATGGTTTACGTGTTCTCGAAGAAGAATCCAGAAACACTTTCAACAATGGCGGAACCCCGCTGAGGGGATTAAAAGCAGAACGTCAACAATGTAGAAGCCAGATTTTGTTAATCTGATATTTCCAAAGAAAGAAATGAGTAATTTCCTACTATTATAAAGCTCCCGCCAGAGAACAAATTCGATCGGTTATGGGAGGGTCCTTTTTTCACCTTATTTTATAGGAATAGTATTTTGTGTAAATTTTAAGAATTCCTATAATCAGTCCCAAGTCCCAACTTATTGGAAATTGACGCATAATTACTGTGTTTTAAAAATTCAAACAATGAATAAAATTACTATGAGATAATGGTAGAAATGGGTGGTAAAGTCACTTTTTAATACGGTATTTAGTTTTTATCCAATATTTTTAATGCCGAGCAAAAATAGTCACTACTTTATTAAAATTAATTCGAAAAGACGTTCCTTTCTTCATGAGTGCTATGTAAATATTAAGGACATGGTGTCCTTAATATTTACACTGCACACATGAAGATAAGAACGTTATGTCCTTAATATTTACACTACACGTATGAAATTAAGGACATGATGTCCTAAAGTTTAACAACAGAAAGTGCAAATACATGACACTTCCTTAATATTTACACAGCATTCATGAAGTTAAGAACATCATATCCTTAATATTTATACAACACTCATAAAGTTAAGGACACTATGTCCTTGACATTTACACTGTACACATAATGTTAAAGACATCATGTCCTTAACATTTACACTGCACATATGAAGTTAAGGACATGAGGTCATAAAGTTTAACAACAGAAGGTGCAAATACAAGTTAAGGACATTATGTCCTTAACATTTACACTGTACACATAAAGTTAAAGACGTCATGTCCTTAACATTTACACTGCACATATGAAGTTAAGGATATTATGTCCTAAAGTTTAACAACGGAAGGTGCAAATACAAGACACTTTGTCCTTACACAGCATTCATAAAGTTAAGGACACCATGTCCTTAATATTTACACAGCACTCATGTCTAGTAAACTATATCCATTTTTTACATAGCACTTTTCCGTTTGCATCTGTATCCATTTTTTTTATTAAAAGCGTTTTAAAAAGACGATTTTGCCCTTCTTTAATAAAAGATTATTGACAAAACTGTAAACTGCAGGGCAAAACTTCAGCATGTTTGGGTATGAAGTTATAGCAAATGAACTAAATAACTTCAGCATGCATTATAAAAAACTAATTAGAAAATTGCATACTGCAGGATAAAAATTTAAGCATGTTTAGTATGAAGTTTTAGCAAATGAACTAAAAAACTTCAGCTTGTTTAGACTGAAGTTTCGGATAAAATTTATGACAAAACTGTAGACTGCATGATAAAATTTTAGCATATTTTGGTATGAAGTTTTAGCAAATGAACTAAATAACTTCAGCATGCATTAGCAAAAACTCATTAGAAAATTACATACTGCAAGACAAAAAATTAAGTATGTTTAGTATGAAATTTTAGCAAATGAACTAAAAACTTAAGCATATTTAGTTTGAAGTTTTAGCTAGGGCTGCTTATCGGGCGGATTGGGCGGTTAATTACTCTTAACGGTTTGGCTTAACGGTTATCGGCTTTTAAATGTATTAATCCGCTAGCCACCCGATAAGATATCGGGCGGATTGGTATCGGTTTAGCTCTTATCGGGCGGTTATTGGACGGTTTATCGGCCTAATTCAATCTATATTGCGTGTATTAATTGTTTGTTGACCGCCTAGCATACAAATTCAGAATAGGAAATTATACATTGAGTCCAGACGTACATGTCTGTTAACGCCTACATAAGAATGATGTAGTGTGTCATGTGTTATAGAGTGAAAAAAGATGTGGCACAACACTGCTGTTCTTCTATTAAACATAGACAACATGCATTAGTTTTAAAAAACAAAAGCAGAGGTGAACCATAGATATCAACTTAAACAATCTTGTTGTAGGGTGGGAGAATAAGCTAAGCTAAGCCAAGTCTGGGATCTTTTGATGCATAGTACGTAAGGGTTCTGATTATTTAGGAATTAGGCGTTAGAACTTAGAGATAGAGTACTGGAAGAAGTGGAAGGGTTTTTGATCTTTAATATATATATATATATATATATATATATATATATATATATATATATATATATATTCTTAACGGGTTAACGGATTATCCGTTAAGAAAATTGAATAATCCGCCCCCAAACCGATAAGTCGTTAATAAAAAAAATTTAATTCGTTCCCCGTCCGTTAAACCGTTAACCCGATACTAATAAGCCATTAAGCTTCGATTTCGGTTCGATTTTCGGTTTCGGTTTGGTTTTGAACATCCCTAGTTTTAGCAAATGAACTAAAAAACTTCAGCTTGTTTAGACTGAAGTTTCAGATAAAACTCATGATAAAACTGTAAACTGCATGACAAAACTTTAGCATGTTGTGGTATGAAATTTTAACAAATGAACTAAATAATTTCAGCATGCATTAACAAAAACTCATTAGAAAATTATATACTGCAAGACAAAAACTTAGCATGTTTAGTCTGAAGTTTTAGCAAATGAACTAAAAACTTAGACATATTTAGTCTCAAGTTTTAGCAAATTAACTAAAAAATTTAAGCATGTTTAGTATGAAGTTTTAGCAAATGAACTAAATAACTTCAGCATGCATTAGCAAAAACTCATTAGAAAATTACATACTGCAAGACAAAAATTTAAGCATGTTTAGTCTGAAGTTTTAGCAAATGAACTAAAAAACTTATGCATGTTTAGTATGAAGTTTTAGCAAACGAACTAAAAAACTTAAGCATGTAGTCTGAAATTTTAGCAATTGAACTAAATAACTTAAGCATGTTTGGTCTGAAATTTTAGCAAATGAACTAAGAAACTTAAGCATGTTTAGTCTGAATTTTTAGCAAATAAACTAAATAACTTCAGCATGTTTAGACTGAAGTTTCGGATAAAACTCATGATAAAACTGTAGACTCGCGAGATAAATAACTTCAGCATGCATTAGCATGAAGTTTTAGCTTCAATGTAAAACAACTTCATGCTATATTAGCATGAAGTTTTAATTTCAACATGAAACAACTTCATGCTACATTAGCATGAAGTTTTAGCTTCAAGGTGAAATAACTTTATGCAAGTGTGATTCCGAAGATGAATCTGGACAAGTTTCTGATTTTTTGATAAAACTGCTGAGAGGAGAGGGGAAGATCTTTTTTCACGAATGAGGTTGCAGATCACGCGATTAATGCATGATATTGGTTTTATATCTTTTGTCAGGGGGTGTAATTGTCATATTATTACGATTTTTTTGTCAGTTGGCTACCAAATGAATAATTTTAAAAAATAGGGTACAAGTTAAAAGGTGACACAAATATAGAGTACGGTTGCAAATCCCCCGCTATAAATATACGGTGCAAGTAAAATTTTACCATATCATAACAACACTATTTATTCCAAAAAATTTATTTTCACTCCACGTTGTTCTAGATTGAACACTTTTCAAAGCAATTATATAAGAGTTAAATATATTGAATTGTGTGAGAGAACTTGCTGGCTTGATTTTTTACAAATAATAATATAGAGCATAAAATGAGTTGTTTAATATTTAAATTAATTTATGAGTGTATGTTTGACCAGATTTTTAGGAAGAACAAAAAGTGGTTTTGTGTGGTAACATTAATGGTCGTTTGGTACATATATTAGAAAAAATAATGCATGTATTAGTTTTGGCATTATTAATTTTTTGTTTGGTACACTTTTTCAACTTATTAGTTATATATTTTATTTGGTATTCTCTCATGTATAACTAATATGTAACAAACCAATGGTATTAGCGATACCAAGATTGTTAATACATACATAAGCATGGTTAACGATAAAAATTATTCCTGACCTCAAAGCTAAAGAACGTGAAAGGTATTTTTATAAATAAATAATTTTAAAAAAAATTATATAATGCATGTCATTTTTAATACACCGCACCAAACAGTCATGAGAAATAATATCACCATAACTAATACCATCATAACTCATTCCTATATTACTAATACATCATATTCAATACTATTCTTATGCCTCCTACTAGGGGTGGCAACGGTCGGGTCGGGTCGAAAACGGATAATGCAAAGAACGGATAATATGAATAAAACATGGATTAACCGGCGGATAATATGGATATCCATATTATCTATGACTTTTTGAATATGATTACTTTTGGGAGAATTTCTAGTCTCTCCAACTTGAGGAACCCCCAAATTGAGGCTTTACAGAGTAAAAGTTAAACCCGTTAATTATCCATTAGTTATCCATTTTCTAAATGAATAATATGGTTCTTATCCATACTTGGATCCGTTTTTAAAAAGTTAATTATCCAACCTATTTTTAGTGAATAATATGAATGGATAACTGATAATTTTTTTTTTAGAAACTACACAACCTGCCTATGACGCACAAATTAATTACATGTTTTTGCCTATTTAAAAATTATTTATAATTTCTACCCATTTGATCCAAATTTATTTCCTGTCTACCTCATTCCTCTTTCTCCCTTGATTTTGTTTTATCCAACATACCAAACCGTGCATTTTCTCTTTTAATTAAATCCCATAATTTTATCTTTGGGAAAAAATATGAAATCCATTCAATAACCCAATAAGCTATCTTCGCTCATGTTGCGGTGCATATTTGCCTTCGCATTTGAAATACACAATGTTAAAACATTCAGCTTCATTTTTGCAAGCTTACTTAGTAGCTATTATAGTATGATAACTAAATATTTTGGTCTTTCTTTATTTTAAGGAGCACATACGATTACTTAATATATTAAGTTTCCCAGATCTGATTTTTATGTATGTATGAAAACCCACCATTATTTAGCTTGAAGCTCCTGAATTTGAAATTTTATTTTAAAAATTTATCCTTTGATTCGAAGTGAGTGATATAAAATATTATCTATAGTACTTTCGAGCAAGCTTCCCAAATCTGAATTTTTGTGTGTATTTAAATATCGATCATTATTGGACTTGAAAATTTTGAATTAAAGTATTTTTTAAATTAATTAATCAAACATAAATTAGTAGAATGAATAAGAAATACTTATGAATAAGAACACTTTTCAAAAAGAATAAATTTTTGCTATTAAGAACTTTTGGCTTCCCACGCTATTATATCACTGTACAGTGAACCCCAAGGCCAAAAACCCCACTCTGACCCCAAATCCGCTTCAGGCCAAAATCCACATTTCCCCACTGTTAATCCCCTCAACAGCTCTGCATGCCCAAAAATTCATCTTTAATTCTAGAATCAGATGTCGGGAAAAATGGAGGAGGTGGCTCCGATGGAGGAAGTGGTGCAGGCATTGCTGGAATGCATGGTGGAACCATTATTAGGGCGTAATTCTTTCAAATCAAAGGATGTTCCAACACTTGATCAACAACGTTCCATGGCAAAACATGTACTAGTACATTATATCCTGCCACTCTCTGTTCATTCATTTGATATGTTCTCTCTTTTGGTTTTCATACAATAATTTGTAATCAATTTGTTTGGTAAAGTTGTCATTTTGGGCTTACCTGGAGTCAAACAAAATTGTCTCTGGCTATATCTTGTTAATACTTTTAAATATTTCAATAAGTGCAAAATTTTGCAAGTTTTAGTGTAATACAGGTGATTTTAAATGTAAAAGTTAAACACAAACTAATCGATATACTCTTTCTTTTCATCCGTATACTCTTAACTTCTATATTTCGTTAAATAGACTTTGGGAAAAGATCTTATGAAATAGGAATGGAGGGAGTCTATATAAATGATTATAGTAGAGGTGAGCTGCATCATGCTTGAATTTAGATTAATCAGTACGATAGCATACTCAAGCTTGATATGGAAGTTGAGTAATGAAGGATATGCTAGTTTTGATTAGTCGAAAGCCTACATAGAGTACTTAAGCGTGCTATGGTATGTTTGTTGTGTGCTACTTAACCCACTCTTCTACTGGTTACTGATGTTGACAGGTGGAAGCTGTTGTGTTGCTCTACAACTACTACTATAGGAAGCAACATCAAGATCATAAAATAGAGTTTCTTAATTTTACATCATTTTGCCAATTGGCTGTAGTTTTGAAACCAAGTTTGGTGACATATATGAAATTAATGCGTCGATCAGATTACACAGACGTGGACGATTTGGAAAGCCAAATCTCGCTCACTGAGAAGGCAATTATGCGGGCATGTGATATATCTTCGGCACTGGATGCTGCACAAGTTGATCCACTATCAGAGAAATGGCCTATTTCCAAAGTTGTTGTATTCTTAGTTGACTCAAGGAGGGAGAATTGCTTGCTCATGCGTAGTTCTATGACCTATGCTGTTTGGTCCATTATTGAAAAACATCTTGACGTCTCCTCAGGTTATCTTTTTGATTCAAAGTGTATAAACAAAAAGAAAAGATCTACTAATATACCTTCAACCAGTTCTCAGTATACTGATGGAGCAGGCCTCGAAGAGCTTGCGCTTTCTGCTGCCGCAGAAGCAACAGGTATATGCTTAACGATGAATCCCAAATTCTAGAATTTTAAGTTAAGACTTGCATTAAGAGCATAGGAAAACTAGTGAGGTAGAGCAACTATTAGTGCTTTTCATGCAGACTTGTTGAGCTATCTTCTTTCTATTTGTGCTGGTTATAATTGAGCCCCCTCCCCCTCCCCCTCCAAAACCTCTCCTGGTCTCTATCTCTGAGTTTTAGGAATCTTTTTCTTATATTTATTTCCTTTGTTTGGCTGTTGGTCAACCAGTTTGGTTTGATTTTGTCTGAGACTAGCTGAATTGATATATAATTATTTTTATTGTCACTAGGATTAGTCATGCCTTACCATTTTTCGGATTTTGAATTCTTTGAAGTAAATTAATTTTGCTACTAGTATACTGATTAATATCCTATCCTTGAAGGAACCTCAGTTATGTATATACACTGTAATATTTGTGGAATGACTAAATATTTCATGTAATTTGCATGTGAAACAGGCATCAATAGAAATGATCTGGTTGTCCTAGAGAGCCACCTTGTATATTCCTTAGATAAAGAAAAAGAAGCAGCTCGATTATATCTTGTACAATTCACTAAGTCTGTCAATGAAGATTTTATGGTTCCTATTGGAGACGTCATTGAAAGGTTGGTCCACTTCTCTACATATTCAAAAATTAACGACAAACCACGATAGTCAACTGTGGACAATCATATACATCTCTTGTCAAATGTGAGATTTGTTACCAATATTTGATGCATAATCTGGAAAATCTTAATGTTCATCAATTTTGCATTGCATAAATGAATATTGCTTTAAGTTTTATTTTCAGTACTATAAATATTGCTCCCATGACGAGGAATGGCTATTTTTTTCCTGAATCTGCTTCTGGAGTAGCTTGCAGGGTCCTCTAATCAAGAAAATCCTAAGTGGATGGGCGGTTTCTCCAGCTGTTGAGTATTTTCACTTGATGCCCTACAGAGATATGTTGTCGAATTGGTATTCTAGGTAGAAGTTTCATCTGGTTCACTTACTTTTGGTTATTCTTTTGAAATGTTTAGTCAGACGTTGCACTCTAGTCTCTGTAGCGAAAATGCTCTTTACCTTTCAGTTTTATATGCTCTAGCAGAAGCTTAGCTGTTTCCCTTCCGGTGAGTAACTCAGAGTTCTAACTGTTCCTTGCAGCTATATAAACCCCCGCTTTGAGGTCTCTTACCAATAGGAGACTGTGAGAAATAAAACACGGGAGAAAGAGCTTATGGGAATACATGGCCTTCATGCCTTACGCTTCTATCTATTTATATACATGTATTAAAATGAGTGCTTTCTCGCTTGTCCAATGTGGGACACTAATATTTACAGTGCTATGCTAGCCTATCTAACAAAAATATTGTAGTTGAATAAGTCCAAGGTAACTGGTCGTGAGAGCATACTTAAGACGTTTGGTACTGCTGCTTGATACTGATTAAGATTGTATAAAAACTATGCTTATCCGTTGAAAAGCCTTACCTGTATCTTAGGCATATGATAGCACCAGTACTTTTGCCGTTTTGCGATTAACTGGTTCCGTATCTTGTACTGTGATTCATCTATTCTTTGGAGTGACTATGTGTTTGTTTTGTTTTACTTTATTTTATCTATTTCTTCTAAGAGATTAAACCAAAACCCGTACTTCCAAAATTGCACTTATCCTGAAGCCCACCTTCAGTTTCTGTTTCTAGATAACATAAATATTTGTTTATTTCCTAGATATCTAGTTTCTGCTCTTTCAAACTATTGAGAGGAGGATACTAAGCATAGTTCCTTTTTTTTAGTACAATGAATTGTGATCACAGGGAGCTGTTACCAAATGGCTTGCAAGATCTAACTGTAGAACTGGTAGCTGGTCATGCATATGATGTACATATTGGAGGTAGCTCTAGTGAGAAAGAAGTAAATGAGGTGAAAACTAACTCCTACAGTAATTACAGTATAAGTTTGTTATTACCTCATGCTTTCAGAGTCGATATTATGGATGCATCTGACAAAATATATATGATTAGCAAGATTATTGGAGCATGGATGAAAATGGTTGTGAGTATTCAGTTTTCAAGCATGTTGACAGGAGAACGTGGTTCAACTCATGATTAAGTCGTGCAATACTGATTGTGATGATGAAAAGATTGTTGAAGCGAAAAGAAGAGGCATTCAGGGGCTCTCTGCAGTAGGCTCGTCTCAGTTGGATTCTCAACATTCTGAGGATGTAGTAACCGCTTTGGCTTCAAAGGAATCTGCAATATCACGATCTGCCTTGACTGTTCTTTACTGGAAAAGAGAGAAACTGGTACCTGCCTCTGATATTGCTATTCTTCCTATGTCGTCCTAGGTGCATGCCATTTCAAGTTGACAATCTTTCATACTATGGTTAACAAAGTTATGGCTGCTAGTTTCACTTTTGGGCAATATTATTAACAACAGATCAGAATTTGCAAATGAATCTTTGGGTTTTACATTTTTTGGAGTTCCTAAGAGGAGAATTTGTACTAGTTTCTCTGACAAGTGACTAATACACCATTCCTTGTTGATGAATTTTCCAAATTTTCTTTGACGAACTTCTGACTAAAAAATTAAGAATTTAAAATTATTTGTTTCCTTTGATAAGAAGTTTCCATCATCTTTACGTTGATCAGGTGGTCTTGTTTCATTCCCACTTTTCTATTTTGTATTTTTTTTGGGGGGTGCCGGGGGGGGGGGGGGGTCCCATTCGTGTTGGGGATCAGACGTGGAAGACCATTTGAGTGAAGGCTTTAAGGAAGTCAACATATTCAGTTATCTCGATATATGGTGGTAGAAAACTGTGGATTATGTTGTTTATTTCCACAATTTGCCGTCAAACTTTTAAGACATTGATTACCATCCTGATATCTTCCTTTTTTACTTTCAGAGTTCTCAGCTACGCACTTTGGAAGATGAGATTGCATTGTGTGATAAAACTATTCGGACAGTATTAAATGGTGTGATCTTTTCTTCTTTTCTAGCGTCATTCATCTTATTCAATGAATATTAAATTCTTATTGGGCAGGGAGTTTTTTTTTTTTGGTTACCTTTAAGGCATTACATAGATAATGTGCGACTATTAGAGTGAATACAAACTGCCGACTGGAGGTTCCAAGTATCATCAATTTTTTTTGTGCTCTCATATATATTCTTGGATTTCTATCTATCTTGCTATTAACAACTTGCAAAAATAAGGCATGAAAACTTCCCTTCTCGTGTTTCTTTTCCTCTCTGTTGTTCTTCAAGGATCATGTTCCTTAGAAATTGGTAAGGATTTTTTTCCTTCCACGAGTCAGATAGATTGCAGTAGAGTAAAATAAAAAAATTTGTATAACTTTGATGCTAAAACAATTACCGACTGGTAACATCATATGTGAAAATGGAGTGTGACAATGGTTTATGCCAGTCAATTTGGTGTCAGAGAAAGTAATTTCCTCACATGGGAGCACCACTAAAATGGAATCTTGTCAAAAAATTTCATTGCCTGGTTACTTTGTTTAGTTTTGTTCTTGTATAAAGGGCATTTCACCTTCACCAATGTATTTCTCTCCTTGTTAAGCAAATTGCTTTTTCTCTCTAAAAAGAGTCGCATCTGATGAAATGATATAGTCACAGACTTAACCAAGAAAAAGGAAGCTCCACCATTTTATAAGAAATTAGTGTAATTAAGCTAATATCACCCATTCTTGGTCTGTTCGTCATCTTTAAACCAGCAAAAGTTCCACTAGCTGCCTTTAATGAGCTGAAACAGTGGGCAATATCATCCTTCATTGAGAGTTGTTGCCTAATATTTTAATAAATCTGAAATCCACCTTGTAAGCTCCTTGATGAGTTGGATGAACAGGTGTACACGTGTGGTGTTATACTTCTGAAGAATCTCCTATATAGCTTATCAAAAAACCAAAAAAAGAAGAAGTTTGTGTATGTTTAGAGAGTATTCTCACTTGATAGTGCATACCTTACTAAAAGTCATCGGCTTTGTAAGAGAAGGAAGAGACATTTATGGACAAGAAAGAAGCATAAAGAGCGAGATGAACAATAATGCAAATGGTACGGAAAAGGTTGAAACTTGTAGGATGTGAAAAAGTCTGTCAATGGATGAACCTGCAAACGTCAAAGCTCAGCTTAGTCCATCAAATATATTTCAGGGTAAAGAGTTGGTGGCGTCTCCACATTTATGAAAGTTAAAGATCAAGGGAGGAAAGAAATTTTGATTATCTCTTAATTAGTTATCTTCAATCATACACCCGCTCTGTTCTTTTTAGAGATGCGGGCATAACATAGATCTAAAAGCTGCATTAGCTGCATTATTGGTAAGTTTCAGATTTTATGAGATAAATCAAGGCCCTTTTGTTTCTTAAAGAATGATACTGAAAAGATGATAAATAATGAAAGGAAATTCTTTTTTTAAGAAATTAGAAACATAGCTGACATTTCTGTGTCGGTTTAATTGCAACGACCCATAGCTGACATTTCTGTGTCGGTTTAATTGGAACTGAGAAAAACAATGGACAGAAAACATTCTGGTAACTTCTCTCTTATGACAGGTGGCATTATCTATTGCAAATGTTTGATGTTTTGATACCCATTTTTGATAGTTTATGTCAACCTCTGGGATACTTTTCACTTGAATAGCATCAGTTTAAACCAATGGTCTGAGAACTGTCAGCATAATGTCTTTCTTAATTTGTATGCAGGAGATGAAAATGATTTACCATTGAAGATTGAAGCTCTTGTAGATGGCTGTAATGACGTGTGTGTGAAAGGTGAAGGAGTTGAGTACAATACCAATCAACTGGTAGAAGACCAATCTATTTATAGCAAGGGAAAAAGATTGTCCGAGGCCATTCTTACTTTGCAAAACCAATGTCAGGCAAGATGAGGCATCCTAATTTGACATTTCCTTTTAATTCTTTGCTTTTCTTATTTTCTGTTCTCCATTGTTGGTTGAAAATTTTCTTCATGTTCGGTATTTCTAATATTTCCTTCAATATACATGGGAAGTCATTATTGGGAAATATAAGGGACGTGTTCACTTTATTTGAACTAAGAAAGTCAGCAGTTATTTTGACTTGAATGCATTTGTTTATTTATATAAAATCTTTAATATTGGATAAGCATATGGCAAAGATAAGAACTTTCAACTGGTTGTTTCTTTCTGAAATCCTGTCGTCAATTGTTTATCCTAAAGGTATTAGTGTCTGCTCTTTATTCTGATTTTTTACTTGCTGCATATATGTAACATCCACACATTTATTCTTCAATTCTATGTCTGCAGCAATTGGATCAACTGTGCTGCAGGAGTAACTGGGCATTGCCAACATATCGGGTCTTTCCATTTGAGGGTAAGATATTAAACTTTCCCATCTACATCAAACGGATATAGTGGTCTTCGTTTATATCAATCGTACATGCTATTGCTATTGATGATTGTGATGGGACGTTTGATGAGATTTCTTTTGCACAACTGTGATAGCCTGTGAAGATTTATTCTGAATTCTTGACAATTTTCTCTTTCACATTTTTTTCGTATCGGTTTTGATCTAGTGAAGAAATGGACCTTGGGCCTAATTCAACCCCAAAAATTAGATCATGTGGACCTACAACAGAAGACCCATCTCCCAATTTGTCTAGTATTGCTTGGCTTTCCAGCTCTCATTTTACTAATTGAAGCCTTGAATCTTGATTTTTGTTTTAGAGTTACCTGTTCAATTAAGTGAGCACTCTCCAATTTTAAAATGTCTTGCTCAAGTACCCTGCAAAGTTGAGCTAATCCTTGTCAGTGTTTGCTCCTTTAAAGGTGGATTTCAAGCCAAAGTCATTGTGAAAGGTGCAGATTTCGAATTTACCAGTGAAAGCAACATACGTGAGAGTCCGCGTGAAGCAAGGGAGTCCGCTGCTGCACACATGATTGCGGAAGTAGCTCGCATCTCAGGTCAGAATCAATAGCTTTGCATGGGTTTATGGCTCTTTGCAAATACCAAGATCAGACCTTTCCTATCATCTCATTCTCCTGTGTAAAGTCAATGCCAGACATGTACTCAGAAATACTAACTTGTCTGACTCTAAAATTGGTATGCGCACAACCAATAGATATCGGCACTATTCAGTTGTTTGCTGCTTCTTTTACGTTGTAGTGTCAAGAGTGCCTGAAGCAAAAGTGAATATCGTTTCGTAATTTGGAGGAATCGCTTTATTTTTATGGTGTTTGGTAGCTTAAAATTGGTTAAGGCCGAAAGACGTATAACGATACTAACTTTGTACTGAAAAATGCAAGTAACTTTCCATTACAACTGAATATTTTTATTTTTGTTACTGCTTAGGACTTATTTGTATCACCATACCAGTGTGCTTTCATGCACGTATGTCCCTCCACTACTTCGTATGTCATCAATTAATATTGTGTCTAATTAAACATTTGAAATAAACTTAACAGACTATTCGTATTGTACAACACAATCTTTTTACTTCTGAAAAATCGGGACTAGAACAAAGCAATAGAAGTATTTTACATAGTAGTGACAACAGTTATAAAGCAAAAGCCAATTTCTTTTCGTCATCTGGAACAAGTGGGGAATATATCCAAAACTCTCATAATAAAGAAAGCAAAAAAAAAAAGAAAACGAGAAAAAGGTCGGAAATGGAAAGAGAGCTGCATTTTCAGAAATTGAGAGCTGCTTTATCGCTGACCACTGACCTTAGCCCACCTATACCGCTATACCCAATTTTTTTTTTTTTTTTTTGACCGAGCCACTTATGCACATTTTCTGACTATTAATATCTGAAATTTTCTGATTCAATTAATTTATTTTTGCGACATAGAGCTTATTAAAGTGAGACACTTTATGTTAAAGAATTTTTTCATTTCCGATAACCAAATGTCTCGAACTCAAAGCCTTGCGTGGCAAATATAATTTCATGGCATGCCTTCATTCAAACTTGTCGGAAATTAAACCAAGATTAATTCGTATTCCTACACCGTCTAGGATTTGGTATTTACTAGGTTATTTAATTCATGTCTAGTTAGGTTTTGTTTACCAATTTTATATTGGAATAGGTTTTTGATTTTGTAGTATTATAAATAGGGGTGCTACTACATGTTTTCTATTATAGAGAGGTAAATATGTAGAGAGATTCAAGAGTTTATGAGTTGTGAAAAAACCTCTTATCATGTTCTCTCCCTAGTTTAATAAATTTCTTCTACTTGTGCCTAAATTATTCTCGGGGTATTTCAATCCTTCAAATTGGTATCAGAGCTTGTGAGAGATTTTGTCAGAGCGTGTGTGAGATCCAACAAAAAAATATGGATACTCTATTACCTAATTGTCCCGTTTTTATGTTTGATGGCAAAAGTAATTTCGAAACTTGATATCAACAGAACGTAATCTATAAATATTTTTGACAAATATTCAACGTAAACTTATAATTTCAAAAGTAAAACAATTTTAGTACTGTAAACTTGAAAAACTGAATATATCAGATTTAGATTCTAAATTCAACTCTATGCATAATTATGAGCGGAAGAAAATAGGTAGTCTCTTTTTTTCTTTTATGTACATAACTTGCAAGTTTGGTAAATAAAAAATTTACCAAAGAAATAGGTCAGCCACCTAAGCGCATACACAAGCGAGGACTAATTCTTTTTTAAAAATGGGTTTAAAATAAAAAAGACGAGAACAGAAAAGAAAAAGGAAAAAACAAAAACAAAAAGGAAAGAAGAAAAAGTGAGGTGGGTGGGGGAAGAATAACGCGATCTAAACCGAAGAAAATTAGTCTATACTTATTATTAAGAGCCGTAGGAGCCTTCTCCATTTTGGTTGAATCTGTTCTGTGTCCAATTCTACACTCCAAAAGCCACCCTCCACCTTCACCCGACCCTTTCATAGCGAAATACTGCTTTATTAACAATTAAAGGTAAGAAAAAAGGGGAAGATTTTCGATTTGGAGGTTTGGAACCATCATTATGACTTACGCTACTCACGTCCTTCGTCACTCCAAAAAGGTTTGATTCTGATTTCCTTTTTTTTTTTTTTTTTTAAATCTATTCAAGTTTTCAGTATTGACTTGTATTCTTGAATCCCTAAAATCTGCGCGTTTAGGTTAATTTGTTGAAGGAAGAATTTGATTGCCAATTATGTGATATCTGTGATCCATATGAGCCCGTGGTTGTGCCGCATTTTAAGTCAATATTGAAAAGAATATATATTTCTTATCGACGTTTTTCTTCATCGCGGTAGACTAGTGATTGGCGGTGTTTTATTTTGTATGAGATTTTGGAATTGGAGTTAGGAGCTATGCTTGCAGTTGAGCTATAGATTAGTTTATGACTATAGAGCTTAATTTTTATGAATTTGGAGCTTTGCGATTTATATCGATATTAGGTTGAATGAGGCACATTTCCTCAGTGGCGTTTTGATAGTCAGAAGCTGGTTCACTGCTCACACCTAAATGAAATAACTCATGCACATGGCGTGGGACATGAAAATTCTTTTTATTTTACCGATAGCAGTTTTAGACTTAGGCATCTTGCTTGCTGGTTGATATTTGTCGTATGGTGATATCAGCGTGAATTCATGCAATTAGTCTAACCATTTCGATCCTAGACATATTCGTGCTATCTATATCTAGTTATTTTTCGCCTTCCCAAACCATTTCGATCCTAGAAATATACTTGCTATCTGTATCTAGTTATTTTTCTACC
This sequence comes from Nicotiana tabacum, assembly GCF_000715075.1. Lineage (NCBI taxonomy): Eukaryota > Viridiplantae > Streptophyta > Magnoliopsida > Solanales > Solanaceae > Nicotiana > Nicotiana tabacum. Next base: position 4,102,485 of record NC_134083.1, on the reverse strand, counting down.
TGCTACTACAACATAAGTGCTGAGTAACTCTGGCCACCGAGGCTTAGGCATATGGGGAAGAAATCACCTAGTATTTTTTGCCTCTGCTGAGATTTGAATCTGAGACCTCATGGTTCTTCTCCCACTACATTGACCACTAGGCCACACCTCCCTCGCAATGTTAAGAAAGGAGAAAAAAAAGAAAGGGAATACTTTAAAGTATATAGTGGTGATGCATCTAATGTACTTTGTCTTTTCAAATGGCATCGCCTAATCTATGTAATTTATCTGGTCCTGCCCTTGGAACATCCAACTGTGTGTCCAATTATTCCAGAACCTGTTAATCTTATTTTGTTTCTGTTTCTGTTGCTTTCAAATTATTTGCAGATCAGAAGTTCTTCTAACTTATTACGGCATGACTCTGCTATTCTTGTCCGCTGGTTCAGTAATGGCACGAGGTCTTCTGTGGAGAAGGGAGATGGTAAATTAGTATCTTTAATTATTGGTGTTTATGAATTATCCGTATTATCATATGTTTGTCACTGTGTCCAATTCTTTAACAATGAATATTACAATGTCTGAACATGTCCATGAAGAATATCTTAGTTGTCATTCTTTTCTTGTTATTGCGACTAACCGTCTTGATGATCTCTTCCTGGTGATGTTTTCATTTTTCCCTGTGATGTATGATTCAATTATTTATGGCTTTTACAGATATTTTAAGGTGCCGTTTTGTATCTGTAGGGGGACACAACATTCCCAAGTCCTTCAGTGGATGCAACTCTGGTTCAGCAGTTTCCAACAACCGTTGTAGAGCAGTGTCACCCACGGTTGTGACCAGACCTCTATTTCCTTTTTACCTTCCTTTTATAGTTTTCTTTTTCCTGTTGAATCTGAGCAGCAATGTTTACATTAAGATCATGTTTCTGACTGTAGGTGTCATTTGTGGCAACATATAACGGAAATGCTTTGAGAAATGCAATTGATCCATGCGCCTCCACGGCTAGCATGGCTTTCATGAGAGGGTCTTCAGGGTTTGTTCTCTGTCTTACTTCTTCTTCTTAATAAATTTAAAAGTATGTTTTGATCATCCTCTTCAAGCAAATTCTGATTTTTTTTTGGGGTGTCAGATCACAAGTGCCTTCAAGGAGGTGTTTCTCCACTGCTTCAGGTACTTGTCTTTTAATATCACTTTGTCCTTTGGCTATTCAATCAGAAAATTTATTCTCAGGGCACCCTCCAGAATGCTTATAAACCATGTTTTATTTATGGGCATTTATCTACTCACTATAAGTCTAGTTCCTATTTATCAGTTAAGATTCACGGGAGGACAATTCCATGTCAATGCTCTCTAATTGAGTCATTTGCATTAACTTGTTGCCTATCTTTTACTTTAGTTCTATTTGTGTCTATTTGCCCAACCTATTGCTAGAGAGATCCTTCTTATCCTTAGTAGCTTTAATTTCGAAACATGGAACCAAAGCGGGAGAACCCCCACACCTTTAATTTCTTATCCTTAGTCGAAGCTTTAATTTCTGTTTTCAGATCTTCCTCCACACCAAGAGATTGGAATGCCATCTCTTTCACCTACAATGACAGAGGTATAATAGCTTCTCTCATTAAAGCTCCTCAGAGCATCATTAGTCTTTCTGCACTTTTGGTTGTCTTAGCGCCTCAGCGGTTCCTCATACTTTTATGCAGGGAAATATTGCTCGATGGTTAAAGAAAGAGGGTGACAAAGTTTCTCCTGGTGAAGTGCTATGTGAAGTGGAAACAGTAGGATCACTTTTTAGGTGCTATTATCATGATGTTGTTGAGGGACTTTTTTTTCCTTATGTGTCGTGATTCTGGATTATGGTATTTATGATACTCATTCAATCCCCTTAGGATAAAGCAACTGTGGAGATGGAGTGCATGGAAGAGGGATATCTAGCTAAGATTCTTCGCGGAGACGGGGCAAGCAGTATCAAAGTTGGAGAGGTATAGATGCTTAATCTAATTGATTGAGAGTACCAATTGGGTGTGTTGTATCTTGGTGTTAGACAACTTAGACTCTAAGCCATGTGGTATAAGGGACTCACTATTATCTCCATTGTTGATTTTTTCACTCGTTTGTCCAGGATTTTCACAGTGTGGAATGTTATGCCACTTGTCTATATCTGCATCTATGTAGTTGATGCATCACACAGCACATTCCACGATAAAAGCTAGTGCTTGGACCTCCTAGTTCCTATTTGACTTGTATCTTTGTTGGTACTTCCATATTTTTAACTAATAGCTGCATAGAGAAACTGACAATTCCCTTATTTTATGATGCAGTGCATCTGTTCATTCATATATACTCCTAATATCACATAGTTTTTTTTTTCCATTCTAATATCACATAGTTGACCCACTAGAATTTTCCTTCCTCTTTGAATTTTACTGCCTTGAGCTACATGCCAAGAATAGCCAGATCATTGTGGGAACTAATCAATAAAAAAAATCCTTGATGAATACTGGTAATTCTGTAGGTGATTGCTATTACCGTTGAAGAGGAAGATGACATTGCAAAGTTTAAAGATTACCAACCTTCAGCATCAGATGCTACGCCTTCACCAAAAGCATCTCCTCCTCCACCTCCACCCAAAGAAGAGGTTGCCGAGAAACCTGTCACCCCATCAGAGCCAAAAGCTTCTAAACCTAGTGCGCCTGCAGATCGCATTTTTGCTAGTCCGCTGGCTAGGAAACTAGCGGAAGATCACAATGTACTTATTTTATCCAGTTAAGCTTGTTTTGAAAATATGATTCAGGTCGACGTGTTTTATCCATGAGGTTAATTCTCCATATGTCTGAACATGAGCAGATACCTCTCTCAAACATCAAAGGAACAGGTCCGGAGGGACATGTTGTGAAAGCTGATATTGAAGATTATCTTGGTAACCTTTTTCCTATTCTGCATATATTCTTATATGCTAGCTGATGTCACTATTGGTTTTATGTCACTGAATTTATCTCCTTTTTCTCTTGTGGGAGGAAAGATTTCGCTTTGGAAATTATGTAATTTAGAAGAATCAATAATCTTTTCTTTTATTTGATAGCTTCTCGTGGAAAGGAAGCCCCTGCGGCAGCTCCCAAGGCTGATGCAGCTCTTGATTACACGGATATTCCAGTTTCACAGATAAGAAAGGTACTATTTACCCCTTTGCGGGATGCATCTCGTATTCCCAAAATTAGCGAACTTTAGGTGCTTGTACCGTGTTATCTACCATTTATCTCTTGTATTAAGTTTTAGATAGACTTTCTGTTTACCCACTTCTTTAACAAGCACAAGGTTTTGTCCTAGTTATACCAGTTTGGTGTAATCTGTGCAGGTGACAGCTTCTCGGTTGCTGCTGTCAAAGCAAACCATTCCCCATTACTATTTGACTGTTGATACATGTGTTGACAAACTTATGGAGTGAGTATTACTTTCATTTCACAACAGCAGAATTCAACTTTTTTCTGATATTTATCATGCCCGCTGCTCGGTCTGCAGATTAAGGAGCCAGCTCAATTCATTGCAAGAGTCTTCAGGAGGAAAGAAGTTATCTGTTAATGATCTTGTAATAAAGGTATGAAATACTCCTTTAAGATCCACTCTGCCTCCCAACAAGGAAAAAGAAACCAGCGGTCTTGTTATCTCGTCTCAAGGAGACAATTCTAGCCTTCTTTCTGTAATTGTGAAGGGTCCAGAAAAGAGAGAATATGCGTGGACCTCTGTTTCACATTGGAGCCAGAATCTCGTATATTTCTGTCATAATAAATCTGAATAACTCCTAACTGGTTTCCTTAATCACTGCACCTTGTCAAAAAAAAAGGGTTACTTCTCTGTCCCATTATATATGATGTTAGAACTATTTGGGAAGTCAAACAGTTTTTCCTCTGGCTACATTTTTCTGGACAATTATACATTTAACTATAAAAAGTGTAATTTTCTTTTCATAGGCAAAGAATTTGTAACTATTTGTACTACTTTTAATATAGTTTCTAAATATACAAGTTTTGGTTATGTTGAAGAATCGGTGTCCAAATTTATACTGACAATTAGGTCTTTTGACTTTGGGAATGGAGTACATAGTATGGGGTGTATAGAAGATATTGACATCAGTTGTCAGTGGTGATGTGTCGCAGAGAGATGACCTGGGTAACTTCATTGCAGGCTGCTGCTTTGGCTCTTCGAAAAGTTCCTCAGTGCAACAGTTCATGGACCAATGACTACATTCGCCAGTAAGTGGAGTATATGAAGTGAGAGGACCTCTATAGTTGAAACTTGGAGTGGACATTAATAGTGCATTCTTTCTTTCAAACACAGGTATCACAACATAAATATCAATGTTGCGGTGCAGACTGATAATGGACTGTATGTTCCTGTCGTCAGGGTTTGTTCTCATCCCAGTCTACTGCTCTATAGTAATTGGAAGTTTCTTGATTCTTACTACCAGTTGTATTTCATCTTGGAAAAATCATGTTGTTGGCAGGATGCTGATAAAAAAGGTTTATCCACTATTGCCGAGGAAGTTAAGAACTTAGCTCTGAAAGCAAAAGAGAACAGCTTAAAACCACAGGATTATGAGGTGTGCATTGCAGTTGTTACGTATCTGCTTTTGCATAGTTAGAGAAAAGTATATTTTATTCGAGCACTTGTTTCTTCTCCACAGGGAGGCACATTCACTGTCAGCAATTTGGGAGGGCCTTTTGGCATTAAACAGTTTTGTGCCATCGTAAACCCTCCTCAATCGGCCATTCTAGCTGTTGGGTCTGGTAAGTTTGCATCTCAGTGGATTGATATATTTTAGCTGTGATCTTGTGCTCATTGTAGTTTCTTAAATAGCTGAGAGAAGGGTGATACCTGGTACGGGCCAAGACCAGTATAAGTTTGCCAGTATGATGCCTGTAACGTTGAGCTGTGATCACCGGGTGATTGATGGTAAGTGGCTTGACTGCCTATTTAGATAGTTGAGTCCTCATAACCCCCTCTTTAGGAATTATGGTTAAACCTTTTAATAATTTCAATTTGATACCTTTATCCAGGCGCAATTGGTGCAGAATGGCTCAAAGCATTCAAAGGCTACATAGAGAGTCCAGAGTCTATGTTACTGTAGATTGACACTTCCTTTTCTTGTCTTTTGAATTCTTCACGTTTTCCTCAACAAGCCGGATGAAATTTGGATGTATTATAACTGGTTTTTTTTTTGTGCCATGGCCTATTGCTTGATATAAGCATCTTTACTAGGGAAAATAGCTAAACGACTTGAGAATAATGAGGCTGCAAGGCCATGTACCATTAATTTAGACTTTCCTTCACGCAGTGTAAAAACAAGTTTTTGCTCGAGGTCATTGAGTTGATTATCTGTCTGAATTAGTAGAATACTAGCTGGAAATTCATTTTTTAATAAGATTCACTGACCTGTTAAGTCAGAGATGCTAAATCACGAGGCTGTTGCTTGAATCCATGATTATCTACTTCATTAACGTATGCCAGTTCTGTCTGTTTCTTTTGATACTGTATCTCCTAAGAGCTAAGCTAAAGTTGCGCATTGATCGCATTGAACCTTGTGGGTAATTGCAGTATAGGTAGTTTGCAAAAACATTTGGGGTATAAGATGCTAAGAACACATTTTTGGAGTAATATGTAATGTGGATAGAACTTATAATTTGGTACGATTCAGAAGATCCTCGTTAAACTAATTTGAGCAAAACCAAGAACCTTGGTGGAAAACTCAGGTAAAAAGAACAAGCACCTCTTCTATGACCAGACTATTATGTGAAAGAAGCAAAGTAAATTTAATTGAACACTCACGTTTCAATAAAAAATTTCAGAGAACACAGCTGATAAAATATTTGGTCTAGAATTGCAACGCATCCAAGTCACGTTTTCTCTAGAGTGAGTGTATATGGACTGGGTTTGTTCTGTTTCTATCAAAACCAAAACAAACAACTATATCGGTTTGGATTGGTTCGGTTTGTCGAGTTTTTCAAAAATTTTAATTATATAAATATTATTTCACTCTTACTTTATTAAATTTTATATAAGTAAATATATGTTTAATAAAATTTTAAAAATTAATAAACACATGATCTATTAAAATATTTTTTTGGGAAAATTTTCTTTGTAACATATAATAATTATTTTTTGGTCATCTCACAATAATTTTTCCTTAATGTAATCTATCAAGGTTAACCAAATTTAATAATTAAACATAAAAATCAATATGATACCTATTTATGTTCTATTTAGTTTTAAAATATCAAAATACCACTTCAAATTCAAAAAAAATATAAAAATTTAATAAATTTTGACATATGAATATGGAAGACAAAGAGATTGATGCATTTCAACCACACTAGATAAGGTTTTAGACATCTACGATTTTATTTTTCTCAAGCTTTGGAGAGTTTTTCCTCCCCCAATCGAGATTTTTAGTGTACTCAATTGTGCTACTCGCGTGTGAAAGCCCTCTCATAGCATTTTCATAAGAAAATCTAACGGGGGTAATGCCCATGAATCAGGACTCCAACCTGAGGGTCAATACTGCCTCTTGTCGAGATCGAGAGAGAGAGAGAGAGAGAGAGAGAGAGAGAGAGAGAGAGAGAGAGAGAGAGAGAGAGAGAGAGTAAGTAAGATAATGGGGAGGAATGGTTTTTGAGAAGAAAGAAATGGGAACACATCAAAGCCAGAGAAGATAATAACCAGGTTGTGTAGATATTAGTGTCTCTATGGCTATGAGTGAGAGAGAGAGAGAGAGAGGGAGGGAGGATCGTAAGAGGACGTGGTGAGAGAGAGAGAGAGGAAAGAAAGCATGGCTGAGGGGAGTGATTGAGCAACTTAGAGTTGTGTAACTAAATTGTAAAGATATGCAGCCTTTACTTGAGTGGTTTTGTAATAAAATACTCAAATACCAAAAAGAAGAAAAACTTAGAACGGAAACTAACTAGCTGGAAACAACAGCACATGAATTCAGACACTTGACAACAATCATTGGAAAAAAACTAACACCATCTTAGCAGCACTAGCACATGAATTCAGACACTTACAACAATCATTGGAAATAATTGCCATCAGAAGGGTGAACTAAGAATCATTTCAAAGTCCCATCCTTTGCGTATCAAGGGCATGGAACTCAAAGCCCTTGCGCAATTACCCAAACGTCACATGGCAGTACAAAGAGCTGGAAACAAGAGTACCAAAAACATTCAGACAATAGGGAAATACAGAAGTTAGTGTAGTGAAAAGAAAGATGCTATTTCCCTCCAAATTCAGAAAACAGAGTATCAAACTCATTCTTCCATTTTATTCTATTCAGTAGATATCTAAGTCTAACACCATCTTAGAAGCACTAGCACATGAAATCCAGACAATTAACAACAATAATTGGAAAAAGAACTGCCATCAGAAGGGGTGAACTCAGAATAATTTCAAAGTCCCATTCCTTCGTGTATCAATGGCATGGAACTCAAAGCCCTTGCGCAATTACCCAAACATCATATGGCAGTACAAAGAGCCAAAACAAGAGATGCCAAAACATATAGACAATAGGGAAATATGGAAGTTAGTGTAGAGAAATAAAAGATGGTGTTTTATTTTCTCAAAAAGTGCCAATCAACTCCTCCAGAAAACAGAGTATCAAAGTCATTCTTCCTTCTTAATCCTAGTCAGCATATATCTAAGTCTACCAATCTTAGCAGCACTAGCACACGAAATTCAGACACTTGAAAACAATCATCGAATAAAACTGCCATCAGAAGGGGTGAACTCAGAATCATTTCAAAGTCCCATCCTTTGTGTATCAATGGCATGGAACTCAAAGCCCTTGCGCAATTACCTAGACATCATATGGCAGTACAAAGAGCTGCAAAACAAGAGAACCAAAAAGCAGCACTAGCACAAGAAATTCACACACTTGGCAACAATCATTAAATAAAAATGCCATCAGAAGGGGTGAACTCAAATCATTTCAAAGTTCCATCCTTTGTGTATCAATGGCATGGAACTCAAAGCCCTTGCGCAATTACCCAAACATCATATGGCAGTAGAAAGATATAGCAATAATACTCTACCATACATAGTGTCCATAAATCTATTAAGAGAAAAACATCTCACATAACCAATACTTTTTGCTGATAAGTACTCTCATGTGTAGCGAATACACTGCTTAGAAATCAATAAAAAATCACATTACAGTCTCTTTGAACAGAAAGCGTGAGGATGAGGCACCATTTTGGCACAAGGCATGTTATGATAGCATTGATTCTTCTTCAATTAAGATTAGCTAAAATTCAACTACTTGGTGCCCCAAGCCTTTCCACAAACACTGCACACATGTATATACAGATGCAATTAATAACTAGCAGATTTCTACTCGTGAGAACCACACATGAATTCCATAAGGTTATTCACATGCCAGAACTATCTGGAATCAGAGAGAAACTCTTCCACCGCCAAAACAACTAGCTGGAGCATGCCATCAACATTGCAGCTAGCAGAAAGTTGATCAAATGCATGGTATCTACTGAGCACACTCTTCAAAATAGAGTAAAACTTGGGCAAAAAGACCATCTTTTTTTGACAAGTACACTTGGAAAAAAAAAATTAAGCACGAAAAAACGCATTATATCATCTATACAAATCTTCAACACAAGCATCGACATAAAAAGAAGTAATGAAATAAGCATATCAAGATTCAGTTTTTTTAACTTTATTGGAGAGCAAGTCTCCTCTAAACCTAATTTCAGCATATATATTCAATAAATATGTTTAAATATAACTAAAAAGCATGCAACTTTCATGCCAAATTACATTACTTCGCAGTGTGAGAATCACATTTCTCAAAGGTATCATATCAAAATTTTTAGAAACAAATAACAGCTACCAAAGATTGAGTGTCGACAAACCCAAAAGCAGCACAAATTCCTTAGATCGGCACATATCGTTTTAGCGCCTGTTTTCCGGTGACCCCCAAGCCAACAACCACGCCGCCAATAACCCCAGCCACGGCCGCCGACCTCAGCCCCGCCGCCGCCCTGTAGAAAGCTCCAGTCCCTAATCCAGCAACCACACTGTTGATGACGTCATCGGTATCCCTAATAGCCACCATCCCACTCTCCATCCCAGCATAAAGCAGCCCAATAACGCCGGCCCGATTCCCAAACTTCCGTCCCGTATGACCCGACCCGTTTAAGATTCTATTGATCTTAAGCTTCATGGTGTCACCTGGCTCCGAAGCTCTCACACCGTCAACAAATCCTTTACCGGCGCCGACAACGGCGCCGCCAAGATAACCGATGCCGGTGTAGTAGGTCAAATTTTCACCCCATGATCGACGCTGGGCGACGGATTCTTCCTGAAAAAGGAACTCCGGTGAAGTTGGAAGCTTGTAAAGTGTTTGAATTGGAACGTGTAGGTCTTGGTAAGGGTTATAGAGCCGGCGATTTTTGCCGTCGTCGTTTTCGCCGTTGTGATTAGGTGATTGGTGCTGATATGCCATTGCTCTTTGGGTTTGGTCTAGGGTTAAGAGCTAGGGTTTTGGTTTGGCTTCAGAAAAAAGAGATCGCAGAGAACCCAAGAGAGAAAGGGGGTTCTTTTTTCTTTCTTGTATATTACTCTACCACTTCAAAATGTGGCTTCGGTGTTTTTGCGCGAGTTTTAATAAATCGGACCGGTTCAAGTGTTTGGGTCGGCGTGTTTAATTCGAGGGTTAGGGAACCGGTTTTATGAAAGTGGGACTTTGACTGGTTCAATTCCATTGAATATTCGCATCCCATCCCCACCTCTGATATTCGAGTTTTTGACATAAATGATCCCTTGAGTTTAAGGGTTGGTCTAATCTTGTCCCACAACAAAATATGTTCTTTGAATTTTTTTTTGGAAGCACTTTTGGTTTTCAAACTGAGAACATGTAGAACAAGTTAAAATGAATGAAACTCGATCACAACCAAACGTACATTGATATGTTTGACAATCTCCAACATGCCATGATTACTTTTTTATATATATATTTTTGCTTATATAATATATGTTGATAGGCATATAAATATACATATATTCTCTCTTTCTTGACACATATTAGCACTAATATTTTAGCTACTCATGCATTAATTGAGTTTCCTGGTAAATCAACACTAAAGATCAATAATAATGGCTTGTAAAAAATTAATGATATGATTATGAGGCGAGGCTTCAGATTTTCGAGGACATGACTTTTGATAGAAAGATGTGGAGGTCGAGTATTAGGGTTGTAGGTTAGGAGGTAGTTGAGTCTACCTTACTTCGTACTTTTGTGAGGCTAGTATAGTAGGGTTTTTGCCGATGTCAGCTAGTGGCAATGTTGTGTCTTACTGCTCTTTTATTTTTCATAGTGTCGCGTCTATATACTCTCTATCACGTTTGTTTTGCATCTACTTTCTCATTTACATGATGTTATCTTTCCTATGGTTTCTATTGGTGATACTGATATTGTCTCTTTTAGTCTTTTTGAGCCGAGGGTCTTTTGAAAACAGCCTCTCTACTCCCTCGGGGTAGGGGTAAGGGCTGCGTACATATTACCCTCCCCACACCCCACTAGTGAGATTTCACTGGATCGTTGTTGTTGTTGTTGATAATGAGTAGCTGATTTTTTGAGCTAAATGGCGTAGCGTATTCGAGTTGAGAGGCCATCTATTAGCAGGACAATAGTATCACATTTGTAACCATTGCAATGTTTGGAAATTCATCGCTGATTCAAATTAAATATGTTGCTCTCAACTTTGTTCTATATGTTTCGTTAGTTGAAACCAAAACTGACCGAAAAATGAACTTAGAGGATTATTTATGTGAAGTTCTATATTTTAAGGATGAGATATGATAACTCTAAAACTTAAGGGAGCATTTCCGTAAAAGAAACACTGCGATATTACAGCATCGTAAGCTCAGCACAAATATAACAGCTGTTACCGTCGTACGTCGTACTTATACGACGACGTTTCATCTTACTTCATCCATAATTTCCCACACTAACGAACCTAACCATATACTAAGCGTGGAGCATTTTGGGAGGGGGGAGAATGCATGCCGCCGGCGCTCCTCCGGTTACGGTGTTGCCGTCGACGTGGCCAGCTTATTCAGCGCCACGTGTAGGCACGAGATATTTGAGTATTCGAGCTTGGACTTCATTATCCAATGACAGTGAGAACCACCATTACAGTAGAAGGTCTCAACAGTACTGGGATAAGTTCTACAAGCTCCACAAAAACAAGGTACAAAGCTCCTGCCTTGTCCATACTCCACAATAATGACCCAATTGCTTGTATTAACAAATAAAAATCAAATCTTTCATTTTTATCATCTCATACATTGTACTTCCTCCGTTCCAATTTACGTGATAGAAAGGAAAACTTTTGAAATTTGTGGTTTTAAATGTGTTATAAAATTTAAGTGACTATAAGAACTTCTGGGTAAAATGAAGTTTAAAGTTGAAATGTTACTATATATAAAAATGCATCATTCTTTTTAGAATGGATTAATAAGAAAATAGTGTCACATAAATTGAAGCGAAGGGAATAGAATTCAGTTACAAACATTTGCATATTCGGCAGTTTTTCAAGGACCGGCACTACTTGGAAAAGGATTGGAGAAGTTATTTTGATGATGAAATTGAATCTTCCCATGTGAAGGTTGTTTTAGAGGTGATTTCATTGCTGCTATTTATATACCTTATTCTAGTAGCTACCTGAAGAGTTTAACTAAATAGATATTGACAGGTGGGCTGTGGAGCGGGGAATACGATTTTTCCTCTCATAGCTACGTTTCCCAATCTCTATGTTCACGCTTGTGATTTCTCACCCCAGGCAATAACCCTTGTTAAGGTTTGTCAACCTTCTTGTGTTATACTGTCATCAAGAGTAACTTTAAATTCATAGAGACTGCCAGTTTTTACTACTTGCATACCTTAAAGAATCAATTTTTAGTTACAAGTTGAAGTATTTGGAAATTTGTTTGTATTTTCTCTGTCACGGTTTAATGGCTAAGGAGTCTTTCCAATATGGTCTGAACCTTATGGTAAATAATTGGATTTGGCATGATTCATCGTGTGAAAAATGGAACTAAAATTTAGTTCTGAAGGTTCTCAATGGAACTCTATGTTGCTCAGCATGGATCATTATCCAAATGTTCTCCTTTTTGCATAGAGGAACTTTTCATGTCTTTTGTATCTTTCATTTGCAACTTTCTAAAATCATTATCAAATAGAAGTATTTAAGTGTTATGGCTACTTTAGCCCTGTTACATTAGCTGTAATCTGGTTAGGATCTCAGTCAGTACCCCTGATCATTTTTCTCTTTAGATTAGCTGCTATATCCAGTTTTTGTTCTCTAAGCTTTTTTAGCTTCCATTGTAGTCTGCTTAGAATCTCATTGAGCATCCATAACTTTGTTCTCTTGATGACTTTCTGTTGAATAAATTTTTTTTTCTTCAAATTTTGTTAGCTTCAACTGGATTATTCCGTTATTTGCATTTAATGTGATATGTCTGAGGAACTGTGCTTGTTCTCCATTGCATGACAAACTCAAAGTGTAATCCTTGCTTTTTTTATGGCATGCTTGTGGCCTAAAGCTACTTATCCTATATGATGCAGCAGTAACTACACACAAACTCCTAAAGTTATTTGTCCTATATGATGCAGTCACATGCAAATTTCAGTGCGGAAAAGATGAACGTCTTTGTCTGTGATGCCGCAAAGGATGATCTCTGTGTTAACGTCATGCCTTCTACTGTTGATATTGTAACCTTGGTAAGTGAAGGGAGTAAGTATAGTAATCAAATCATCACTTAAAAAGGCAAAAAGTATAGTAATCAAATCTGAATCTCTACAACTGCTTAAAGCACAGAATAACCATATCTTCTTCCTTAGGGAAAGTTCAGAAGATGTATGCCTATATGAGCATCTAACTCCTTTAAGTAGATTTTTACATTGTCTGCAGTTTCTCCTGGGAAGATGGCTTCCATTCTAGAAAACTGTAAAAAAGTACTAAAGGTAAAACTTGAATTCAGAAGGATGCTTTGCCTCATTTTCCTATCTCTTTCTCTAGTATTTGATAATTGAATGGATCTGCCATGCTCTTGCGATCTCATTTTGCAGCCAAATGGTCACATTCTTTTACGAGATTATGCAGTTGGAGATTCTGCTCAGGTAAACCCCTGTATATGCAGCCCTTGAATCTTCATATATACTGATGTGAGGCAGTCTTTTGTGTCTAGCTTCTACTTGTCTCAAACCAGAGTTACATGCTTAACTTGTAATACCACAACAAACAACAAAAACAACCCAAACAACCCAGTATAATCCCACTAGTGGGGTCTTGGGAGGGTAAAGTGTATGCAGACCTTACCCCTACCCTGGGGTAGAGAGGCTGTTTCCGATAGAAACTCGGCTCCCTCCCTCCAAGAACTCCCCACCTTGCTCTTGGGGTGACTCGAACTCACAACCTCTTGGTTGGAAGTGGAGGGTGCTCACCACTAGAGCAACCCACTCTTGTGTGCTTAACTTGTAATAGGTTATACATATGAAATGCATAACACAAGTCACATGACCAGCTCTGGTGGTACGGGTTTGAAGTGAAAAGGGATTGCAGTTGGGGGTGATGGGATCTTGCATGTTAAGAAAAGACTAAAAGAGAGGAAACGGATTCGTTGAACCATTCACTTTTTAAATTTGATGGCTGAAAATTAGATAATATTTCACTTTTGTTCCAATAGCTCAGTAAACAAAATTTAAGATAGTGCTACATATACTCACCACCTTACTTGAACAGGAAAATAGTGCTGCGTACTTTGGCCTTATTTATTTCAGTTGGCAAAGAAGATAAAACACCTATTTGAAACAAAAGAGGATAAAGTCCTCCTCTCTCGTTTTCCTATCGTTGATAACTATGTTATTAGATAGTTGGTATGCCCAGAGTTGTGGCTAGTGCTGCAGATACCTCTGCCAAAATGGAAGTATGCCGGGTATAATTTCCGAAATGGAAGTATACAACAACAACAACAACGACCCAGTAAAATCCCACTAATGGGGTCTGGGGAGGGTAGTGTGTACGCAGACCTTACCCCTACCCCGAAGGAGTAGAGAGGTTGTTTCCGAAAGACCCTAGGCTCAAAAAAATAAAAAGACAAAATGACAAAAAGGAGACAATATTAGTATCACAACAACAATCATAGGATAAATAGGAATATCATGAAATTCAGAAGAAAGATGCAAAGCAAAGGGAGACAATATTAGTAAATATTAGTATCACCACAACAATCATAAGAAAAATAGGAACACCATGAAATCTAGAAGAAAGATGCAAAGCAAAAGCGATAGCTAGTAAATAGGACATGCACTGAAAAGCGAAATAGTAAGCCACAACATTGCCACTAGCTATCTTAGACAAAAACCCTACATGGCTAGTCCCACAATGGTACGAAGTAAGGCACGACTCAACTACCTCCTAACCTACAACCCTAATGCTCGACCTCCACATTTTCCTATCAAGTGACATGTCCTCGGAAATCTGGAGTTTCGCCATATCCTGCCTGATCACCTCTCCCAAATACTTCTTAGGTCGCCCTCTAGCTCTTCTCGTGCCTTCCACAACCAGCTGCTCACACCTCCGTACCGGAGCATCTGGGCTTCTCCTCTGAACATGTCCGAACCATCTAAGCCTCGCTTCCCGCATCTTGTCATCAATGGGAGCCACATGCACCTTCTCCCGGATATCATCATTCCTAATCTTATCTATCCTAGTGTGCCCGCACATCCACCGCAACATCCTCATTTCTGCTACTTTCATCTTCTGGATATGTGAGTTCTTAACGGGCCAACACTCAGCCCCATACATCATGGCCGGTCTAACCACCGCTTTATAAAACTTACCTTTGAGTATCGGTGGCACTCTCTTGTCACACAGGACTCCAGATGCTAACCTCCACTTCATCCATCCTACCCCAATACGGTGTGTGACATCCTCGCCATATCCGAAATGGAAGTATGTCGGGTGAAATTTCAATGTGGCATTAATTATCATCTTGTTTCAATAGATCTTTTTGATTAGTGGATAACTGTTCTTTGTGGGCGCTTCATAGCTCAACAAAATGAAGAACTCTAATGGAGCTTTGGTTAATGATTTAGCTGACAGGAGAATTTGATTAGAGAGCATTCTGTATGGGATGTTTTCTGTCTAAAAGTGAAACATCATCCCTAAACATCTTTGTTACTGAACATTGTAATTGTGGCCCTTTCTTCTGTTTCAAGTTTCTTGCATGATAGAAGCCTGGAATTGGAAGCAGTTTTTAGGTGGCATGGAATTTACACTCAGAAAGTTTCAGGTGAAATTGCATGACAGAAACCAGATGATTCGTGAGAATTTTTATTTTCGAGGAGATGGAACTGTAAGTATTCTCTGGAGGTTGTTTGTTTATCTGTGTTTCCCTGCTGTTATATTAACTTCAGCTAAATCGCTGCCATTATTGGCTCAGTGTTCATTTTACTTTTCGGAGGCTTTCGTATCAACCTTGTTTCAGAGTGTTGGTTTTGTAGTCGTGGATATAAACACATATTGCAAAGAAATTACGAATCATTCTCGGAATATTACCATGCAACGGTATCTCTCTTGATTCCTTTTCCTTTGTTGAAGATATCTTCTTTTTCTTCATTAGTTTTTCTGGATTCTCTTCAATAGATCTTTCATTTACCAACATCTTCTGAAATTAAGTTAGATTTGGACATGAATACCTGCTTAGAGAGGAAAAGAAAGATAAACAGATGGAGATGATCCTAGAAAAACATTATTTTTGGTATCTTATCTTGTCTATTGTGTATTCACATCATTTTCTCTGTTAATGCTCTACCACCTCCTGGAAACTTTTGTAATCATGAATCTGATAATCAATAAAAACTGATGTTTTATTAACCTGTGTTTACTTGACTCGATATGCTTAGGCGCTGGATACGTGCCACATTTGGTCGTTCATGATTGCAAATTCCTTTCTCCTCTTTCATCGTGGATTCAAAGTCGGTAATCCAAAATTTAACATGCCATCATCTAGCTGTTAGACATGGTTTGTGCTGCGGTTTGTATGTTAGAGCAGCCATTACTGATGAGGCCTGTGAGGCAGGAGGATATACTCGACAAGCTAGCACCTGAAGTCGAGATGCAGTTGAAAAATTGAGTATTTGAAGCTGGAATTGAAGTGTTAAAAGCTACAATACAGTTTCCTGTGCCTAAGGTGCTCGATTTTGATTTTGTGATGATGCACTACACTCTTTCCATTCTAGTTCTCTTTCTGTAAGTTAATTGGAAGGCCTCAATAAAGGGGGAAGGAAAAAAAGAAAGCAAGACAAAAAGGGATACAATTCAGTGAAATACCATTTCAAGATTCTTCAACGTCTCTATATCTTTATCCTCACATAACAATATAAACCAAATAACGAGAGATTAACGTCGTTTCATTTTCTCCTATAGCTCCTCCTACATATAGGGAGGGGAAAAAATGGAAAAATTATGCTACACGTCAAAATATATACTGTATTTATCATTCATAGTTATACTTTCAGCAAATTTACCATTCATAAATATATTTGAATTTTATAGCAAATTTACGAAACAAAAAAATATATGATTCATTATAGATTTTTTGCGCGTTTTATAGATATATTTTAGGTAAATTATAGTTACTAGGCTCTAAACTATATTGCATTATGAAAATTACTCAAAAATAATTCTTTGGCCCGTTGAAAGTTTGGGAGTACGTGGTTGATATCGCATTCAGTATGGGAAAGATGTTTTCGTTAAGAATGTTTCGTTATTAAAATGCTGTCTCAAAAAATAACTTTTCTGATTCTTTTTTTTTTCTCCAGAGAATATAGAGAACTTTTAATATTTATTTTGTATATTTTTGTCTTTGAGCGTTCAAATGGAGAAACATGGTTATTGAGTACTCATATAATTGATATCAACTTGTTTGAGGTTGGGATGTATTTATCATTATTGTTTTTTTTCAGAATTTGATTAAATATAAATAGCATGACTTATGAAAATCACGTTGTAGGCATATAAATTTTATTGGAGTTAAATTCATAAATAATGTGGACTATATTTTAAATATATTAGTCCAAATAAATATTTTGGGCTAATATGATTGGATTAATTATATAAGTCCAATATTATTGGGCTAGCCCATTTAATTGGGTTATAAATGATGAGCCCACCTCATTAGGTCCAACATATCATCTTCCTAGAGGCCTAGTTTGGTGTCACGTATCAAATGACGTGGCACGACAAGTCAAACGGAAAAGCCAATAAGATCATGCTATGTGTAAAAATGACAAGGCATGCCAAGTCAAATTAAAAGGCCAATAAAATCGCGCCACATGTGCAAGTGACATGTTCTGGCCAATCAAATATGGCATTGTCACACTTCAATCTGATTGGTCGGAAAGAGTTTGTTCTCATCATAACTCTTCCCTTCCACAACTATAAATAGTGGTCTTCATAACCTAGAAAAGGGACCAGAAGTTATAACAAGAAAAACACAAGGAAGCTCGTGGATCAAAGGCAACAATTCTCTGCAAACTGCAAGTGTTCAAGCATTCAAGCACTTCAACACAAATTTCAAGTATTCAAGATCAAGAACGGAGTCAAATTAAATACAAGGCGTTCAAGATCAATGCTACTTGTTCGTGATACAATTCATAGCAACAATCAAAGTGTTCGCGGCGGATAAATCAAATTAAAATTTAAGATCAAGCTCAAAGGCCCTTGAATTTATATTGAAAAAGTAGAATTAGAGGAATCATAAGTAAGACTCAAATTACTCGAAATCAAATATTACGATTGTTGCAATATTTTCGGTCTTGATTTTATTTTTTCGACGCAATGTATTGTCTACACACGTAATAATACTATTAAGGATAAAAATAGTAGTAATACTTTTTTATTATTCAATAATGACAGTGACAACTACATTTTAGTTCTTAACAATCTATGATTCATTATATTAATACGAAATAAATGTCGACAGAGATAAATGACATGAAGTATGAATACGCATATTTATAAGAGAAAATTTCATTCTTCCACGAGTAAAGGAAATCACTTTGTCCTTTCTAGCAAAAAAATATTGTGTTTGAGTTTGCACGGAGTTCAATTAAAAAAAGAAATTTTTAAAAATTTATGGTCCGAAATGTGTCTATAAATCATCTCATTAAAAATAACGTAAATATTTTAAGATTCAATTATTACTAAATATAAAAATATATTATTCTTTTGGTACTAAAAAAAAAAGTATCACATAGATTAAAACGGGAGGGGTACCAAGTAATCAAATATTAAAAGTTTATTTGATCAAGATACCAAACACAAATGGTGCGGTGATCCTCATCTATAAAAGTGGACAAATGGTGAAAGCAGAAGTAAAGGAGAAATGCTACTCCTTTGTGACATAGCCACCAAACTTGGTTATTGACCTACCATCTTTAATGCAAAACCTTTCTTTATTAAGCCAAGCAAAGTAAAACCTACTCATTGCTTCCTTGTCCCATTTCCATTGGATTGTCAAAAATAGCCATTACTTTATTTAATTCAATTCTTTCTGCTCTTTGATTGTAATGTTTGACGTGTTATGTTTGTAACGTTTTTATTATCTTTTCTTTAGTTCTAAAGTTGATCTGATTTCCTTCAGCCAATCTTATAGAGCCATCAATTCAATTCTTATACGTTAGCCTTCTCTTTTTTGAGAAAAATCTAAGAACCAAGAAAAAGAAAAATCTATTACGTATATATCTTAGACTTCACCACTCTTGTAACGTTATGGTGCTTACTTGTCATTTTCTCCTGCCTTTTTGTTTATTTATAACTTTCTTGGTTTTACTTTTGTTCTGCTTTAGGTTTGTCTGTGGTTGACGTATCTTGAATTATTTGTTGTGGAACAGTGTGAAACAAAACAAGAAAAAAACATATTTTTCCAATAATAATTGGTTATAGTATACTTCTATGCAAACTATGATATTCTCTTTCGAGGCGAATCCAGAATTTTAACATGATGGTAGTGCAATATTTTGTTCAATCAGTATACCCTAAAGACTTTTAACATTCAGGGTGTCAAGTGATTTAAATATATATATATAAGACTTCTACCGAAATTTATAGGTCCGTTGACTACTCAATATAACACATAGGTCCGCCTCTGATTTTCTTTGTACTCTTATATCCATCTTGAAGTATTATTATTGGAGGAAAAAAGTACTCCATATTATTAATCAAACATCTAATATCTCTGGGAAAATATATTGCTCCTAATAGATAATAGTTGAACTAAAGCAAATTCTCAAAATCATTTTTGAAAAGTCTAAAAAATGGTATGAATAGGACAAATCAAGGCACTTTTGGATGAACAAGGAATCATAAAACGAGACTTGATTTAGGACTTTATTGTTTCAAACCTTCCAAGTTCAACCACTTATAAAAAAATAAAAATAAAAACAAAGAAGAAGCACACATTTCAAGTTCAACCATTGCCCTTCACTGTATTGTATTTAGACAAACATTTTTAGTGCACTTTCATGTAAATGATTTAAGAGCATAGTTGACATAAATTTGCACAAAAGAGGAAAAAGCAATAAACCTTGTTTTGGGTTAAAAAAGAAAAAAGAAAGAGGGAGAGAATTTAATGTCAAATTTAAAACTTGAAACATAGTTGAAAACAACATATAACCCCAAATACCTAATTTCAACAATAAAAGGAAATGCAATATGCAAAGGCAGCAACAGGCGTACATTAGCAGTAAACCCTTTGAAAAGAATGGAACACATGATAATTGACAAAGAAAATAATGGAGACATTATTTAGGTAATGGCTGACCTGCCAAGAAAGGACACGTGGTGTTTTCATGGAAAGTCCATGAACTCCCTTTTGTTTTTTTTATGTGAAAAATGTACAAAACAATTCATAAGCATTGTCTGTCTGGTGCATTGATTGGAGTTAGATAATTGTATCTACACGTGTCCTCTTTTGGAGTACACCAAGTGGTAAACATTTTTTCTTGAATCCCTTTGTTCAATTTCTCTCTCATGTGCAACTTCTAAAAAATAAAAATCTTGAGAATGGGGCATTTCTTTTCTGGCCATAGTTAAGAGTCTGCAAGCTATTTGATAAAAGGATTTTGTTGGTAAGCATAGTTTTCCACTGTTTTGAGCGGAATTTTTAGTAAATTTGGCAGCTTTTTTATGTTATAGTTATTAGGAAACTTGGATAATTTGTACTGCTCCTTAGTATCTGCTGCATAGAGATTCTTTTTTTTTTTTGTTGGGTTTGAGGGAGAACGAGAATTTATTTAGTAAATGACTCATATTTTGAGAGGTGGACATGAGTTACCTCAGATCCATGAAACCCAAGTTACATGTGGCAAAAAAGGTTGTATCTTTTTAGGGTTTTCTTGTGATTCTTGATTAGGTGTCTGTTTTTTTTACCTCTCCTAGGTTCTTTTTCCATGATTCTTTTGCTTTCCCTTGTTGAATTCATGGATAAGGCTTTGATTTTGTCGTTTTCCCCATGCTGTTGTGTATTTAAGGGTTGGTGTTGGTGGAGATAGGATTTGCTCTTCTTGTTCTTGATTTTTTCTCCTACAGGGAATTGCATAATTCTAGTTTACAGAAGTTTGGATCTGTTTACAGCTGCAGATCTCCCTCATACCCTTGTTTGTCTCACTAATCTGGAGCTTGTTCCACTTATTATTTGGTCTTTTTTAGTGTACCCTTTATTTCTTGTAGAGTGCTGTTGACTGAGATCTTCTTGCCCATTCAGTTTTATCTTTCCCCATTTTGTGGATTCCTAGCTCATCTCCTTGTGCTTTAAATTTAGCTGTCTTTCCCCATTTTTGTGGATTCCTAGCTCATCTCCTTGTACTTGTAAATTAGCTGTCTTTCCCCCTTTTTTTTTTTGGATTCCTACCTCATCTACTTGTGCTTTTAATTTAGCTGTCTTTCCCCATTTTTGTGGATTCCTAGCTCATCTTTTTTTGCTTTTAGTTTAGCTGTCTTTTCCAATTTTTGTGGATTCGTAGCTCATCTCCTTGTGCTTTTAATTTAGCTATTTTATCGCGCTTGTAAATTTCCCTTTAAAGCAGTCCTACTCTGCGAAACATAAAGCTTGGTGCAAATTTGTTGGTGGAACCGCGGAAGGGGCTTTGATGGGCTAACGTGGTTGACTCCTAGTTTGGGGAGATTCATTGGTAGCTTTTGCATATTATTTTCCTCTAGAAAGAATGGAGGAGTTGTCTCCAGCTGTTGCTGTTACACTCAGCTTAAGCACCTCTATCTGTGATAACCCTGCAATTTCGAACAATATGGAAATCACAAGGCTCAAATTAGTGACTGACACAGCTAGCTTACTTTCAGATCATCCATCTTTGTTGCATGTTGAGCCCAGTACCAGTTGGGATGGAAATAGCAACAGTATGAAAGCTGAGGTGGGTAGAGTTCCCTTTTGTGGTCCATTGCAGACTGTATTGGGAGCTGAAAATGGCCTGATTGTTAGCGATAGCATCATTCAGGGAAATGAAGAAGACGAGATTTTATCTGTTGGAGAGGATCCTTGTGCAATTAATGGGGAGGAGTTGTTGCCACTGGGTGCTAGCTCGGAGTTAAGTTTGCCAATTGCTGTTGAAATCGAGGGTATTGACAATGGTCAAATACTTGCCAAAGTCATAAGTTTGGAGGAAAGGAGTTTTGAGAGAAAGATCAGTAATCTGTCCGCCGTTGCTGCTATCCCAGATGATGAAATTACTACTGGCCCTACGCTAAAGGCATCCGTAGTGGTTCTTCCGTTGCCCAGTGAGAATGAACCTGTCAAAGAAAGTGTCAAGAGTGTGTTTGAATTGGAATGCGTGCCACTCTGGGGCTCTGTATCTATCTGTGGAAAGAGACCAGAGATGGAGGATGCTCTTATGGTTGTTCCTAATTTCATGAAAATACCTATCAAAATGTTTATTGGTGATCGTGTGATTGACGGACTAAGTCAACGTCTGAGTCACCTGACATCTCATTTTTATGGTGTATATGATGGTCATGGAGGATCTCAGGTATAGTGTTTCTTTTATGTGTTTATATTGATTGATTAGCCAATTAAATACTCCTTTAGATAAATCAAATTTTCCATACATCATTTATTTCAGACCTCACAATTATCTTGTACACAGTGCACCAGCCATTTCTTCATCCCATAATTTCAGCTGTGTAGCATTTCAGCAAGATAAAAATGTGTCAATTTAACTTCTCCAGGTCGAACTACCTGGTTATGTGTTCTACCATCAGTTTAAATCCTCATCAAGTCGACTTAATGAGAACTAAGTTTAATATAACTGACTGCTGTTTTGTCATGCAGGTTGCGGATTATTGCTGCAAACGCATTCATTTAGCATTAGTTGAGGAGTTAAAACTTTTTAAAGATGATATGGTGGACGGGAGTGCAAAGGACACACGTCAGGTGCAGTGGGAGAAGGTCTTTACTAGTTGCTTTCTCAAGGTTGACGATGAAGTTGGGGGGAAAGTAAACAGTGATCCCGGTGAAGACAACATAGATACCACTAGCTGCGCCTCTGAACCTATTGCCCCGGAAACTGTGGGGTCCACTGCAGTTGTAGCGGTGATATGTTCATCTCATATTGTAGTTTCTAATTGTGGGGATTCAAGAGCAGTCCTTTATCGTGGCAAAGAAGCAATGGCACTGTCAATTGATCATAAAGTAAATCACACATTTAGCATTACCTTTTGTCTCCTTTTCCCTTTTCTTTTCTTTTTTTTCACATACACGCTTGTCTTATTCTGGCAGGAAAGAATGTGGTTGATCCATTACCATCTCACTCTTTTACCTTGTATTCTTTTACCAGCCAAGCAGAGAAGATGAGTATGCTAGAATTGAAGCATCTGGTGGCAAGGTCATTCAGTGGAATGGACATCGTGTTTTTGGCGTCCTTGCAATGTCAAGATCTATTGGTTGGTGTACTAAACCTTTCAGCTTGCATATGTTGAGTATTATCTACTGATGCTGTGGTGTGCAATGGATTTTCTTGATACCTGTTTTCTTTGGCTTCCGTCAGACGGCTACCTTCTCGTCTTGACAGTCTGTTAAATTTGGAGAATTCTATTTGCTTCACCATAATCCAAAATGCTCCTTCTTAGTGATCGCATATGGTCCTGTTAGTCTATAACTATGACAAATGATGACTAGTTTGCATTTGAACTAATAAACTACATTTCTGAATTTAACCTTGGCTTCTGACTTTAGGTCATTATATATGCCGACTGAGCTCTTCATCTGTTTTTTTATGGAGATTATCTCTACATTTAATCCTCTATTTTAGCTGTTCTGCATGACTTTGAGTTCTAGTTACAGAGAAATGCTTACTATTTGATCTGTAAAGAGATTGAGATGTAGCATCGCTGATTATTAGTTCCGTCAAACTTGAACTAAAACTTTTCAGCAGCAACAAATATGCCTCAGTCACAAACAAGTTGGGGTTGGCGGTATGAATCCTCATTTCTTTCTGTAAGCACAACTCATATCATCATCATGCCAAAATAAAGTAAAAGTGAGTTAAAAAAAGATAGATATTTATATATAAATAATAGTAATAATAATAATAATAATGTTGAAAGTTCTCTACCAAGTCTAAAACCTATTCCCAACTAACAGGTATCACCTATATGGATCTTTCTCCTCCTTCATGCCCTATCTTTAGCTAAGTCTGTATTAATTCCAAGGATTTGTAGGTCTAACTAAAACTTTTCAGGAACTAGACAAATTGAATTCTCTGGAAAACCAAACTGCAACGCAAGATGGAATACTAATAGAAAACAATCAATAAAAGATAAGAAAGAAATAAGGAACTGAAGATAAGAGTGAGATTCACTTGGAAAACATTGAACAGTGTAGTATGGTGAAAAGTAACTCAATAAATAGAAATTTCATGGTTGTACCCATCAAAAAGAGAACCCTTGGGATCTTTAGGGAATGTACATCAGATTTTGCATGGCTAATGCCGAGATTCAGCTATTAGTGCCCAAGTTAGAAGACAGCTACTGTTACAGAAGATGCTTTCTACACTTTCTCATGTTATTTTAGGTTCACTGTTGCCAAGGAGTGTTCCTGTCAAAGATTTTGTATGCCAGTAAAAAATTTCGAGAAATTCTAGTGCTAGAGAACTTAAATCTTTAGAAATATTGGATTGGGTCTTAGTGGAGCTCAATTTCACCTGACCTTCATTTAATAGACTCATATGTCAAGGTGCCATGTCGTTCTGCAGCCTTCTTCCATATCATCCTGTTGAGTCAAATTATGCTCCTGATTATCCGTCTCTCTTGATTATATTTACCCTTTCTATCAAACTAGATTTGTTAGTGAAATTTTATTGGTTCCCTGCTCTTTCCTTTCTTTCAATTAGTTATTTTGGACGGATTGTGAATGGGTTGCCACCTTATGCATTGTCCGAGAATCACATTATTGCGTGCTTTTTTACAGATCATGCTATGCATATTCCGCATTGCTTACATGTCAAAAGGAAAATTATTCATCTTATTGAAAAGAAAAGGAGAAAAATTGAAAAGTATTCATCATTTTGGCGGTCAACTCTTTATTCATGTATACTCTTTTTTACCCTCAGGCGACAGATACTTGAAACCATGGATTATACCCGAACCAGAAGTTATGTTTGTACCACGAGCTAGAGAAGACGAATGCCTAGTTTTAGCTAGTGACGGGTTGTGGGATGTCATGTCAAATGAGGAAGCTTGTGAAGTAGCTAGACGACGAATTCTGCTATGGCACAAAAAGAATGGGACTAACCCTCTGCCGGAAAGGGGCCAAGGAGTTGATCCTGCTGCACAAGCAGCAGCAGAGTATCTCTCGTCGATGGCTCTTCAAAAAGGTAGCAAAGACAATATATCTGTGATTGTGGTGGACCTTAAATCTCAAAGGAAATTCAAGAGCAAATGTTAAGAGATGACAATGTTCACCCACACTTTGGTTTTTAGCATAAATCTATATACGGCTATGGGGTATAATCTCATTATTACATAACTCGGTCCATCCATTTTTTATGGGCTTAAGGTCTGTGTATGAGAATAGTGTTTAGCATGTATTTATAGAAAAACAGTTTAACAAATGACGTTTATCCAAATTTTTGGTGTTATGCCAGCAACTGGCTATGTAAATTGAGCATGTTGTAGCAATATCAAAGGTGCAAGTTCTTTGTTCTTCCGTTTAGTGTACGATAAAATAGAAAAGCCACGACAGTAGTTCTGGATTCGGCTGAACCTGTAGTAGCTTTAGCTCAAACTTTGTATTTGTATTAACAATTTCACTCTCTCTCTCTCTCTAAATAGAAAAGCCACGACAGTAGTTCTGGATTCGGCTGAACCTGTAGTAGCTTTAGCTCAAACTTTGTATTTGTATTAACAATTTCACTCTCTCTCTCTCTCTCTATATATATATATATATATATTAATGATCTATCCCGAAACCAATAAGCAAAAAGAGTTTGTGGTTTAAAATTCATGAACATAAGATTTTGGATCTGCCTTTGTTCGTGTTGTGTGCATTTTGAGCTTGTTGCCATTTTATGACTTAATACGCTCTGTATGGTTGTCTTAATTTTCAGTTGGTTGTTCTTAATTACAAGTTTTATTCTTTCTTATTTTTCTACATTTTATTGGCGTCGTTGGATTTAATGAGGTTAAGAACTCCTATCGACTCACAGGTTATATTTAGGATGGCCTGGACACCACGGTTATGGAAAACAATTCAATGACGATGTTGGCATCAATAGTTAATTCATTAATTTCTTTTCCTACTGAGGTAAAAATAAACTTATTTGTTTTTTTTATCAGATAGTATTGTATCCCCGAGTCTATAGCACCTTAAATTCAATTCGCTATAAGTTTATGTATAGATTCCTAGGTTGGGACGAAAACTCTAAAATTTAAAACATTAATTAAAATTTAATTAATTTCCATGGATGAAGAATGAAGAAAAATGGAACAAAAAAATTAAACAAAGAGAGACTTTTCATTACCAAGGCTCCTGGAGTACAAAGAATACTTTAATAACATCATATAGAATTATTAAAGTTCATTAAAAAAGGAAAGAGAAAAGGGGTGACTAGCAAGGATAATAGCAAGCATAAAAAGGACCATCAAAGCCAATCTGGCTTGGGGTCCAAATTTCTGCTTGCAAAATGAAAAATATTTTGGCTCAACATTGCCTTGATCACACAATATTTTTGTATATATTTAGTAACATGTGTTTGTTACCTTTATTGATGGGATCATCGTTCCAATTGCAACCAATAAAAAAAGATAGATTAAAAATAAGTATTCACATTTAAAAAAAATCTTATTTACGACCTTATTATAAGGCTGCCCCGTCTCAATTTATATGAGGTATTAAATTGAGCATGGAGTTTAGGAGAACAAGAATTTTTTTTGAAACTTTTGGTCTGAAACAAATCATTGAAATTTTTGTAGCTATAAATCATCTCACTAAAGGTAAAATATAAATCAAAATCTTAGCCCTTTTTGTTTTAGTTCTAGAAATATAGTTAACTAGTCTTCAGTAGCTCTTGTTGTTTTTCTTTACTAACTCTGGATAATCAAAGTAACCATGAGTGTCCTTTTATAGCTAGTAAAACAGCTGCAGAATATGTCAACAACATACCCAATATTATCCCATACCGTGAGGTATGGGGAAGATAATGTGTACGCAGACCTTACCCCTATCTTGTGAGGATAGAGAGGCTGTTTCTAATAGACCCTCGGCTCAGGAAAGCATAAGCACTATATTAATGAAAATATAGACAAGAAGGGACATATAAAAGCAGAATAAAAATAATAAGACAGTAAGGTGATCAACAATGAAAGAAAACAACGGTTAGTCATAAAAACCTACTACCAACAGAAGGCGAGACTGCGTGCCAATACTACTGTTATGAACACTCTAGATTACCTACTCTACTATCTTAATTTTCGACCTCCATACCTTCCTATCAAGGGTCATGTCCTTAGTCAGCTGAAGCTGCGCCATGTCTTGCCTAATCACCTCTCCCCACCTCTTCTTTGGCCTACCTCTACCTCTCCGTAGGCCCTCCAATGTCAACCTCTCACACCTCCTCACCGGGACGTCTGTGCTTCTACTCCTCACATGACCAATCCACCTAAGTCGCGCTTCCCGCATCTTGTCCTCAATGTCAAGCTACAGAATATGTCGAAATCTAAATTTTATGATTGGATTTTGGAAATTTGGAATATGTAATTAGATTGAGAGTATTTGTTACCATAGGTCTTGGAAATTTGAAATATATACTCCTATTATATTCTGAAAGTTAATTTGTTACCAAATTTATTTAAATTTTGCAAATTAATGGTTCTATCTAACCACTTACTATAATATACACATACTCACGGAGAAGTTCGCACGCATATGCATATTAAACAGAGGGGTGTGTAATACCTAACAATGTTATCGACAAAATTTCATATGGAATGCGCTTTCAACTTTAATTAGAGGTCTGGATAGATCTTCAAGTATAAATCCACGTGGAATGCACTTTTAA
Source organism: Nicotiana tabacum (assembly GCF_000715075.1). Lineage (NCBI taxonomy): Eukaryota > Viridiplantae > Streptophyta > Magnoliopsida > Solanales > Solanaceae > Nicotiana > Nicotiana tabacum. Next base: position 4,074,871 of record NC_134083.1, on the reverse strand, counting down.
CTTTATAGGCCATTCACATCGTTCTAGACACCGAATGATTATACAAAACAAAAATAAGAATTATGTAAACGTCAATTAACCAACACAATTCAAATTACCGATATATACCGATAAATGTATGACATTCCTCTTCTGCTAATAAATTTGTGTGAAAATTTCACAATTAAATTAAAACATTTAAAAATTCATAAGCATCCACGATAAGGAAAAAAAAATTCAAAACAAACTAAATGTTAAATTATATCCCATGAAGATGCTAGACCATAATCCATAACGTGCTTACGTTATTTTATATTATTCACAAAATAATTTTTTAAAATTGCTTAAAGTTGACTCATGGATCTTAATTAACTAAGCTTGATTTATAAATCAACTGCGAATTTATGCCATCTACTAAAGGAGGCGTTCAGCTTAGTTTATGAAGAAAAAAAGGTCACTAGTTTGAAACGATGTGGATTTGCTTTGATTTTTCTAAGAGCTTTTGTAACAATACATCTGTTTTGGACAAATGACAGGCTAGTTAGAACGATAAAAAGTCATTAATTTGCCTGGACGCCAGATTAGTGGCATTAACGTGAGAGACTTGATTACCGATTAGTAGAAGACTAGAAGTAGAACCAGTGTAATGCACTCAATTCATGTGCATAATTTTAATCATTTATTTTCCATGACAAAAACAGGGCGGCCCAACCCTAACACTTGCTTTAGGCCTCAAATATTTAAGGGCCCCAAAATTACTAGTATTTTTCTATATATAGTAGTATATTATTTATATAATTATCTTTTATTATTGATAAATTTATTTCTTTATTGTCATATTAATTTTTAATAACTCGATTTCTTCCTCTAATTAATATAACTAAAATAATTTTCTGTCAATCTTATTTTACTTTTTTACTTAATTATATTTCTCTATTCATTAGTTGGTCACGTAACTATATCTAATAATCTAACTTATTATTTATTTTCCTTACATAAATTATACTCTCTCCGTCCCAATTTATATGAAAGTGTTTGACTGGACATGGATTTTATGAAATAAAGGAAGGCTTTTGAAACTTGTAATCTTAAATAAATCATAGAAATTTTTGGGCTAGAAATTATCTCATTAATGGTTAAAAAAAAAATCTAAAGTTGAATTGTTACCAAATATAAAAAGGGACTTACTAAAAAAAAAGGAGTCACTTATGTTTTCTGGGATCTCCCATTTCAGTTGTGATACAACCAACATTAAATTCATTTAATTTTCTGTATTTTATAAAACTAAGTTCTCATTTTTTTTAATTCCACATCCTCACTTGTCTAATTTTTTTTAAAACGATGTTCATTAAATTATATATATATATTAAGGCCTCTTATTAAGATATTGCTTTAGGCCTCCGATGAGGCCTTTATTAAGATTTTGCTTTAGACCTCCGGTGAGGTTGGGCCGCCCCTGGACAAAAATATTACTACTACTAAATAAAGATTTTAAACAATAGAGCACTAATAAAATGCTTGTTATGGGAAAAAAATTGTTAATTGTTCATTTGAGCCATAAAAAAAAAACAATTGACGTACTACAGTAGCACATTGCAGACAATAAGCTGTTGAAATCGTCAAACTTCAAAAGTATAACTTCTGTTGGAAGTTTCCGAAGGCTGTTTAGCCATAAATTACTATTTTATTATTGTCAATTAGTGTTTGATTTTCAATTAATTATTATTGGATAATTCTTAGAAAAATTCGCAGTCGCTATTGGTAACCTGATCATTGTATAATAACTCGCCAACCAAACAAGAAATGTAAACTGTATTAGGCATGCCCGGTGCGACAAACTCTGACTCAAGTGAATGTTGGTGAACGAATTGATCTCAGGATTTCTATACAATTTTTTTTTTGACAAGAGTTTTTAATTAGAATGGGAGCGTAGTTGACGGCGACGTGCGGAAGGGAAGTGAACACACAGGATATATATCTACGCGTTTTTTTCTCTCTTCACTTCAAATGTGTGAGTTGGTGCATTCTTTGTTATCGTCTTATTAGGCATTAGAACCCAGGTTTTAAGTCTCAACAACTCTCAACTCTCATTTAGTTTCTTACTTAAAGCCATAGTTTTGATAGGTAAAAACGTAAAAGCATTAGGTGTTTACATCAAAACAATAACCCTAAAATATGTGACTTTTTATCTACCTACAAATAACGTACAAAATAAAATTCGAACAAAAATATTTTTAAAATCCAAAAAAAATCTAACATAATATGTTGGAATTCGAATTTTTCACATATGACATTCCATCATAATGTGATAGAATTTTATAATATGCTGGAGTTCCAACATAATATGCTGGAAGTTTATACACAAGAGCTCCATAATCCAGCATATTAAGTTAGAACTTTTCACATTTCAGCTAGGATATTTTTGTCCAGATTTTATTTCTGCATAATTTAGTGGCTATTTTTTAATAACTTTGCAAATGTAGGTTACTTGCCTATTTTTTAATTACCAATCTGAAAACCGTGTAGCCCATGCTATTTTCGTTTTAACTTTTATATGCTAAGATTAAATTATTTGATTTAATATGAACATTGAATGCAAATAAATCTTTACCGCTTTGACGTGGGGGTGGATTTCTTGTTGGTGCTAGCTAAATGGTATGTGAAGGATTGAAGGCCTTGAGATTTGGCTTCAAATTTCTCCAATATCTGGATCCAACTCATCTACCTTACAACTTGTTTGGAGGGTTGTTACCCATTATATCGTATTGTATTGTTATCCCAAAATAATGTTTGTTTTGATTGTTTAGTTAAAATTAGTTGTATTGTATTGTTAAATTCATTATTTCGAAACAATGAAAAGTCCTATTTTTCGAAATAACTGATTTGATGTGGTGAGATTGTTTCCTATTTTTCTTTTCAATTATGCCCTTACATATTACTTTATAATTACATATTACTTTTTACCTTCTTTTATTTTAACTCTAACCTATAACCTACTTCTTCATCTCTTTTTTTCCTTCTGCCACTTTCAACTCCAACGTCAGGTATAGGTTTTGCCTTCCTTTTATTTCATTATTTCTCCTACTTTGATTTTTAATTCCAATTCTAATTACTTTATCTCCAATTAGCTGTATAATATTGGCTGCTTTCAAGTGTGCAAAGTGTTATTATTTATATATCTTTGTTCTGTCAACTTCTTCATTCGTTTTTTAATTATTCTAAAAATAGTTAAAAAAAATTTCTTCATGTTTTTGCTCTTGTTTTCAAGTTACATGTACTTCTTCTCTCTCTTTTTTTTGGTCATTTACTAGCTGTTTAATTCTCCCATTGTATTGCAATTAAATCTAGTTATTTGAGTAGTTGACCTCCTATTATGTTGAAATTATGTATGATTATATTGGAGATTCGTATTAATATAATATCAGTATGATTTGCTAATGTGATTCACCAAGTAATATATGCCCAAATATATATAACTAAGTAATTTAATTACTCTTTCATAGGGTATAATGTTGTTAAACACTATTGCAAGAAAAGTTATACGCTATTGAGATTTACAAACAAAAATCCTTAGCATTGGATTCCCAATTAATTAGTTAACAAAAAATATAGTCCCAAAAGTCCAAAAAGGTGATTTAGAAAATATTATATACTTTAAGTTGTGGATTATATGACATGTTGGTAGAAAATATTACTTATGATACTTATTATTGTTTTTAATATTATTAACTTGTTCCACTAATTTCGATAAAATTTGCATGAATTTAATCACTTAATTTATATATAAGACATAATTGGTGATGAATTAGTAGAAAGTAGTTTTCTTAAATTATTTTTATGCACAATTCTTGATAAATTAAATATTTAAAATAATTGAGGGTATTTTTATAAATTTATCAGTTACAGTATAGTACGATATAGTCAAACCAAATAGTAAAATATTATTTAACAACAATAAATAATAAAATATATTTAAATACTATACTCATAAAATGATACCATACAATAACTACAATACGATACGTTATAAAATGATAGATAATACTGATTCAAACAAAGTATTTAGCAAATGTCTACTCCTTGAGCAATTTGTACCTTGGCTGTATAACAAGCGTCAAAATTATCCGTAAACGTTTCCAAAGAACTGGTCAAAATGTCAATTAGTACCTCATATGATTGGTTAGAAACGAGTATTGAAAGATACTTTAATTACAATGTACGCGGTATTGATTATAGGCTGTCATTCTTAAAACAGCAGCAGCCAAGCATGTGATATTTTCCAACTCTTGCATCATACTATACTTAGTTTCATTATTTAATCAAAAGATAATGTGTAATGACCAGACTTTAATGCCTAAATACTCTTTTCAATATTCCCACAACTACTCCATTTCCAACCCCACAAGTAATCTTGCACTTCCCAAACACATTGTTTTCTCTATATTATAAATACATAAGTCCCTTAATTTATCCATCCAACAAAAAAAGTGCCCAACTCCAAGACAACCACAAAGCTAAAAAAAAGAGGCAAAAACCCAAAGTTCAAACCAAGTTAAAGGTTGTCTCCTAAAGAGCTCCTTTTGTCCAAAGCAAGTTCTCATTAGGCCTAAATCAATGGCAGATAATGGGGAAGACTTGACCCCATTTTGGCTACAAAACACCACCGATCTCCGCCGTACTGACCGCCTCCGCCACCACCTGTCGTCTCTTTTCTTTAACTCCGCTCTCTTACTCGTCTTTCTGTTGGTTACAGCAATCTTTTTCTTAGTTTTCATAGTTCCCTCTAGTCTCTCTTTCACAAGTAGTAGTATATTTAAACCAAGCAGTGTAAAGAAAAGCTGGGATTCTTTCAATATAGTACTAGTCCTAGTTGCTGTGATCTTTGGTTTTCTCAGCAAAAACAAGAATGAAGACAGAAATCCCAATGACAATCATCAAATTACTTCTCCAATTATCAGAAATGAAGTTCAGAAATCGAACCCATCAACCCCAAATAGTCGATGGTTTAATGATATTCGAAATCCAAATCCAACTACTCCCCGCACATGGTACGATAATGTGGATCGAAATTCCTATAGCAACAATCAGAGTAATATTACTACTGGTGGGGGTGGATTGAGGAGGACTTTTAGTTCATATCCTGATTTATGTGAAGTGTCGCCGCGGTGGATCTCCGGTGAAGATCATTGGCGGTTCTACGACGATACTCATGTTGATACTTATCGGTTTTCGGATCCCGGTCAGCTTCACCGCCGGCGTAGCTTTAGAGAAGTTGATCGTTCTCCGGAACCTGATATTAAAACTATTTATGAAGATCCTTTAGAATCCAAAAAGGAACCTATATTTACTCCACCATCTTCAACTGCTCCCCTGCTCTCACCGCCGTCACCTCCGCCAGCTTCGGCACCAGTAGTATATGAGGACAAAGTGAAGAGAGCAGCTCATAGTGTACCGCGTAAAAAGGAGAGAGCAAGGAAGAAGAGGGAAAATCATGAGGTAGAAGCAAATGAAGTTGTTAGGGCACCGGCGACACCTCCACCACCACCGCCGCCGCCGCCGCCGCAATACGTGGAGCCGAGAAGCAGTAAAAGCGACCGGAAAAGAGGTGGTGCAAGTGCGACAAAAGAGTTTCTCAATTCATTGTATCAGAAGAAGAGAAAAAACAGGTCAAAAAGTGTTGATAATTTTGATGCTCTCCTCCATAAATCAGAACCTCCTCCTCTCCATTATCATGAATGGCCGGAAACATTCATCACCACACCTCCGCCGCCACCTGCTTCGTTGTTTCAGAACCTGTTTACATCCAAAAAAGCTAGGAGAAAGAGAAATGCGCCTCCACCACCACCTCCTCCTCCTCCGCCTGTGAGGGTGGCACCGGTCAGGATATCAAGACCAAAATCTCAAAATGCCCCGATCACCAGAACTCCAGCTCCAAAGCCAGTGAAGATAAGAAGTTTCGACAGTGTCGAGGAGAACTCGAACAGCGGTGGGAATTCCCCGTTAATACCAATTCCGCCACCGCCTCCACCGCCACCGTTCTACAGGAAGAACGCATGGAAGTTTGTGGTGCAAGGTGACTACGTGAGAATAGACAGCACCGTCAGCTCACGTTCTGGTTCGCCTGAACCTGAAGATATAGATTCAGCTGAGAGCATCCCGACGGCAGAATACGTCGGCGGTGATCGGACGGCGTTTGCGCCGTCGCCATTATTCTGTCCAAGTCCAGACGTCAACACAAAAGCTGAAAACTTCATATCAAAGTTCAGAGCTGGATTGAAGCTAGAGAAGATCAACTCCTTCAATAAAAATGAAGGCCGAGGTTTATCTAATTTGGGCCCAGGAGTAGGGCCAAGTTAGATATTGCATTCTTTTTTACCACATTGACTGATTTGTTAAAATTTTCATTTTTCACACGTTTTTTCATGATTGTTTGAGGTGTTTTCGAAGTTTTATTGCATATAGTATCAGTGTACATAAAAAGATTGCAGCAGAGAGTCGGTTCATCATAGGATAGAAGTTGGATATTTGATAATATATATATATTTTAAAGTTTTTGGTTTGTTGTTGCATTTAGTAAAATTGGTCATGTAGTTGAGTAGCATAAGTTAAGCAGGAAATTTGTGATTTTGAGTAATCCAGGATGATGTATTGATAAGAGCAAATAATATTCGATCTTGGATTCTACTGCATGTTGAGATTTTCTTGTTAAGTGATAGCTGGCTTGAATTTTCAAATTAAGGAAAAGAAAAGGACACACTTGGGCGCAAATTGCGATTTCATTTGGAATTTAGGGGTGTAGGAGATTTGTTGAGTGTTGGTTGAAATTTGATATTGACATTCGTTTACAATTACATTAGCATTTGCACATCTCATTCCTTCTCAAAGGTACAAGTAAGAGAACATATCTTACAATCATTTCATATATATATTAATCACAAATTGATAAGGTAGTGTATGCCCAGTTTACTACACACCAACTGTAACATGTTCTAAGTAGTGATAAACGTGAAGCAAATACCAATTGCTTTTCTCACCCCTGACTTTGTCAATTGGGTCCGAACTCCATGTGCTTCTATCATAAGTGTGTACTCTTAGGACCCCCATCATCATCTTTATGTTACATTACTTTACTATTTATTATATTATACCCCTCCGTTTCAATTTATATGAGCTCATTTGATTGGACACGAAATTTAAGAAAAGAGAGAAGATTTTTGAACTTGTGTTGTAATGTGAGTCATATATATTTTGTATAGTTATAAATCATTGCATAAAGATAAATTATTTTTAAATAAAAAAAATTATAATTTTTTTAATACGTACTAAAAAAGAAATATGTTTACATATATTGATAAAGAAAAGAGTATTCTCTTCTATTAAGCTTCTTCAACTGTATGTGTCATCAACAAGCCTGCTTGGCATCTGGCATCCCGCATTTTAAGTTGTGTTTGATGCATGCACAAGTTTGAGCTATAATTTGCATCTTTACTTGGACACGTGTCGTCATCTTTTGGAGGCCAATTTCTTTCTTTATTTTAACCAGTTATTACATTGGTTTTCTCTTAGGTTTCTCCAAATGATGTCATTATTGAGTACATTTTGGTAACTTGGCTCTTTCTCTTTCTAGGCACCATCATGTTGTTCCCTAGAGTTGCCCATTAAAAATTGACACGTGGTCCCTAGCTTCTGTCTTGTTCGATGGAACTCAAAATGGCCAAATTTTATTTCTTGTGTTTCTTAAGAAAAAACAAATTAGTTGCAATTAAATATTCCACATGAGATAAAATCATGAAAAGATTCCCCAACTGTTTGCGTTCTCTAAAAAAAAAGGTCTTCACCTTCTTACGTTAAAAAAAATTAATAAATGGTCATTAACGGAAACTAAGATATTGTCGTTCATGGTTTAATGAGGTTTAAGTCGTTTATTAATCACACACAGGACAAAAAAATATTATTTTCTGATAAATCTAAAGAGGCACTTCTCACGTTACACTTATGAGCACATATTTTTTGACTATATTTAAATTTTTATTATCTTTTACTATGTAAATATTTTCATAAATTTAATATATATTTTTTTAGCTTTGTTATATTTTTTTTATATAGGGTAAAGATTAATAATAATTTAAAAGATTAATTATTAATATTAGTATTATTTTTTTCTTTATTTTTAAATAAAATAAATTAAAAAACCGAAAATAAATAAAAATTAATTATTATTATTTTATTTTTTTAAAAATTACGGATGGGAATTAAAAAAATAGTAAAAGTAAAAATATAAAATTAAAAAGTAAAAGTAAAAGTAGGTAGAAATTTTGTAATAAAACAAAAAAAAGTGAAAAATTAAAAAAATAAAAGTAAAAGAATGTGAAAATTTTAAAAAATAAAAAGTAAAATAAAGTTGGAATTAAAAAATAAAAGTAAGGGTATCTGATTTTTTTTTAAATAAAAGTAAAAGTAAGTGGAAATTTAAAAAAAGAAAAGTAAAATAATTCAAAAAAAAAAAAGTAAAAAAAGTGGGATTTTAAATATATTAAAATTTAAAAAAGTGAGAAATTAAAAAATAAAAGTAAAGGAAAGTGGGGAATTATTTTTTTAAAAAAATAAAAAAAATGGGAAGTGGAAATTCTTTTTAATTAAACAATAAAAAAATAAAAAATAAAACAAAATAAAAAATCTGAAAATTCCGAAATTTTTTCTATAAATAGAAGAGAAATGTGAGGAAAACAAAAGAGGAGAGAAGGAGAAAAAAAAGAGGGAGGAAGGAATTGAGAGAAATTTATTTTTTCTTCTTCTAGAATAAGAAATTTCTACTCGTGTCATTTATTCTTCGACTTTCTTTCGAAAAATCCAGCAGTTCATCAACTAAACTCCATCCCCGAACCAACTGGAAACCAAGCTAAAAAGTACCACAAAAACGAGCCGAAAACCCAGCGAAACAGTCCCTTTTGTATAGAAAACAACAGCTTCAAAGTTGAGTCGTCGAGTTCGAGCTCCATTTGTTGATTTTGGTCGAGGCTCAATTTACATCTTTGTCCATTGTTCGAGCTTCAAAACAGTCTTGTAAAGGTCCATTTCTCTCATCATTATTTTATTAAGATATTATGCTTGAATATATAATTTGATCTTATTTAGATTCATAAAGATTGAAATTTTTTTTCCTGTATTAATTGTTAGGTCTCATTAGCTTTGTTAAATTTTGCTACTTTCTTGATGATTAACATGAAGATTGATAAAAAATATGATTTTTGGGCACGTATTGAATGTTTGAACTTTGGTGATAAAATCTATGTCTGCTAGTTAAAATTGGAAAATGAGGTTTGGACTTAAAAAAAATAATAATTGGGTAGGTGTTTGGGCTTTACTTAATAAAATATGTACTACTGCAATTGACTAATTGATAGGGGAGTAGCTTGATGAACTAGTAACTAGGCATACTCATTAATTGGCTTTAAAGGGCCAATTATACTACGATCCAATTTAATTTATCTGGTCCAAAACAGTTTCTGTCAGGCCCAATTTAGTAAGAGAAAAAGCTGACCCATTTTCCACAATTGATTTCCATAGCTCTTGACCTTACACAGATCTCAAACCCGTAAGGAAAAACAATCATGGATTCGTGTTAGTTGCTTTAGGCGAGATTAATAAATCATCGTGACTATGGGTATGGTTCCCGTGGCATTGTCTCGATACATAAACCCCAACTCAAGTGCGCGTTTCACACGACTTGACTTCAACTTCGAATAATAATAACAATAAGTATGTTATAAATCGCGGGTACGTTTTACGTGACGCGATTCACAATATGTACAAAAACAAATGAGTGTGCGACATCGCGACTTGTTCAAATAAGTTCCATAAAAAATTAAAAGCATTTAAAAGTTAAAAATGCACAATAAATTTTAAGCACGTATTAAATCAGATAATTAGGCCAATCATTAATAGTTGAGCGATCATGCTAAAATCACGGAACTCGGGAGTGCCTCACACCTTCTTCTGAGTTAATATAATTTCTTACCCGGTCTTCTGTGTTCGCAGACCACAAAAATAGAGTCATATTTTCTCGATTTGGGATTTAAAATAAATCGGTGACTTGGGATACCATAAATTATTCCAAGTGACGACTCTGACTGAAACAAATAATCCCATTTCGAATAATGTCACTTTAATTGGAAAAATTTCCCTATTCCCTACCCTCTCGGGAAAAAGGAGGTGTGACAGCTCTGGTGACTCCGCTGGGGACAGAAACCCAGAACTTCTGGTTCAGGGTTAAGAATTCGAGTTTAGAATAGCTGTTATACTTGGCTTTTATTTATTATCTGATTTTTACGTGTTTGAACCTAATGTACTAAATGCCACTTTTTGCCGCTTTTATATTGCTTGAACTGTCTATAAAATTGTTATGACACCCTTTTTCTCTCTGAGTCTTCTAAATCTTTTGGGAAGCGCGTGCTTTGCGTGGCTTCTTTTCTGTTAGAGTCATATCCCTAATTTTAGAACGAGGATCGGACAAGTTGCAAAGCCGGTGAAGCTTCTGTATTCCCGGTACGCTGCCCCCCTCCCCTCTCCCCCTGGCTCGAGATGTCCGCTCGGGTAAGCCAGGTCTAGAACAATACACCCAAGATTTAAACCTAGAATAACATAGCCTCATGTTGGATCCCTAGTAGGAACATGTGTTTGCATCAAGTGCATTTGACTTTGGGGACTCAACACAAGGGTTGGGTCCGTCTAGGACAAGTGTATAATATAAAAGACCACCCTGATGCATTTTTACGTGCTACTTGTGCATATGTTTGTTTCGGCTTGCATGTTGACCTGTTTATAGAATAGGGAAAGAAAATCAAAAAAAAAAAAACAAGAGTGAAAGGTAGGTATTTGAAAATTTTCGAAAGTCTGCCGAAAGTTTGAAAAAAAAAAGAGAAAGAAAATAAGCCAATATTTTCAAAAGTCATGCTTCTTCCCCTGTTCCGTCAAAATCGACCGAACTACGCGGGTCTGATTCTCAACGGATGTGAGATACGTAGGCAAACCTCATCGGTTCCGGTCCAAATTTTTTGAAAAATCCGAAAATATTTTCCTTTACTTCGTTCTTTAGAAAAGTCTTTCTTTGAGACCCCAAATTTAAAATAAATTCAAAAATATTTTATTTTCTTCTAAAAATCAAAAACTATTTTCAGAAGTTTAATATTTCCTTTCTTCTTTAGAAATTTTTCTTTCGAAATTCCCCCCAAAAAAAATCGAAATTCAAAAAAATATATTTTCTACCTTTTTAGAAGTCTTTTTCCAAAATATTCTAAAAAAATCAAAAATCAAAAATTAAAAATCAAAAAAGTATTTTCTTTCTTCTTTAGAAGTCTTTCTTTTCAAAAATTCTCAAAAAAAAAAAATCCAAAAATATTTTCTTTCTTCAATTATAAGCCTTTCTTTCGGAAAAATAAAAGGAATTCAAAATCCCAAAAAAAATTAGTTAGTTTATTTATTTTATTCTTAATCTGACCGAACTACGCGGGTCTGATTCTCACCGGATGTGAGATACGTAGGCAAACCTCATCGGTTCCGGCCCCAATTTTTAAAAATTCAAAAAAAAACCTTTAATTCATTCTTTATGAGTCTTTTCTTACAAAAATCCAAACAAATTAAAGATAAGAATTTTTTTTAAACCCAAAATATTTTTTTCCTTGTAGAAGTCTTTCATTCGAAAAAAAAAGAAAACAAATCAAATCAAAATTCAAAAAAATATTTTCTACCATTTTTAGAAGTCTTTTGCCTAGAAATTAAAAAAAATTCAAAAATCAAAAATCCAAAAATGCTTTCTTTCCTCTTTAAAAGCCTTTATTTCGGAAATTCCAAAAGAAAAAAAATCGAAATGCAAAAAAAAACATATATATTAAAATTTCTTTTTATATTCTTTTTCTAAACGCTTTCATAGTTTGAGTGTTGTAAAAAGTAAGTAAAAAAAGTTAGTTTATTTACTTTATTTTTTGATTTTCCTGAACTATGTGATTATGTGATTCATGCGGCGTCATGATACGTAGGCAATCCCCATCGGATTCGATCATAGCCATTAAATAAACTGAGTGAGAAAAAAGAAAAGAAAAGAGTGAAAAAAAACAAAGAAAAAAAAAAGAAAGCAAGAGTCAAAAATCCAAAAAGAGAACTCTGTATCCAGAAACCGCGGAATGTTTTTGTGAATATGCTGCCAAATGGCGCGAGCAAGCCGCTAGGGTAAAGCCGCAAATGGACGAAGCATAAATGGCTACGATTTTCCTACAGGCCCAAGAGGCGGACTACTTCCATAACATGATGTCTGTTATGGGTGGACCATTCGCCGAGGCTATCAAAATTGGGGAGATGGTCGAAAATGATTAAAAAACGGGCCGAATCTTAAGTCATGCTACCTTTAAGGCTACATTACACGCCGTTCAGAGTGGTTCGGATAGTTTGATGAACAGAAATTGGAGAGATGAGGAATTTGATCCGGCACTGAAGGTCATTGCAGCCATTGGCCAGACAGAAGAAAAGCCGAAAAACGGTCGTCAAGCCTGAAAGTTCCCCATCAGACGGGAGTTTCGGTAGCCAGTCTTGCTATCCTTTCTGCGTCCGGATTATCTCAGGGTGTGATCCGGATGTTTTACTTTATTGTCTTACTTTCCGATGTAAACCCTATATTTCATTGTTCAAGAATGTCTTTTTTCTTAATTTTGTCACTTTTTCTTATTCTCTTTTCAGTTCTGTTAATGCAAATTTTAATATCACGACATGCTTACGGACTTCATGCCCAGATCCTAAAACGCTGTCAGACCTCGAAATAATGAATCAAGAAGCAGAATATTTTGAAGACAAGGCTTATAAAAAAATAAGTAGAAAATTGGAACGAAGTTGAGATTCCCTCTCTTCGGATCATTGTTGAATCCGAGATTGAGGATAAAGATTGGGTCAATAACCGATTTGAACAATTGACACTGATTGATGAAAAATGATTGGTCACAGTTTACCACGGGCAGTTATACCAACAAAGAATGACTCGTGTCTACAACAAGAAAGTGCGGCCCAAGAAATTTGAAAAAGGACAACTCATTCTAAGACGTATCCTCCCACCTCATGAAGAAGCTAAAGGAAAATTGGCTCCAAATTGGAAAGGTCCATACATTATAACGAGAGTACTGCAAAAGGGAGCATTGTACCTGGGAAGAATCGAAGGAAATGACCCCGAGACAACTGTCAATGCAGACGCGATCAAAAGGTATTATGTTTGACCCTTTACGTAACTTTAATGCTCTCTAATTGGGATGACGAAAACTTTCATTCTTGATACCCAAACACTATAAACCCCTTGCAAACCCTTTGAGCCGGTTACCTTTTCTTTGATTACCCTCTTTGGAACCTGAAAGCTTTATTGCAAAAAAAAAAAAAAGAAAAAAGAAATAAATACCAAAAAAAGAGAAAAATAAAATGAAAAATGAGAAAAAAGGAAAGGAAAAAGAAAGAGAAGAAACCAAAACAGAAAAGAAAACCAAAACAAAAGAAAATCAGAAACAAAATTCCTTGAACTACGTTTGACTTGATATCAAAAGGATACGTAGGCAGCCTCTCTCTAAGGTTCAGTCACACCAAAATAAAAATCCACATTCCCCAAAAGTTGAAACTGGGGTAGAATTTATAATGGTTCCGCGATGGTTTCGCCCGAAGGGTTCCAAAGTTGTAAGTCAGTCCAAATCCTTTTCACCCAAACCTTTTTCAAAGTCCTTCCGATCAATTAATGAGAATGTTCAAGAATTGGAGAATACAGTCACATGATCTGATGCAACCAAAATAAAAGAGTCTTGGTGGTGAAAAAATTCCTCACGGGCACCGTAAGGCGATGGGAAGTAAAGAAATTAGAATGAGAGTCTTATTAGTGAAAACTCGCAAAGAGCACTATAAGGCGATAGTGAGAAGAGCAATGGGAGAGGTCAGTTGGTGAAAAACCCGCAAAGGGCGCCACTTATCGAAAAGAGGATCTTCACAGCCATTGTCATTGAAACAGTCCTAGGCAAGGTTTCTCGGTTTCAAGGCAAAAGTTGTGATAAATTTCTGAGAGTCGGACAGTTTACACAGATCAGGCATCCAGTCCAAAAGGCATGTCATGTTCATTGAAGTCCGCATGTACTCCAGATAAGTCCTTCTTTCCTTTCCCCGAAAGGGACACTTCTTGCCTAAATTCATTCTCTATTCTACTGTTTGTTTCTCTATTCCTTTCCGGTGGTCTCTTGGGAACGCCTCTTGTAGGGTCTTCCATGTCTGGATGGTATGTCTTTAGACACCCCACATGGAAGACAGGGTAGATCTTTAGCTTGGAAAGAAGCTGAAGTTTTTAGGCAACTTGTCCTACTTTCTCTATGATGGGGAATGTCCCCTCATACTTGCGGCTGACACCCTTACTAAAAAAGAAGGAAAGATTTTTTACAATAGTGGATTTTTTTTTTCTCATCCTCCCGCTTGGAAATTCAGTTTCATGATTGAGTTTCCCCTTTCTTCTACAGATGCTGGGGGTCCAGCCCTCATAGGAAATTGCCTATGAGATCGCATTCCATCGATTTTTTAAGATTGGAGGGCTCCCTCTAGTGCTAAATAAAAAAGATCTTTGAGCAAGGGCTAGCTTTTCAACAGGCGAAGAAAGGCCTCACCAAACACTTCATGCCCAAAGGAAGAAGCAAATGAGCAATCGAGCCACGAGGAAACGAATAGTGATGCAAGTCTTTATCAAAGCTCACACGCTAAGTTTGGAACCCTTACCCTTTCCTGCGAAAACCAAAGCATCAAAGACATCGGCTACCTAGTAAAAAACCGACAGTCGATGAAGAAAAATGCTCCAATTATGGACATCCCAGTGGGCCCCCTTACATCAGGTTTTCGAGAAAGAAGAAATAAGAATTGCTTTTAACTTCCTATCGGCCCTCTTCTCTGTTCTAGGTCCTTTCCTCACTAAGGACCATGGGCCAATAACTTCAGATACAAAGCATGATTTTTCCAAGACGTGCAAGGCGCCCCCCATCGTTCCAACGGGAAAGACTTCAACATAAAAGTAAATTTCCGTTCTTCCTGTTCCCGCGGCAGACATATGCTCGGTTGAAGATGGATTTAGAAAGGATCAGCAGCGGTGCATATATGATATTTTAAGGACAAGAAATATTGGACTAGACTATTCCTTATGTAGATGTAGTGGATAAGCTCTCTGTGTTGGGATAGGCGTTCGGATTTCCACAGCTATTCTAAGAGCGTGCTGAATCCAACCGTTGCACATTCCCCCTTTGGCTAAACCACCACTTCAGGCTAACCCTTTTGCCTGGCTGGCACTTACTCAAGTTAGAGTTTTGCGCTCTCTCAAAACGCCTGCACGCCTGCGAGTGTTCTCCCCGGTCCTACAAATTGAGCTTCCGAAAGGGGTGCTTGCTGGAGCAGCTCAACGAGATATGGGTTCAATTCCCGCTATGCCTCATCCTAGTAGGTGTCTGCACCATTGGGCCAGCTAAACTTGCTCTGATCTAGTGTGCGTCCGCTCCTGTTCGGGCTCACTCAGCAGAAAGCTAACTCTGTTCTCCTGCTTTAGCTTAAGCCCACCCGGACAGACTCTGGCATGACACCCGTCACCATACATAGGTAATAGCATGTCCCAATGCTATCTTCCTCGAAGTTGCTGCTCAATATGATCTTGTTTTTTGGGGGAGGATCCACTAAATGTACCAACAGAGCACTGTCGGGTCGATAGCCCTTGATCCGAGATCTCTTTTTAACAAAAAAGAGTTGGATTTGCCAGCCTTAGTCGAAGAAGACTGTTCGTATAGTAGTAGGTTTGAGAACTGGTTCAAACCATCTCATAGGTCATCCTCAGTACAAAAGGTCAATTCAATGCTCAAGTCAAATGGGGGAGGGTCAATTTTTCTATTGATCGAGAAAGCTTGGGCGGGCCCCCAACCATTAGCACATTCTAAGATTCAGATGACTAATTGGTTGGGAATCATGAATTATCACGTCTTGACGGTCAGTACAGAATCTTGCTATACCCATTTTTATTCTTTCCCTTTATTAGTAAGTAGTCAGGGAGCTAGACGAAGATCGACGAGTTGTCTGCTTTGTGATTTGCAAATGGGTTTACCGTCATCCCTGAACAATTTGGCTGGAGTTTCAGAGGGAGAAATAATCCGCTCATGATGCGTGGAAAGTAGGGGAAGAGTCTGATTAAAAAATGTCTGTGATAGATCACGTCGAACTGAAGCACTTAAGAAAGAAGTTGATAACTTTTGGTTTATTTGATACTTATTCTGACACGGTTCATACGGTCACAGCACAGACATAACCCGGAAATGCCCTACCACTATGGCTCCCCCTTTTCTTTCATACGCTCGTCCTTCAAAAATATAGGGGAAAGATGACTTCTGTAACGAATGATCTAGACTTAGATGGGACCAAGCAGAGACAATTCTATACGAAGAAGATCGGTCCACTTACAAAAATACCTGAACGAGAAGGGATCAGTGCTGTCAACTATGCTCGTTATCAGAGTGGTTATACCATGGAAAGATTGGGGACCATCTTTCAAAAATGAACCCGGACGCATTTCTTGCGTGGCCGAACCCATAGATCTTGATGTATGCCTATCTTTTACTTGGACTACAAAAATGCATTCTTCGAGATCCCCACGGAGCGGTATTCAAATTAAGACTACAATCATACAGATTCGATACATGCTTCAATATTGGACCAGTCCTTGAATAGTTCAAAATTATGTGGTGGCCAAGATATGGACCGCTTAAAGAAAGGATGCCTTTCATCAATTTAGTCCATTATGGTTTTCTTTACCATTCCGGACTACTAAATTCAGTTCTAGCAGTTGCCATCTCACGAAATTGGCCCATTCGCCAACTTGACGTGAAAAATGCCTTCCTCCATGGTCTTTGATTTTAAGAGGTATACATGCAACAACCTCCTGAATTTGTTGATCCTTCTAAGCCTACTCATCTTTGTCGCTTTCATAAGGCCATTGTTGGTCTTCGTCAAGCACAATTGGCATGCTTTCAACGGTTCAGTACCTATCTTCTCCAAAATGGCTTTCGTCAGAGTGTTGTGGATACCTCCATCTATCTTTCTTCACCATTCCTCTACTGGCTGTATCGTCCTTTTGCTTTATGTTGACGACATCATCTTAACTGGTGACAACGGATCTCTTCTCACTCAATTTATTCACCATCTCAGTAAATATTTTGCCATGAAGGACTTGGGTTATCTCAATGACTTCCTTGGCATTGAAGCTCAGCGTGACTCCTCTGGCCTTCTTCTGTCACAAACCAAATATGCTTTAGATTGATTCCGCCGGACCAACATTCTTGGTTGCAAACCTTGTGCTACACAAATTGCTTCCGGTTCTAAACTTTCAGCTTTGGATGGTACACCTCCCTCTGATCCTCAGGCCTATCGGAGTACTGTTGGTGCTCTCCAATATATCACTCTCACTCGACCGGACCTCTGCTATGCTGTTAATCATGCCTGCCAGTTTATGGCCAATCCCATCACTATTCATGATCAGTGTCTTAAACGTATTTTAAGGTATTTGAAAGGCACTCTCCATTATATTATGGTCTTAGATTTCCTCATCGCCCTATCTCAACACTTTTTTTTGTTACTCTTATGCAGGGCTGGTTGTCCAACAATTCATCGCTCAACCACTGGATTCTGCATTTACTTTGGTGACAATATAATTTCTTGGGGTTCTAAAAAGAAACCAACAATTTCCTGTGCTAGTGCAGAAGCTGAATACAAAGCATTAGCTATCACTGCTTCTGAAATTTGATGGCTCTCCTACTTGCTAAAGGATTTACATGTGTCAATTCCTCACCCATTACTTCTCTTTTGTGACAACTCTTCATACTCTGCTTCCACCTTATTCCTTTCAAGGTTGCACCTTGTCGTAAGTTCTCGCCGTCTCCATTGCGTGCTTCTTCAGTATCTCCTCAGGAAGTAGCAAGAGGACGCGACAAACTAGAAGATTAAGATGGCACCGCAACTAGCCTAGCTTTTACTTTCTTTCAAATCAGAATGTTCTCCTGCTCGAAGAATGTTTTCCTACCACAATAGTAGTTGAAGAAAGGGCTAAAGGTGGGCTCGGGGAAGGAAGAAAATGAATTTTGAAATCCCAAAAAGGAGGAATAATCCCTTTTCTGTCTTTTTGTATCCGTAGTGGAATAAGCCTTGGCATCAGCATCAGCATAATTATCTCCATCCAAAACATCAGAATCCTCATCAGCAGACGAATCTGTAGAAAGAGCTGCCACTTAATAATTTGCCGAACCAACAAACTTTTACAAAAAAGTGCAAACTAGGGTGATCATAGATCAGGGGAAGGTTTAGAATCCTATGGGAAAAGATAGGTAAGCAAAAGTGACTAAAGGCTACCAAGACTTTAGAGGCCACTCATAATTACTGAAACACCACCCAGAACGAAATACGCCGTCAATGAAGTCGGTCAGTCAAGCCTGATCTTTGACCACACCCTTAACACTAATCTAGAAGCATTGATACATGAAACCCGGAATTATGAGCTTCGGCAACAGGATCCAGACCCCTTCCGAGAAGCTAGAAAAGCATCTAATGGTAAAGTGGAAGCTAAAGGATATAGGGCTACCACCCTCTAAATAAAGATCTAGATACAGAGTCGAAGAAAAGGTAGGGTGTTTCGTTTTGGAAATAAACAACTCGGAAAGCTTGATCTGTGACGTCGCATAGCTCTTTTGGAAGGCAGTAAGAACAAGATTCCATAGAGAAGCGCCATCAAAAACAGAAGCCAGCCAGTTCCAGTAGAGTCAAAGTCAAATAAGAAGGGCCTTGAGCCCGGTACTCCTTCTTCAAGCTATCACGCCCATCCAAGCCTATTGCTTCTGTAACAACAAAAAGAAAAGACTGACCGCTACTACTACTTTCACTACTATAGCTAGGGGCTCTTCCACTCAGATTCTTTCCTTCGCTTTAGGGAAGGTTGAAAGTGAAGCCGAACGAAGGAGAGTTAAGTTAATTGCTCATTCCCCGGCTACAGAGCATGCCACTATGCTTGATACATGCAATTGCTTTCCTTGGCACTGTAGTTAGTGACTTGTCTCCTCTCGCCCTCGATCAAACTATCAATTGAATAAGAGAAGAAAGCTCAAGATTCACCATTTTCAAGCTCCCCCCTTTTTCCTCAATTCGTAGATAGAGAATCGGATTCTTATCCATGGCAAGTGGCATCGTATAATAATATAACGGCTGCTTTAAGGAGCTTTCTCTCTAACCTCTTTCATGAAATTACATGTCCCGAAGTTGACTGTCGAAATCCATTGTGACTCTGGAGGTGATAAGGGGAGCTACGCTTTGTCATTTCCGGTATGTTAAGTCTACTAGCTTGCTGGTAGGCGTCAGCGGTAGGTAACTTTCTGTATGTGTTCCAGAGCATCATAGGCTTTCAAAAAAAATCTTGTGGAATCCGTGAAACTTAAGTATGGAGGTGGGAATCGTCCCGCTCGCACGTGCGACTGCAAAGATCCGATCCCCACTGGAACTCGACCAATCCCAATAGCTGTTGCGACAAAACAACACTTTTCTTCCCCTCCAACCGTGAGTCCGGACTGTCGCCGCGAAGTTGAGTGAACTTAATCGTAAGTCTCTTAGTGCAACTCAACTCTTCTCCGAATGGCTGAATGCCGGGTTTGAATTCCTCCCTTCTAGTTACCACCCCGTGGGTTCCTTCACTTCAAACCAGACTTTTTGCGATTTGAAGATATAAATTATATTCTTTGTGGCAGGTGGTATCATATATCATATATATAAAATAGAAAGGCTTCATTTAGGAGCATTGTTTTCATCCAACTAGTTTTATCGTAAATAAGCGGTTAAAGAATGTTACGTCCAATTATTCCCATGTTTTTCCTTGGTCAACAACCAAGCAACTACATATATCTAAAAAAGTCTCTCTTTTTGTTTGGGGGGAGTAGAGCAGTCAAAGAATGAACCAAACCATCATGTTTAATGAACTTCTACAGGTCGTAGAACCCTTTTTAGAGGTCGTTCAAATCATGTCGAACGCGGGGCAAGAGGGGCTACCGCAGGTTCCCGGGAATCCACCCGTGGAAGGAACTTCGGTGGTCGAAGGCGAAGTCTCACAGAATGAGATTTGGGCAGCTTTGGAAAAAAAGGAGTGGAAAGATCTTATTTCGTCTAAAGAGTGGAGGTCTATAGAAAAACACTTTGACCTCTGCGAAAGCAAGATAAAGACCATTATAGAAGAAACTCTCTCTTTATATAAGCAAGGGAACCTTCCCCTTCAGATAGAAGAAGATGCCTATATTGGCAGAGGTATTGATGCCTACTTCGCCGATCTGAACCACTTCGAGTCTAATCAATAGCGGTTACAACATATTAAGAGGGCCCAGGCCTGTATAGGAAATCCCAATAGTAAAATTTGGCGTGAGATCAAAGGTTTGATTGAGAGCTATAAGGTCTAAATATTCTTGATAATATTGAAGGTAGTAAGAGTTTACGGTGGGTGGGAAAGCAGGAGGGGACCCCTGTGGTTAGACTAACTAGCCTCTAAGGTTAGCGAGGTTCCTGCTATGGTGAAGTGAAAGATCTTTCACTATAGTGGGAAGAAGATAGGTGGGAACGAGCGGAGCTAGAGCAAAGCAAGTTCCAGTGGTGGGTTGTCTTCCTGGTCCCATTGAAATCTTTTTCATGGTATGGAACTCACTTCATACCTGCAACAGAGTCAAAGCTGCGGTAATACTGACTCTCCTGGTCAATAGGGCTATTCAAACCAATCCCCCCTTTCTGTTTTCAATTACCGCTGCAGAATAGTCATCCCTAAAAGAAGCAGTTTTCCAATTCAAATAGGTTGCTTTTAGAATAGGTTGTTCTCGAATAAGCTCTTTGAAAGATAACTGAATGGTTTAGTCCCTTGGGGAAGGGTCTGCGCCCAGGGGCTCTTTTTAGCACTTTTGAGGAAGTGAAGACGAATAGTCGACTTTGTTGCCTGCTTGACTGCTTTCATCTCCTGATGTCAGAAAAGGTGTTCTATCTCATTCTTTTAGCTGCAAGGGAATCGTCAGGTTGTAGTGGTTGAAGTAGAGCCAAGCAGCGATGGACTAAGCGAGTTAAATAATGCTGGTGCGAACCATGTTGGATAACGGGTGAGGGTGAGAAAGAAGTCCTGCTCTACTGCCCTGTGTTAAGCAAAGTGAGTTTACTTCATTTCAGGTCATGTTATTCAGTCTAATGGAACTAAACTCTTAGATGCAGCATGCAGCCGCCTCCATCCATCGGCACATCCGCCCCAGATGCACGCTTAGCCGCATTGTTCATCTTGAAAGGGAGCCGCAAGGTGCTGTCATGTCAAGCCCAAGGTTCGTTCTACTGCTGGAAAATTTTTGCCATTTACACGTCTTGGTGGGGGGTCTTCTTGCAACGATCTTCGTTTCTTCAGGAATGGTGCCGGTCAATTGGTGTATAGGCCATCTCGGTCCAGTTTAGAATTTACCTTTATTTTGAATCCCACTTCCTTGTTAGCTGGGAACCCCCTCCTCTATGAAGCAGAGAATGATCGATCGAAGACTGAGAAGATAGAAGAAGATCTTTTAAGCATCGGTTGCGACATCGAATGAGACTTATCCAGGGAGCAAAGGCTCCGGTTGTCTTTCGTCTTTGAAGAAGTCAAACGCAGCCTAGAAAGAGGCTACGAAGCGGTCGAGGGTTGAGTGAGGGCCAGTGGTTGCATTGCGAATATTGAATTCCATGTGCTAGATATCCCTGCTTCTTTGAATCTGTTACTGGGTAGGCCATGTAACCATGCCTTTGGGTGCTCTTCCTTCTTCGTTACAACAAAAGATCAAGATGCCAAGAGATGGGGGAATTCTTACTATCCATGGAGATGCTGATAGGGAGACAGCTTTCTTCGAGGTGAAGGATGACAATGCAGGATTTAATCTAACCGGGTTCCAGTTTGTTAATGCTATAGAAAGGGTGCCCCTTTCTTTTTATCCTATGCAAATCATTACGTGGCTCATATAGAGATGGGACATTTCCCTGGACTTTGCTTGGGGAAGAAAGAGCAAGGGGTCACCAAACTTTGTGAATCACAAGGCAACTTATAGGCTGGGTTATGTTCCAACTGAAGAAGACAAGGCAGCCGAGGTAGATGGGCGAAAGAGAGAAGAGGGTTTGGCCCCATATCCCAAAACTCTCATTCAAAGGCGTAAATGGGTTTCTCATAATCAGCTCGAGGTGGGTTAGTTATCAGGATATCCTGAGTAGTTTATCCCCATTCTCTGAGCCTTTCGGATATCCTCCCTTTCTTCAATCTAGTTTATTTAAGTGGGCTATTCCCCGAAAATGCCATTCCTTTTTCGTTGGGGGTCACAATCTTCCTTATTTGGTCAATTCCTGCATAAAGGTAGGGCTGGGCAGTAGCTTTACCCGTTGTCAGAATCGAATGTAGCCTTTCATTTAAAAAGGCAAGGCCCCTAGCGATAGGGGAAAGAAGAAAGGGAATGCGGGCTTCTTTCACTCACTTGAGTTTTGTTTTGGAGAGAGCATTATGGAGCAGTAAAAAGCATAAGGGGAGTCGGAATGGAATATCGTATGTAGTGTTGAATCCAATCTGAAGCTCTTTCGAACAAGCGAGGAACGAGTGACCACAAGCTCCGCTTAAGCACTCGACATGCAGTTAGCTTAAAACATGTTCATCCTGTGGTCGAGCGAAGTGCACCTCTGTGAAGCAGCCTAGCATCACTTTAGATAGGAGCAGAATGGATGACTTAAACTGAAAGTAAGTTCTCCGGATCGATATATCGTACGACATAATGGAGATCTTGATCTAGATCCGGTGCTTCACAGAATTCGGGACCTAACGATGTTCAGTTCGTCACATGAACTGAACGGTAATAGTCTATTACCCCTCTTTGTTGTTCGAGCTGAATTACATCCACCCTCTCACGGCCGAAGGCTCCGCAACACGTTGGAGAGCTTTTAGATCCCGCCCTAAAACGCCCATTCCCCTAGAGTTCCGAAGTGATTCTCATTCTCACCGCAACCTTCTTAAGCCGAAAGAAAGCCGGGCAAGAATCTCATGGTAGTACGAAGGGGGAGAAGAATCGTATCTAGGAGTGGTTCTTCGGATCGATCACAGATTCTCGGCCCCGTCCTTTGGCTTCCACTCCAGTTGACCTCTCTTGTTTCCATCCCACCGTGAGAAGGTAGAGAGCAAAACCAACCCAGCAAACAACTATTACTATGCCCCTATTAGTAAAGCATGTACTTCTTGCAAGGCTTGCTGAGCTTCTTCATGTGACAGACATCGCAAAAGGAGTCCGTTGAATGATCGCCGATCGAGGGCATCATAATAGTATACTATTTTTTAACCCTGATGGGTTTCGTAGTCGACCATTTGATAGCCCTGTTCCTGAATATACACAGAATAGGGCTTCGATGAGCCCTAGATGTAAAGGGGTTCTTGAACCCTTCTAAGCAATTAGAAGAGCACGGAATTGGACCTCCCTCAAATAGATGGATCTGGGATTGATTGTGGAACCGAGCATAGAGAACCGGGGGCGGGCAGGAAGATAGGCTAGGCGGAGTAGTCGCTCTTGAGCAGGTTCTTCGACTGGATCAATGCATGTATGAACCCTAGAAAAATCCCGAAGGTCTAGTCTAGAAAAAACCCGGATTTTGTTGGGTTAGCTTTTTGGTAGGAAAGGCGGTCACAGGAAGAAATGCCCTACCAATGAATAGATTAGTCTACTAACGTCAACAATCTCTTTTTTCATATACGAGACCGTCTGCTTTTCTATCCTAAACTATAGATATGAAAGAAAAAAGAAAGATAGATATTCCCATGGTAGGAATAGGGCAGTTGCACTAAGGAAGAGGGCTAGGGATTTGATAAAGGTGATAGGACAGGGTGGAAAACCTGCCTTAGTCTCAAATAGGGCGCAAGCTAGGGACATTACTATATGAATGAGACTTCATCCTTATTACATTACAAGCGATACCTCAAATTCCAAAAATGCTCCTCTAGTCCCGAGCTTGGTAAATAAGGCCGTGGGAAATTTTTTTCTTCCGGCCTTTAAGTGATAGGGGGGGTCACTCTTGCGTTCTCTCTCTTGGGTAGGTCAGTCTCGCTCTCTCTTGTCGGTAAGTATATCTGTTATGGTATTGCTGTCGTGCCATTCCAGTAGTGTTTATTAATTTATAGTTTTGAGGGGGGGAGGGAATGAAAAAAGGTAAATAAAGACCTTAGCCAAAAGCAAGGGATTCCCGGGGCCCGAACGAGAGCAGAGGCAGCAGGGCAGGTATTCTCAAAAAAGAAAGAAACGAAAACAGGCAGGGAGGTAAAAGCGAGTAAGACTAGGTTATAGCAAGACAACAGAGGTTAGATAGCTCTTACCGGAGGAAGAGGGTTCAGGTCACCCATCCCCTTGACCCAGACACGAACTAATCCTTCTCTCTCTCGAATGTATGCCCGGTTTTCGTCGAATCTTTTTGATCACCTTCAAAAACAAACCGGAATTCCGTCTTGACATGATAAATAGTGATGCCCACCTGCAGAGCGTAGTCCTCCCTGCAGCCTTGAAGTAGACTATTTCTCGAGTCTGATCTTATCCCCAAAGCCTCTTTGCAAAAGGAGTAGGTAGCGAGATAGATGACTAAAAGTTGATGATCTTTGCCTCTTACTAGTAAAGGGAAAAGCCCTATATATCTTATTAGTCAAGCCTAAAGGCCCTTTACTAATATAATAGAAGGTAAGACCGGCTTTCGCGTAGCAGCTGCGCCCTTGCTTCTTGCCCATAGAGAGTTAGGATATTTTGTGAGCTCCTTCGCCTAGCGGAAACCTCCTCTTTTCGGCCGTAATCCCGTGCTTTACCAACGCATTCAATGGATTCCACCATGAACCGGGAGCGGGCGAAGACATGCAGCTTCCATTTTCGGGGTACACAGTCACGTGATGAGCAAAGAGGTATATATCACACTCATTCACAAGCGCAAGGTGCTGCATCCGCCTGAACGGGGAGAGGATTTCCCTAAAACAAAGATAGGTGTGTCAGGAAACAATGTGAAGTCACCCCTATTTCACTGTCCAGGGAGCTATTGACTAATGACCTAAAAAATGCGTGACGTTTGGGAAGCATGAGCAACCCTTCGCACACGAGATAGCAATGACAGGAGATTGACCGGTCGGGGTCGAGTGATCTCAGGGGTTTAGGGGTGCTTCTCCTGCTGCGACTACCTCTCTATTTTCAAAAGTATATAGAAATGGTAGGCACTGGGAGTGAGTGAACTACCCGGGGAGAAAGGGGCAACCTCTCTATAGACGGGAAGGGAAAGGGTTATCCGCTCATAATGATTGTAGAGTCTCTCGGGGTTGGAGGTCTAATAGTAGTCACATCAAGTCCTCCCCCTCTTACTCAGAATAGCTAGCGAGAGGAATACTACTGATTATCTATGAAAGAAGGCTTTTAAGAATGAAAAAAATCTTATCTTAAGGATAGAGAGCCCCCCGCCTGCCTTTTCAGATACGAGTGAGTGAGCACTTTTTCTGCTATGAATGAATGACCTCTCCATTTATTTTCAAGCTTGCTCTTCAAACCAGCCTATCGCTCTCCTCTATGAAAAGGTTCTTCCGTAATCACTCTCAATAAGATATCCATTCCTCTTTCAAATGAAAAGAGAACTAGACTTTTCTCTTCATCATTGAAATCCGCCATTCAATCGCAGTGCGGTGCTCTCAAAAAGCTCAATCCTCTAAGGCTGAAATGAATAGATCAGGAATTCGACCTGGGATCCGCCCGTTCCGATCCTTGCCTACTATACAGTTGCACCCCCAGATATGTATGTTGGGAGAACCCCATGATCCTTCCGTATGGAAGGGAAGGAAGAAAGAAGGAGAACACGAATACTAAAAAGCGGTTCATGGGGACCCCCAAAAAAGGGGATAGAGAGCGCGGAACGGGCTTTCCAAGCATAAAACAATCCCTACCTATACATTCCATGGCAACTGACAGAAGGCAGTTTTGTCGTTGTTCTTAACCCCAGGCACATTTCCGTTCCCAATAATCTCCATGAAAAGACTACCATGATTTCCGAATGAACCGAGGGAGAGTCGAGGCATGAAAAAACTTATCTATGATCTGCTTATTTCCAAGTACGTATCATCCGCTGCCTTATCCGCCGTCTCTGCGGCCGCCAAAAGCCTACCCTTTCTCGGATATTGAGTGGGTTGACCCGGGAAGAGATCCGGATGAACCTTCCAACAAGCAGAATAGAAGTTGACCATAAGGCCATCTCGGTCATGGGAAAGAAAGGCGGCGGACAACCGACTTAACTGGAGAGCCTAAACGGCATTGAGGATGAGTCCACCGGTCGACAAACGGCTTCTATCTATAGGTGCTTTCATTATGGATCGGTCGACTTGTCACGATTGATTGCTCACACACAATTAGGTTAGGCAGGCTTGGGGAGGTGATCTGAATCGCTATCGATATGATGCGGGGCTGATTTGCTGACCGTAACGAACTTGACTCTACCCCTGAAAAAAAAGGGCGGGAAGACCTTTGACATGGGCTGGGGAGGGATTGGGGTCGCTTTTCTTTAGGACTTTAGTCCGTAACAAGGCTCGAAGACCTCCGGCTGGATTTGAAATGGATCAGGTAGGGCATCCGTTTACGACGTGGGTGGGATTAGAAGTTTTCTTTATTTTCTTCAATGGTAGGAAATACGCATCAGCGGGGGTATATGGGAGGAAACTAGTCTGCAGTAATTCAAATTGCTCCTTCGGATCACTAAGTAAAATCTTGACTCACACATACCGCGGTGTATTGTTGTCAACTCACATAGTCGCACCTACCAGCAACAAGACAACTACTCCCTGCACGCCACTAAACGGCGCTATTTAACGCTTGGGTTCGCCCAATACAAGAACTACAGCCCAACCTAGCTTAAGGCTAAAGCCGTGGACTACACCCCCGTGAGAGCCCTCTATTTGACTAACATACTCCCTTTTGATCTCCCCCATACCTTCATATCAAAGCTGGGAATGATTGACTTTCGGATTAAAATAATAGCACATAATGGCAGTACTCCTTCCCATTTCTTCTTTTATGATCTTATCTACTTGACATGCTTACCTGTAAGTGCGGAGAAGGTACCTAGGGGACCAAATGAAAGGGCACTGAAAGGTCTTCAATTAAAGCTTCGCCAGTACTTGAAAGACTCGAAAGACCTACTTGATGAGTTTCCTTATGAGTGAGTTCGTAGGTGCCTTTAAGTCGAGTGTAGCGAAGGGATTCTCCTAAGAGAAGCTTTATCCCTTGAACCTGAAACGACTTTTTTGAGCTGTCTCAGTAGTGACCGACTTTATTTTATTAGCTGTATGATTAGTGGCTTAGCTGTTAGCTATCTAAAAGCTACGGTAAATAAAATCCCTTTTGAAAATAAACCACTAATCCACCTTAGGTACTCTTTTAAGTCCGTGTAAGGCGGAGGGAATGAAGGGACCTGCAGGAGGCTGAAAAGCCGTAGTGCGCTAGCGCTAGTGAGTTAGCGCAACAACTTAGTGTCTTGTTTTCTTCGCTGCTTTTTTTTACATAAGGTCCGCAGGAAAGCGGTTGCTAAGGCTTGTAGCTTGCTTCTGTCCTTAGTAAATTTTGGACTGAAGCTGTTCTGACTGCCATAACTTTTTTGAACCGAATACCTTCCTCTGTCATCTCTGGTCTGTCTCTTTTTGAGAGAAGATTTTCTACCCCGCCTGCCTATGAAGAACTTCAAGTCTATCAGGAAAGGATGTGGTGGTAACCCCTGCAGCTTTGTCTAGAACCGGGCATCCAGCTGTGTAGGAAGACTCACCCTAGCCACTATAGCGACCCCACCCCCAACTCTAGCTGAGAAGCACCCTCCACCCACTTCCATTTTTCCGTGTGCCCAAAAGCCCGCCCGCCTAGTTTTTGAGACCCTTTCTGATTCCCTCACCCAATCTCATGAGAAGCAAGCCCAGCAGGCCCTGCCTTAACCTGTCCTCAGACAGCCAACCCTCACCAGGCTGCTGGCATTGCTAAATGCTCCGCCACGAAGCAAGCTTTCCCGAATACGACAGATGCGGAAGTGGCTAAAGAAGTCGGAGGAAGAAAGTTGTTGGACAACTGTATACACGAGGGTATATTAGTATTATGGGAATTGGCAACATTGAAAGAAAGGGTAAGGGGTAGGAATCAACTTTTTTAGGTGTTGCTCTACTAAAGTAGTCGGCCTAACCTTCGGTTCCCGTAACCAAGTTTTTCTTTCTCACTCCTTATGTACTTTTTTTTACTTCATCCATACTTTTTTACTTTTTCTGAAGTGTGGGGCAAACGGCGCCCTCTACTTCTACTTCTAACTAAAGGCGAACAGCCGGCATTGCAAGCAAATAGAAAGCCCCCGCCCGTTTGAGCCGGAAAGCGTACCGGCTGTTTGAGTCGCGAAAGGGCCGCTTGCTTAATATTATTTAGATATATAATAATAATAGATAGATAATATTATATTATATATCTATCTATAAACAAAAATAAAAAATGAAAATAAAGAAAATCATTTTTTTTTAATTCTTCATTCCTGGGAAGAGGAAGAAGCAGATAGGACAAAGGCCTTCTCTTTCCGTCCGCTCTTCCCGAAGTGAGCGAATTGCATGTAGAGATCCGTAGGGGCTTATAGTTTAATTGGTTGAAATGTACCGCTCATAACGGTGATATTGTAGGTTCGAGCCCTATTAAGCCTACCACCCCCTTCTTTTCACCTGATACAAGGCAGTCGAAGTACCCGCCACCCTGCAGATCTCAATCTAGTGACAGCATCTGGAACCACACTGCTGCCGCTGCCCTTCGGGCACGCCTCCTATGCTTATCACTCACCTACGCTCTTGCAGCATGCCCCCTTCGGGCAATATGGTGTAATACGCGAAGCAGCTGAGCCATAGCTCTTCGATCGCTATATTCTTGCGATAGCGAAGGCGTGGTTCATCCTCTAAGAGAGAGTAGATGCGAAGGTTCGGATCGAAGATCTTCGCGAGACAGCCCCGGGGCACCATAGCATGTCGGGAATAAGGGGGACATAGTGAACGTAACCACTCCCTTGGTTGGGGGCTGTGACTCCCCTATCCTTTCAATTTTTTGATTCCCAGGTCTTTTTTATTATCACTGTTGGAATATTTTTGTTGACGACTTGGTCAGGGCGGTTCACAATTTCTTTGCTGAAGGCGCTGTTAAGCCCTAAGTTTGAATTCCAATTTAATTGCCCTTATTCCGAAAGTCTAAAGTCCTTCCAATTTTCACCAATTCCGACCTACCTTTATTTATGGGATATTTGAAGGAGAGCTTTGTAACTTTTTCTATAAAATTCTCTCTAGCTCGAAGAATTAGTTTGATTCTCCCTATAAAAATAGTTAAGGAAAAAGGGGCGCTTTTGTTAAAGGACTCACTATTGTAGAGAAGATCTCCTTGGCTCACGAGGTGGCTTTAAGTGATAGGGAATTTTAACCTAAAGACAACATAGGAGGGAGGGGGGTCAAAAGAAAGTCAGGATATGGCAAAAGCATCTTTTTGGATCGAATGGGCTTTTGTGATAAATGGCGGAATTTGATACATGGATGTTTATGTAATGAAGACTTTGGAGTGCTTGTGGATGGTGTGCCACATGGGTACTTTCCAGCTTCTCGAGGGCTGCGACAAGGGTTCCAAACCTAGCCTGTTGATTTTAGCTGAAGAAGTGCTAAGCCGGGACTTGGTATCATTGAAAATGATAACATTTTACCATGCTTCGAGATCGTGCCCAGCACTCTCCTACTTTCTCTTTGATAACGATGTTCTAATATTATATAATAGCCATAAACGGAATCTTAAGAAGCAGAAAATCTTTCTGGAAAGAAGTAAGAAGCTGATTGTAATGTTGTAATGGCCAAAAGGTCAATTTCGATAAGAGCCAGTGCTTCCTCTCGAACAGAGCTCCTCGCAGAAATTCCAGATCATTGAAGAGGAATAAAAAAAATGGTAGTTTTTCTATCAAGTACCTGGATGTTTTCTTGTCCCTCAAGAGAATAAAGAGAGAACCTTCCTCTACTAGAGAAAATGAAAAAGAGAATCTCAGATTGGAAAAGAAAATTGTTGTCCTCCG